>NC_136549.1:13230087-13888837 GCF_910591455.1 Pholis gunnellus | reverse complement strand
AAACTTTGGAGGGTCCAGTCACTAAAGGGTGTTTTAAAGGTCCTGTTGAGCCTAATGAGGGCTTGAATGTGTTTTTCTTTCTTGCTCTTGCAGTGTTCTCTACAGTTTCCATATGTTTGGAAGCCTCGTGGCCGTTGTCTTGTTCTCCTCTCAAGTTCAATAATAAGAAACACACACACACAGACTTCTGAAAAGGGACAAACATCTTGCGCAACAAACGCAGGAAATCACGACGATGAAGTGTAATTTAGTTAGAAGCCTGACATTAAAATAGCAGCAGTTTAAACTAAATTCTCATTGATCGGCTTGCCGTGACATGCCGATGTAAATTGCCTCGTGACCCTTTCATTACTCTGAGTAAGAGCCAATTTTACCTGACCTTTTGTTCGTGCTTAAGACTCCACCGTAGTAATGGAACTATCCCTTTTAAAATCAACCACGAGAATGATGCATGGACGGCACGGTTCATCTTTTATGTTTCCTAAGTCGACTTTCCTGCATTCATTACATCACCGTGCGCACAGCTATACGTGAACGTTTAGAAACACAGCACATGTGCAAAATTGTCGAGTGAAGACACTGTTATCCTTGTAAACAGAGACCGTAGGTGAGAAACTTTTCCATCAAGCCCTGAGGTGACCAGCTTTGGGGAATGTTGACATGCACACACGTGGTATGTGGGTTACCAGGACACAAAAGACTGAAGCCAACACCAATATCGGCCAAAACGTCTGACAGGAGGCCCAGAATAAGAGCCGTTAGTGGCTGTGTGGACAGATTAATACGAGATAAATACTTCCTCGTGTTCCTCGTAGAATACAGCAACACGCGTTTATACCATTCTCATTGGACATGATTTCTCCTCATTTACATATAAGATTGAGCGTGACGTTGGTATTGTTGGTACGAGAACGTGCGGATTTTCTTCCCACAGGTAGACCGCATTCCTCGGGTGCTCGGGGGCCAGATGGGGCTTGCTGAGTTGAAAGCGAGCAAGTTGGGTCACGTTTCTGCTCCGCTGCTGTCGGGCGGATTATGAGTTTTCATACCTTGTCGCGCTGACACCAACAATTGAACTCTGTGTTTTTTTTTGTTGGCTTGTCGTGACGGTTGCGCGCCAGCTCGTGGGGCCCCCCACGCGTGGCCCCCCCCCCCCCCCCCCCCCCCTCGGGTTGGCACCGTCTAACTGTCGTTTGTGTTTGAGCTGAAGTGACACACACACACACACACACACACACACACACACACACACACACACACACACACACACACACACACACACACAGAGGCGTGCTGGGTCACCAGGAGAAAGGAAAAAGAGGGGCTGTAAGAGGAGAACACCGCTAATGACTAAAGCATTAAAAATGAAAAAGGCTCTGCTGCAGAGAGACCGGAGGAGGCTGAGTTTGAGTTGTTTACCTTGCTGATATAAACACTGAAAAGACTCTGTTTTGGATTTATCAGCAACAAACTTGTGGAGCGTACTTTTCCCCTAAACAGACCCTTGTCGACATAAATACATCTAAAAGTCAGCAGAACATGTGGCGTGGCAGCACGAGGCTGGCAGGGTTGTAGAGATGCGACGCAGCAGCAGAACCTCGGCGTTGGCGGGCAGGTTCGTGCCTTTTTCGCCACCTGGTTCTCCTAAAAGTGAATCCCAGTCACCGGCATGAAATCGTCACGCTGACGTGTAAAAAAACCCCTCTGTGATTTGCATGAAAATGATTTGGATCTCTGTGAGTCAGTGTGCTGCTCTGTCCAATCGGAGGCTGGAGCTGCCGGGCTCAGGTGTCTTTGAATAGAGACTGAACACATTTCTCATTTAGCTCGTAGTCTTTTAATTGGCTCTCGTTTTATTTCCCATCATCTCCAGGACCTAATTATCCTACTATTCATATCTACGTGCTGAAATAGATCACAATCTCCTCAGCCTAATTACTCTTTCTATAGCTGTCGTGCAACTGTGGGAAGATTTTATTAATAATCTTTTTGCCTTTGTGTAACATCTGCCGTCGTTTGCCAATTTAACAAAAAAAAAAATGATGTAACCAGCATTGCCCAACGCGTAGAGCAGCGTGGCTGCGTTACTCGTCGTGAAGCCGGACAATCAAAGTAGCTCATTTATTTGCGTTCCGATAGCGCTGTAAGCATCACTAGACATCTCTGTGCAAGTGTGTGTGTGTGTGGGAAACAATCTCTGAGCCATCGATCCTCTTGTTGGTGGATCGATCCCTCTGGTCGTTTCCTGCACACTGCTCCGAGGCTCCTGGAATCCTTCATGAGTGACTCATACTTAAACCCCCCCCCCCCCCCCCCCACCACAGAGGCAGAGGGGGAGAAAAAAAAGAGGAAGTGGATAGTGAGTGAGAGGAACCATATATCATAATGGGAAAATGACTGTACGACACAGAGAGAATGTAAAAGAGGAAGGACGTGTGTGACGGAATAAGAGTGGAAAACCCAGAGAGAGAGAGAGAGAGAGAGAGAGAGAGAGAGAGAGAGAGAGAGAGAGAGAGAGAGAGAGAGAGAGAGAGAGAGAGAGAGAGAGAGAGAGAGAGAGAGAGAGAGAGAGAGAGAGAGAGAGAGAGAGAGAGAGAGAGAGAGAGAGATCATGCTGCTAATGTGGATTGGAAATTGAGCCAAGAACCTTACTTCCACCCTACTAGGTTTTCACAACATAAACAGTCTCCGTCCAGACGAGCGTTTCAGCATCTTACAAACGCATCGCACGTGACGATGGGCCGATGATGCAGCTCGGGATCGTTGCAAAAGCGCTTAAATAATAGTTTGCCTCCTGCGCGTGTAGCCGGTAGCACCGTTACGAAATGCTGAACCCGATCAGCTGCTATAGCGAAGACGACCGGGTCAGGAACTCTTGTAATTCGTTAACCAGCGGTAGTCGAGGATGATGTTATTGGTTTTTCCCCACGTGAAAAGGATCATGTGATGGGGAAGTGAGGACACGTCGTGACTTGAAAACATGGAAGTGTGGATACACACACACGAGGATACACAAATGTATCCTCGTGTCCTTGATCTGGAGCTTGAAAAGGAGACGCTTTTGCTTCCTTTCGCTTTGGTTGGTGTGCAAGAACACATTGCTTCTTCTCCAAGTCCAATTTAAAACCTCTCTTTAAACTTTAGTATTAACTTTAAACTTACACTTGAGGAGGTTTAACTGTTAAACTGACTGCCTTTCTTTCATTGATTGGGCAAAATAATCAAGTTGCTCAGAGAAAGTTAAGGGCAGACTCACCCAATTAAGTTTTATGACGCTGCTGCTGCTGAATTTCTCTCAAGACACCAGTTCACCAAGCGAACGGTTGGAGCTGAGCAGGAAGATTGGACCAACAGGCGGTCTCTCTTTTCTACTGTTAAAAAAAGTACTTTACTTACTGTCCCGTTGACCGTTTTATCTTCTTTTATTTTTGGCATGTTGCGCCATTAATTCGGCTAACAAGTTTTCCACCACGCGAATGTGTTCATCTTAATCGATCAAACGCTGTCTAACTTTGGTTTAAACACTCAACAGAGATTCATTTTTAATGTATAACAAAGCTCTTCCTAAATTAACATCTGGATTTAGTCATTTTGTGCATCCCATAATTAGCTGTGACATTATGGTTAATCTAGAGGCATGGTAGCCACTTGAACCGCATTCATCTCCACACGGCCATTGTTTCAAAATCCCCGTTCCTCGCTGCCCTGGGAAGATCGTCCGAGGGAAGTTCCGAGAGAAAAGACGCGCTTGAGGTCGATGGATAGAAACGGCTTTGTTCTCTGTAGAAGAACTGGAGGGGTAAGCTTGGATTTTCCTAAAAATAGTTTAAACCGCCAGAAACAGAAACCAGCTGCTCCGGTGGTTTTGAGTCTGTAGCTGTGTTGCGGTGGGTGTATCAAAGCTGTGGGTGTGTAACATGACTCTGCATGAGGACTGATAGGTCAGGCCTGTGGTGCCATATAACCCTTAAAGGTCTGTGTGTGTGTGTGTGTGTGTGTGTGTGTGTGTGTGAGTGTGAGTGAGTCCAAATCACGATGACTCTGTGTTTTGTATTCCTCAGGCCTAGAGGCTCTGACAAGATCCACACCCTAATGATATCACTGGTGTAGAGAGGCCAACATGAAGCACAGAGCTCTCGCCTCGGTGATTTCGCTGAATGCTCGACTAGAATTGATGGCGTTCGTCCAATTGTAACCACCGAACGCTTAGAATTAGTCGGCGTTTCGCCAAAGAAGTCGTGCCTCTGGTTTTCCTTTCTGTAAACTGGTGTTTCTATGAGGGCAAAAGATTTCTCTGACACAACTTGCTGCTAGAGATTCTCACAATGACTCATCAAATACGAGGTCATTATTACTTCATTGAATTTAAGCATCATCAAAATGAGTCTTTAGTAGTTTTGTTTTATCTTCTTAAATTGAAGGTTTGCCCGTTCAGTGAAGCTGATGATGAGGCAGAAATGTTCTTTTAACTGTAACGTAACTCTTTTTTTTGAATTGATGCGAGCAGGGCTGCAACGGTTACTTTCACAACCGATTTGATTTGTGATTATTTTCTCAATGAAGTTATTCAGCATTTGGTCTGTGAAATATCAAAAGACGGGGAAAAAAACAAAAACAAGACGACGTCTTCAAACGTCTCGTCTTGTCTTTGAAAATTCGTGCTGCTAAAATAAACGATTCAGAAAATAAATCACTTATCAAAGCGGTTACCAATCGCTTTTGTTGCGGCGAGGTCTTTGTATTTCCTGCGGTGTTGTGTACAACTTCTTTTTTTTTAGCAAACCCAAGCCATTAAAATGTCAGAAACCATTGAGAAGTCACACAACTGGGGTTCGCTGAAAGTTATTACTTTGAACTGACGTGTGAGCTCACAGCCCGCCTTAAGTGGACATCCGTCCGTCCCCCCGCATCCAGAGCAGCTGCGTCGGTATGTGAAGCGTCTGCGCCGTTGTGGAAATGGCTCGTGTGCGCTCGTCCCACCGGGATTCACCCAGCCAGTGTGTGTGTTTTTTGGCCCTCGGAGCACAGGGACCTCCTCCGGGGCCCTCCAGCACCCGAGAGGTGACACGTAATTAAAATAATACGTCCTCAGGTGAATCCCATCCAATTATCCTGAAGGACAAGAGCCGGGACTCACTGCCGAGGGAAAGTTTGTAGGAATGCAGACAGATAGTGGTCACTATTTTTTTATTTATATTTTTTGCAACATCAAGGAAAGTGGAACTAGATATAAGCCGACAATTTATTATGCAAGAGCAAACCATCTTGTCTCTGCTGACAGCATCACGAGGTAACAGATAGCGGTGGACTTCATGATATGATTCCACTTCCTCTTCTTCTGTTTCTAGAGCTGAGAGAGAGAGAGAGAGGCGAGCTGTGGGGCGTTTACTCGGGGAATGGCCTCTTTCTCTCTCAAGAGGCTCCAGAGATCTTCCCCAGTGTCAAGAGGACCCGGCCAATTACCTCGCCGTAACCTTCCTATAAGTCCCCTCCGCTGTAATGTGAGGACGCTGAGTGCACATGAGTAGATCTAATGTAGTTAACGGTAATACCCACTTAGAGGACAGGAGTCTAATGAATATGGTTTATGAGGACATCACAGCTGGCTTTGATTTGCAAAAGAAAACATTTTCTAATAAAAAAGGGCACTTCCGAGTGACTGGTTACAGTTGAGGGGAAAATAGCAGCATCATGCATAATGCATAATGGTCCCAGTTGAGGCCAACACACACAACCACAAAGCCTCCTCAGGTGACTGTGGCCTCGCACTAGAGATGTCCCGGATATAAAGAGTTGCTATGGCACTGTGAGAGATCCGGCGTGCCGACAGCGCGCTCTTCCCCCGTCCGCCGCCCGCTCTTTTCATCACGGTATTGTCTGACCGGCCAACCGCAACGCTGTCAATCTAATCAGACGTCGGTCGCCTCCTGAAGGTGACAACATGCTCTTTTGGGCGCTTCACAACCCTGTCAATAATAATCCTATTCTTCCTCGGTTGAGCCAGGAGCCTTTTGATTTCTTTCTTTTTTTAAACGCACAGTGGTCTTTTCAGTAACCATCGAAAACTAGAGCGAGGTTTATCACAAAGCAAGTCATCTGACCGAGCTCAGGATATCAGGAGCTGTGTGGAGGAACAGGAGTCATTCCACGAGGTCAGAAGAACATATGACGCTGTTGTGTTACACGTCACGCCGGCACGAGTCAGTCCGCGACTCTCCGCGAGTCGGTTTTGTACAGAAGTTAGCTCGCTCACGATGGCTGTGATGGCGGCGGCACACATAAAGATGGCCGCCGCTCTGACCGCGTTGATCTGAATGTCTCGCCTATTACATTTCTAGGTTCAAAGACCAAGTGAGCTGAGTGACATAAGGGTTAAAAATGAATGAGGAAAAGTACTTTGCTTGTTTCAGGCAGCATCTACTAAACCTAAACCTAATAAACCTCTCTTTTGTCTTTTCCAGGTGCCGGTGAATCAGGGAAAAGTACAATTGTCAAGCAGATGAAGTGAGTTCATTCTGCACACGGAACGATCAAAACAAACCTTTTTCTTTCCTCCTTCCAGTGTATCAGCAGTGTCTTGTCTCATCAGATATGCATAATGGCACAAGAGAGAGTATTAATTTTCCACAACACAAACAGTGTCAAACACCAATCATGCTTTTATGGCGTCTCTGTGGGTTACATCAGTCTCTTGTGAGTCACATTACAAACAGGTACCATGCATAATAGAGCGTGACGACAACCCAGCAGAACACATTAGTGTAAACTCTGCCTATACATCATCCGCATGCAACCCTACTTATGAATTACATTCTTCATAAGCACCTCCGAGGATACACTCATCCATCAGCAAACAAACACACGTCAGATGCACTTCATCTTTTACATTTAGAAGCAGCTTTTCAGCGATGATATTGCTTTTTTCCTATAGTGTTTTTACCTGGTATGCACTTTGACAACACTTTTCCAGTAGAAGTGTTATTTTACTCACAATGTTTATGTCGTAAATCTGCTGAGATATTATGGCACAGTATCTGTCTGATTTAGGGAAATGATTTATACTTATTGTAGCGTGACACAGCTTAGCTGGTGAAAGCCGCCATGCTACAATGAAAGGATTTTAAAGACATCTGACATCTTTTATTTTTAACAATCAGTCAATTAATTTAAATAAGAATAGGCAGATTAATCCATAATGACAATAAGTGTGAGTTGCAGCCCAATAACACTTACTCCTCTGCTCCAAAACCACTTTGCTTTATACACACCATAGCATTCCATTCCCATTTCAAGATAATATATATATATATATATATATATATATATGTGTGTGTATGTTTATGTATATGTGTTGTAAGAAGTAAAATAAACATTGCATTCCAAGATAATACCTTTACATCGTGAGCCTACAGCTCATGCTTTTCCCCAGATGACCATAATTTAAGCTGCAGGAAATGTGGTCAGGGATATTGTAGCCTGACAATATTTCTGCGATTGTTACAGTGAGCCTGAAAAGTCTTGAGTACTGAAAGAGATATTTAATAAGAGGAAAATACATTTCAGCAGACATCATCTGTCCTGAGAAGAGGAGCTTTCTTTTTCGGTTACTGTGTGTTGAAAGCGGTTTGCAGTGCTGGAAAATGGCTCGGCTGCTGACCGTGTTTTCCTTTTCTTCCCCTTTTTTTTTTTTTTCTGCAGGATCATCCACGAGGCCGGCTACTCAGAAGAGGAATGTAAGCAGTACAAGGCTGTGGTCTACAGCAACACTATCCAGTCCATCATCGCCATCATCAGAGCCATGGGGCGCCTCAAGATCGACTTTGGCGATGCCGCAAGAGCCGTGAGTGACGGTGGGGGGGAGAGAGAGGCGGGTCATTTGGTGGGTTTAGAGTAGAAGGAAAAACAAGCGAGTGCTAACAGTGAAGAGTCTTGTCAGCAGGAAAGAAGTCTTTTGAATGCAGTGAGAGGTATTTTCAGGTCAAGACGCCCCGCTTGCACACAAGACGAGACAAAGAAGCGGGAGAACAAATCATTTTGGTCATTTGATCGGCAGCTGTCTCTAAAACGTTTCTTCTAACCCCGTGACTGGCAGCTTGGTCGCAGGTTAATGTCAATGATAATGGCGGTCCGGTGACGTCGGCGGCTGATTTATGATATTGACTAATGCGCCTCCTCTCCTAGGACGATGCACGGCAGCTGTTTGTGCTGGCGGGCTCCGCAGAGGAAGGCTTCATGACGGGAGAGCTGGCCGGTGTCATTAAGCGGCTGTGGAAGGACGGAGGCGTTCAAGCCTGCTTCAGCCGCTCCCGCGAATATCAGCTCAACGACTCGGCGGCATAGTGAGTCACAAACGCGCACACACACATACACACACACAAACAACTGAAGGTAACAGTTGCAAGGTTCCCTGGAATCATGAGTCATCCGCTGAGAAGACTCGGTGCATGAACCGATTCATGACAAGAGTCACGTCGGATGACCAGACGCCCCAAAATGACCGCCAAGCGCACAGAAAGCTGCAGCCGCAACTTGCCAAACACAAGTTGTCCAAAGCCGTCAACCAATGTGCAGAGAGCAGAGAGCTAAGGGCGCCGTGCATCTGTCTGGACTTTCACTCTGTCAATATTTACCCTCCTCTACCGAGCCCGAGGAGAGCGGTGGCTAGAAAGACAACGTAGTCTTTGACCTTAACACTTCAACACAGGAACATCAGGGAAATGCCTAAAAACAAGTGATCACTACAGAGAAAATCTGCTCCTCGTCTTCTTTATTGCGCAAGAGCCCCTCGGCGTTGAAACAAATGATTTCATCACAAGGCAGCTCCGGTGTTTTGTTAGGAGAAAAAAAAAAATCCCCATTTGCCTTGTTGTGCTGCTGCAGCAGAGCAAACATTACGTCGCAGGCCTCAGGCAGCTGCAGTCGTTTGGCCTTTTTCTAATTTGTTCCACTAATCCTGCTGTCCAGGGGCTTTTCATGAATAGGAAACTCCATTGCTCAACATTTTTACTTGACTTAATACCTTAGAAGATAAACAAAAGGCTTGTTTGAATGAAGGGGAGATTACTTGTGTTTGTCTGCTAACAACCAGAGGTCACTAATCTCTTATTCTCTACTGTAATGTATCCTTGAGATGTTTGCTGGGGTCGTAATACACCCAGGGTGGTTGTGGGTGTGACATCCTGCATATGTACTGTGACAAGCAGATATTTAAACACCGAGACCAGGCTCCAGTCTGGAAATCCAAACAATGTGATATAAAAGTTTAATCTGAAACGATTCAAACTCATTAAAAAAATTAATTTTCGTATGTCCTAATTCATCATAATGTGTAGCCACCTGATATGTGCTGAACTCATTTTCTTGTAAGATGTCAAACGGACTGAAATATGGACTCCAGCGTGGTTCATCACTGAGACTGCGTTGGGAGTTGTGCTCCCGTCTTCCTCGCTCTCTTTTCTGTCTGATGTTTTTTTTGTTTTGTTTGCCCTCCTCATGTCCTTTTCCTTGTGTCCTTCTCTCAGCTACTTGAACGATTTGGACAGGATATCCCAGGCCACCTACATCCCAACCCAGCAGGATGTCCTGAGGACTCGAGTCAAAACCACAGGCATCGTGGAGACGCACTTCACATTCAAGGACCTGCACTTCAAGTGAGAATTTCTTCACTGCGACAACTCCTCGCTTAGCCTCAAAGCGTTTTTGGTTGTTTTTTGTTTTTTTTACACGATGGCTTAATTAGCTTTCCTTCCTGTCACTGACTCATTCACCATAGAAATTCCCTTTGTGCACATACAGCTGTGTGTTGTGACACAAACTGTGAAGGTTGTGCGCATCAACGATGAGTCAGTTGTGGCCCTCGGTTTACACATTTTTTTTTTTTTAAACAGACAGGAAGTGGAGGCAGCAGGCCTCATAACATCACGACACCAGAAGTTTGGCAGCTAATTTCAGTGTCATTGGAACTCGAGAAATGCTTCTTATATTGTCCATAGAAACACACACAAATACAAAGCCTCACTAGTGTCTCTGTGTTCACTCAGACGGCAGCCTAAACGCGCCGTCATGATGACACGCATGTCACAGTCCTGTATTGCAACACATCACAGTTCTTCTGTAAAGTAGCCGTTGCTCAATTTAATGTAGCAGTGACACAGCAGCTACAGTTTAATGACTCTGTGACCGATTGACGGGGCTGATCTTTCACACTTTGATGAGTTACATGTGATTTACTTCTTTTGTTTTGCGCAACAATTGTACATTCATTATTTTTCGTTAACAATCCCTCCAGTCCTGCCGTTAAAAAGATAGCAGTTCCAGATCTAATAGGAGCTTTTAAGAGCTGAATGGGGCTTTTGTTGGTTCCTCTGCCTCCCCTGCATGCCTTCTTATCCGATTGTTTCGGACGTTGTCCCTTTTGGAATCTGATTTGAAAGCGCTCTTAATAGTTGGATTTGCTTGTGTAGGAATGTGTAAAGATATATATATATATATATACACTACTTTGGTGGGCATTTAGTGAGAATGGCCCTACATTAAACACTTTAAAGCGAGCAATAAAATGCCCCACATTTAAACCTATTGACTGAGCAAATAGAATCGAGGGTGGAAGCTAAAAGTCTGTTCCACTTCTAAATAGTTTCCCCTCTGCTATTACACAATCAGTATACGCATTTGCTGCTCACTTGAGTATTCGCTGCACTGCTAAGATTTTATCACAATTGCTTTCGATTAACAACAATTTGTTTCCTTTCCCGCTCTATTGCTCACTGTCATCACCAGAGCAGCCACTCGGCTCCATTCGTTTTGGCGTTTCATAAACACTGCATGTATTGTGTATGTTTGTAACACTTCTGTCCTCCCTCCAGAATGTTTGATGTCGGCGGTCAGCGGTCTGAGAGGAAGAAGTGGATCCATTGCTTCGAGGGCGTGACCGCCATCATCTTCTGCGTGGCCCTCAGTGACTATGACCTGGTGCTGGCTGAGGACGAGGAGATGGTGAGTGCTTCAGCCTCTGACTCATGATAATAACATAATAGCAGGCGCTCTGTGTTCGCACACAGCGTGAACTTTGCCTCTGTTTACCGGAATCGTGACGGGTTTAGAGACGGATACTTCACAGTTTTCACCACGCGTACGGCAGAGCACTGTGATCGACACTGCGTTTCCTTTTCCCCCCTCAGAACCGGATGCACGAGAGTATGAAGCTGTTCGACAGCATCTGCAACAACAAGTGGTTCACGGACACCTCCATCATCCTCTTCCTCAACAAGAAGGACCTGTTCGAGGAGAAAATCAAGAGGAGTCCTCTCACCATCTGCTACCCAGAATACGCTGGTGAGATTGGCAGCCTTTGACAGAAAAAGCTCTGAGACTTTCCCATTTAGTTGTTTTATTTATAACAACATGAGAACCTGCAAATGACGAATGTTTTCAAAATGTGCTCATGGAGTTGAATTTGTGCGTTCTGCTGTTAAAGAATGAGGATATTTTTTTTAATGAAAAGTATCATATTTGACAAGTTTAATGAGAACACCGATACCAATATTGCAAGCAGAATGCCCAGTTAGCAGGACGAAGAACAACAATATAACAATTCCCAAAACCTCTTCCTGTTTTGTGTTCCCACTACTCGTTTTCTTTCCAGGCTCCAACACGTACGAGGAAGCAGCTGCCTACATTCAGTGTCAGTTTGAGGACCTGAACAAGAGGAAGGACACCAAGGAGATTTACACCCACTTCACCTGCGCCACAGACACCAAGAATGTGCAGTTTGTCTTTGACGCCGTCACCGACGTCATCATCAAGAACAACCTGAAGGACTGCGGCCTCTTCTGAGGATAATGGCAAAGAAGATGACCTTTTTTTTTCTTCTTCTTGGTAAGGAACTCCTCCTCCTCGGCTCACGTGTGTGAACGCACATGTGTGGCTCTGCGTCATGGATGTGTGACTGAATGTGTGTTCACCATAACGTCAGGATGCAGTGGGAGGTTTGAGCGTGTGCCTGCATTCTGGCTTTTCCCTTTCAAATGGGTTGAACAAATTGGCTTCGAAATGGTTAGTTTCCGGAGCTTAAGCGTCCCGAATTATGGAGGAGCGTAGCTGGAGCTGACCGCAAAGATGCAGCGTAATCCATCACAATCAAATGCATAATTTAATAGCTGAAATCATTATCTTCTTTCATCCGAGGCTTAAATACATTTCCTGCTCCATTTAGATGTTTGTGAAATGATAGTGGCAAGGTGGAGCGCTCCCAAACTTCCCTGTGAAACGACTCACACCCATCCCCCCCCCACATCCCTAATGTTTCTTCCTCTCTCATCTTCTCTCCTCAGGCGGTGGAGCCAGTTTATTGTGCATCTTTGGTGGGGAAGATGAGAAGAGTCGGGAGGACCAGTCACGGACCAGTGCTGTACTATATGCCACTTTTAACAGCTTTATTTATGTTTTCTTTGTCTTGGGACATTTTGAACTAGCGTTACGTCATTTGTGTAAGATGTTTGTATCATTGTAAAAGCGTCACCGCAAAATTTTCCGCACACTTTAAAAAAAGAAAATTAAAATTTACTTTCTATTTAGTTTTTTAGTTTTTACTTTTGGAGGAGGAGGTGGAGGAATTCTTGTTTTTTGCTGTTCCTTCTGCCGCTGTCTCTGGAAAAAGGAAGCTTTGTTGTTGGTGGAAATGCTTCTTTTCTTCCTTCCCTTCAACCAAAAAGGGAAGAAAAGGGGTCAAACTTTGAGTCCAGTTTGTTGGTACTTGTGCCTTCGCATGCCTTTTACTGCGGCCGTAGTCCCAATGCTTGTTCTGTTGCCTGCTGAATTGTTCTAAACATAAAGAGGTAAACTGTTTTCATATGTTAGTGTCCCTGCTATCTTCTATGTGCACACCACTGAGCTATCTGGAGGAGGAAGATTTCCCTCTGGTCTGAAGGTACATGGGTCTCAATGGTGACTTAACGTGAAGCCTCCATCCCCCCCACCAACCATCACAATGGAAGGCCTCTGGCCGATCACGCAGTACAATACTGATAATGTATATTGTTACATTTGCCCCGCAGATCTGGGGTTCTGGTTTTTAAACTGTACAAAATATCCATTCTTCCCAATCATTTGGAAAATGGTTAGTTTAGGCATTGAGCTCATAATACGCTCAAGTGTTTTAAGTACAAAGACCAGGGTAGGCACATTTTAATGTATATTTTAATGTATTCGGAGGCAAGATTTTGGTGTTAAGGAGAGAAAAACTGAACCACAGAAGAGATGGTTGTGAAGGCGACGATGAGGTCTGAAATGTTTTTTTAGGTTCAGACTCCGTTCCTGGGTCCTGTGATTTTGAGAGTGGAGGCGCTGCTCGGGGATCCACGAAGCCTTTCGGTCAACTGAGACAGTCAAGCGAACCTGGTCTGAGTTTAGATCAGTACTACTTTGCCAAGAGGAGTGACAAATATGGTCCTGGATCTGTTCATATAAAGAAACTGCCACAATTGTCAATGTGTGTTTATGTTCTCCACGGATGGAGAACCTTTGTAGACTCATCCCCTTATTTTGCTAATAAAAACCATTTACAAACCACGTGGCGTTGCTGTGTCATATGTGTCTTCAGCATTTAATAGAGCATTTTTACACTAAGTAAAATTAAGTTACTGCTCTATTATAATTAGCTGCTAAAGCTCAAAGCAAATTAGCTGCTAAAGCTCAAACCAGTCTTCCCTTTAAATATCATGCAGCTATCACATGCTCTCCTAATGCAGAAATACCTCAGACTGTAAAGTAATGGGTGCTAATGACCTGAGAGGGTTCCCTTTTAAATATGCTCAAAGATGAATTGTTCATTTCTATCATCATAATCATAAATGCTAAATTCCACTTCATTTGAAGATGCTCTTATCAGTAATAGGCCATGCTTTGATGCTTCTGTTTTTGTGTACCTCTTCACATCTTCATGAATGGCTAGCTTGGCATACAGAGCCGGTACTGTGATACATACCGTATGCATTTCCCATGAAGCGAGGTACCTTGTTATCACCAAACAGGGAGTCCTTCAGACACAATTAAGAGACAATGCTGTCAGTTCTGCACACAACCTCCATCCCATTTGTATTCCACTGTGGCCTTTAAGGCTGCGTCCCCTGCAGTAGTACTCGATGGAAAGGTTGGTTTGGATGAAGAAGTGAATCACGCCTGAACATTTGGCCACACCGAAAAAAGGTTAACTTGCATGTACCGATATGGAAACCACCGAGATCTAATTTTCCTATTTGCTAATGGCCCTGTCTCCACTCATTCATGTGTCTTTGACTGTGTCACCACAACACAATTTGCATTGTAAATGTGTCACGCCATGACGTGTGAATATCATCGGTGTTGTCTTCCCTTTCTAACAATACCCCTTCAGAGGTATCCATCACCTCATGGAAAATGGAAGAGACAATAATATCGCAGAGCTGCACAAAAATGGACTCTATAATACATACGATTATGCACCCAGCTCACATCTCCTTAGCTGCTAAATGCTCCACAGTGTTCACCAGCTAACGCTAACTGCTAACTTTAAGCTTAGGTCTGCTGTGTCTAGATCAACCAAAATAGTTAAGTTGTAGACCATAACTACCTAAATAATGTGTTAAAATATGCTATTGGGGCGGCAATACTCTGAGTTATATCACGTTAGCAAGTCCTCCACATTGTTGTCATTTGAATGTTGTCAATCTAAAAAATGTATATAAAGTTTTTACAAAATTTTAAATTGGCAGAGGAATGGTAGCCTAAGCTAGCTGTTAGTTAGCCCCGCGCTTAAATAAAGGCAAAACTAAGTACATTGCTTATCTAGGTGTTACACACATGGCACCATTGTAGTGAAGAAAGTTTAAATTCAACCGTCACTGTCGAAGCTGTGTGCTGTTTTCACTAAGTAGACCGATGTGGACGCTAATTTAGCCCCAAATCAACCTTCTGGCAGACACTATTTGGGCGCTGGACTGTAATTAAGTAAGTTTATATACTACTACTGAACATAACTTTAAAGTTAAGATAAAAACGCTGTATCAGTGGTGACACACTTCCCCAGACCCAGAACGGACTTAATTGAATAGCAGTCATCAAAGGTAAGCTAGCTAATCTATTTATATTGTTTATCCCTGCTACGGTAGCCTGTTAGCTTTATAGCTTCGCTTTGCTATGACACAGTAAGATAGTATGAGGTTGTTTGGCCGCAGTGCCAGTCTGTTATATTATTGCTGTCCCGGTGGGCTCGTTTATTTTATTTTCGAGCTCTACATGTGGTTTATGTTGCTGCCAACGGCACGTGTTCAAGGTTAGTGTTAGGCTGTGTTGCCATGATGCAGGTATCAGATATTAGGATTTCTGTGTGTATCTGGTGTGTGTAATGTAACAAAACATTGTGGTGAAAGTTGGCAATTTGTGCAAAAATAAATACATAAATAAATGTAATGCACACACCTAAGGGTGTTAGAGGTATAGGCCCACTTGTTTTTCCTCTATGCCAATTTACAATATGATTTCTTGCTAAAATACTGGATTAAAGCAGCTCTAAAGCAACATTTATATTTGCAACTTTGTATAGTGAATTGAGTGTGTTACTGCATATAAAACGTCCCTCAACAGTTACGTAGTCTCGCTTCAAAGAAACGTTTCAGACTTCTCAGTTTTAGAAAAATAAAGACAGTATGTGTGTTCAAACACCGCCTTTGCGTCTCTTACCATGAGGGAGTTCCCACATTTTTAGTGATTTCGGGCGCCCCGAGTACTTTTGCATGTGTGGGTTGTTTGCACACATGCACGCTGCTGATTTGCATGTGTGCTGGCACACTCCTGTTAACCCTGGCACCCCCCAGGTTTGAGCTCCTGTAACAGCTTGACAGAAAGATGGAACAAGTCTGAGAGGCATAAATGAGAGGAAAGAGTGTGAGGCCAAGAAGAGGGGGGGGTTCCCAGGTGTGCTGCCAGTTGGTGGAGTTGAAGTGTGTGTGTGTGTGGGTTGGGTGGGTGTGTGGGGGGGCATATGCTGTATTAATAGCACCTTTTAAAGTTGAGAGAAAGAGAAGAAGACGGAGTAGTGTGAAAGCAACAAGGGTGACACTGTTGAGGTTTCTCTCAGCAACAAACAGAGGGGCGGGCAGTGTTGTGTGTGTGTGTGTGTGTGTGTGTGCGCGCGTGTGTGAGAGGGAGAGGAGGAGGAGGGTGTAAATAGATGGAACAATGGAGGCATTATTTTCAGTGTTGGTCCATCGCTGTGTTTACTGTCTGCTCTCCTCTCAGTCACTCTGGGGGCTGCAGTTATTTGGCAACAGAGATAAGACGGGCTTATCAGCTCTGCAGCCATGTCGGACGGGGCCCATTGTAACGCCAAAACACACACACACACACACACACACACACATTCAGTCTGTGCTGCACATTCTTCCACACGCTGGATATCTCGCAGCACGGTAGACGTCATGCGTCGCCACTCGGCAGTCTGTGTCTGAGGCCCGGCGCGCATGATGATTATTTATGTTGGACTCTTTTATCGCATAGCTCTTCTATCTTCTGAGCGAGTCCTACTTTCTGCTGCTCAAGACTATAAAGTGGCCTCTCTCGCCCTTCTAGTAGTGTTTACAGTCGGCCTGTCTGAGATATAAAAGGGTCTGTTCACTAAAGTTAAACATATAGGCTCACACACGCCGAGCTAGTTCATTTCTATTATTCCGTGTCATGCCAGTTATTTGAAAATGACCACAGCTGAAGGACTAATGAGCTGAGAATATTGTGCATGTGCTCTGTGTAATCACCAATGAGAACTGTGTTGTGTACGGACGCTATGTCGTGACATGAGCGACAACAGCAGCCATTTTGAAAAAGCAAGTTCAGTCATTATCATTAACCCAATTAGCTGCTTCTTTCTTTTTTCCATTCATACGTGTGAGTGTGTGACAGATCGGCTGTGAGTGGGTGGGCGGGTGGGTGGAAGGCTGTCTGAGCTTGATCTGTGTAAGTCTGTGTGCCACGTCCACTGTGTGTGTGTTACGCGCAGGATGCAGTGTGTGTGTGTGTGTGTGTGCATGCTCCAGCTGGATGCCTGCTGCCTGTGCTTCTGCTCGTCACTTGATATTTGCTGGCCGTGTTCATTCAGTGCCCAGATTCCAGCTTTCATCTCCGCACACACACACGCACGCACACACACACACACGTAAGCAACAGCGTATACACACACACACTCTTTCCCGTGATGTCATTGATTCCGAGCTCCATGGCAACAGTGAGGGAGGATGAAAGGGGGGGGGGGGAGAGAGAAGCAAAAACGGGGAGATATTCCTTCACAGTGACGGGATGGAGTTGTTATAAATAGCTCCTGATGTTTCTAGGTGTCCGACCACAGAGGTGGGAGGGTCTTCGGAGTGGCGTGGGTGCGCGACAGTGCTGAGGTGTGTCACCCAGAGGACATTGTGTCTTTGTCAAGTGGCTATTTCAGACCACTCAGAGTGACGCCAGTCGTCCGTTGGCCCTTTTTTTTTTTTAGGAGGAACTTTTTCATCACAAACAGGCTTGTTATTTGAGGGCTTTATCAATGCGGTGGTGCAGAAAGTGCGGTGAGGTTGAATGGGCTAAAAATGGCTTCACAGCTGGCACGGCTACCCATTCCCTTAATAACTTTCTTTTTCTTGTCTCTCCTCAATCATTTCCCTTTTCTGTATTCATGTGATTAGTGTTGATTCCCCTCCTGCCTCTGTGTTGGCTTTGGTGTGCAGCCAGTTGAATGTGTATCTTACTGTCTATAGTGTTTTGTAAGCCAGGCGGCCAGGAGCTCCCTGAGGCGTCACAAGATGCGTCTGAAGTTGTGGCGAGATGTTTAACAAAAAAACCTGTTCTGCTACATGGAAATGTTCTTCTCTGACCTTTTTGCCGTTCGGTAAAAGCATCGCAAGCTCAGTTCACGCTTAACTGCTCAGGGGAAATCAACCACGCCGTGCAAACATGGATTATCAGTGTCAAACTGCATAATGAACGTGAGGAGATCCGGGTCTCTTGATTATCAGGCGACATAGCTCTGATGGCCTCTTCAAGATCTTCAAAAGACACAACGTGAGAAGGAGAAATCACCACCGTAACTTTGCAACACGAGAGGAGAGGTGGGAACCACTGGCCTGTGTGTACACCGAGCGTCTCTTCTGTCTTGACATGTGTATTCAATTGAAACGCTTCGCTTATTAAGAACAAGTGAAGGACACACTGAGTTTCTCTCTCTCTCCCTCCTTCACAGTCTGAACAATGGTCCAGTTAGAGCAGCCCTGCAGGCTTTGATAAGGATGTTTGGGATTAAACGGTGCATTTCCACCCTCTTAACATTCCTGCGTGCCCACTACTGAGGAGCGGTCCAGGTCCAGCCCCTCGTCACATGAGCTTTATAACTGAAACTGTGGACGAGTGCTTCACAAGCATCAGCTTTCCACACACAAGTTCCAAATGTCACGTTGCCAACTGGTGGTTTGGTAGTTTTCAATCATCACCTCACGCGGAACGCGGGGCCGATTGTGTTTGGAGAGCGATAAAGACACCGTCGCATTGATAGTCACGCATAACGCCGTGACTGTTAACTCATTCGTGTCCTCCACTGGATACCAATAGTGTGGTTTCCCTGGTTCACGAGAGGATGGGGTCCCTAAATTAAGAGGTCGTTATGGATCGAGTAGTCTAAGAAAAGCCGATTCCTTCTGAACTGGGTGCAGCCAACAGGAGCACACCGAGGCCACAGAGATTCTTTAGGGCTCCAGACTAACTTTTACATTTAGGGGCACCAGCACATCGTTTTCAATTGTTTCAATTGCTGCAATTATACATTTTTACAGTTTAACTTTTTTTTTGCTCGTTCCCACAGGAGTACACGCCGCTAATTTATTCACACATGACGTAAATGACTGTTAAGAGGAATAAAGTTGCAGATAAAAGGTTTTTCGTGTCAGATGAGTCTATCTGCGCCAAAGACCATGGCCCCTGGGCCCCCCCCCCCCCCGATGTTGGGTCTGGCCTTCCAGGGCCAAGGACAGGTGTGACGGGCACTGCATCATTTTTCTTGACGCAAAAAAAAAAAACAATCAATATTTCTCCTTCATTTTGATTCATGGGTGTGTTTACGTTTGTGATGTCGCTGGTGTACAGGGTGCTGTTTCACACGCACGGGTGTCACCAATGAAAGCTGCACTTGGTGGTCGCATGACCTCTGGAGCCCTGTTATACCACGCGTGACATATATATATATATATATATATATATATATATGTAGTAGTAGCAGTCTTTTATTTCGACCACACTCAACCTCAGCCCACTTTCTTTTGCTTTTAAGTCCATTTTTTTTGCGTCTACTCTTCAATACTTGATTTATTCTTTTCATTGTATTCAAGTCATTAATTGAATTAATTGAGCTAGAAGAAAACACGAATAGATTCCTGTTTTTTACCCACGCATGGTCAAACAGCGATGTTCACTCCTGTCGTATTCCTGTGTGAGTCTACTGTCTGCTGAGTGGACCCCCCCCCCCCCCCCCCCCCCTCCTCTCCTCTACTTGCTCAGCCTGTCCGTGGGCAGCAGCCTTCTGCTGCTGTCGCTGTGAATGAATCACTCTTTTATTCATAACGTCGTGGCACAAAAAAAATTATTGTTTTGTCGTCCCACCTTTTTGCAATCAAGACAAACACACTTTCATTTCACTTTCCACTGCAGTCCGTCCGTGAACATCACCTGACCTCGCCCACCTGCCGCGAGTCAGTCAGAGAGAAGAAGCAGAGCCACATTCATCCGCTCGCAAGCACACACACACGTTTCTGCGTAGGGTGAATGTGCTAATGGTGCTGCGTTTGGCTGAATCTCGTGTGTGTTTTCACCAGTTGATGACGCGAAGCGTAAAGAGATATAGTTCTTAATGGAACAGGGAGGGTGGGGCTCGCAGGGTTTCCGACCGGTTCTCATCAATATTTAATCCCGTAAATGGTCATTTAGAGGCACTTCCAGTGGAATCCGATGACTAATTACAAAAGGAAAAAAGTCTCTCCGAGGCAAAGCACATAATCAATAGCAGCCGTAATTATCAGCCTCTCTCTGTCTGTATGTCTGTCTGTCTCTCTGTGTCTGTCTGTCTGTCTCTCTCTCTCTCTCTGTGTCTGTCTGTCTGTCTCTCTCTCTCTGTCTCTCTGTGTGTGTCTTTTTAAATCATTTTTGTTCATGTTTTATGACAGAAAAGTAGCTTTTAATTATTTATCACTCAGTGATCACACACACACACACACACACACCATCACACACACACACACCATCACACACATACACACCTTATCTTTGTATCCGGATATTGCTGTCAGGCTGGTTGAGCAGAAGCAGAGTGTGATCTAACGGGGGAGAGAGAGAGAGAGAGAGAGGAGCCGACTGTCAACAGTAAACAGTGTCAGAGTGGATAGAACCTCGGCCGGCATCCACCTAATGGCTTTATGTGCTGTGCACATTAGCAGGGTGCCGCACTGCAACATCATCCAATTTAACTCCGCGTTTAATCGAACTCTTGACTTTTCTAATTGTACTTTTCTTGCGAGGGCTACAGCGGGCCGGCGCTGTGAGGCGGTTCAACTTTATTTCTTTTTGCTTTAAAAAAAAACTTAGCGTGGTACAAATGTTCTTTTTTTCTTTTTCAATTCAAAGTGAGGCAACACCAGACACAAATGGAATCATCCCACTTTGAGTTGGACATTTTTGAAAAGTGTGTCTAAAGAGAATTGCTTGTTGGCTATTGTCGTGATGAAATGTGATGCAAAGATGTTTGGACTCGATTGACTTTGGACGTCGTGTCTCCTCCGGACTCGTAGCTCCCTCTAGAGATGATTCTGCAGCGCTGCATCCGTGTGAAGCATGAGCTCACACTGTGGATGTCCTGTGCTGTTTGAGGTTTGTTTGAA
The DNA here is from genome assembly GCF_910591455.1 of Pholis gunnellus. Classification (NCBI taxonomy): domain Eukaryota; kingdom Metazoa; phylum Chordata; class Actinopteri; order Perciformes; family Pholidae; genus Pholis; species Pholis gunnellus. The sequence continues at coordinate 13,867,901 of NC_136549.1, read as the reverse complement.
GACGCTATTGGATTCCACTGTTTGTCACTTCCTGCATTTTTCTGTCGCTGGAAGACGCAGCTGATGTCACTCCACCTTGATGTTGACACAGCTCTGATTTAATGTCCCTGGCATGAGTCAGCACCCACCCACCGCTCCATCATAATCTCATCTGTGACTCAGCAGTGTGGAGGAGAGGATGCGTGGCCTTGGGGGGTTTATCTGTGTGTGTGTGTGTGTGTGTGTGTGTGTCCATGCAAGAAACAAATACAATATTTAACTAGCATACAGATGTAGATAACATTTATATTATTTTCCTAAACAGAGCTACAACTGCCGTACACATATATGAATATAGTAAATACACACAAAAACTAAATCGAGCCAAAACATAAATGTACATCATAGTTAAAATGAGCCTGAAAATATACCTTTTTCCTGATATGTTGATATCATAGAATATACTGAAATATGTCCTGCTTGGACTGTAAGTTGTCAGAAACGTGTCTGACGCCTGCAGCAGCTCACTTGCATATGTTTTATATGCAGGACGGGGTGTGGATCAGATTTATAATTCAATCCAAGCAGGGTCAAAAACAAGAGAAAAACAAGCTACTGATAAACTAGCCAATAAAAAAAGAGGGCCATGGGTCTGAATTGATGAAAAGCCATTTGAAGAGTGTCTAATCAAAGTGAAATATGCCGGTATAAATAGCCGGGGTTGATGGTGTGTGTCCTGTTCTTCGACTGCTGGAGCTGTAACTACTCATTAAAACCCGTTGGTCCCTTCACCGTGCCTCGTGTTTGTGTTGTTTTGTTGCATTTGAAGAGGAGCCAAGTTATTCACAGGACATTTTTAGTTATCCCAAAAGGTACTTGAGCAAAGGTCCGCGTGAGCGCAAATTAACCCGCCGACGTCCTCCGAGAAGAAAGAAATGACGATGGTTTGGAAACGGGCAGCTAAAAGCTTTCCCCCGCGGGCTCTACAACCGCCAATTAACCTGCAGTCGTGTTGCTTTGTCTCGTGTACGAGGGAGAAAACTCGATTAGGGAGTATGACTCAACTCCGCATTAAAAACCTTTTCCTGGTACATGTGAAGCTTCAAACTGTCATCACTTCACAATAAATCAGCAAATGTACAGGCAACCATTAGTTTGTAGCCTTACTACACTCTTATCACCTTCTCTGTGTTGATTAGGCAACTAAACTCCATTACATCTCCATGTTTTACACCAGGCAAATGACCGATATACAGTTCAACTGAAATGAGTATAGTTTTGTATGTATACATGTGTATTTCTTGCATTTTTAGCCACTCTAGCGATGTGGCTCTTGAGACTTGAGAGTGAAATGTCTCAATAACTTTTACATGGATTAGATTAGATCGTGGTCCACAGAGGATGAACCCTACTGACTTTAGTGATCCCTTAACTTTTGTTGACTTTAAAAATGTTGACTTTTCCAATACTTTGGTTTCAAGCAGAAATACCTGCAAAACTGACATCCCCACTGGCCTCATGTTTTGCCTATACTGCTCTTTAGCATCTGTTAGCATGCTACTATACTTAAGATGTGGAACATGGTGAACATACCACATTAGCATGCTGATGTCGGCATTTAGTTCAAAGCACGGCCGTATCTCCGTACAGCCTCTTACAACCCTTTTCCCACCACATTAGATCTGGTTCCTGAACCGGTCCCGTTCCGGTTTCTGCCGGTTTTGGGGGCGAAACCGTTGTAATCAAAGACGGGTCATCAACGGAGGGTGTTGCATAATGCACAGAACGGAAGTAAAAAGTAGCAAGATGGTGAATCGCATTGATGACCTGCAGGCTTACATTACTGTTATTACAGATATGTTTTTATCCTAAATATATTATTTGTACTTAAAGGGACGGTTGGTGTGAACTTTCCCTTTAAATTATTATTACGTGCAAGACTCCATGCTCTCTTTTCCAACCTAATACTTGATCTTTTCTTCTTCTGTCACCATAAAATGGTAGAGCTGATTTCTGTCTTTTTATTACGCTCAGTCGTAGATTCTGTAAGAAAGCTCTAGTTAAACAAACAAACTCTTCCTCAGTCTGTTTGTGTGTTTCCACATTCTTGTGGTTCTATTTCAGCTGCCTTGTCTGTTATTTATTCACTTTGTTGCATCTTTGCATATGGATTTCATGGTTTTCAACCACTTTTTTTTTTTTTTTCTCCTTTCTGCCGCTCATTCAAGCTTTTTCGTTTCCCTGGAACAAGAAGCACCGTTTTCTGGCTTTGTTAGGAAAAGTGTTGCATAAATAGGGATTAGTATCACCACAGACAGTTGGCCTGATCCGCGCTCTGTTGTGAATTGCAGACGGCTATTTAAAGCACTCCTGCTCCGGCATAACCCAGCTCTCCATGTGATGACGATGAAGACGCGGTGTTGCTGTGGAAACGGCATATCAACCAAGGACACGCGTAGTTGACATCCATCAGATGGAGTGTGTGTGTGTGTGCGTGTGTGTGTGTGTGTGTGTGTGTGTGTGTGTGTGTGTGTGTGTGTGTGTGTGTGTGTGTGTGTGTGTGTGTGTGTGTGTGTGTGTGTGTGTGTGTGTGTGTGTGTGTGTGTGTGTGTGTGTGTGTGTGTGTGTGTGTGTGTGTATTTGTTCTTGGGCCCACCCTCCCTGCTTTCACCACAGGGCCATTTCATCACAGAGAAAAACAGGCCTCCCAAGTTTTTTTTCCCCGAGTTTCTTTTCCGGGAAGGGAGGCAGAGAAAACGAACAGATGTCCCGTTGAAACACAACATTGTTCTTTGATGTTCCACCATTCACTTCCTGTCTTTGCCAGATTCCCCTCAGCGAGGTCGACGCTTTGGATAAAGCAGTAATGGAGGATTCCCCGCATCTAAAAAATAAGCAGTTTTACCTCCAGCCGAGCGAAAGGTAGCGTTATCCCATGAAACAAAATCAGTAAGTCTTCAGGAATCAATATGGAAATGGGTTTGAGTGAGAGACGGCAAAAAGCGACTGATTGAATGAGTGAAGGTGTAAAATAGAGTCGACTTCCTGCTGTCCGTCTCCCCGCATGTGTCGCCACGTGGACGCCGGATAAGCCGCGGTGCCATCCATCGATTTGTGTTTCACTCGCCACCCCGCCGATGTGATCGTGCCTTGAAACGACACCCCGCCGTTTGCCCACAGAGGGGATTGTGTCTGCCGCTGCATATCTATCCAAACCGCCTCCCGTCCTCAAATGATCGGCCTTGGCTCTTGTCGGGCAGAGAAACTCATTGGAAGTCACATCACGGGGCCGCCCACAGGCGATAGCCGGGGAGGGGAGGGGAGGGGCGGGGTGTACAGCCTGTATTATTAGTTGTTTCATCTGAGAAAATAGAAATTGAATTATGCTCGCGTTACATTTTCTGACACACTCCAGTAATTAGGAAAAGCATAAGTGGATTAAGCCTGTAGACGGCCCTGTGATATGGCTGTAATCAGCCGGCTGATGGTTCGATCGCTGCTGATGCTGGGAGAGGACCGAGATCAAGCGGAGAAACTAACTGTGGCGTGAATCGCTGGCAGAAGTGAGGAGGAGCTGCTGAATCGATACAACAGTCGGTCGGCTGCAGCTTCAGACCCTCAGCTGTGTGAATGACGGATGCAGTGTCCTCGGCTGTCTGTGTGTGTGTGTGTGTGTGTGTGGTGTGGTGTGCACTTTTAAACTTGTGTTGACACAGCAGAAGCTGACTCCTGACGTGATGACTGATACAATATATATCTATATATATATATATATCTTTTTTTTATCTGCTGTACTTCTGCTTATTCATTTTCTGTGTGTCCCGGTGCAACAGATTACAAGTTTATTTCTGGCCCCCGACTGGTCTCTTCCACCAGCAGATGGCAGCATGGCTACTTCACTCCAGAGAGGTTTTTCTGCTGTATCAGGGAACCAGAAACCTCACCTCATTGATCCTGTGACTCATTTATTCTGAGGGTTGTGTTCCTCAGCTTTGAGCTTGAAGGGAACAGATTCGTCAGCTAGATGGATAGACGTCGTCTTTGATTGTTGTCGTCTTGTAAACTCACACAGGTCGGGCATCACGTGGTGTAGGACAATTACATAAATCAGTCAATGGAACAAAAAAATCACATATTCAAGATAAACAGCTGGTTTTCAGAGCCAATAGTAATTAATATTGTCATTTAAGCCACATCGTTAAAAACTCTAATTTAGCGGCATTAATCTTTAAGATACACAATGCACAGTTTTTGATAATTGATACGGTTCAAATCCCTCATGTGTGTGTGTGTGTGTGTGTGTGTGTGTGTGTGTGTGTGTGTGTGTGTGTGTTGATTTGGCTGCCGGCCGGCTCGTCGACAGTGTTGTTCATGCTTCAGCGGAGCGTGAGCATGAACACACATTCTCCTCATTGGAGGAGGTCGCTCACAAGCTCACCCTCTAACTGCCAGACACACACACACACACACAACAGAAGTCATTTAAGTGTCAAACACACCGTTGCACAGCGAGACCCGTTCGCTGCTCCTCGCACTCGACACACACGTTGTTGTTTGGGCCTTGCTTGATTTTTATAGTCGGCCTCGGGCTGTAATGACTTTGTGATAAGCACGAGTAACTCACGTAAACAACGAGATGAGCAGGTTGCAAGATGGGAGAAAATGAACACAGCATCACTTGGCTAACTTTCAGGTCTCTGAGCCCCTGGGATGAGGATCATTTAACCATCCCTATTGGTCCAGGCTGCTCCGGAGCCAGATAGGGTCGTGGCTCTGATACCGATTCCTTATACGACTCTCGGTAATCTCTGTGGATTATAGCGCCATGACTCAGTGAGATGAGCTGTCAAGCTTCTCCTGGAGAGGCGAGCAAAGGTGCAGGGGCTTAAAATATAGTTTCTGATGGTAACGGCCACATACACACGAGCTCTTTAGTGCGTTTTGTACATGATGTTCCTGTCCTTTTGTAATTAGGGATGAAAGATGACATTGGCACGTCGTCATTATCGGCAGATAAAGACTTTAAAATGAAACATCGTCAGAAATGAACGCTTCCTCCTCCACGACAGGCCGATGGGATGACTCGGTCGTGATGTGCGGATCGACCCGCCACTCAGCAGGTGGTGCTCGTTTACTAGAAAGAAGTGGTGTCACTAGTCAGTCCATGATTCATGCAGATCCACCACGATGGTGCGGGACACATTTGAATCTGGAGGTCGGCATTAATGCTTCACCGATTCCTGCTAATGTGACAAAGTGGACAACAGATCGGTGTTGAAATCGGCAGGAGAGCCGGTAAAGTAAAGTCAAGTTCAAGTTAGCGGCACCGGAGCTAACGGCTAACGTACCGGAGGTTTCTTTCGGTTACATTATGATGCGTTCATGCTCTACTCTGTAAAAATAAGTTTCAAACTTTTACTTCTTCCAAAGATTATTTTTCTTTTCTTTCTCCATTCTTCGTTGTTATTCAAAGGATTATGAAATGACATCGTAATATGAAAGGGGAAGACAAAAACTTGATTAATTAGATTTTTATTATTTTTTTTCTTTTGGTCATTTTGTTAAATAAATGAACACACGTCGCGGCGCCCAGTCCTTGTCTCTGTCCTTAGATGTGTCCTTGTCTCTGTCCTTAGCTGTGGCCTTGGCTGTGTCCTTGGCTGTGTCCTTGGCTGTGTCCTTGGCTGTGTCCTTGTCTCAGTCCTCAGTCCTGACCATCGCATTGCTGCAGGTTGGGCTGTGCGGATTGACTCTCACGACGATGGCAAAGTTGCTATTTGCAATGATTGTTCGGCGTCGGTCATGCGAGGAAGAGCCAAATTGCATTCCTTCAACACTACAAGTTTAATTACAGAGATTACATTGTTTTCAAACTTGTGAAATAGGTCAAATGTGCCCGAGTTGTGCCTATTTTCAGGATTGTCTCAGGGGAATCCTCACCCGACCAAGCCTGTTAGAAGTAGAATGAATATTCCACTTGTGTTTCAACATGTTACTTAAAAAGAAATATGTCATGTTAACGTGTAACCCAACGTTTCACATTGAAAGATTTCGACAGTGAGCCATCACAATAACAGAAGGTATAATAATATAATGTGTGCGTGTGTATCGCTAACCGCATCAGCAATCGACCAAAGTCAGTTGAATATACAGACAAATATCCAGTATCGTGCATAATTTATTGTAATTATGTTCACATCTGAACAAGCTGACATGTTGTCGTCTTACAATACAACCTATTAGAATAATTTAAAAGACACTGGAACCAAATAATAATGAACTTTTTTTGTCTCAGTATGTCGACTTGTCATTCATGTCACAACCCTGTCGCCTCGACATCTTTTGACGGGAACGTCCTGCCACTCGGATTACGTATTTTTATAGTTTATAATCCTAATTTCTAGGAAAAATGGTCGTCGGGTTGATCTTATGCAACACCTTGTTCAGTTGTGTTGTTTGTGTTTTTGTAATCCCCTCTCACTATTGCCCAGAGTGTGATTTCCAACCTTTTATCTGATATATCACAGGAAGATTTAAGAAACAAGGCATAGTAAGGAAAATAACCAGAATCATTAATAAATAAAACAATAATGTCTGGAATAGAAACACAGCCCGTCTTCTACCTGATGAATGATCAGTCTAAAGAGAGAACAAAATATCAAATGTGACAAAGGATTCATTTGCAACGATTGCAACAGCAGGACTGTTTATTCAGGTTAATGAACGAAGAGGAAGGGCACTGTGCCTGGAGCATCTCGTGTCTAGTCAGTCCTCTGTATGTGTAATATTGTGCAGATTTAGCGAAGACACGAGCAATAGGTAGGCAAACCCAATCACCACGCAACGTCAAAACGGTGTCATGAGACGGTGGAGAACAAGATCGGCCCAGAGCAATTATTCTGCCTTCACAGCCATTTATGACGAACCGATGACGATGACAAAAGAAAGTAATTTGGAGTGCTCCTTTGAGGTCTGTCCTACACCTCAAAGCCAAGACGCCTGAAACGTAAAGGTGTGACGTCAGCAGGGAGAGACATTAATCCACTTTGCCAACCGAGAATCAATTCAAACATCTAAAACATTGTTATCCTCTGCAGATTTAAAGAAGGTCAAGTTTTTATCTCCTCTTTAAACTACCATGAATCTTCACAGCTTTCTCAGATTTACTCGTATATCTAAGTCATAAAGAATTCAGTGGTTTGAGGGGTTTAGTTGGCGCCATTTATCCCAAGTTTTATAATCTCTTCACCGCCGACCTGGTGGAGCGAGGAGTCTAAGGGTTCAGGGTCTTTTAGGAACTCTAAAACATTTAGAGATCCTCAAAATTAAGACTATATTTCCTGGAAACTCCACGGATTCCCGGTGCAGAAAAACCATCCAGCTGAGACTTTGTAGCTGGAACCGATAAAGCATATCAGCACATTTCCCCTGAAACCCAGCCCGCTGGTACGGAAGTTGAAACGTAATGTAGCGGCCCCACAGAGGCTGCCAGCCCTCCCTGTAATGGTTTAGGTTTGTCACTTTAATTATAATGTGGAAGCAGAAGAGCTGCAGCGATGGAGACTCATTCGGAGACACCAGACACTGCCAAGTAACTTTCTGTAACTCTCTCTCTCCCAAGTTGTCATATCAGCCTTTGAGCTTTCTTATCTTCCAGACCATTAGGGTCTAAAATAGAAATAAACTGTCACATTGTTTGTTTTAAACGTCCTGGTTGCAGTTTTTCCTTGTCATGATGTCAGATGTGTAGAGTTTCTTTATCCAATAGAACTGAACATGTAGTATTGACTTTGGTTTTGGCTTCTGAACGAGAGGTTTTTTCTTTCCACAATAGACGTGTCACAGCCGACACTTGGCTTAGGAGAAGGCTCAGCTCCAGTTAGTGTCATGGTAAGACTTCTCAGTGAGCCAACGTGGGCAATACAAAGGCAAGCCTTCATGGAGTCGAGCCGTCGGTAATGTTATTAATCGCCTGTGATTTTCCCGCTATGATAGAAATGAGTGCAGATTATATATTACCTCGAACAACCAACTGTATTGTTCGGGCTCCTGTTTTTCCATTTTAACAAGTCATTTTAAATCCAGCCTTTTAAGATTCAGTCTTGCGACGATAAGGTGAGATCATAGTCTCTCCTTATAGTAATGAAAGTCAGAATATTGAGAGAGGCACATTATTCCACTAGGGGGAAAAAGTAATTATCTTCAAGTGTAAAAGAAGATTATATTTATATTGGAAACCAGGAAAATAATCCTAATAAGTTCCTTCAATATGAAAAGGTTCTGGGCTCAATCCTTATCAGTGTCATAAATATAAATGTATTATTCTCTTTTATTTATTTATTTGAAATAAACCTTGAAGTTTGTCTTAATGGTCGTGCTAGTATCACATTTTGTTTAGAATTAGTGTCGAATAAAGTTGGACCACGGCAATGAGGCATTTATCAAAATGTTATCAAATTTGATCAAACCCATTTTTCTTATTCATCACGCTCTCGTGCCTTCTTGCAAAGCCTTTCAGGATCTGTGAATGATTCATCATCAATAGAGTTATTAGGAGATATTGCTATTTTAGCAGATGGTCGGTGTTGCAGGAGCGAGCTGACTTTTCAACGTCCCCCCCCCCCCCCCCCCCCCCCCCCCTCCTCCCTGACGGGTGTTTGACTGTTATGAATACTCACACAAGACGATAAAAGCATCAACAGGTAATTAATTAGCAAGCTCCCGCGTTATCGGCCCACACAGAGACCGGAAGCCGTCAAGTCAAGGGGAGAGAAATCTGTCATCCTCACCCCCCCTGCTCTGTGGTTCAGGAAGATGCATAATTATCTGCACACACACACACACACACACACACAGGGGACACACACAGTCTGCCGTGTGTGTTTGCTGTTCTCTTGAGTTGGCTATATCTCATCTCCACTTCACCTTGTCTGTACTTTCACCCCGTGTTCCCTCTGAAAGAAAAAAAAACTTTGAGAGAAAAGCTGAACTGACGCCCTCTCTCTCGCCGTGTCTCGCAAACAAAACTCTCGCCCGGCCTTCTATGATGCCCCTGCATCGACCTATCCACCTTTTCAAACACGCCGAGATTGAGGCAGGAAGTTGCAGGAGGTATTTTGCCTTTTTTTTGTTCTTTCATCCCCGTGACACGGAGGAAAAGAAAGGATTGACAAAAGGAGAAGATAAAAGAAGCAGCAGGTGCAGCGCGTCTTCTTCCTGTCCATTCCAACAAACACAAACACACACACACACACACACACACCGGCTCACAGACATGCACTTATGCACTCATTCATATGCACTTTCACATTATTTCATGACTCATCTTTTATGCATGACCCTGTTGCCGCGTTTGCCATCGCTCTCTGCTTTAGATAAGAGCGGGATGCCACTCAGTGGAGATTGGAAAGATGTTGCCCGTTGTGTTGGCACCCGAAAGAGAGTTTTTGAAGTGGAATGCCGGCGCTTCCGGCACACAATTTGCGGCCAGGCTGCGAGCTTGGTGTCTTGTGACAGGAACTTTTTCTACGGTCGGCACACCGGCGGACCTTTTGTAGGCCGGTGACGGGGGCGTTTCCGCACATTTTTTCCGACGGCCTTTGATGAATTTGTTTCCCCAAACCTTTTGCAAGGCATTGATCGACTGAGGAGAAATGTTAGGCCAACGTGTAAAATAACAGGGATAATTTATTCAAGGAAAAATGAGCTTTGTGCTGCTGTTTCTCCTTGCTTCCTATTTTCGTGCTAAGCTAAGCAAATCATCTCTGGGCTCTAGCTCCGTAGTGCACAGACACACAGACTCTTTGTCTTGGTAAGGTCCGCCCTGCATAGCTAGTCGAAGCAAAACTATTGGTTTCAGGTTAGGCGCTTGAGTTCTACGCAGGGCGGGCCAAGAAAAGCAGCGGGATTGGTGTTAGCACTACACAGACATGAGAGCGGTATTTATCATCTCATCTTAAGCAAGAAAGCTTCAATTTCTCAAAATTGTTTAAAGAATACCATTTTTGATTCTATCTTACGATAATATTGTTCTCGCTGCTGTAATTGCTGAGATCTAGGAAGGCAGAAAAGTTGCTAACAGGAAGCTACGGTGGCAGGTAATCTAAGCATTTGTCCTTTTGAGAAACCTCCAAAAAGTGTTGTACCGTTTGCTATTTCAGGCAAAGCTGGTCCTGGAATGTCCAAATTACCTCCGGTATCTCACCGCTTCAAACAATCCAAAGTCTTATCTCCCTTTGCTCACTCTGATAAGCACATAGCCACGAGGAGAGAAGAATATAAAACAGAAACGTAAAGAGGCGATAGAAAACAAGCGTCGTGGGAGGGAGAGAGACGGGGAAAAGTGCAGGAGGGGCCAAGCGAGACGTGAAAGAAGGATGGAGCGGTACAAAGATACTGCGGGGAGGCAAGGTAGCGCCGCTCAAGTGCGAAGCAGGCGAAAAGGACAAACAAAGCCCTTCAACATTTCCTTGATAATGAATTGCCGCTCGGTCCCACTTCTCTGTGCCTTTTGCAGCCAGAGTGACACCCACTCAGGATGCCCGTTAGCCTGGAAAATGCCTTGTTCCCGATGCTTGACTAGAGAGCGGCAAAGTGCATTTTGCTGCTTCCAGAGCGGGCATTAGTGACGGGCGAGACGAATCATGTGCCTGACGACGGAAAGGGAAAACAATTGTGCCCGCGAGTCAGCGACGGGGCCCAGCGGAGCAGGAGCGTCCTCGTGGCGCCTCCGCGTTGTCGTGACCCGAACCCTCTGGAGGGGGGGGGGGGGGGGCGTGACGCTCTGCAGTTCACTGATGAACTTCGTCGACACCCCGGTGCCGCTTTAACGTGCCTCTGAAGTGTGCATTCTGAACTGGTTTGTTTGATGTCAATGTTGGAAAACACTCAAATCAAATGGAAAGACTTAAACCAGCAGTTTGTTAGACCATCTTAATACCTTTTGACCTTCCAGACCTGTCTCAGGTACTCGCCTATTTGTTTAACTTCAAGAAATTACGTTTTTGAAAAAATACTTTCCTCGCAGCTGGGCACTGTAGATTTTATTAAATATTACTCAAACAGGATAAATTGCTCATTTATTGGGCATTATTTCCAGCAGGGGATTAAAATACAATCTGCTGTAGTGAATATTTACAGGTTTGTGTGTGTGACTGATTGATTTAAAATAAAATGCAGTGCCCGTGTAATAATATCATGTTAGCCAGTTTTTTCAATCGTTTTTTGGACACCGCTCTACAGCACAGAGGAATCAGGAATGAGGTCAGTTTAGGACAATACTAAAACAGAAGAATATCACCAGACTTATTATGTATGCTCTGGGCCCAACGTTAGCAAAGTCAACACAGAGTGCAACATGAAAGGTTGTGTTATGTATTAAATAGAGTCAATGAAATTATAATATATTACTATCATTAATGCGTGCATCAGATAGCGTTTTCTTTTATGAATGTTTCATTTACATTCTTCACACCATTAGCACTTTGGCACAACATTTGCACTTGTCATGCAAATAAAGACATTGTGATTCTGACATGAAAGAATGTTCTGCTCTGCTGAGATCGAGCTGTTAATAACACTATTTTATTGGGAGGCTCAAAACATCCAAGACTTAAAAAGTCTGCCTCGCTCTGTGCAGAGGTAATATCTGTTTGTAGTAATGACACATTACCAAGGGGCATTTTTTCGTCTCAAGTGCAACTTCACAGTACATCATAATAATCTCTTTGATCTTAGCCTAATATACCCACTTAACCCCCCCTACCTGCAGTCAGAGAGAGAAATGCAAAGAGGCGTTTCCTGCACTTCAAAAAACCGTCTCTCTCAGCTTCAATACTTAATTCCAGCTTCTTATTACTGCGCTAAGCAGGGACTTCAGAGCCCATCTAGAAAGGAGGCTTTGAGAGCTTGTTTTGGCTGCGGTCCTAGTTATGAATTTCTCATTGGTATTCCTGCTTTACACTCTGAAGTGAAAAGTAAAAGCTATTCCCCACAGAGAGTCTGGCTCTATCCCTTCCCAACAAACAGCTCACCTCTATTACCAACAGCCACGATTCCTTCGTTTATTTGTGCTCCTTTTTTAAAATCACCAGTTTGGCCGATGCAAGGAGTCCCTCAGGGCGCGATTGTTGGACCCCGCCAATTTCCTGTCTGTGCCCCGCGTTTTTCTAACCGCGACTGCTGATTTGTGTTTGTCGAGCTCTTAATGTTGTTTTTAATTCACTTATTCATCGTGTTTGCGCCACAATCTGCTCCGCCGCAATGACGCCGTTGATGCGACTCGAACACTGCGAAACAAGAACCAGTAATAGCCGTCGCCTGTTTTTGAGTTTGGTTGCGGCCTGGAGAGGAGGTGTACTGTGTGTTGTAATATCTAGCAGAGTTTCATCTGTCAGTGCTCACAGAAATACAAATCAATACAGCAGATTTGAAAAAGCAAGGGTTCGCCCGCCGGGGGGAAAAGAAGGACGGGAGAGACGGACCAAAAGAAAGATAACGAGAACAGGTAAGAGATTGTGTGGAGCAGCTGGAACAAAGTATAAATACACACTGAGAATATATACAGTACGTGAGTCAATATACTGTGTACACCCTGACAGATGAGAAAAGGAAAATTTGATCTTGCTGCTTCTTTTCCACCTCCCTTCATCACACGAGATGTCATTCGTGCCTTTTCTTCCATCTCCTGTCAGCGTTTTCTCTGCAAGTAGGTCACTTAAAAATATAAGGCTGGAATGAGAGAAGTGCAGGTTTTTATCTTCTCCTCTAATTGACAAAATGACAAGAGGACATATTATGTTTGGATACGTTTCAAAGTTAGTGATGCGTTACGACACCCCGGGGGTTTTCGTTCTCCGTGTTTCATTTTCTTCTGTAGATTTAAATTGTCGTAATTCTCGCTGTTGTTTCATAAAAGATGCAAACCCATGCACGACACACACACACACACACCGACCAAGACGTTTTCATAATGATATATTCAGCCAACTAATAATAATGCTCGCCAGGGTGGGTGTAGCGTAGTGCTAATGCTCATAATCCATCCAAAATCCCTCTCATCTGTTTCCTGCATTGAGTGCCATGAGGGAGAACACGCACCCTCTACGAAATTACTTTTCTGTTCTCTGTGTAGCTACACAATTAACTCCGTGGGTTCAATTATACACAGTATAATAATACAATCGCAGACAGATTATTTTTATCTTTTTTTGTTGTGTGTGTGTGTGTGTGGGCATTTCACTGTACACACTTAAAAAGAACCCCACTGCATCGCAGACAAAGACCTTTTTGGCTTATATCATACTCAAACGTCCCCCTGTTGCATTTCAGGTGTATTTCTAAAGCAATGAAGTAACCTTGCATTGTGTGACGGTAGAGAAAATACACCTCAACTTTTTATTACTTTCATTGGAGTAACAACATGATCAGACGGAGCACGTTTTAGCAGCTTTTTGCAATTGTTTTCAGTGAAAATCAAGAGCTTTTGCGTTGCTGAGGTAGGCCTACACAACTCATGTGACATATATTCGTGGTTTGTTTTCCCCTCTAATGTCTTCAGACAAATCCTGATGACACCACCCCTTACAATTGAGAGGTGTTCTTATTTTCCATCAAGAGTCGCGACAATAAATAACTTTAAAAGTTTAAAGCCGACAGTAAGGTGACAGTCAAGCTCTCGGCTGTTTTTGGTGTCAGACACTTCCTCCCTCTGTGTTTTTTTTTAAATTTTCTGCTGCTTCACAAAGTCACACGTTCATCTGGATTAAGTCTCACTTGTTTTGCTCGGCGTTCAGTGGGAAGTGTTCTGTGTGATAACCAGACTCTCGCGCTCCGTGGCGTGATGAGGACTGTGTTCATCGCATTGGATACACTGCTGTGGGGTTGGCATGCGTGGCTCTCACTGGGCAATGGCCGTGTGTGTGTGTGCGTGTCTCTGTGCATGTCACTGTTTGCCTTTTGCTGCCTACCATGCTGACGGGCGTCAGTTTCAGTTTGACTGTCAAGATTGAGGCATTTCATGTCTCTTTTGAGGCCGTTGTGGGGGGAGGCAGGGGGGATGCCGTGTCTCCACAAGTGTGCGCCGTCTGACTGAATTAGAGATGGAGCTCTGAGGGACCATCGCTGCTGGTGCAGAAAGCAATCTGTCAGCATGGTATAAGAAGGGGATTTCCCCCCCCTCATAACGGAGACTGCTGTACGATTGTATATTCTTTTATAGGAACTGACTGCAAATAAGGGGGAGGAGAGAGAGAGAGAGAGAGAGAGAGAGAGAGAGACACGGAGAGAAACAAAGTGTTTGTTATATCTCTGTGGAACAGCTATAAACACACATAAAAGACAATGCCTGGATCAATACAATGCATTTCAATTTCTATCTGCCTCATCCTCTTGAAATGAAATTTGACGTCGCAGACAGCCCAACATCTGTGTTGGTTTTCTTTCCTGGCTATATTTCACCCTCAGCTGAGGTAAAGAACCTCCGGTGCCCTGCGTCGCTTTGATAAGAACCACCGTTGTTCACTGGATCGCCGCCATTTAGCCCGTAATTCTTTTTCTTTATTCCACGGGACAATTCAGCTGTGTGTGTGTGTGTGTGTGTGTGTGTCACTAAATGGTCGCACCTCGCTTTGAGATAAGCACACAAAGACCCCCCTAAGGTGTCATATCTGAGCTCCTGGAATAAGGCTGGTTGCTTATGAGCTGGATCAGAGCGTAATCGGAGCTGTTGCACCCGGCGGAGCCAAGGATTTGAGCCCCCGGCTGAGAGGGCCAGCTCAGGTGAACCGAGCCTGAATGCAACATGAGTGGATTCTTGTTCCTCTACTGTTTTAACAAATAAAGACAGCTTTAGCCTTTTAAAAGGATGACTTGAAAGCCTGTTAAACCTTAAAATCTCTGTTTTGTTACGGCGGATGCAGACACTTAAAGCTGTGTGAATCTATGTTTTTAAATAACGGCCAAAATCAATTGAGACTTGTAAGAAGGTAACTACTCGACTTAGCTTCTCTTAGCCCTTTGGTTTGTCAACGGGCAACATTCACTGTATTATTCAGCCTCAACAACACAGCAGGAGCAACAGAGTGAATGGCGGACTTGCATTCATCAGGTGCCCAGAAACATGATTCTTTTAAAGTACTCACATGGGCTACATCAGCTTGTTTGTGACTTCTTCTGCCCCCTAGTGGCTCACAATTTGACTAATATCCATAATAGCTGTCTAGTGGATGGTTAGCTTAGCATTCAGTTCACAATTCAAACAGGATCCAAAACATATTTTGTTTCTCTCCGTCGACTACCGTTCATATTATTTCCAAAATCAAAGTATCATGGGAGTTCAGTATGTATGAAAAGACCCAAGATGAAGACTGTAAGCGGACCGCTGGACTACAATAAGTGATTTATTTAAACAGCATGTGTAAAGGAATGATTCTCTCAAACGTTTTGAAGGATCTAAATGGTTGATCACTGTAATCGTCATCACAGTCAGTGGTTTTCCACCATAGTAGTAAATTAGATTACATTGGATTAATTCTTAATATCCCGTGTACAGAAGAAGAAAAAAAACGTGTTATTTTAGCTTCTCACATAATCAGATTAGAGATGAGAGCATCTGAACAAATTCAGCAAATAGAGCCATGCCTCTGATCCTCTGTTGATCCAGACGTGGGAGCTCCAGTAACACGCAGAATGCAGTAAATATCAGCGCTGGTGCAAAAAGCTGTTCACTAACAAGACAGGTCAGCTACAACAGCAGCACTCATTGTTTGTGACAAGCTTTAAGCAGAACTTCCTGGTCGCGTCCCAATTCTCCTCCTCGCCAATTCACCGAGGTGAAAACCGGCAAAAACAAGACACAAACTGCCCGGCTCGCGGAGCAAATCACCCTCACCTCTGTATTTACTTCACCTAATGTCCTAGCGCCCTCCTCGCCCGGTGGATCACCTCCCGAGCCTCACCCCTGATCCCTTCATGCTATTTCCCCCCCACGGTGTCACAGAAAATCATCCAAACCTGCTGCGAGGCCGTGCATTGTTTGCCCACATTTTGGTTTTTTTATAATGTTCCTTCCTTCCTACGTTTTGCTGCAAAGGTTTCTCTTGATATATGTCCTCCGCTCTGAGCAGAATTTTAATTTGGTTGACACTGGAGGCTCGGGCAAGACAAGGCAATAACTCATCCTGTCTGAATGCCGGTGACAGAGTTTAGCCTTGAACGAAATCATTAAGGTTCAACTCCATGGAATGTTCCAAATTATCCGCTGCGCTTTAACAACCTCCCGTCCCGGGTCGTATGCAAATTTAACGACATTTTTAATGGACTTTGTAAAAGTCTGACATGCATCTCGCTCTATTTCCTGTCTGTGTGTCACACACTGTAGTTGTTTTGCATACCGCCGGTGATGTAGGCGAGTAGCGGTGGCTGAACTCTGACCTTTGGGAGGTTGTCCCCGTAATGAACACAGCCACCATTATAAACAAAGACCAAATACATATTTGGAAAAGGCATTTTACACTTTAATTCTTCTTTAAGAGCCGTAAATACGTAGGTTAACCATCAGGAAATGAATTGTCATGTTTACTTTTAGCTTTAGTTAGTTTGTAAAGCAGATAAATGGGGCAGACTGATCTGCTGAATGGTGTGTTCAAGTACGGCTTGGCATCTTTGACGTCTGATATTTAGGAGTTGACTTAGTGTAGCTCATGAATGTACTTTTGCTATCAGAAACTGCTGCACACTACTGGTGTAATAAGCACATCTGAATATAGTAGTGGCCCAACATGCAACGTGGTAGCATCTTTAGTTTTGATGTGTGGTAAACGCCTACTTTCTGTCCAAATCTGTCATCCTCGTATGAGGAGTTCATGGTACTCCACAATACTCAGAGTTGGTGTTTAGCACTTGGATCACATTTTGCTCTGTTTTATCCGTCTCACGTAGCCTTTAGAGAAGCTTTGGGGCTTTATTCCTAAACTTACTGGAGCCTGCGGGAGTTTGTGTCCAATCTCTCTCTCGAAAACACTTCGACCCTTCCTCCTCCAGCAGCAGCCGTGTCTACCCACACGCCCCCCCCCGGTGTCTGTTTAAACCAACATCCTTATCATTCAGCAGATTCATCACCGAGCAAAACGCATGCGAGTTTGCTATGCGAGGGGTCCGCCTGCGCTTTAGCAGGGGAGGAACCCTTTGATCTTGCCATTCCTGTTGATACATATTCATCAAGATGGTAATCTTGTCAACTCCCGTGTTTAGGGTTGATGGATCTCTTAGTGTTTAATTGCCTTTCATGAACACCTTCCACACACACACACACACACATTGATTCATAAGGCGTAATAGTGGTTAGCAGCAGCAGGAGGAGGATATGATATGTGATGATGTATACTTCCGCTGGCAGCCTCCAGGCAGCCGCTCTATTCTGAGTGACTGACGGTTTGGGCTGAAGGTAAGAGAACTGCTAAATCTTCACTGCTGCTGCTGCAGAACCGGTGATTACTCTTGCTCTCCTGCAGCGCGGTGGGGGGGGGGGAAAGCATAAAGCATGCTGCTTGCAGTGACAGGACTGCAGCCCTATGCAGAGGAACCGGCCCCTCTGGTCTAACCAGCTACTACCGACCTTGAACAAAGATCCCCCCCACCGTCACTCAGACGGATGGTCAAGGTGAGGATTAGGGCTGGATCGTGTGTCCGGGATGAGCAGGTGTTGGGACACACTGCATTCCTGACATGCTCTGATGGTGACCACACATGCACTGGTAGACCAGGGGACCACTGTGTCGTGCCATCCACGTTCTTTAGATTTTTAAAGCTAGTTGGGATCAATTTACACTTTTGTTTTAATTCTAGTTATGAATTAATTACTTAAAAGAGTGTTTCAATTATCCATAAAAAGGAAATTAAGATTAAATCTATTCTCAATCAAATCAGAGTTCCTGTTGCTGCTTTGTGGTTTGGACCTCAGTATATTTTTGGGGTCCTCTGTGTCCAAATTAAAGCTCAAAATAGAAATAAGTTTTAAAGAATTAGACAAATGACTTGCAAAATACAATAGGCAGCTGTATTAGTGAAATATATTTTAAGTAAAATTTAAAGACCATATCAAGTTTTTTGTTTAAAATACAATTATGAATTCCCACTGCTGGAATAGTGGTTGTTAAAGACTTCTCCCTCGGTTTATTTCTATTCATTTATTCAATTCATCAATATGAATGAGAAAAGTAGTGTGTGAAATCTGATGTTCTTTGCTGGCAGCTCAGGAGGAAAAAATAGTGAGCGAGTTCAGAATATTTTTTTGTCTATTTATGGACAGGTTATTTATTTGATTTATTGATTTATAAAAAATAAAAAAGGTGTTTGTGGTAGTGAGGCTGTACAAATATCACAGAGAAAGGTTTGAGCACATTGTAGTAATTAGTGATGGCAGTAACACAGACATCTTGCAGTCGCCAGCACCTCAGCCCTGCACGTCACACTGGGAGCGAAGATGCACAGAAAGCGGTTTGCACGCAGCAGAAGATGCAGCGTGAACTCGTTCAGACCTCTGAGTAGTTCAGCGTGGAGAAGAAGCCTCAAACCTCACCTCCACCCGCCTTCCTAAACACTGTCTGCCCTGAGGGAAGCCAGAAACCAGTCTGCACTCTACAGCAGGGGTCACTGTTGAACTGAAGCATTCGTTTAGGTTCCCATCCGTCTACCTCGCCCTCTCTTCACTTCCTCCCTCTCCTTTTCCCTTCACTGTCAAGAGAAAATGTAGCATGACGGAGCTGGAACAATGGCTTGATTTGATATCTGGGTCATGCAAAAAATCTTCTAATCTTAGCAAAGAGAATATTTATTAACTGTGGGGTGAGTGACTTACAGTGTAGGCTGCTGTTAACGGATAGATCAGGGATGAATAATTAAGTTTTGGGCTGCATCTGCATGACAGAGGAGGTGAGTACAGTGGAGTGCAATGAGCGAGGTGCTACATTGTCAAAAGGGCTTGAGGGATGAATAGAAATAAGGCATTTTGATTAATGTGGCGTGGTTTTGGAGAATGATGTGGTTCGGAGTTTTCTAGGTCATGGAAGTTAGTCGAAAGGGGGATGTGAGGGGCCGCGATATCAGAGGTGGAATTTCTCGAACATAACCTTTTGGTGAGTTCACGAGGCATTTGGTGCTGGAAAATCATTCGACTAATTCATTCCGCACAAAATGCCATCGCAAGAGTGTGAAAATACTGCAGCAGAATCAATCCCAGCAGTACGATATAAGACGGTTGGACACATCAAAGGAAAAGCTCAGGTGTAAATAATAAAATCTAGGCCCTGGTCCTGGTTTTAAGTGTTTTCCTGAATTATTCAATATTACAATGACTCTAGTGTGAGTGTGTGTGTGTGTGTGTGTGTGTGTGTGTGTGTGTGTGTGTGTGTGTGTGTGTGTGTGTGTGTGTGTGTGTGTGTGTGTGTGTGTGTGTGTGTGTGTGTGTGTGAGAGGTCTACCTTTTTAAGGTGTAGCAACATTTTCTCCCCATCTCTGAAACACTTACGATATTGACACATGTTGCATCGAGTTTATTATCAGACTGTCTATCAGACTCTCATTTTATAAGACCAACTTATTTTATAGGGGTGCGTTTTTGCAGGCTTCAGCTTTTATATATAATAGATAATTGGAGTAAGTGATTGGTTTCTATACTGTTCATGTATTGTGTTTTTTTTATTGTGTAGAAAAGAGGGTACAAAACAAGTGCAGACAAGTACATGAACACATATACGAGCCAAGGAACAAAGTCAGACGGGGACGACGAACAAAGGGGACATAAGGACACTGAGGAAAATAACAGAGGTTTAGACTGAGGAGTGTAAAAGTGAGAGGCGGAGTACTGAATGTTGAAAATTGCCCCATCAATTTGTAGCTCTTTCCCCAGAGTAGTCACGGCCATCTTTTGAAATCATTTCCACCATCCGTAGAATACAATATATAAAGACAAACATTTGTAAGATAAGGAACACATCGGAACCGACCCGGCCGGTCCCTCATTAATCAGACGGCCATTTATCCATTCCCACTGACAGTGATGTAACAGTTACTCCTCACCAGACGAGAGGAGAGGATCTTTAAGGGGCGGCTGATCAATGAGGGTCTTTAGACGAGGCTTTGTGAACAGAATACCGAAGAAGGCCTCTGGGAAAATCTCACCCGGGGTCGCCCGATCATTCAGAGGCTCAGAGATCCGTCTTTAAACGCAGCTTCTTCAGTCGGGACGAACAGGAACCGGGGAGGACAAAGGGCCACAAGCTTATATTACACGGTCTGAATATTAATTCGAGGGACACGGAAAGCTCTGCTAACCTCTTCAACTCTGCTCTGTTGTTGTTTTTCAAAAACACCGAGATCAACTTTTGCTCTCTTGATCCCCTCCCCTTCACAGAGGTGCCAGCCGGCGATACCCGACCTTTCAACCCGCCGCTCGAACTTCGGATGCCCCCCCCCCCCTTCCGCCTCAGCGGTCGTAAAGGGTATTTAAAGTCCTAAACCCACGGTGCTCTGGTGTTTGCGCATTGGATTTGAGGACATTGCTGATCGACTTAAATTTGGGATTATGCAGGGCTGTGATGAAACGCCCGCAGTCAAAGTCAGAGTCTGTGAAAGAAGAGGCGCGTGAATGTTAAAAGTTAAAGTGCTCTAAAATGTATTTTAAAAAAAGGTATAGAATGCTGGGTTAGTTTCCACAAAGTCTGTTTCATTGAACGGTAATTTAGTGGTGTGTGTTATAGTTTATAGTGTCTCTCAAACACTCAAATACTTGAGGACAAACAGACCCTTATTTTAGACTTTTTATAAACACATTTTTGGACGTTTGCAACGACAGCTCGGCACAAAACAGGGCTAGCCACGTTGGTATTGGGCCGTCTTTATATCAGTCATCGTTAAATGACAGTACAGAGAGAAGTGGGAGCAGCCAAAGTTTCTTACTTTAACGTGGAAATGCTGTAATCTCCCGAATAATCAAACTGCAGATAGCTCACGCTTTGTTTCTGAGAAATCCAGTTTAGTCCGTGGCAGACGGGTCTGAACACTACAGTACCCATGAGGCTCGGCTGCCGTTGCTTTGGAGAAAAAGTCAGTCAAAGGAGCGAATCAGAGAGGTTTTAACTGCAGTTTTCTCAACATGTGCGGAGCAGAAATCCAAGCTCGGTGATGGGATATTTCTTGGCTTGCACTTTCAACTTTTTGTCAAAGAACCAGATATTTCTTCCCGCTGATTGAAGCTGCTCCAACTGTGAGTCCACAGTGTGATTATTACTTATTAATCACGTCGCTCTGTAGTGCGAGATGTTGATCTGAACCCTAAGAATCCTTTCACATGCTCGCTACTTTAACTCTGAGTAGTCAGGATGAGAGACACTGAAAGGGAAAGTGCTGCTAGTTCCAACCACAGAAGATGAAACCGGTGAGATTAATAACCGCGTAGCCGCTGCCATTAGCATAGCGTCCTGTTCAAGGTGAATGAGAGAATTACAGCTCAGAAATCTTCACAAATGATAAGCATGGCACAAAGGTATAAATTATCGCTCTAATCTTTGCCATTCGTCGTAATTCCACTGAGAAGTTTCTCTGCCTTCAGGGCTTTTGGATCAGATCCATCATGTGAGAGCAGTGCATGGCAGGGCGGGCTTTAGCTTTGTACTTTAATTATTGTACCAGGCTTTTATTTCACATGTTCTCCCTCTGCTCATTGATGAATATTCATATACAAAAATAGACTTTAGGCCTGAAATGAATCCCTCACCGTTCCACTGATTGATTGGTTGATTGCTGCACCAACATCGTCTAAATTGCATCGAAGATGAAGACAGAGAATGCAAATAAAAAATACTTTATATTTCCATTTTCTGCACGCCGATATCCTTGTGCAGTAAATAATATGCAGTGTGTGTGTGTGTGTATGCTTTTATTGGGCGCCAAGAACACCTTGAGCCATAAAGATTGAGATCCAGCATACTCCAGCTGTGGAAGAACATCCAATAATCATCTCACAAACATTTATTTTTTCTTTTACTCTCCCATTCATCCAGCATCCAAAAGCCCCACGAATAAATCCGTTTTTTATTTATCAAATACCAGTTTCACAAGGAAATAAAGGTGCGTTTTTTTAAAATGCGGAGCGGTATTTTGAGAGAATATTAGACCCTAATCTCTAACGGACTGAAAATCAACCGTCTTCTTCTTTGATGACCTGTCTCTGCTGGTTTGTCCGATGTGCTTTGTGACGGGATACGAGAGGCGGCTCGTGAAAGTCTATCAAGCTGTCACGCTGTTGATTGCATGGCAATGGTGTCATCGCTCCCCCCCCCCCCCCCCCCCCTGATGGATGAGGTGCCCTGCGAAGACCGACTGGCGGAGACGGATGACTGCGATAGTGTGAATGTAACTGGGGAGGGGGGGGGGGCACAGTCTGGCTTGTTGCGAGAGTCTTTCCAGGCTTCGAGGCAGTTAAAAGGCTTCGCCGTGGGAAAAGGTACTTATCTGTCTGGGCTGATAGGGTGGTTGAGGGGGGGGGGGGGGGGGGGGAGGTGAGGTGGAGGTGGTTTCCTGGGAGCCAGATCAGGACTACTCCAGAATGCTGCCTAAATCATTCGCCGTGAGCGTAACAACGACATGGCTTTAAAATAATCAGACGGCGGAGGGAAGACAATCATAACTGGTCAGGACTGAAGGTAAAACATGATTATAATCATGCAGAGGGCAATCAAATCAGTCCCGGGGGACGGAGTTTCACCCCGAGGTTCTTTGATGGACTGCTGGTGTGATACAGACTAATTCATCTGTGGACAGGCAGCAGCAGGAGGGCCCTGCAGTGGAGCTGCACAGGGAGGCCCTTACTGTCACTCCCCCAGAGGCTTTGCGCTTTATTAAGAGGCGGGGCTCTTAACATCAGACAGGAAGTGGTATGTACGCCACGGTGGGTGTTCATACTGTACAGATTTTCAAAAACTGGTGACTGGAGACCATTTTCTTTGACTTTTAATTGTGTTGATCCAACTGCAAATTCCAATAATGTGATAAAAGCACTTTTGCTATCTACACTGTTGTAACGTGTCAGGAATAGCTGTGGAAAAAGCTACATTTCAACAGGAAAAAATATGATTTTATCACTCGCTTGTAGCTATTTAACTTTAGCTTCCATGAACTACATCATCAAAATGTGTGAATTGAATTAAGCGCGGCTGTTTTATCGTGTTTAAATTAAACTTTTCACCGGTAAGAAAAGAAATTTGATATTTCTTCTTTTAAAAGTTAGTCTCGTTTTATCGACTCAAAGCTGATTAAAGTTTAATTAGGGCTTCTTCTTTTGAGACACAAATGATTACAAGAAACAGACTTTCAAGGTCATAGACATGCATAGCTTATAAGTTATAAATTAGCAGAAAATGAAAAGAGAGAAATAAAAAAACACGGTCAAAAGTATGTGGACACCCGATGGCTACACCCAAGTGTTATTGGTTAAAGGCGTCGCAGTAGGTTGAAATCGGGGCACCGTGCAGGCCGGTCAAGTCCTTCCACACCAAACTCTAAAAACGACATCTTTATGGACCTGGCTTTCATGCAAGACCGTCGAAAACACCAGTGTGTGTGTGTGTGCTGTAGCATTAAGATTGGAACTAAGCTCCAACCATGACAAACAGCCAGCAAAATGAATATAAAGGGTTCTTTTTCCACCTACTCTCTTCTGCCTCCACACTGTACACTGTGCCCAACCTTTCTCTGCCAGTTCCAGCAAGGCCAGAGAAAAAGCCGAGCGACGGACTGAAACCTCTCCCGCGCTACAAGGTCGAGCAGATGGCGGCAGGAAACGAACCGGTCAGACGGCCGAATAAGACAAACTGACCGCGCTGGCGGCTTCCGTTCGATATTTCAGCCCGCGTCTGCGTATCAAATGCCACGCTGTAAAACAAGCAGCCAAATCCCCGACAATGGCTCCGAAACGGGCCACGTTCACATCAAACAAAGTGGACATGTGACTCCCATCTTTCATTGGCCAATCGTCTGACAATTTCGCTTCTTTCCCGAGCCCGGCTTTAATTATCCCTTTTCGATGAGGCCTGTCACAACCATTACACCATGTAGCGGAGCGGTGTCGCAATCCCAGGAGGCCGAGCCAATGAACTCCCATCTGGCCGAGTGGATGTGACTGATGGCCGAACAAGTGCCATTTCCTGCAAATGTGAATCTCCAGAAAAGGAGCTGAGGCTGCCCTCTCTCTCTCTGTGTGTGTGTGTGTGTGTGTGACGTTTCCAGGAGGAAGTTGCAATTATATGAACAGGAATTGTGACAAATGTTGTTCTCCCAGCACCGACATTATGTTTAATGGGGGTATTCTCGTCGGCCCACGCTGGGCTCGTTGTTGCGTCTCTCGCACAGTTTAATCCCACTCTGTTTTTCCAGTCCTTCCACTCCCTCCACTGTCGAGCGTTCCTCTTCCTCCTCCCCGCCACTTATTCTGCCACGCGCAGAGCATTCCTCTCCTCGTTCAAACACTGCCTCCAGAATTCCTGCCCTTTTGTTAAAATACTCCCCTCGTCTTTCACTTTCTTTTTTCCCCTCGTTTGATTTTCTTTTTCACTCTTGAGTCCGCGGTGCTCCCACCTCTGGAATGCAGAGGCTCTTTTTTTTTTTTTGTGTGCCAAAAAAACCCCCGCGGAGGAGACAGTGATGCATTGTCTGTGTCTTTATTGTCGTCACGACTCAAGGGCAGCAACATTGTTTTGAGGATAAATTGCAGCTCTGTCGTTTTGATATCTGTGTTTTTTTTCTTCTTCCTTTGTTTTGAGGCGATTAAATAAATCCTCCACAAGCTGGGCCGTTAATACAATTGAGGACGCCGTCTTTTCTCCGGGAATTTGGGGATTTTACATTCTACTGTTGCATGTGTTGACGGGCTGATTCCTGTACTTTTGCACTGATTAAAGTTCAAGAAATAGTTTTGACATTTTGAGAAATGTGCTTCTTCACTTTGTGGCTGAGAGTTAGATCGTCTGTAGGAAATATGAAGTTAGGCTCAATCCAAAAGAGAGAGAAAAAAGGTTTAATCCATAAACCACAAAGTGTTGTTTTTACAGTTTTGGTTATGCTAAGCTAAGCTAACCATCTCCAGCTGGCTCCAGCGGAAAAACTATTTCCATAAGAGATGAGTGTGTACAGTATTTCACACAGACGTTTTACAAAATATTTCTTACTCAATGTCTACTTACTTACTTCTTTCAACCGTTAACATGCGACTGAAGTTCCACTAGATTTTGCTCAGATGCATGTTTGACTATCACATGAGCTGTGTGCTGATGAAGGCCATGAGATGTGGACAAAAGCTCCGGGAAAGTAAATTGTACTCCTAGGTGTGATCCGTATCTCTCCACTACATTTTTTTATATCCGATGGCTTTGAAACTGCACACGTTTCATATGTGCATATGAAAAAACCCAATAATCCGAGCACTGTTTACACAAGTTTGGGTATTTTCTATAAACACTGTTGAACACGGGCAGAATGAATTACACTTTATCACACTTTGTGCGGGAAAGAAGAGCACTTATCTCAAGTCATTACCGGAATTTCTTCCCCTGTTATGAGAAAAACACGATTTTAAGGCTCAAAAAGGGATTAACTTGCCACGGCGGATAAATCTGCAGCGTAGAATTGCTATTATCATCGTATATAGGCTACAATTATGGCAGCAAAGTAGAAAACTATCATTAGCGAACATGAGCTGAGTTACTAAAGAAGAAGAAGAAACAAAGCCGATTTAAAGATGTCACCCCGGGGAAGGAAAATACCCACATTTGTTTAAAAATGGAGTTTTGACATAAACACAAGGTGGGTTTTCCCTTTTTCGAGCCATTTTCTTCTGGCGGATGACAAAACTATTGCAGCGAACAGACTGGGTGATATCACAAAGGCTGTTCAAGGGAACAAAAATGTGCTTCTGAAATCTGAATATCGTTATTGACAAGACGCCGAGAAAGTCTTTGCTGCCCTTGAAATTCCTCGAGGTTGTTCAAGGAAATGAAATCTGTCGAGTTCACCTGAAAAACCAAACTGAAAATATGTTTGAAAGCCTTCTGTGGTCTTTGAATCAGGTGACCTTTTGTTGGGGGGGGCCTCGTCCGACCATAAATAGACTGTAATTGATGTAATTGATGTAGTCCCACTTTCGAGGGGAAAAGGAATGACAGTGCGGCTGGAAAATTGCAATTTGAGTTGAGTCAGTTGATCTAACTTTCTGAGGCTTACAATCTGCAGCACTTGAAAGTGTCTGTAAGAAAATGTCAAAAGGAAGAGACATATTTGTGGTATGAAAAAGAAGAAACCGTATTATTGCTGCTCTGCTGCTGCCATGCCAGTGGAAATACCGCTACTCTGCCTCTCTCTCTCTCTTTTCCTTTCTCTTTTCTTTTTTTTTTTACCATGGAAAGCTGGATTTGGGGAGAAAAGAAAAAAAAGCCTTGCCTCTTACCTCCTCCTCCTCCAGCCTTCACATCCGGGTCAGTTGGGTTGGTTGGAGCTGGATGTTGCCTTCAGGTGTCCCTCGTAAACTTGGAAACTTCAAAGTTTCGAAGTTGTAAACACATCTTTTGATGCATTTGGATACTTTTGTTACCTTTTTTAGAAATTGACTTACACAGAGGAACAATGTGTGATGCAGCAGAAGTTGTAAGATGAATACTAATGTAAATGTGTATTGATCAATTGAAATGTTTATGTATTTAAGTGAAGCGTTTCTGGCTATGCACACACAGAAAGACATTTAAATCTGTAGAGCTGCAAAAACAAATTAGTAAAATGTGCTTTTCTAATGTGATTTAATGTCTGCAGGTAATAGCAGGTTATTGGAGAAGCTTGTTGTGTGCATTATATAGATATAGTCATAAAAAGTGACTTTAATGATATATTATTGACACACACGGACGGTTGAGACTCCATGGTCCTCCAGGTGAAGGTAAGTTAACATGTCACAAATACTTCTTAAAAGACAATATTTAAACTATAATTATTGAGTGTCTTCCATGCTTTCTCCAACCAATCCGTCTCCCAGTGTCCGCTCAAGGTGTCTCATAAATCCCCCTCAATTCTTTCTACTTCTTCGCTCGGTCGCTTTTTGAACGGCGAAGCTGTCAATACCGATCTTTGAGACATCACGTGAAGGTGTCACAAGTTGAGCAGCTCCCAGTTAACGCGAAGGCAGACTGATGATCCAGCTGCTGTGCGTGTGAGTGTGTGTGCGCGCCGACATGGATACAACTGGCGTTTGGTGTTGAAAACTGGACACAGTGTTGCGGTGACACTGGGGGGACTTCGAAGGAGCGGTCGAAACTTCTTCCACGGCCGCACTCATGTGATTTTGAGCCATGTCCAAGAGCCTGAAGAAGAGGAAGAACCACTGGACTAACAAAGTCCACGAGAGTGTCCTTTGCAGGAATGAGGAGGGGGAGCTGGGGCTCGAGTTGAAGGGCGGCGCGGAGAACGGACAGTTCCCGGTTATCGGCGCGCTTCTCCCGGGCGGAGCGGCGTGCCACAGCGGCAAACTCTTCCAGGATGAACTCCTGCTGGAAGTCAACGACACCCCGGTGGCCGGACTCACCACCAGGGACGTGCACGCCGTGGTCAAACACAGCAAAGACCCGGTCCGACTCAAGTGTGTCAAACAAGGTGAGGCTTTTTTTTCTCCTTCTTTTTCTTTCACGCTTTCACACCAACTTTCCCCGCATTTCGTTTTTCGGACATTCTTTTGAAAACCGTTAGTTTTTTTGACACGCTTTTTGTGTTTTGACAGCACGGCTATTGTCTCCCCCAAAAAACTGATAGCCTCCCCAATGCTCGATGCTAAAAACAAACCATGTGGAGAAAATGTACTTTTTGTGGTGTTTTTGTGTTGTTAAAAGTCTTCTGCACCCCAAACATGTGTATTCTTTAAGCAGTCGTTGTTGTAAAGAGGTGTTTTAGGCGTGTTTTGGTTGTGCTGGTCGGCTCTCGTTCCTGTGTGGTGGAGCTTTTTAAGGGGGTGTGTTACATTTTGGGGCAGTCAGGAAATACACACTCCAGTCCTGCACACAAGTATGTAAGTAATACAGGTATTACACATGTATAATACCACACTGATGCTGTGCTGTAATACTTCTAAATGTCACGCAGCCACCGCAGGTCCAGATTACAGCATATCTAACAAACCACTGACAGAAACCATTAGATTAGATGCTGGATAAGATTAGACTGGATTGCTTTTTATCAGACTCTGTTGAAATGCTCCCAAACTAAGTCTGCTTTACACGCTCACACACATAAGTTCAGCACATATTTTACAATATTTATTGTGTATATATTTTATTATGTATGTATATGGAAACATGTATTTTTTTAAAGCGACAGTGATAAATTCTCTAGTTTCAGCTCCACAAAATCTCGACATTTGAGAGTAAACTGAATATTTTGGGGGGTTTGGGACTGTTGATCAGTCAAAACAAGAAGTTTGAATACATGCTTGATTTCTGGAAAGTAGTTATGGACACTTTTCTCTATTTTCACTATATAACGGTCATACTGTATGTGGAAGGAAACCTTTGTGGATAGTTTTAGTGTAAAGTTTTGAGTTCTGTCTTGAGGGAGAGAGAATTGCTCTATATTTAACCTTTGAATCCGAATGTACTTACAAAGCAGACATTAAATAATGCAATATTTATCATCCAATTTGCACTCCATTAAGTGGACTAAATTGAATTTGGAGAGGATATTGGATTAACATTACAGCAAGTCCCTATTTCAACATTATAGTGGTGTCATAATAAATGAAAACTACCATAGAGTATGATAAGGATACAGCAGAAGTCCCCTCGGGAATATTTCCTTTTATTTTTAGCGTAAAGTGCAGCGGATTGCTTAAGCAAAGTGATGTAGTTTCACTTTTCGGGCACATGAAGCCAAGGCTGTGCTGTCCGTAGTTGTTGGGAGACATTTTTGCAGCCAGAACCTCCACGTTGACTCTCACCTTTTTTAAAAAGAAAGAAAATATCAGAGCTCCAGTCATGTGAATTCGCCCTAACTAGCACCAACTCCATCCAACGCTTGTCAACTTTTGTCCCCTGGATGTGAAGCTCTTATGTCACACGGACACACTCGTGTGGTCGCCGGTGTCTTTGATCCTCGCTGCTAATGACGCTGTCTTGCATTGTGAGTTAAGAGGAGGATCTGTGGGCTCTGATTTTGGGGTGAAAAATCCCCCCCCCCCCCTGTAAGAGGCTTTGGATCAAAGTCTTAGCCTGTGTGTGTGTGTGTGTGACGGTGTGGATGTGTGCGTTCAGCGTCACACCGGGGATTTATTCCAAAAGGCAGCCAAGCCTATATCAAACTAATGTGTTACTTTCCCCCCATGAAATATTCATACCCTCCAGTGGTTTCTGAAGTGATTGATATCCTCCCGTTGCTCCGCTCGTGTTTGCTCGATTGGTTGTTGACGCCGTCAAGTTGTTTTTAAAAAATGGTTGATATGTACATTAGTAAACATGTTCACAAGTAAATATTATGTGTTCCCTGTGTTCAATAACAGGTATTTCAACTCCTCGAGTCTAAGTGTGCTCCTTATTGAAGAGCACAGTGCAGTATTATCACAATCATCCAGGCCACATGTCTGCTTTATGCTCGTCTTATGGTTCTTTTAAAGTGTGCAATAAAAAGTAATTTGTTTATGGTTTTCTTTTATTGATTTGCTTGCTTTAGAGCCACAGCGTGCTTGTCAACACTTTATTTCAAATGCTCCACACGACATGACGGCGGATACTCTCGTTGACCAGGAGATGTAGAAGCACTTAACTCTCCTTTTTAGCTGCATGAGTGTAGCATAGCAGACAAAGTACTGTAACCGGTCTGTTAGTACTGTTAAACTTAACTTTGAGAATAGTTTTGGACTGAAAAGATATTCGATAAACAAATGACTTGAAAGATTAATCGGAAATGTAAATAAGTAGTTTGAGTCCTAAGTACCGGGGCTGTTTGTCTGTTAGTGTCTCCCAGTGTTGACCACTTCCACATTTGCGTGATGAGACTGACTGATCCGTCTCCTAAAATCCCAGCAGCTGCACACAAAGAGGTTCAAGGTTAACGGGATCATTTATTGTCATTCTGCAACACAGGATTGCACGAAATGCACTTGTAGCCTCGTCCATTTACGCTTCACAAGAAAAAACATGACAATAAAAACATAGCAGTGCCTTTCTTTACTGCATTTGGAGGAAAGAACTTTGACTTTGTCTGAGCACCGAGCATCATCGCTGTGAACGCAGAGTCCATCGCTCTGTCCTTCTGTCCGTCAAGTGCAGCTTGATCCGTGAAGCCGACATGGAGTCAGGTCTCTGCAAAGATGTGGGCTCAACACTCACCGTGAGCAGGTTGCTGGCTTTGCCTGAAGTCTTATTTCAGCCGTGTTATTTATTTCTGCGCCCTGACATCAGACAGCCCAGGAGCAGGCTGGGTAGTGGAGTAGCCTCAGGTCCCAGCTGCGTTAGCTTAGCTTCCATCTCGGCTCTCTTCCAGGGGCAAAATCCGACTGGGTGGTCGGGAGTTGCCGTGGGCGTTGATCGTCTGAAAGTCCACCGCGTTTCACCCAATCCTAATGCTCCCTTTTCCAATGTTGTGGTCCAGTAATAAAGATAAAAAAGTCAACAAATTAAGACATAAATGGAGCAGAATCCATGGCAGGTACCGGCCACAGCATCTACATATCACCGTGGTAAAGAGATAACCTTCATTATAAATGCTAAAGTTTGCAGAGTAGTTCACCAGGTCAAACGGATCCAACAAACAAAAGTGTCGTCAAACATTTTCAAATTGACATTTACGCTTCTTCTCCTACAAAAGCTAATGCCAGTGCCCATAACTCAACACTGTCACAGTCTTAATAACAGCTGTGTGCAATGTGGGAAAGCAGTAACTGTCAACAGAAGCTACAGAAAGTGTTTTGAATAAATATCACTTCTTGTACTCGTACCAGCAGCTCCTTTGCTCCATTGTGCTCCCGCTCAGCTTCACAGATATGGTGGACAAATCACTGAGATTTAGATAAATACAGGTTGTTATAACTGCTAGAGCGTATGAGTGTAAACAGAAAAATGCTATCATCCAGTATTGGGTGTGCTTTAAAAAAAATTGTTCTGCATTTCTAAGCACAAATATATAATTAAAGGATGAAATAACATCCAGCGATAATGACTCTTTTTTTAAAATTCTGACCACATTTTGTCACACAGCAAAAGTGCTCTTGAGTTCAGGTGAAGGTTTCGGTCAAACTCGCAGTGAACAGCTGCTCGCTGTGTCCTTTTACAAAACATATCTTTTATTCACAGGAGGCACTTTCAAATAGACAAACTGCCAGCAATGAAAGCCGAAACCGTCTCAGATATTCGGTAACGACGGACGAGTGCCAATAAAAGCGTCACTGACCAGTTTAAATGCGCGCTCCCTCTCCAGAGGACTTTCACGGCCTTTTTAAATAATGCATCAAGTCCGCTGCTGCACCAATGTCCCGACTGTAAAAGTGCTGTCCCTTCCCTCTTGAGGTGCCTTGTCTGAATTGCCAACTTTCATTACGATCTTCTCTGTAATTAAAAAAAGCCCGCTCGTCATGATTCACCTTCTCTCTGTTACAGTGATCATGAATCATGTTTATGCATTTAATCACTTACTACGCACTTTAATATGACTTTAATTTTTCACAGCGTCGGAAATCCTCAGGCTCTATCCCATATTACACACACACACACACACACACACGCACACGATATTAGGTGTTTCATTAGTGTGTGAGGTGAGGATTAGATTAGATTGCCAGCAGCAATCAGGCCTGCCCTGTAGGACGTAATTAGGATCTCCTCAAAACACTGATGGGTATATAAGAGAACATAGGGCACAATTACATTCCCAGAGGCCCAGTGAATTCTCATTAGAGCAATGCATTATGGATAATGTAAGGATGGGACTGAAGACTAATCTAGCCCCTGTAGATTTAAAGCCAGTAACGGTCAATGTCGGAATTATTAAACCTCTTAATGCACTGATATACTTGTTTTAAACTTCAGATTTATGTGCGCATGAGGAGCATTTTTGTTGGGATGCACATATTTGACTCCGTGGATTGGTGCCATTATTTACCTTGTTAAGCGGATCAGGTATCGGCCGGACCATTGGGATGAAAGGAACGTATCAGAAGCTTTTATTGTGAAGCAGGTTCAGCAGGAAGTTATCGTTTTAAATGAACCGCATCGTCACACAGCAAACGCATGGCTCTAGAAGCACTCTGAAAATTAACAAATTACCTTTCAACTGAAACGCACAGCGATCAACTTGGAGCTCCATTAAGATCTACTGTTCCATCACAATGAAGCTGCACTATAGTAACCCCATCGAGTGCTGCCATTATGGTTACGCTGGACAAAAATAAGGGATGATTCAATCCTTATCTGCTGCTTACTGGAGATTGTTTAATCCTCCAGGTACACACAAAGCATGCGGGCGAGTAAGCCAACAATGCCGCCTGCAAAATGGTAAAAAAGCAAGTACACAACAAGTGTTCCAAATCCATTCCCTCTCCACTCAGTCTTACCTTAGATAATCTGCATGAAGAGTAAACATTGAGATTGTAATTTATAAATAATGCTGCCAACGCATCAAGATAAATTAGCTTTATATCACTCCCTGCTCCTTTCCCTCTCTCTCTCTCTCTCTCTCTCTCTCTCTCTCTCTCTCTCTCTCTCTCTCTCTCTCTCTCTCTCTCTCACGCACACTGAAATGCCCCAGTTCAGCTTCCTATTTCAGCTCCAGTGAAGGATTAATGCAGCCGTCTATGGAGGCTGTCACTGCATGTTTCACCGCCACCACGGTGAGAAGCTCTTACAGCGGCTGCACTCTGGCTGCGAAACTGTACGCCGATCGGGCCTCGTCGAGTGGTGTTGGGTACAGGTGAGGGCAGACAGTTCCAGGTCAGCCGAAGGCAGTCGGCGTACTCTGGCGGGTACCCACTTAGCATTAGCCGCTGTTGGGGGAAAGTCATTACAGAGCGTTAGCGAGGCAGAGATGGCAGCACCTATTTAGTTCTAAAAGGATTGTATAACAGCGGGGTGATAGCGATGGCCCTGACGGTTGCTCTGTTGGTCCTCCACTTTGTTCCAGAGTTAAAATATCTTAAACCAGTTTTACACTGATTGCCTTGAAATAGTTCAGTTAATTGGCTTCAAGTCTACAACAGTAAGGTTACAGCAATCCCCCAAAAGTAACTGTCATTGTAGTAGTATAAGTACAGTACATGTTCACCCTTTTATTTTAAAAGCTGATGTCAGGTCTGTGTTGTGAGGCAGAATTGGATATCACACGTATTCTTATTCAGATTACAAACATGGGGATTGTCCTCTCTTGTTGTAATGAAATATGTATTCATCCGTAAAAATCTTGACATGCACGTCCTTGTTTCTATCCCTGTGCTGTCTGGACCTAATTAGCTCATTGATGTCTCCGGTCCTCTTGGGACATCCTATACGAAAACTGCTCATGCGGTTGTTGAGTCACAGTCTTGTGAGCTGCAAGCCGATTGGAAGCCCTGTGTTCGAGCAAATATGTAGGATGAAGTCATTTAAACTCCGTCAGCTGAAGCTGAGGTCAGCCTTCTTTTTCCCAAAGATACAATTGTTCTCCAGATAGGAATCCTCACCATAAAAATCCACACAACAAAGACACGATCCACAAGACAGCGCCGGCGCCAGCTATCCAGCACAGCTCGAGGGAAAGCCAGTATGTTATGGTACCATCAAGTCAATGGCGCGTGTCCAAGTAGTGGCATGACTGATGTGAACGATGATGAGTCTGGACTGATCACTGGCCTTTTGAGAGATGGCACGAGGCAATCCCAGAGAAGTTTGTGTCGAGTCAGACGCACATTGTTGCGCGGTCGTCCGGTAATGATTCGCAGGGCAGTCAGACTCATCCGTCTTCTTGTCAGGGTCCCATTGAGAGTGTTGAGTTGCACCAGCAAGTGTAACGCAGACAGTACGACAGACTCGTGTGTGTGTGTGTGTGTGTGTGTTAGCATGTCTCTGGGGCCTTAGCACCACTTACCACATGCTGTCCAATCATGCCTGACAGAGGTTTGGTGGAGAGAGCCTGTTGTCGTTGCCTCCGTTACACAGTCTGACTGCAAGGCTCACCTCTAGGGACAGGTGATGATAACACACACACACACATACACACGCATAACTGTCTCTCCCTCCTTGTCAACATCAGCCATCTGGTGTTGTGGCACATGGAAGTATTCCAAGGACTGTGACCGGGAAGGCTGCAAACTTTTGTTGGTGGATGCTGTACGTGTGTGGTAGTGTGGAAGTGGAAGCCAGACTAACTGAGTGTATCAATGAATCCTTGGATCCGTCTCTTTATTGAAAGAGAAAGTGTTATTTTTCTCTATCTTCCTGACCTTCTCCGTTATCTTGGCTCGATAAGTGAACGGTGTCTGAGAATAGAGAGGAACCCTTTACCTTTTTCATCACAATGAATTATAGATGAATGGCAGGCAGTGTGTACAAATCGTGTTCGTTTTTGTGTCTTCTTCCAATCCTTGCATCTGTGTCCTTCATGCGTCTGCTCAGGTTTATGTAAGTTAGCTTCTTTGGTCCTTTTGATAGCTTTCATGAAAGGACATACGACAGCATGTCATAAACAAGCACGTGTAGCCTTCTATGCTTTCTAAGTGCACTCACTTATTGTAAGAACTGCTTTTTTCTCTTTGCACACAGGATTGATATTCAAGGCCAAATGCAGCTTGAGTTGGGACTTTAACTAGCAGTTATTTTCACTCTAAATTTATATTTCAATTTCCTCGTTAATCAAATAATCATTTTATCCAAAAGAAAACCTACAAATGAGGTCAAACGGCCTTCAGATTGTTAATTCAGTCTGATCAGAAGAGAAAAATCAGACAGATCATCATATTGGAGAAGCTGTAACTGAAAAATGTTTCAAGCTGAGACGATAGTCGAGGTAAACAGTCAGTGGATCGACAGAAATAGCAACAACCTTGATAATTGATTGAACAGTTCCATCTTTTACCAAACCAAGTCACGCTAACGGCTCTGTGAGCCTATACTCCGGCACGACCATGCTCCAAATAACAAAGCTAACATGCTAATGGTAAGCAGGAACAATGTTTATTATGGTAACCCTTTTAGTGTAGTGTGTTAGCGTGCTATCATTAGGCACAAAGTGCAGCTGAAGCTGAGTTTAATGATGATTTCATATCTCTACTACCAATGTGTAGTAGCAGTAATAAGAGCAGAGTTTTTCACAGATTTAGCCTCTTTAAAAATAAACCCGGACTGAGGGGCCCACAGATGACTCGACTTCCAGAGGACAGCCCTAGTTATCAGTCAACTGGCTAATTCTTTAAGCACTGGGCAGATCTTGTGATTACAAGCAGGTGTGATATTTTGTTATTCATGTGAACATCCCTCCAGATGGCTCCACCATATTCCACTCACAGTTACTTTGAACTCGTGATTCTGGCGTTGTTGATGCGCTAAATGAAGTGAGGATTAAACTGCTCGTTCATGTTTACAAGGATGCCGAACACCAAAACACGCCCACGCTGCGTCTGAACGCCGCTAATATTCACATGCTGGCCCCGGTTTCAGTGCAAGCAGGGAGGGTGTGTGTGTTTACCTGTGCAGATGCGAATGGAGGAGAGCGAGCTCTGTGAATTATAATGGTAAATCCAGTGTATTTGTTGGTCACTGACATTGATACCTAAGCTGTCAGTGTGTATGCATAGTATTTTGAGGTGAGTGATTTATCTGCAGCGCACTGTATATAAACACAGTTTTACATCGAGTGACACCAGGGATGTGTCATTTTCTCTTAAAGGAAGGCTCGTTTCTCGCCAAAACGTCAAATCTCATTGACACCTCCTTTTGTCCCGAAGACGTTTCCTCCCGTCGTTGCCCACAAATCAGTGTTGACATCTTGAGTCAAGTTTTATTTTTCCTGCACGTGGAGCGGTCTTCTTCGGAGCCTCCTCTTCACCAAAAAAAAACAAACCCTATCAAAGCCACAAAGAGGCAAACTGCTGAGCCAGCAGCCCTGTAGGCAGATGATGAAGCCCGAGTAAACATCGGGGTGGAGAAGCTGTGATGAATCATTAAGTGGTTATGGATTGCTGTTGTGAAACCTGCAAAATGTGATAGCTGCACCTCCCCTGGATACCCTGTGATTTTGTAGAGGGAGATATTATAAGATTTCATGTCGGGAAAAGTTAATATTCCTACGCCCTCCAACTGCCAGTGGTACGAATATAAATGAAATCTAAATGGGATATTTTGGAGGAGAGGCATTGGGGAGGGTGAAATTGGCTGACCTGCTAACAGAGAGAAGGGAATATTAAGCAAACTCCTCGGCCCACACACTCGTTGTTGCTGATTCGCCGAAAAAGGGAACAATCAATACGAAGCGATTAAAGCCTCTCTGAGAGCGCTGTGGTTGGTCTGTCTTCCTCTGCTCGTCTCTTGGCAAGGATCAAACACTTTTGTCTTTTTATTCGACATGAGTGTGTGTGTGTGTGTGTGTGTGTGTGTGTGTGTGTGTGTGTGTGTGTGTGTGTGTGTGTGTGTGTGTGTGTGTGTGTGTGTGTGTGTGTGTGTGTGTGTGTGTGTGTGTGTGAGTGGATTAGGTTTGGAGCAAGATGGATTTTTTTCTTCTTTTTCTTTTAAGGCTAATCGGTTCTACAAATGGTGGACAATGACCAACAAAAGATTGACAAAACACACTGCTGAAATGGACCGCACATCGTAGGTGATAAGCCAGACTTTGTTTCCAACATGGAATTACAGCGGCGTTGGGAATTGACCTTTTGGTAAGCGAGCTGCTGCAATTAACATTAACTACGTGAGTTGGATGAAAAGTCTTTTTTTTAATGTGGCCAGCCGACCGCTATGGAACTGAGACATATGCATTTAATAGCTACACATGATATCCTGATGCGGACACAGGCCAAACGTCTGCCTCTTCACCAGCTGACCGGTACAAGTAGTTGATTAGAGTGCTGTGG
Source organism: Pholis gunnellus (assembly GCF_910591455.1). Taxonomy (NCBI): domain Eukaryota; kingdom Metazoa; phylum Chordata; class Actinopteri; order Perciformes; family Pholidae; genus Pholis; species Pholis gunnellus. The sequence goes on along the minus strand of NC_136549.1, from coordinate 13,830,814 downwards.
AGAGCAGCGTTGTCCTTGTGCTACAGTTTTATTAAAACAAATGTAAAATGTTATTTATGTTGTACGGAGAAGCGGATGTGTCAGTCCTGAATGCGTTGAGGCGATAAACTATATTCAGTGCACAGACCTGACAGTGGCATCGATCTTCTCATCAAGAAGTTGAATAAGCGCATTTCCCAACATGTTGAACCTTTCCTTTTGAACGGTGCAGCAAAACAAACTTCAGCTGAAGAAGCTGATCTGTCGGGGTAAAGCGCTTGTAGAGAACGATGTGTTATTGATCGATCGTGCGATAAATACATAAACCGGAGCCGTCAGACGTGGATGCCGTACAGTACATACTGCCGTACAGAAAGCACGACTACACAAAGAACACACCATTAGCCTGATTTATTGATCCGACTGCAAGCAACGACTGCAGTCCAGAAGTGGTAGAGCAGCAGTTTGTGACAAGATAAAGAGTCTGCAATGAGACATCGATTTACCGCCGGGCGCTATAGATCCACAAGAAACCATGAGACGTGTTATTAGCATGACTATTCAATAAAATAGGGTTGTTACAGTCTACACGCTAATCACATCTCACTCTGTCTCATTCAGACGTCCCGGAGGCCGCTATTACCCGTGGATGGTTTTGTCTTTTTTGGGAGATTCCTGTCAAGTCCCATATTAGCTTCATTATAGCAAACCACCCTCCTCCCCGTTAGTTTTGCCTGCAGCGAGGTCACCTCCAGCTGCTTTTAAGCCAGCTCACATCATCACTCCTGGGAGTTTCTTTTTTTACATATGCAGCACGGTCTCCACCCTCCTTCCCCATTCACACGCTCTCATTTCATCCCGTCCTCCGCTGGCGGCTGAGAGTGGCACGTTTCAATAGGTTTGGGAGATGAAGAGACTTTGACTGCTGCTGCTCGGCCCGTCTGTCCTCGCGCTCGCAGGTATTATTCACGCCTTCCTGAGCGCCCGCCAGAGAGAGCGACTTCTGAAACACGCTGGCCGCGATGAGACACCTGAAGCTCGATGGATGCACTCTATTCTGGTTTTAATCTGATTGACAACCACGGCAGTGCTGTTTCCTGTGTGGTGTCTCGGTCCATCAGATGAAGGACACGTCTCTGGCCATCAGCTTCCTTCGCCACATTTTAGTTTTTTTGTGTTCTTTGTGTCAGATGTACACGATTTCAAGTTCCGTCAGATTCCGCTTCATCAAATTCCGTCATTGTTTTATTCAAATGAGAAGTTTCCTCTAAAATGAAAGGCGCTCCAGTAATGAGATTTTCTGTTTGAAAGACGAGGCATACGTTTATGTGATGAAAACAATAAAAAACCTCACTGTTTAAAATATATATGTAATGTTTCCCTGCGCCACAAAAAGTTGGAAGGAGATCAAGTTGTCACTTTTCTTGCTTCTGTCATTAAAAAAACCAAAATGATTTAGTGCAGCACGGGGATGCTGAAGTACAACTTCTAATCACATCACAAGAGAAGAAAATGAAAAGCAGAGTTTGCTTTAATCTGATAAAACTTTCAACTGAATCTCAAAGGAATAAGAAATGTAAATATAGTTTATTATGCATCTAAGAGAAACCAGACTACAGTTTGACTCCATATGATTCTTAAAATGTATCCTTTAAACAGACGGTGTGTAGTGAATTTGAATCGTGTCTTTTGATATGTGACCTTTCTAGATATTTCCCATGCACTGTGACATTTCTTAGCTGTGATCTTGACTGTCTTCACATAGTTCATCTGAAGTATTTGAATGTGAATAATAGCATACTTGAGATGGACGACGATCTGCTACTTTTCAAGTTAATCGTCAATTGGATGCAATAGATTTGTCCGTTTTTGTGAGTTTTTTTAACGCAAAGGAAGAGAGCGCTTTCAAACTTGGCACAGACTCAGATGGTCTTTTATTTTTTTGGGCAAAGCAGTTGGACTCCTAATCTTTCAAATGTGTCACGCAGTCAGACCCTCCAGTCTAAATCTCAATCTTTACCCACACTCGCTCTGCGCTCTCTGCGTCTCGACTGAAACGACACATTTACGACTACGAGTGTTGCAGGTCGCTGCTGCGTCAAGGATGACAACGTGAAGGATTAATGTGGTGCGATTGCCGCAATATCAAGCCGACGAAAAGGAGGAAGAAAAAGATCTATTGTCACCGACTCACCTTCTGATTGCAATGACAGAATCCACGCTCAAAACACGGTGAACTGTGTGACCGCTGCACTTAATCATCCCCGTGTGTTCAGACTGCTTTTACTGTCATGGTACAGGCTGCTGTTAAATCGACTGACAGCTTTCCAGAAACCAACCAAACCACTTAGAGATCGTGCTGCATTCGAGTGCAGGCGAGGTTGTTTGGATATCTGAGACTTCTAAGTCACTCCGAGAGAATCTAGTCCTGAAACCATTTGATGAATTATTAGACCTTTTATAGACCATTAATCAACAGACTTTTCCATATTTGATACAGCATGTCGTTGTCCGCTGTCACTCCAATGAAGACATTTACTGTTCTTCTAAATGCAACATCATATAGTATTGAATACTAAAGTGAACAATGGCACATGTGAAACCAGTTGTTTGCCCTTCAGTTGGACTTTTCTTTTCCTTCTGTTGCAGCTCAAAGTGCAAAGTTTGCGGAGGTTAAAACCGATCTTTTGTGCTGGATGTCGGTCTCGTTTGTCCTGCTGCCAGAGTGAAACAGCAGCAGCATCTTTGGGCAGTGGCCGCGCTCTCTTCTAAATAACCCATGGCTCTTGGCTGTTATTTCTCTCCCCTGTGCTCGGGTTTCTTTAAACATTGATTTTTATGCTTCTGGAGCTCCGCGCACGATAAAAATACAGTATGTTGTCCAAAATATGCCCTCTTCGACTTCATCCTCCCAGCGCAGTTGAGTCAGACGTTCCGAGCTCACCGTTTGTAGTAGAAAGCCAAAACTTAGACTCGACTGTTGATTGAAAACTCATCCCGCTCCAGGCTACTGCCAGAGCAGCGCTCCGTCCTGAAATCCGTTGAGTTTGGAAAAACTCGTATCTCTATGTTTTATACATTTAGAGCCAATGATGAAGCACACACACACACACACACAGGTTTCTCGATGGCCTCGGGCAGCAGAGCCCTGCTGTGCTGCTTCTGAACCACAGGGAGGTACGAGAGGAGGCCGTCTGGCATCACATCGTCCTCATCTCTCCCATGAGTCTGTGGAGGTTTGCTATCGCCCGACCACAAGGTATGCAGTAATTAGACCGAGGTCAAGGGAGTGTGTGACCCCTCTCCATGCTGCCCCGATGCACCATCCTTTTAGGAGGTGGGACAGCAGGTCAAGTGTTGCCCGACTTCCTCCGACAATTAACGAAGAAACCGCCCTGGTTTCACCCTCCCTTCACTCCTACTGTTTGCACTCTGCCTTCATTAAAATCCCCCCTCCCCATCCTCTCATTCTGCTCTCCCTTTTGATAATTTCCTTTCAGTCTAAAGGCAGCTTGGGGGGGAAAAAAAACGGACTCAAATGAAATGAGGAGAATGGAAAGAATATTGAAGGCACAATTATCCTCCTTCTGTTCTCCTCTCGCTCTCCGAGTTTACTCCTCGGGCATAAATATGGGATTTGTGCCTTTTCAGTCTCTTTTCTTTTTTTTTGTGAAACTACATGGAAAGGTCACTGTTTACAACTCTCCTGTTGCTCTCCGGGAATTAATCGAACCCAACACTCACCGCTCGCGCACATGGTTGAAAATGACTTTGTGCGACGACCATGGGAGCAACTGCGGCTCATGCTCTGAATGAGAAGCGTCTCGCATTGTCCCCTCTTTGTTTAACGAGTCTTTTGTTCACAATCGCAGTGCGCTCAATTCATTTTATATTCTTGTGTCACTTGGGTCAAACCGTGTTCTTTTTTTACTTCAACGGTGCACGCCGCTCTTTGCATACTAGCTCCATATTTGCCGTGCTTTATTTGTGAAATGTTAAATCTCTAGGTGAGCTTGTTATTGCCTCTGTCAATACATCGTGACCGTACACATGGCAAAGATAATACATCTAAAACATACAAGACAATAACAGAATACAGAATGGTATTGTGGAGCCGAGTGGACTTTGCTAAACTCACACGGCAACCTAACCGTGTTTGCTTTTCTCAAAAAGTGGTCCAGCGGCCCAGAATGCGTCTGTTAGCCGCTCCTTCAATCCACAGAGTGACTGTGACATGAGCCCCCCCCCTGGTTCCTGTGGCAGACTGTTTGGGTTTAGCCTGGCCGTACTTCTAGCCATCGTGTCGAGTGATGGGCTCTCTATTATTCCAACTTGAAAGCACACATTGTTATTGTGATGAGTCGAGGCAAACGAGGGCCGCGTCGCTGAGCGTCCCGTCCGGCGCTCCGCTCGCTTCTCCACATCTACTCCCTCCGTGGCTCTCCCACCTTCTCTCGTGTCGCTTCTCGCCTCTCTTCCTGTGCCAGTGGGTGTAGCGCGGGTGTTATCATCCGGTCCCCGGCCAGACCTCATGCAGAGGAGTTGCATGGGTTTTTTTTTTTTTAAAGCCTTGGCGCCGAGTTGGTCCCTAATGGGAGTGCGGTGCCAGCCGCGGCTTTACCGCCGCTGAAAAGATGCTCGGCTAAATAAGAGCAGAGCCGGCAGAGTAGTTTTCACATCTGCATGAGGAAGAATGGGTTCGTTGGCACCTCGTGGATGGGATGGGATGGATGGACAGGAATCCCACTGTGATTTGGTCACACTGTACCACTCTCTCCACCTACACAATGTAGACGACCATCAGACCGCTTTTGAAAATGCCAAATCGCTCTATGAGACAATTCCCTCCTTAGCCCAGTTGGAATTTATACAATTTGTTACTAGCCCCAGTTAAATACCAGTAAAAAGTGAACCCTGTAGCTATTTTTGTGCCAGTGCGGCAGTATATGAAACATTTATATCATTTGTGTAATTAAAACCGGTTTGCCGGAGGAATCGGTGTAGGAAGTGTGTGAAAGATAGTCCGAGCGACAACATGGACGTCATGATTTTTTTTGGGGATTACTGACTTGACTGGCCATTGTCTTCTTATAATGGAGGATGAATTGTGCTCACAAAGCTTGCTGACGCCTATTGTCATATAATAAGTGTTTTTTTTTTGCACGATTCACAGTTTTCTCGTTGGATTGATTTTTAAAAAGCCGAAACAACAACAAACAAAGGGTCGAGGAAGGCATCGAGCTTCGGATCGCAATCCCCCCGTTCCTGCTTATCTGCTCGGTTCGTCCTGCAGTTTGTGGCAGCGGGGCCGCAACTCTGGTTGATTGCCAGAAACGTAATTGGATCTCAGGGTTAAATTAGGACCCGTTGTTCGCTGTGAAGTGGCCCCGAGGCCTGCAGCCGGGGCCTCCAGAGGAGAGCATTAAATAGATCCACTCAGTGGCGCATTACTGAGCTCGCATCCACACACCCAGAACTCTCAATTGAGTATAATTCCGTGCTGCAGTTGCTCGGAGCTCCGCACCCCATTACGATTAAACGGCTCCCTATTCAGCCTGGACACAATATTGCAGTGGAGGCCTTTTGATGCGGTTCCAGGTCATTTACAGCCGCTACGTTTTGGCGCTGGATGAGTCTGCATCATTAATGACACTGTGTCACTTTCACAAAATAAATGTTCACAGACAGTAACATATGAGGTGTGCGGGCAACAATGCGGCGTTGCTTGGCCCTACCACGACTTCCTCTGCGTTGTCGGAACCGATTTGGCCTTCTCTGTTGCGTCGCCCTGTATTTACCTGACTGGTGCACACTGGATGTGCCTTCTCCGGTTAAGTCGCGCGACGGCCGTCCGTGCAGAAAAGGCATTGAGACATTTCTAAACGCTCTCCACCGAATGCCTTTTCACCGGCGCCGGAGGAGGATGAGTCCCGACCTCTTGTCGTCGCACATTACAGCTGTCGCTTTCACACCGCGCACCGTTCCAGCTGCACACTGGTTTGTGAGGGAGATGTGGTGTGTTCAACAAAGAGCAAGTGGAGTCTTGCGCCTACCTTTTGGGATTTTGCATTCAAGGAAATAGACCAGGAAAAAAGGAACATAGTACCCAAAATCATTTGCACACTGTGTGTGTGTGTGTGTGTGTCTAACACTGCATGCTTTGCCTGAGCAAGTGACACCGTCACAGTCGGTCTTTTCATTTTTCAACAGGTTATTAGTATGCCAAGGTTGCCGTGTGTGTGTGTGTGTGTGTGTGTGTGTGTTACTTAGTACTAACTCTCTCATTCTCCGGCTCCCAACACCCAAATCCTATCATCTTACAACCGTGGTGCGCTTATCAACATGCCAGCAGTGTAAGTTAATCGTGTGCAAATAAACACAAACACTCTTTCTCTCTCCGCCGCTCACATCCGCAGCCTCCCCTCAATTCATGCGAGCGAACCCGCTTCCTCGCAGGGATGTGTGTAGAGCAGCGGGGGAAGAGTACTGACTTGGCACATGGACTCCACAGCTCTGGCCCGCGGTACTAATGAGGTCAAACAGATATACACAGTTCCCTAAACATCTCTGTCCGAGACATTCCGGCGCAGCCACTGTGCAGCCTGGAGGCATTTCTACTCGTTGTGGAAAGCCGTTTCCACCAAATAATCATGGCAGCTCGGCCCGAGGCGTTTTGAGATTACCTGTCTTGAGGCTGTGAGGGGAAGACGAGATTTGAGCGTCGTCCCGTGAGTTTTCGGAGCTTCACACTGCTTCACACTGCTGCACCCACAGGCCGGGGGAAACGCTCATAAAACTCTTTATTCAAGAACTGTAGTAAAGTGTTTATAGCAGCTGATGTTGACCGCCGAACACATTCATTCATGGTCTCTGGTGTTGCCAGATATTTTTACAAAAAATATCAGACTCAATACTACACAAACGCTGTAATCTAGTAAACGTGTTATTTATTCAGATTAGTTACATTTCTTTGATTTCTGTTTCACTGCTTAATGAGATGATTAACCAGAGAATTTAGATCTAATTCCAAAGAGAAACGGTGTCTGTTTGCTACTGAAGTGAAGCGCGCATTAGTCAATACTCTCTACCCGCGGCAGAGGATGGAGCAGATCCCAACTGTCCTTGGAAGAAAGTACAAAGAGAAAGAAGCATGTCACAGGAACACTAATGAAACCCACGCTGACGGGAGAATATGCTTTAAACCGAATTTGGTCACATGGAACAAATGGTTGTATAAGAATTGGTTAGCCTCCTTAAAGAATCCGCTCTTGAATTAGCTTCTCGGTACATACATCTCTCTTGTTGCATATTCTATATTGTGATGTTTCGATTGTGTCTCATGTTGTTTTATTGCACTAGTCGTATCTGTGTTCTATTGTCTCGTATGGTTTGGCCTCCTGTCGCCACCTCTGGGCCAGGTTGTTGTCATTGTTCTCAGTTGACTCATCTGGTTAAATAAACCCTGGTGAAGCTCATTAGTTTGTGATGAGGTGGTTAGTTAGCTTAGCTCTGATTGGGGAACCGCTGACATTTCACCGCTGCTTTGACACCTTAGCCGGAGCTTTAAATCAAGTTTACAGAGTCAGTCGGGGGAGAGGGGGGGGGGGGGGGAGTCAAAGGGAGTCACAGCCACTGGAATGTGAAGAATGCAGCTGAAGCAAAAACAAAAGGAAAGTAAGCGCTTATGACAGATGTGCAACCTCATCTAAGCTTTAGCGGGAAGCGCTCAGGCGGTATATTGTTTCCCTCCTCTTCCCAAAGATTAGGGCTGAGGAGAATTAACAAGACAGCAGCCGTGCCACAAGTGCCGGCGGCGCTGACGTCTCGAGGTTAAACGCCAGTCGATCCGTAGCATCTTTGTACATAAAGAAGCAAAAGTGCTGTTTCCTACTTTCTAATGCGGCTCTCATCTTCTTTTTGCCGCCTCGTGTCTGAAGTCTTCCAGTAATGAATCTCTGAAATCAGGTCTGTGAGCCAGGATGTAATGAGTCATTTTTAAACAGATTGTTGAGATTTAATGAGGCGTAACAGATTGCACATTGAATGAGAGTGTCCTTCTTTCTTTTTTTTTTTTAATTGTCGTGTCTTCCATATCAATAACTTGACCCAGAACATTACAGTATCACTTGCCTCTGTGAGCGCTGATGCTTTACTGGCATCCAAGTGTCTGATTATTTACCTCCAGACAAACGGTCCGGATACAAAGAGGCGGGCTGCCTCACTCCTCTCATGTTTCTGCTGACCACCAGTTTCAGCTCTGATTGGGAAAGAGGGCAGTTTATTGTTACATTCATGTCAAACATTTCAAATGGCATTGTTCTATCAGCGGGGACTGTCAGAAATGTGCATGAAGTTAATCTTTTTCCTTTGTATCTTTGCTGCTGATATGATTTGTAGCTGAATTTCAGGGTCATTTAGTGTCATGGACTCATATTCGACAGTTTAAAAACACGATCAGATTGATGCACCCAAACGAGAGGTACGTCTTTTTTTTTTTATTTCTCACACTCTTTTTACTAATCAAAACCTGGCGCCTTTTACCCACAATGCAGCTTGACCGCAACAATTCATATGTCGCTTTGTGTGTGTTATGTTATGCTAGCAGCGGTTAATATAGCCTTGAGCTGCACAACTCCACACCTCCATATTTTGGTTCATTTTAAAAACTTCTGACCCAACCGATGCAGACTCAAGTGACATCACTTGAGCCACAAACTACTTTCTCATAAGCAGTAGTACTCCCCGAGCCCTCTAAACACACTTTCATGTGTATAATTGGTGTCTTTCACCTTTAATTGATTGATGAATGAGCAGCGTGTCCTGAACAGATTTTCATCTCATTATGAAATATGTTCCACGCTGAGCCGAACCTGTAATGCAGGCATACAATTATGAAAATGATTTTTTTTTTTTTATTATGATATGGTCGGTTAACTCAATCACAAGTTAAAGCAAGGGTTGGTGATGTTCTTCAAAAACATTTATTTATTTATTTTACATATACAAATTCTCATTACATCCCGACAGCAATAAATAAATCAAGTGATCTGACGGGGAAAAAAGGAAAAAAGTCCGTCTTCTGTGGCTGCTGTAGGAGTTTAATAACCCCATCCAAATATTTCATGGTGACATCATTGGGCGGTCTACTTACCCGTATGTGTAGCACCTTGGATATCAGCGTATTCTACACATAACAATGAAAGTACCACTGGTGGATTGTTTGTCGATTGCTATCGCTGTGATTCTAGAAGGCAGTGTTTCCTGCTATCAGCTTCATCCATTCAGTCCTGACTCGGGTTTTAGTTTTCCACAGCAATCCCTGCTCATTGTTCATAAGTCCTCTCAAACTAAACAGGAAGACAGATGGGCGTTTTATCTGGCGTGGTGACTAAAGTTATTCTGATTCCGGTCCCGGGTGCTGACGGGTGATCAGGTAGCCACATGGGATCAAGCTCGCGGCTGGCCTGTGACTGATTGGCTCTCTTCTGGCCCAGATGGCCTCGCCAGGGCAACAAAGCAGCGAGAAGCCCTGGAACCCAAGAATGATCCATTGGGTCTCTAGTCCCCCCCCCCCCCCCCCCCCCCTTCCCCCAGATGGGCAGATTAATCACCAGTGCCACAAGAGACGACCACAGGCCGTAAACTCATTAATAAGTGCTCAGCGGTTGAGATAAACCGTGAGCGACAAAACAATCACCTTATTTATCGTCGCCCCTCTTTTGTCGACTTATTTGTGTGTTTCTTTTTTACACCGTTGTATTGTTGACTTTGTGCCCGTCGTCGTCTCAAAGCCACGAAACTTTCAGCAGCGATTGCATTGATCGAGGCCGAGCAATCGGCGTCCTGGGAGCAACCGTGTCCAAACAAAAATGTGCTCACTCGCCTTATCTCCGGTGTTGTGACCTCCCTATCTCCCGCTCTCACTCGGGGGAGAAACAATGAGTTACTCTCCGGGTTTCAGCTGTGAGGACAGAAATGTGTGCGAGCAGGGAGGTTTGTTTTGTTGTTTTGCCCGGGAAGCGAGCACATAAGCCATTCTCTCCCCAGTCTTGCGTTTTACTTATTGGCTTAAAGCAATTAAAATGTCTTTGCGGAAGGAACAGCTCTCCCCCAATTCCAGTTGGAGAGAATGGAGACGAAGGACTGAGTGAGACGGCCTTAAAAATACTCCTAACTTCCCTTCAGAGCTGCTTATTACTCAACTTTTTGTATCAGCATACAGCTGTGAAACACTGCATGAGCACATATTCACACACACTTTTAATAGATCTTCTAAATATCTGAAAATATTTCAAGAATGCGGCACAATTTCCTCTCCACAAAATTCCGTCCTGGGTTTTTGTTGATGATGATCGAACGCGCTGTTCTCGTTGTGTAAGGTATCCTCAGCATATGCTTCCCATCAACGTCACGTCATTATGACTGTGCTCATTAAATCAGTCAGCGACACAAAGGGCCGTGGCCTTCAGATTAGATGTTTTAATCTCCGAGCAGAAGAGACTGTTCCCGTCATCGTGAATATACTTCACAGCGGGATGAAGGCAATCTGTCACAATGTGGTTCTATTAATAGGGTTTGTAAAGAGTGAAACTACACAAAAAGAAAAAGAAAACACATCGTGAGGTTTGGAAAATGATGATTATATTTGTGGCTTGTGGTGTTTTGTTGAGTTTACTGTAATAGACAGCTTTGTACATTGGTTCCAAATAATATAAAATCAAGTACGATGATGTCGGTAACTGAACACGCTAATACTTCCCATGTTGGACAGTTTGGTGCTGCTTTCAACCCCGTGATGGCCACACAACGGCAGAGATAAGAGATGTATTATTAGTCCAGTTTGTCTCTTGACAGAACAATTTCATATCTGCTGCTGTTCACACCAGTCACACCATTTCATTCAGGCAAATGCATACCTGTCAACTTTCTCGTCTTTGCCTCTTAGACTTGTTTTTTTGTTTTTTAGCTGACAGCTGAGGCCGGGGAAGTGAAAAAAAGAAAAAGAAAACATCCCACGTCTTGTCACACAATCAACGATCATTTCAAAAGTGCGCGTCGTAATCCGAGTTCAGTGATAAGGTGGCGATTCACCGCAGAGGGCCCTCAGCTGCTGCTCACCTGGCAGCACGGGGAGGGGAGGTAATTATCACGCTGCCAAGAAGCTCCGACTGCGTGCTCCAGTGTGGGATTGTTATGGCCGACCTCCAAAGCATTCTGCAAAGAGCCTCGTTGGTTTCATGGTGCTTCAAATCCAACACTGAGCTCAAATGTCTTTCTTGATTCGACTTTTTTACATTTTTTTGCAATCTGGAGTTCTGCTGATTCCTGCAGGTTTTCCTGTGTGAAATTGCCCTTAAACCTGCCTCGTTTACCGTTAATATGACAGGTATGCAAATAGAGCAACTCTTCGGGGCCTCAATTAGGGAGGACGAGATGCTCTTCGCCGTTGCAGCCGCTTCTCTCCATTAAGGCTGATGATGCGGCTTTATTTAAGCTTCAAATCCACAAGGAGTTTTCTTTTAGCCGGGCTAGCAGCGTAGCTCTCGGAGAGGCAATGGCCGTCTAATTACCAAATGTTAGCATGCTAACATGCTAAACTAGGATGGTGAATGTGGTGAATATTATACCTGCTAAGCACTGAGTACAGTCCTGCAGTGGAGTCTTGTTTTTACCTTGATTATTTACCCGAGGAATGTTACCCCGGTTTCACGTTCACAGATGGGAACTGGACAGCGTGGTTCATGCACTCTGGCCTTTGCAACCAAAATTTAGGTTTGGATACAATTCAAGTGGAGGTGCTGCTCCCAGCTGATCTTATTTGGAGAAAGCAGTGTATTCCAAATTTCATCCGACACACGGGGAGGCGGGCCGGCGGACGTTTCTCAGAAGAGCATCAAGTTTTGTGAAAAATGTCAAATGGTTGCGGGCTGTTATCTTCCCATGAATACTGCATCTTGTTACCTTTGCTGTGGCTACTTTTGGGTTGAAAGAAGGTCACTCTCTGTCTCTCTTTGTGTGGACAGCACGCACACACACACATATCAAGCACATTTGTGGTACCACGAGATGTTAACGGCTTCTTTCAGCATGTTTTTCTCTTCATGACGCAAGTCTGCTTCATTGCAGCTGCTTTATACGGCATATGAAGTGGTATACTTATATCCCAGTGCATGGGAAATGTGTGTTTTTTTTTCTATTGGGAGTCATGTATTGTAATCTATGGACACCACTCAGGGGTTTAGCATCTGCAGAAGGGTTTGCTGACTCGCCAAGCAGCTGGCACTATTAGTCAACTGCTTCTGGCCCGCGTCACAGCACGGCAAATCGTTTTAACTCCCTGGTAGACTCTGCTTTTTGTGCTGCAGAAACAGACGACACACACGTATTAAGCCGTGCCGATTATGCAAGCTCACACCCACCCACTCGCTGACATTCACTCCGGGGAATCTCATGGCGGACCTAGGAACCATAACTCGGCTTGACCCCCCCCTCTTGACATTACCGCACACCTCCTTTGCCTCCTCTAAAAAAAGCAGATCTCCCTTCTTGGCAATATTTCATTCTCTCTCCCTTTGCTGACGAGAATACACATGCTGGAAGTGACTTTCACTCATTCATTCATCTGCTCTGAAAGCATTAGCTCTGCTTCTGCTGCATGAAAAGCGACCTGTTAGTTATTTATATTTCTCATTGGAGCTGTGAATAAAAATCGTTCTCGTGGTTGTAGAATCAGAATCCCGACGACGTTCTCAGTGATGCTGTTTGCGCCGGCTGTACTTAAAAGTCTGCACGCACCCCCCTTTTTGAATCCAAAAGAAATGTATTATCTTAAAAAAACAGTCGGAAGCTTTTTGTGTGTCTTGGATGGAAAAACACACAGGACAAGAAATAATGAAAAATCTGCCTTTACAAACAATCTGTATTCACAGAATTTGGCACAAAGCTGCTCAGAATTCATTTTACATCCATACCCCCCAAAGCTCCGTCATCTGGTGTGTTGCCTGCTGTGACACACACACACACACACACACACATATATCTGTTAAATAACTATGCTTTCAGTGGTAATGTTTTGTCGCTAACCAAACACTTCAATATTTGCTGTGCGCTCTCACCACAACAGCTCCCCCGAGACCCCCCGAGGCGTCTGAATCTACATGTATAATGTCTCCCTCTCTGCTGCCGCCTCATGCATACAGCACGGTCAGCCATCTCCATTCATTCCCACAGTCTTCAGGCGACGTGTGTCAGCACGTTGGTATCATCACAGCATCTGTTAGAGCTGTGGGGGTTAGAAGTGATAGCAGGCTCTCATCGCATCTTCACTCCATGAGCAGTTCCTCGCCGAGTCGGCATGAGACGCCACTCGTGTGTGAGTGCGTGCGCACGGTGTACGTGTTTATTGCTGTGTATGTGTGTGTGTGTGTGTGTGTGTGATGGATGCCAACATGCTCCAGATGTTACCGTATGCTAGAGATGCTAATGGTCTGTTTGGTGCAACAACAAGAGGCTTTTAGCCCAAAATGGTGCATGAAGGTTCACGCAGCTCGTTTATATTCACAGATGACTCTGGCAGGTGGAGGTGTGTGTTAGGTGTGAAGGGTTGTACCAGTTTGAAAGTCAGTAAAGAGTCACACATAGGGCGTCATTGATTCAGAGCAATGAACAGATCGCCTCCAGGTGTGTCTGTAATGACCACTGCTGTGTTATGTGATGTCCATAATTGGCTAACCCCCATTTAGACGCTAACTGCCTGTTAAACAAACGCATGCAGACAGTAGACTCAAAGTGGTCGTATAAGACACGTCTCGCCAAAAGCTAAATGAAACTCACCAAGCTGTCTGCCCGCGTGGCAGCGGCTGGGTAGAGCAGTGTGTGTGTACTGGTAGTTCCATTAGCTGTTAGCGGTTAGCTAAACACCCCGTCCGAAACATTAAAAGAACATTTCATGCAACACAATCACACATGAAGGTAATGCAAAAACCACAACTCTGCGTTCAATGGAGGACGCAACACAAATAATGCAAATAAGCAAAACTCTTTGGGTCATTGTTATTATTTTGAGTGTTGATGGAGCAGCTACAATGTTAGCATAGGCTAGCACCGATCAATCCGACCTCCATTCAGAAAAGAAGCTTTCGAAAAGCTGTTTGGCACCACGATGAAGTGTCGATCTCAGCATCATTTTAATCCGTTTTATTGCAATTAAATCAGTAATTGTTTCAGCTCTAGTTGTTTTGATATCAATCTACGAGCCTCCGTAGCATTTACTGTATGTCGAGATATTATAATGACTTGGGCGCGATAGAAGATTTCATCCATATGGCTTACAGACGGTTACGTAATCTATATCACCACATACACACCCCCCAGTGTGTGTGAGTGTTTGTTGTGTGTGTGTGGATCCAACATCCCCTCATTGCACCACTCTCGTCGCCATGGTTACTACCTGGCCTCATCACCGTAGCGTGCAATTAATCACCCGGCAGGATAAATCCTCGGTCATCTAATTACTGACAAATTAGATGGAAGTAATGCCTGAGAGGGGCATGAGGGCTGTCGCCGTCTAATGTGATTTCTTGTGCTCTCTCCGCTGCGATCTGCGCTTCCCGTGTTTCAGCGACAGCTACAGCTACAGCCTCACACAAAGCGTCAAATGAGAGGAACGTTAAAGGGATGTTTTAAAGAATAACGACGGTGTTCTTCGCTCTAATAAATGGTCCTGTCTCATGGGCTGAGCAGTTGAGAAAGTGGCTTCGGGCGGGTCGGAAATGTCGTCTGCCCACCACGACGTCCCAGAAAGGTCACAGCCTCCCGCTCTCATGTGTGAGGCGCTACTCGTCGTGGGTGTTAGCGGAGCAGTAATCATCTGCTTTCTGTTGTTTTATCTTCAGGTACCATGAAATATGGTTAACATTAACCGAGAAAAGAGAACAATAATAACTCCATTTGATCTTCTGAATGCATTTTCCTCTATTGAGCTGCACAGGAAATGCATTTATTCTCTAACCTTTCTGTTAGAAATGGGAGTAATTCCTATCTTTATTTCTGCTTTTTTTTTTTTTTGGTGACATTTCAAAAGTTGGCCCTAAAATGTGCTTGACAGTTAGGTGGAAACAGCTGAAATAAGTGGAATAAGTTCAGTCTCAGCCTGCAGGTGCTTTGCTGCTTTTCTCTGCCTCTCTCTCACACACACACACACACACACACACACGCTCATAATCTATTCTCAAATGTTTCTTTTTCTCACGCTATTCCTGCATTTCCGCTCCTCTACCCGTGTTTTCTTTCTGTTAATTTTCTCCGCTTTATTTCCCGTCTGTACTTCCTGGCTGCCGTCCCGTTCTGCCAGTGTATGGAAGCTTAACTGGGACTAAAGGAGGAGGCTTGCCTGTTTGCCAGCGTTTAATAAGTCGGGAGTGTCGAGAATACAGTCAAAGGCTCCGCTGGTGAAGCGACGGCGCCAGCGAGTACTGCCGATGCAGGACCACAGAGGCCGCGTGCGTTTGTGTGCGAGAATAGTGAATAAACGCTGCGCTTTTGTTTGTCGGTGTGTGCGCGCCAGACACTCTGCTGTGCTCGTCCCGCTATGAAAGCCCTGCAGAAACAGGGCAGGACGCCCACTCTCCCTCCAAGAATAGTTTAGCTTCAGCGCAGCTTCAATAACGGGCCATGCGTTCACTGTACAGTTGTTTCTCATTGCAGAGAGGAAACAAAGCTTCACCAGGAACTGAACCAACTGTAACATTGACGTTAGCCTTGCTAGCAGCGTGAGCGTGTGGATGGATGTCGGTCTGTAGGTAGTTGGGCCCACCGCTTTGGTCCAGACTGAAGTATCTCAACAACTATAAACAGTTTGTGCCAAAGTACAGACTTCTAGCATGACACTCCGAGCGCAACGACAAGCGTTCACCAAACACTGAAGCGACCGACTGCACCGGTTTTGTCTGGTCCGAGCATATCAAGTTGTTAATCTTCTTTTAGCACCCAAAACCAACAGCTGGATTTGTTGTGTTTCTGTTTCTGTGCACCAGCTGCATCCTCACACCCCCCTCCCGAAGCTCATAAAGGCCCAAATGTGAACGTAATCAGCTGCTGCTCACCGGCATAAACGGCGAGTCGTAAAAGTCTGCTCACCTTTTCCAATTTTGTAGTTTTCATCATCCTTGATTCTGGAGATTAAATCTCAGTTGGTTAAAGTAAGCAGGAGGATCAAGGCCACTTGTATTTCTAAAAGTGATCGTTCCATAAAGAAATATGTGTGTGTGTGTGTGACAGAACGTCTCTCTGTCACACACACATTTGACTCTGAATTGAAAATGAAGTAACACAATGTAATGTAGTCTTCCTGAGCTCTCGTAGGACAATCCTCTGCTGTTATATATCGAGCAGAGCTCCCTTTATCCAAATGATTATTCTCACACTCTCACATCTGACTCCTCGGTCCTCCGACAATCCAAATGAAAAATAGATGTCATTACGCCTCTAATGCTGAAATTGAAAACTCTGAGAATATTGAAAATCGTCTTGCTCCGAAGACGGAAGCAGGCATATGAATGTGTCCCAATAGTCAGGTGAGCGTATTATTATGATATTTAGAGCTGGGAGCTGTGATTGCCTCCAGCATCCAGCTTAGTGGAAATGAAGCTGATTTGTTTTTCAGGAGGAAAAATTGCGTTTGCTCGTTCTCCACTGAAGGAGCTTTAGTTTGTACTCGACGAGCGATAGGGATATGAAACGCTGTCAAAGGGGATGTAGAGTGTCGTTTGTCTTGAATAAACACACTGCCTCACCCTCGCAGTGATAAACAACCACAACCGCAACTCCTCCCAGACCCTCAGGGGGATCCACGGCCTCTCAGGTGGAGGATTACGGGCTCTTTGGGGCTCTCTGGGGCTCTTTGGGGCTCCGTGTCGCAGACAGTTGGCCCGTGTGAGGAGGACGCCTCGGGGCTGAAGGTGACCCGAGAAGCCCTCTGATGAAAAATTCTCTTGCCACAAAACGACACGTTGTTCGTGTGTGTGTATATATATTTGAAAACGGCAATGAACCGTATGCACACATGGCATTTTTAGGTTGACTGTACTTAAGTGTCTGCAGTCCTCAAATTGTAAAAGTCTACTGTACTGTAATAGTAATAGTTGTTTGTATGCAGGTGAATGTGTATCGTGTATAAATCTCTACGTCATGTGTTAAATATGACCCGGGCCCACATTCAGTTCCTGACGCGAGTGCTGAGCAAGCATCTCGTAGCTTCGCCACCTTCCGGGAGATGAATAATCTCAGAGTCGCGAGGCTACAAATATCAGTCGCTCATTTGTGTACTAATTGCGCCGTCACCGCCCGGGAGCGCCGGGCACCGACTGTTTACGAGCAATTAGGACACAGAAGTGGCACGAGCGGCGGGGAAACACTTGCTCCAGGTAATGGAAGCCGACAGGTCTGACACGAAAAGAAATGAAGACTGCGTCTGGGATCCCGGAGTCAGATTGAGATGTAGTGCCTCGAAAAGAAGAAAACAACTCCCTGATTTATAGGTGTGTGTGTGTGTGTCGTTTTCCAGTGGATGTGCAGCCCATTGACTTTGAAAAGGAGGACACCTGAGATGCCTTGAGCGGTGAGGAGATCCCTCTAATTATAAGGCTGGGTGTTGCTCGTGCACATGTATGTGGACTAGAGCGAGAATAAAGCTGAAGAGGAGAAGTCAAAAGGAGGCCAGTGAAAAGAGTCTTATTTTTATCAGAAGTGATTATTCCACTATTCAAATTACATATTTTTTTTCTCACACAAGACATCAGTATAAACCGTTTTTTCTTATTCCTTGGATGAGAAAAAGACATCAAAGTCTTTTTCGTGGATGAAGAAGAGCGCTCTGCATTATCACGTCTGTTTTACTGTATAAAGACCTCGCTTTCAGAGCTCCTGAATAATTAAGGACATCTAGTGCAGCTCTCTAATAATAAGGTAGAAGTCCTCTCAGCAGCACTCTCTCTACTTCCTCTACACTTTTTTTTTCTCAACTTCCGTCCGGGAGCTTAGCGGGTCATCCTAATGGACGTGTTCAGCCCTTTTGTCTGAGTTCTACAATCTTTTACCATCGCCGCCTGTTTAGGTAGCGTCGTCAAATTGCTCTGCGGTGCGAGTTGACGGTTTGAAGGGAAATTGCTGTGTTTATAAAATATGAGCCATTGTCCCCCCCCCACGCTGCATTTGACGGACTGTGATTACCGTCTTCAGCGCTGGCCTTATTATAAAGGACCGGAGAGGTAAGCCGCGAGTAATGAGAAATGGACACAGAGCGGCTAAATACAAATGGCCTTCTCGACAACACGCCGGCACAAATGTACTCATCCCGAATCAATTCACAGCTACGAGTCGCTCGCTCGTGGGTTCGGGTAGAAGGTGTTTGTTTCCCTCTAAACGGCCGTAAGAAGTGACTTTGCAAGTCCAGACTTTCATGTTTGCCTTTTTGAAGAAAAAGCAGTTTATCCCTTTTTCTGTGGAAACCCATATTTCAGTGCTGAAGATTGTAATTCAGATCACGAGGGTCTTGGTGGACCCGGCTCCAGAAAGCCTCTGGCGCTTTCTTCTACTTCCAGTCGAGTAATGTCTTTTGATTGGTGGTGAGTGAGGTGTATTTAAAGTTGTGAAGATGCTCCCCGGTGAATGATTTATGTCTGGAATGCTTTCAAAACGGTTTCAATCCAACAGCATTTTGTAACATCACTCATCATAAATCATTGGCTGCACTCCAAAAAAAAAATGCCATACGGGATATTTTGTGACCTGGCAGTATCCTTCAGATTATTTCTACCATTAATAGTAGAAATGGTTGTTGATGGGAGAGAAGCGTGGATCTTCAGAGAGCATTTAAAGCAGTCGCACTGTTAGAGACTCTTTGAACCCAAAACATTTCCTAAATTCTCAGTTTGTTGGTTGTTTTGAGCCATGAATCCCACCGCTCTTATTCTGGAAGCCAACCCCTCATCACCAATGCAGCCACTGTGATTGTGTTTTATCTGGATCTCCATCATCTGAGCCTGTCAGTCCCCATAGATGGCAGTCTCGAGCTGCAGTCAGATGTTACCCCCCCCCCCCCCTCTTCCACAGACATGATGTAGACTTTCAACACACACAGTCTGACTCTTATGCTTCCACAGCCTTCTTTCACACAAGCGCGCACACCTGCATGCAAAAAATAGCATTCACCCCCAACCAAAAAATGGAGAGAAATGGGACGCAAAACATGAGGCGGAGGAATTGTTTCGCCCCGGCACAGTCAGTGGCCGGAATACAAATCAGAGGCGAGGAGCAGCTCGGCTCTTTAAACAGCCTCTCGGCCTCGCATGAATGTTTAATGCCGTGTGCTAACAACTCGTGTTCAGAGCTGATCGGTCACTATGAAAAGGAAAAAGACGGTGACAACTGAACCCCCCGTGGAAGAAAAAGTGGGTCGGACAGAGTTCAGTGTTTTGCTACAGATGCACGGCCTCCCGTGGCCTCGAACCGTAGTTTTTATGAGAAAGAAAAATCACGACTCGCCTCTAATGACCCTGCAAAAACATCTGCAGCCCTGCCGATGTGTCCTTGAATACGACACTGAAGCCCAAATACCTGAGCTGTGAGGCGAGGCGGGCAAAAAGACAAAACTCTCCTCCAAAGGATCAATAGTGTGTTACAGCAGAACGGTGCTTCACTGTCGCTTAATATTCCAAACAGCGGGCTGGAATGGTAAAACGGTAGAATCACATAAAATGTGAAACCCATTTACAAAGAGCCTCCGTAATATCCCGACCTTTCGCTCCGTGTAAGGCTGTGAAGCAGCACTGTGCTTCTGTTCTAACAAGGAGCGGAATCATGTAACAAAGCCAACTTCACTCTTCACACCGATTTCTTTATTTTTTTAATGTTGTGCGTGTGGATCAGAGGTCGACGTGCTTCAAGGAGGCAGTGAAGGAGAAGGAGTGTAAAGAGAAATAATATCGATATTTTTACATTTTCTTTTACCAGTTGGATGAAATGTATTCTATATATTGTCCCCCTTTACAATCAGTTTATAAACTAAATTAAAACCTATTAAATTAAGTCTGTTCACTCACCTAGCTGGCAAACGGCTAACTTGCATCGTGGCTAACATTGTCAGCTTTAGTTTAAAATGCTTCAGGTACTTTTACAAGAGTGTGAACAGGGTTACTGCAGCAGTGTGCAGTGATCAATGATTAGCATTAGCGCCTGCTTTTGCTTCTGATTGGACAGCGCTACAGATGACATCACCCATGTTTCTTCTAGCTAAGACGTTTACGGTTTTAATGGTGCAGCAGGATTTAGTCACTGATAACTTGTTTTTTCGTGCCCTCTATTTGTAATGTCTCAAATGATCTTTCTGACTTCTCTGATAACCTTTTACTGCCTCCAAAATATCGTCGTCAGCTCTATAAATGGCAAACAGGGTTTTTTGTCCCTCTTCAGCTGTTGACACTGCAGCCACACGGGGGGGGGCTTGTATTCCCACCGCAGTGGTGCGTGTCAATGGCATTGACACTGATGTAATGCGATTGGCTCCTTCTAATGAGGTGAGATGAGATGACGTTTCACTCGACAATCAATCACGAGCCAAACACCCATTTGTACGGCTGCCTGGGAGTCCGTGTGTGTGTCGACGGCTAACAGCAGGCGGACGGCTAATGATGCAGTAGATTGTGGAGTCCACTGATGACGCAGCATTTTTACATAGCTTTACAGTCGCTGCAGTAATTACTTTGCAATTTAGTCTTTTTTTTAAAAGAGCAGTATGCTGTTTTCTTTTTAAAAACAGCCAACATAACACTAGTTTTGGCCTGAAACATCCTTCTAATGGTCAATTAAATGATTGAATATTCTTTTAAAAAAATGATCTTTGTGGTCTTTGGTGAATGTCATGGTCTGCTGCCACATACATACCATAATGCATTTCACCTTGTGTTTGAGCAGCGTCTGTGCGCGTGTGTGCATGTGAAGTGGAGTGTGTAGGGTTAAACGGCGCTGGGGTCGATCCTGTCTGCCCTGAGTTGGCCCGGCTCTCTACTCTCCTCTGCCCACTGAAGCTGAAAATAGGACTAGAGCTGCAGGCTCTCTGCCTCTGCACAGCTCACTGCCGGCGCTCAGCGCTGGACGACTCTGGATGCTCAACAGAACCGCTCACTCTCCGCTAGACGCTCATCGTCACCGACGCACCGAGCGCTTTGGTGTTCTGATGGGGGCGCCGATCCAAGCGGTCACTCTATATGCTGCTTCATGTAGGACACATTGATCTTCATGAAATACATGCAAGACTCACAAGAGAGTGAATATTTGATTGAATTATGCAAATTAGAACCCTCGTATAGAAAAAAAAATAGGCTACACAACCTGGGAAAAAGAATATTCCCAGCTTGGGAATTATTTTCAGTTCATTGTAAGGTCAATTAAATGCAAAAAAAAAAGACAAATGCAAGTTCCCAAAGCCAAACATTTCAGTTTCTTCTGAGCTAAAAAGCCAAAAGTTATGTTATATAAAGTTATAACACCACTTCCATAAAATTATCCTTCTCTTGATGGACGGTTTAAAGAAAATAATATGTTTTGTGTATTTATCCTTTGACACATTTTTCTCCCCATGTGCACCCGAAATTACTCACAATGCAACTCAAGTCGATGTCAATAGTGTGTTTGGGGGTTTGGGTATGTTAGGCTAGTAGCTGCCAACATAACTCCACATTCCCAGATTGTTTTTGCATTTGCAAACTTGTAGTTCCAAGCCAACCAGCCAGCATCGACAAGTTGCCCGACTTCATGCAGATCCCTCTGGAGACAGAAAGAGCTTTTTACAACTTTTAAACGCAGAGTTTCGGTGCCATGGAGCGACGTTCTGGTGAGCGGAAACTTGTTCTTTTGCACAAGCATACCGGCGGAACACCACACAGTGCCAAGAAATGTCGTTATGTGCCGGAGAAAAAAGTCCGGGAAGAAGACTCGCTGATGTAAACAACGCAGGTTTCAAAATATTCCAAAATCGACCTTGAGGAAGGAAACACATTCACATGTGTTAGTACAAGTGTGTTGGTCTACAACATTACTCTTTAGGCTCCCTGCACATGGATTCATTATTACAGTTGGTGATTGATTTTCTGTCCGTGGACTGAATCGTTTGAGCGTGTGCACGCGGCTCTCTGATGGGATCGTCACGCGTGTCTCATTCAGAGGATGTTTTCCGGCTTATTGGAACAGAATGACGCTGCAGCCTTATTGTGCCAGCGACTCTCACAACAAATAGCTTTTTTTTGAGCATTTTCACACGTCGGGAGACGTTTTCGCTCCCCGTTGAAAAAGACTTGCACTGCAGCGGAGTGTGTGGCACTGAAACAACCGTATTGTGACAGCTCGGAGGGCTGATCCCAGTACAACGGGACCCCCCCTTCCCTGTTTTGCTCAGATTTTTCTATAGCTTGTCTCTCCGGCACTCGAGTGTATGTTAAACCTCTTAATACGAGAGCGTACGAGCCCGTGTGCCGTCTAAAAGCATTCACTCCAGTTCGTGCGCAGACAGAGTCAAACTAATTAACGCTTTTACCTTAATTGTTGTGTGCTTGACAGCGTTCCTTCAGGTCCTTCAGCTAATGACAGTCACCTGCAGATCGGTAGTGATTGGATCACATGCCTCGTAGCGAGCCACGCCGAAGCACAGCCGACACGCTCCGCCGGATAATTGGACGGTAACTCAATTTGAGGAAGATGGCAATTAGACTGATGTGCTGAAATAAAGAATGTCAAATCTCAAATATGAAAGTCTTTAGTGCTAAATATACATTTCATGTTGCTTTACCAATTACTTAAAAGATGAATTGTCTGGTAAACATTTTTGCTTTAAATATACTAATTACGGATTGGACTGTGATTTGTTTGGAGGACTAATCGATATGCGCTGCTAGCAGGCCTAAACATGCTAAAAACATTCTCTGGTTCCAGCTTCTCAAATGTGAGTATTTGCTGCTTTTCTTGCTTTTTATCGCTGTAAATTGAATATTTCTGGGATTTGGACCATCAGAAAGACAAAACAAGCCCTCTGGAGACCTGCAAGTAGCATTTCTATGCCTCTGCGGCGGCGACGCAATGTTTTCAGCTTCTCTGTCTGTCCGCCTGGTCCCTTGTCGTGAAAGCAATAAATCAGGAATATTTGGCACAAACTTCCACTTGACCTCGCAAAACACCTTTTTGACAGTTACTCAAGAATGCACATGCCAATTGTGACAATTTTGCAAATGTCAAATAGGATGGACATGGATGTAAACTGCAACATGACCGTGAGGCGGTGATTCTAGTTCACAATGCATTCACCAGAGTCATTGTATAGTAATGCAGAGACATATTGGCTGCGTGCTGAAATGCATTTGTAAGCTCTTTTTTTTTGTGTGCCTAAGCTTCGTCCAGATAGGATGACGGTGCTCTGAGATATTCTAAAGCAGTTAATATCTGTATTCTCCACACACCCACCCATCAATGAATCATCACAGGCAGTCTCTCTCTCTGTCTCTCTCTCTCTCTGTCTCTCGCTCTCTCTGTCTCTCTCTCTCTGTCTCTCTCTCTCCGGCTTTCTCTCTCTGTCGCTCTCTCTCCCTCTCTCTCTGTCACTTCACTTCATTTGTTTGCTTTGTTTCAGGGGGCTGTGTAGTGCCGTCTGTCTGCTCACTTTGAGCACTTGCTCTAGCTTTGTTTTGCCCGCGACGCGTCATATCACCGAGCAGGCCTCTTGCCAATAGTCATACCTAGCACGAGTGATACCAGAACGCCGGCATCAATTAGGCAAAACAGGACGAGAGCATGGCAGCACATCAATATTTATTTCATCTGCATATAAATGAGATTGGGTTTTAGGGAGCCATTTGCTGATGAACCTCTCCCTCTCCAGAGCTCTCTCGCAGACACCACTCTTGTTATGTGCATGGAGGGGTGAGGGGGGGAGCGCTACAAGAGGAGGAGAAAAGAGCCGAGGTATAATAAGATCTAGGGAAGAGGAAATATCAAGGCTGAAAGAGTGTGTTCGCAATGAGGCGGCTCAATTTGTTATCTGGCAGCTTAGGCTTCACTCCGTTCCAAGCTGAAACCGGCGCAGCGCTCCGTCTGTAAACATCCCCGGAGAAGAGACTAATTCAGAGAGGTCGGAGGTCAATTTCTGGCAGCTCACTGGCCCCGGCACTGGAAGTAATATCGCTGGGGTTTTTGACAGTGATGCTGATGAAACGCGGAGCAAGAAGTCACGTCCGCGGAGGGCTCTGAGCTGGAGACTCCATCGCATGTCATGCTGTGTGTTCCCACGTGGCCTCGGGGCGACCGGGGGAGGGCACAGCCAGTGTGGGGTGTCTCCGCAAGACTGCATGCAAAAGTTGTCTGTTTAGAGGGAGATGTCGGCAAACCAGTTGATGGAGCTGTCCGTGGGAGTTTGAGTCCTCTGCAGCCTTCAGCTACTTGGGTTACGTGAACCAGCATGCAACAGTGATGGGACGTGACAGGTGGAATTTCCCCTCCTGGTGCATCGAAAAAAGAACAGATAAAAGTCAACTTGTGCTGCTAAAACATGAAAACAAATGTGTATACACGAGTGCTGCAACAACTTGTTATTTTCATTATTCATCAGTCTGTTAATTCATTGATAAGTTTCCATTCGTGGGGTCTTTAAATAGCTGGTTTTGGGTCACTTGTTAGTAGTTCACGTCCACAGTGAAACAGAAGCTAAGAGCGTCTTTAGCTTCTGTACTGTGACACATTTCACAGACGAGCAGTGTACAGAGAGATGAGAGAGATTTAAATGAAATCCTTTACATTTGATTGGACTGCTAAAAAAGTGGGTGGGCTTAGAGCTTATGAGGAGGAAGAGATGAGAGGGAAAAATAGCTGATTTTCAACCGGCCTTTATGTCGAGTGCTGTTTGCCCAAAATGTTGTTTCCCTCAAGAAGAAAAGCAGGCCCTTCAGGCAGCCCTAGATAATAGATGGGCGGTATAGATCAGCTGTTTCCATCAGCTGTAGCACTTCAGACTGAGGTCAATTTCCTGCGCCGACCCTTCAGTGGAACCGAGTTTACGACATGAGAAACGTCTCTCGTGTTTTCGTTACCTATACCTCCGCGGTGTTCTGCCGCTCATCGTTACCTCCAGACGAGTGACCGCTTGCCGAGATTGTAATTAACCTCTTCTCACACGCAGGGCAATCAATGAGCTGTTTTAGCGCAGTCATTATGGGTAAAATAGACCGGCCTGTTTTTAAAAGTAGTTTTCTCTTTTCTTGACTCACTCTTGCTCTATTTGAGGGCTTCACAGGTAATCGTTACCTCTCCAGGAATGAAAAGGCTCAGCTGATCAAGCCGCTGCTGTTTGCTTGCCTGACGCTGCCGTGCTTCTCGGTCTCTTCTGGATCCACAGACATTAACTGGTCCTATTAATCCCTTCGGGTTCTTAAAGATTTAGCTTTTAGAAAATATTAAGACTTGTGTTGAAAGTCCCCATGTCTGTACAATGTGACTTTCCTCCTCTTCATCAGGATATCGCTGCTTCCATCTGCATTCCTCTGCTCCAACCAAAAAAAATATAAGGGCATTTACCAAAAATACCAAATGGCATTAATGAAAATAGCATAAATGTCAGGTGGGAGGCAGCAGTGAAATGCCAGGATGTGCTGATATGATGGAGCGGCGGTCCACATCTGCTGGGTCAACAATAATCACTCTCAGAAAGGCCATGCGGTGGAAAGGATTGTTTGCTGGAGGAAACTTGAAGAACAAACTTTGTAATTCCCAGCCTGTGAGAGAAGATACTCAGAGCAGTCAGTCTGATGCCGGCTTTGAGTTATGCACTGCAGGGTTTTTTTTTTATCCAGCAGCCTTTTATGTGTGCCAGCACCAGCGCTTTCCAGTGCAGCCAGCCATGGGCAGCCTGTGATTCGGATGTTTTCGGGGGGGGGGGGGGGGGGGGGGGACGTGGGAGAATTTGAGATGGTTGACCGGTTGCACTGGCTGAGCTGAGAGGGTTGACCTGGATGAGCCAGTTGTTTACTCACATGGTTACATGCAGGCAGAAGCTGACAGCACATGTGACAATTGTCTGATCCGAGTCTCAGGGGGAACTAGCAATAGAACAAATAGCAATAATCATCACTCAACTCAAATATTAAGCTGAACAGAGAGCTGAGGGGGGTCGAGTGATGCTTCTCTGTGGCTTCATCACTTCACATTACACACACACACACACACACTCATTGAGCCCACTGTTCATGTAAATGTTTTAGTAGCCGCTACCATCACTTAAAGTCTCTCCACAACAAATGGTGAGCCGAGTTCACACTAACATTGAACACATAGCTTCATTCCTATGCAAATGCGAAGCAGTTGATTTGCATGATGCATCTTCCAACTATGCAGATGACCTTTTACTTAGGACCATGTCCCAGATACTGGCTGCTTCATTATGTTCTGTAGAACACATTTCCCTCCCCAAAAAACTTCCTCCGCACAGCCAGAAAACGCTGCCGATGGATTCCTGTTGAGATCCGACCTGACGAGGGTCCCTCCTTGGAGTTTGATTACCTCAGAGGATCCCCCCCCCCCTCCACCAGATGTTCTCATCCAGAGGGCCCGCGTCGGCTGTTTGTGTGTTTGTCTGTGTGAACTCTCCGGTGCATCTTGCAATGTATTGGTTTGTCCATAAAAGGCATTCTGCTGGGGGGGATGTTAACTCAGAAAAACAGCTCTCCGCTCTGCTCGGTAAGCTCTGATCTGGAGTCAGGCTGCCAAATGCAACTGGGCGAAGAAGGGCCTTTGAAGTTTTGCCGCGATTGGCTGTGTGTGGCGGATATTTTGACAGCGCAGGTTGCGTCGAGGCGGCAGTTGTTGAAGCTAAAGTAACTGCGGAGGTCACAAATATGAGATGCAAACGTGTGTGTGTGTGTGTGTGAGAAAGAACTAGTAACTCCTTTTAGTGTGTGTTTGAAGAGATGGATTATTTCTGCTCATGTGAATGCAGTGTGAGTTTGTGGTTGTGTGTGTGTGTGTGTGTGTGTGTGTGTGTGTGTGTGTGTGTGTGTGTGTGTGTGTGTGTGTGTGTGTGTGTGTGTGTGTGTGTGTGTGTGTGTGTGTGTGTGTGTGTGTGTGTGTGTAATCAGCCCAACGTCACTGTACATGCCTCCTGCAGTTTCCCCCTTTTTTAAATTAAATCCCGAGCAAACATTTCATCGACATTTCCCCTCTGAGCCTCACATTGTCACAGTTCATTAAAACATAATTAAAAAGGAATATTCAACAGCTCACCACTTTACCCCATTACGCCCGCTAAGGAAACATTTACATAGAATATCATCTCGGCTCGGGTTCGCTCGCAGAAAGCCACGCGAGCGGCTTACGTGGCCGTCGTACCATTTTTCCCCGATTCATCTCTGCCAGCGCGACTAAACATGGCGGGGGCTGTGGGATATGCAGAGTGTGATTCAGCAGCAGCATTTTTAATCTTTCTTCCATCAGCTTCTATTAGCAGCGATGCCGAGCTCAGCAGACCGGAGCGCTCCTGGGCTCTGATTGGGTTAGTCCACTTAAACCGGGCCCCGGCAAGACCGATCAGATCGGTGTGTCTCTGTCTACTGGGGTTCAGTTATTTATTATCATTTGTGGGGATATGGTGGCAGCATATCTCCTCCTCTTCCCTCCCCTCTATATCTTGACAGATTTCATATGAAAATCACGATTCTGAAAAGTCACAAGAACCCCCTTTTTAATAAACCTTACATTGGTAAAGGATCATTTTTCTTATCAGCTATGATAACAGTGAACTCAACAAAGTAATCTGGGAAATGAATAAGCGATCAGACGATCAGACAGGTTGCAAACACTGTATCTAAACCGCTTCATCAGCTTCAGAGAGAGGCAGAGGAGCTCAGACATCTGGAGGAAGGTCCGAGTAGAGCCGCTGCTCCTTATACCAGCCGAGGTGGTTCGGACATCCGATCAGGAGGCCTCTTGGACGTCTTAAGAGGTTTTCTGGGCACGTCCAACTGGTTGAGGCCCCCCAGGCTAGAACCAGAACACGCTGGAGGGATTATATATCTTTTACTGTCTGGGAACGCCTCACGGTCCCCCTTAGTAGGAGCTGAAAAACATTGCTGGGTAGAGGGAACATCTGGAATACCCTGCTGAGCCGGTTGTTGTCCCGGATAAGCAGAAGACAACGAAGGGATGGACTTTATTTGGTGTTAAAAGCCCAAAAGTGAGCACATTCAAAATATTGGTTTGTGTAAAACCTGTCTGGCTGCTCCTATTTAGTGTCTTATTTTTATCTCAGCAATTATAATTTTTTACGCCTATAATTACAATGTGTCAATGGAAAATCTAGTGTATAAATATTGTTAATTTACATGAATTCACATACAAAATAATTAAAAAGAAATGCTAAAATGGGTCGCCAAATAATGTCTACGTGTGGGAAATACTGCTAATGCGTCATTTAGCCAATGATTTTCACAATAAACAAGTTTGAGGCTATTCCTTTTTTTAACCACCATTACAATATATCAACACAATTCATATACAATAATTTCAATTTCAAGAGTCGTGCTCTTCTCGTGTCCTGATGTTTAGAGCTCACTCCAGTTTAAATGGCTCCATCATGGGACGCAGACTAAATAAAAGCTCAATTAAGAAAGAAAATATGGATCTCTGCGGGTCCCTTCCTCTCCGGCTCCAGCCGACCATGTCGTCTTCTCTTTGTCTAGTTTTATTTTTATGCCCCTTGATTGTCCCAGCTTTATGTCTTCTCGGCACTAATCGTCGCCTCTCTATGCTCCAGGAGTTCAGCGCAGGAGGAACCACATGTTCTTCACCAGGAGTTCATTCACACAGATAGAACATACACACGTCTCTGTTGTCAGGAAGGAGACACACACCCAGGTTATAGAAAGCAGGAGTACGTGAAGATAATCGTGTAATGGGGTGAGATTCGCTTCACCGGGTCGCAGCGACGTCTTCACTGCGATAGAAGTAATATTGTTGTCAAGGCAACCAAACTGTTGAGCAGCGAGTTTGTCTGCTTGGCCTTTTTTTTTTTCTTTTTTACCGCTCCGTCCGTCCACCCCCCCCCACCCCTGCCTGAGAGCCTCTGTCCGCCCGGCGGGGATGGGTTCCTTTTGTGTCCTCACACTGTGGAACCGTCGCAGCGATGTGGCCAAATGACACGTTTTTCCGAGGCGGTGGTTTTGACAGGAGACGGATCCTCGTCATGTTTAAAGCGAGGGGGTGGTGGTGGGGGGTCGGGGGTGACATTAGCATGTTGAGTCTGAACGTATTCCACCAGTGGACCGCGGTTAGGCTATTTCACACTCTCTTGGACTTCAAAGCTGTTCTGTGGGAGCAGCTTCGGATGAGCTCGCCGTGTCGGTGGTGTCTCCCCTGCTTTCCATTCCCCGCCGTGCACACCCATAGCAGCCAATCACCTTATCTCACTCGCTCCTCTTTAACGCTCAATGCCCTCTTCTCGAGCGGCCTACCCTCGGCTCACGGCGAGGCCCACAGGTTATTACTTAAACACATCGGATCCGTACCCCGTAATCGGCCGATAAGCAAAGCCCGGGGGTCGGTGTCGAGACTGAAAACGTCGGATAGGTGCATCCCTAGAAGGGTTAAATAAAACTGATATGCCAGCTTGTTAGATCTGTCAAGATGGGTGTCAAAGTTCAAGAACTAAATTGTTAAACTACACGGTTAAAGCATTGTACAAATGTACTTGTCCTCTGCCTCTGGCATCGTATTTCTTCTGATTATGACAAGAAGGACTTGACGCAGAGGGCTGAGCTGCGTCTCAAATGAATCTTCAGGTTCTCAGCGTTCAGATGATGTGCACCACGTCTCTGTGGCATCTACTGTTGATCTGCTATCTCCTCTTAAAGACCCCCCCCCCCCCTTAAAAATAACAAGCTGTGCCTATGGTGTAGAAGAAGAAGTTAATTCTACTGGATGCATTAATGGCTGGCCATGCGGCAGAATATAAGGCAGTTAGTGTGTAGGTGGCATGAAGCAGCTCTAAGCGATGAGGAGCGGATCTATGAACTGAGTCAGTTAACGTTGGCACTGGAAACTCAGTGAATGACCTAATTTAACTAAAGAACTGTAACTGTAACTAAAGAGGTGTTAATTGCCCCACGCTTCTCACTCACATTTGATCACATCCTGGTTCAGATATCAAACAATTCTTAGAGGGCATAAAATCTAAACGCTCATTTGCTAGTCTCCGAGAGTTGAGAGAAGCCAACTTGCAAACATCTGTTGTTGAACAGAATCTCACACCGTGATTGTTTGTAGTAACTTAAGATGCTTGAATCACATTAACGCCCAAAATGAATACAGATGAGGAAGAAATGCTGTCGAGATGAAGCTTTCTTGGAGCTGTGGTGTCCACAGTAGAGAGGTTAGTTATTAGCTTTCACGTTAGACAACGGCAGCAGTGATGTAGGTTTTGTAGGTAAGGTGCATCATGGGCTTTAGGGAGGAGGTCAGGATGAGCAATTGGCGTCTTTAAGGGTGAAACAGTTGTAGAGGAGATTCAGATGGGGAGGCTAAAACACCGTCTCTCAGTGGGAGTCGTATTTTAGGTGAAACCTTTAATTCACTTCCACATTCCCCAAATCTTTACCCTCATGCTCTTTGTGTTCAGGCACTGCTGCTACTCAGTGTGTAAAAGAGGCTTTTCTCAAGGGTGATGTACCTGGAGACATAACCCGAGTGCTGAAGTACTTAGCAGCAGCAGCAGCAGCAGCAACAGCAGCAGCAGCAGCAGCAGACGATACCGGCTTTTAGCTGAAACTGCCACTCTCAGTGAGAGCAGCCAAATGTAGCTCTGTGCTCTGGCAGAGGCAGGATCCAGAGGTTTAGATGCTTAAATATAGCTGACTACAGGGACGGAGAATGGCGTTGCATATTTGATTGTTTGGTTGATTCATAACAGCACAGTGGAGGACAAAGACGGGTGTAAACAGACGCTCACTGGCGACTTTCACTGTTCTAAATTGCAATGCATCGTCATGCCGCTGTTGCAGTTACAAATGACACCATGTGCCGTGTTCTCCATGTAGACACCCGTCACGGTTTTGTCAACAGTTGGAGGGGGCGCGAAATCTGACGTAGGCAGCCACCTCGTAATTCTCTATGCGGGAAAAAGGCCTTTTTACACGGCCTCTGTAGGAATCCTCCTTTTGGCACACATCACGCCGTGTATTGATAAACACCACACTGTGTGGATTGATCTTCTTCAGACATCCACCCTCAAGAAAACTATACTGAGCTTTTATTCTGCCGTATCGCACACGAACAGGCTCATGTGGGGAAATTAAAGCCCTCAGTAGGAGGATCGGCGGTGCTCGTCCCGTTCTGTGCTCCAACATGCACGCAGATTAGTTTGCTCAGTGGAGGTAGAGCACCCTGTGTGGTCGCGAGCTTTTATGAACAAAAAAAAAACACAAGGTTCAAATGAAGTTCAGCCAACTTTTTGGATCACCAGCGTTATTCCAGCAGATACAGATGTCAGGCGGTTTATGACTTACTGTACATACAGTAGTAGGGACAGGAAGGACATCGGATCAGGGTACAGAAAACTTCATTTCACGCAAATACCTATGACCTCAGAAAAAGTGTGATTGGATTGGGCCCCTTTCCCATCTGAACACAGATCACATTGTGATGGGTATGAATGGAGCCGTATGTGCTTGAAGGCCACGCAGGTCCAGGAATGTGAGGCAGCAGTCTGCTCCGCGTGCTGTTCCCCATCAATCTGCTGCTTAGCGCGGCTGCCGGACGGCACGGCGACACGTGAAGGACATATTCCATTTCCTGCTCCGGCGGCAGCACTCTCAGCGTCCCCATTCCCAGGCTGAAATGAACCAGCCCGCCCCCCCCACACACACCAGGAGATAGATTCAGCACTTCAGAACACACCCGCGTTTCAGGCAGCTGGTGGGCTGAGTGAATTTCCATGGAGATGGTCAGCAATAAAGCGACAGAAGGATGGTGCGCTATGTAATCACCTGTGGGGCTCGGAGAGCTGGGGGGGGGTTTCAGACTGATTTGAGCAATTTCTTAAAAGGCAAATCACGTTTTTGGTTTTTTTTTGTCGGTGTAAAAATGTCATGGCACAGCTAGAAACAGCAGCTGCCGTCCGAGGGGATTGTTGTCTTGTCTGATTCCAAAGTAGCGAGCTTTGCTCTTCAGCAACAAGTCCTTCAAATTGAACAGCGTAATACTTCGTCTGCCCTCTAGATCGACACATGTTTCCTAATCTCATCTGAAGGTTTTGATTCGTAGTTAAGGAGCGAAAACGTACAAAACAGTAGTTTAGTCTTTAAAACCAAACGTGTTTCATTTGTTGAAACTGTAACTACCCATATGTGACCTAATTAGTCTTGCATGAATCCAAATGTGAACATTTCTATGTGGCGATGATATCACATAAACCAAATTGTTCTGTGTGTGTGTGCGTGTGTGTGTGTGTGTGTGTGTGTGTGTGTGTGTGTGTGTGTGTAAACCCATCTGAAAGCCAGTTGTTTTTTATGGATTCCAGCACTTTCACCACAGAGTTGTTGGCATCCTACTCGTTCGTTGAGGACTAATCAACAGAGCACAGTGTGTGTGTGTTTGGTGGAACTGGCGAGGTTTTAAGCCCATCCTGATCTTTTAATTAGTCTGATTATCCAAACAGCTGTCTGCTGGCGCTCCCTCTGACTTAAATGCACACACGCACACACACACACACACACGTATGCACAGCGTGATGACGCTACATGTGTGACTGCCGCTGGGGGCCCTCAGAGCAGGGTGTGATAAATATCGTCTCCGTGGCTCTGATGACGGCTCGCCCTCCAGGAAGTGTTCCGACCGAACTCTCCGAAGACTAAACTGTCACGACGCTGCTGAAAGTCCTGTGTTTGGTACTCGGTGTGTTTCTATATGCGTGTGCCAAATGCATACATTGAGAAGAAGCAATTTGCAGCATTTGTTTTAGAATTGGAATAGTATTGACCTCTCGTCGTCAGTCTCGGTAGGACTCGCAGCGCCCGTGTAGCGTCAGCAATTGCATTCGGCCTACTCGTGGCAGCAGCAGTAGTATCCGCGAACGAAACGTCGATACAGCATGCATAATTCACCGCGCATGCACGCATCATTTACATCGACAGAGGCAAATGAATAGGAGGAACATAAGGAACCGCCTTGTCTGTAAAGTTGAGTGCTGCTCCATCTCGGCTCACAGGAGTCGCTCCGCTAGTTTGTGCCAGAGTCGGAGGCAGAGCAGCACCTCCATCCCCCCCGAGGAACCAGCTGCTCGCTCGCTTGTTTTTTTGTTTTTTGTGACTCTCCACAGGCTGCTCTCTCTCGCTCTCTCTCTCTCTCCCGGCCTCCCAGGGGAATTACATGACACCTGCTGAGCTTAGATGTTGGATGCTCCTGCTGTACATAGCAACAATGATTCTCATCCAGCCATCTGTTCAGGAAACCCCGTTATAGTGGCTCTAAACATGCGAGGACGAGTCGTTTCACATTGTGGGATTGTCGTCATGTTCTGCTGATTGGCTCATGCTCGTGAAGCTCTGTCAACCCCCCCCCTTACATATCAGTGGTGTCACGATAGCTGAGAGAACTGATGAGGAGCAACCTAGAGAGAGAGAGAGAGAGAAGCGAGCGCTAGCGTCCCATTTGTTTAAGTGACCTCCTTCGCCCTCGTATGCCTCACTGACTCCAGACCAGTGGTTTCCTCGTGCCGGGGTTGGACTCTTGCGCTGATGTATGTGCACACACAAACACATCTATTTCTGGATACATTACCAAACATCGGTCGCTATTGAGTGGAGAGCTGCAGCTCCCTGCTGTGTTTTCTAACTGCTGCTCAGAGAGCGGCAGAGGAAGCTCGTTCTGACGTACTTACACTCTGATGGTGGAAGTTCTGATTTTATTCGTGGACCAGCGACTAAACAAAGAGTGCTCTGATGCTTGTGAGGCTACGAAGACTCAGATCTGTGAGATTTATTCAGACAGTTAAAGTGCTAGTGACGGGGAGGAGAAGCCAAACTGGTGAAGCTCATCATTCAAACATGTCAGTGAAACCTTAAATATGAAGGAGCAACCAATATAGCAGCGACGTCTTGTGTCTGAGAACTCTGGCAGTTTGGGGAAAGATGAACTCATGTTTTTCATTTGCATGTTATATAATTTAAATAAAATCCAACTTATACTTTGTGCTTCTTCAGCGTGAGAGTGAGCTGCTGTCCTCTGTTAGTCTGTGTGAAGGTAAATAAGCTGCACTACCGGCCACTTTATTAGGTACACCTGTTCGATTGCTCATTAACACAATTATCCAATCGGCCAATCACGTGGCAGCAACTCGATGCATTTAGGCATAGTCATGACTGGCTGCTGTCTTCTGACAGAGCAACTTTGGGATGTGGTGGAAACGGGAGATTCGCAACTTCTCAAAGAACACATCTTAAGCAGATGACAAAAGTCTGCTTTTATAGCTTTAAATCCTGATGTAACACCCATAAAATCCCACATTTGTTTTGCTTCCATTGCGACGTCGTAGCTTGGAAAAACGAGCTGTGTGTTTGGACTTGCAAACATCTGTACAAGCACATAAATAAAGTAAAAAATGTCATTTTTAAAGGAACAGGAGAAGAAGGAGACAAATGGAGAGATTGCATCACCAGACTGGCCGAAATATGCGACAGAGAAGCGTCACCAGAAAGTCCCTATTTCTAAACAAACAGTAACCTAATTAGGAGGAATTCTGCTCCTCTGGAGTGAGACAACACTGTTGTTTAGTTTCACCGCGTGGTTGTTGACAGAGGAGGAAGGTCAGATCCAGGCCATGTGGATGCATTAAACCGAGGGGGGGGAGTGTGATGTGGCAGGGGGGGATGACTTTTAATCTGGGAGAGGCACTTAAAACAGATGCAGTGCCGGGTGCTGCAGATGGGGGGCATCGTAGGACCTGAGAATCTGGAGGGATCCGAGAGAGGAGGGGGAAAAAAAGGGATCTCGGTGAGATTGGTCCCCACCGCCAGAGCCGCGCTTCAACGGTCGCTCTCCCTCACCCGCAGCAACACACACACACACACACACATCTCCCCTTTCCCGCTCGCTCTCTCTCTCTCTCTCTCTCTCTCTCTCGCACACTCTCTCTCTGCTTCGGTGTCTCCTCAGTCACTCGTTCATCCGCTCTCTCCCGTTTCATCTCTCCACACGGCGGAGTGCAGAGAGAGGTGAATCGCTTTTTTTTTTCCCTGGGCTGGCTGGCTGGCTGGCTGGCAGTGGCTATATTTGGGGCAGACAGAGACAGAGTTGAGGGACCCCGAAGGACAGGACGGTACTCGGAGAGGAGAGAGGGGGGGGGGGGGAGAGAGAGAGAGAGAGAGAGACACCAACGTGGAAAGATCCAGCGCAAGATTTCCTCCAGCGGAGATTATTTTGCATCACAAAAACCTGTGGAAAGAGGGATCTGACACTGTACCGGCTGCTCCACCGCTGTCCGCACAAGAGGTGCCATTTAGTGTGTTAATACGTGTGTGTCTGTCTGTCTGTGTGTGTTTGTGCGTGTGATTCTGAGTCTGCTCACCTTTTCAGTATGCAGATTCGTTGGCTTCTTCTCTCATGCAAATGTGAAATTGGCTGCTCCTCGTCTCTGACAGAGACACAGACAGAGCCGGCCCCTGTAATTCAGGTTTGCATGATTATAATGCAGCGCTCCGGGAATTAGTTCAGCTCTGATGGATTAAGCAATAATGTGTGTGTGTGTGTGCGTGCGTGCATTTCACACGACAAAAGAGCCAGAAAAATTCCCCATTATGATGGAAAACTTCCAAATTCAAATGTGCCTCTCTGTTATATTTCCTCTTAATTTCCTCCACCTTCTGTCTGAGCGCTTTCACAGTCCATCTCTGTTAAGATGCGTCTGTCTGCACGTGTGTGTGTGTGTGTGTGTGTGTTACATGTATGCTCTCCAGCGTATCATGCTCGGATGTCACTGCCTCAGGACCACGGAGGGAAAAAGATAAGTGGGGGGGGGGGGGCTAAATGCTGCATGGCACCGTGCCAAGTTGCCGCTTTAAAGGGGATGTTGAAGGTTAGCCGAATGTCTTCCCAGCGTGTGCACCCTCTCCGTCTGTCTCTCTGCTTCTTCCCTTCTACGTGCGGAGGAGAATCGAGAAGGACGAGTGTGTTGGTTAAAGCGGCAACATGAGGAATCCCTTAAGTAACGCCAGTAGAGCCCCCCCCCCCCCCCCCCCCCGCTCATCCGTCCCGTCCTGCCTCCATTTGATATGTGATTGTATGAGTGCGAGGCGGAGGAGACAGATGGAGTATTTGTTGGGTAAGGGGGGGGGGGGGGGGGGGGTTGATGCTTGCTTTAGCTTTCTCCCCCTTTTTTTTACTCCCCCATGGGATTTGCCCTTGCCTTCCATCTCTCCTACATCCATTTCTCTTTCGTCCCTTCCATCACTTTTTTTCATCTTCTGTCCTGCTGAGCCAGCGAGATTGACTGGTTTAAAGTGGAAATCTGTTCACAGGACTGGGAGTGCTGAACGAGATGGAGAGGAGAGGGGGGAAGGGAGGGAGGGAGGGAGGAAGGGAGGGGGAAGGACTCAGGTGAGGGTGAGGAGAATGGAAGTAAAAAATAGCCCCCGGGGGAGTCCGCGGGTGATTTATTTGTAGATATTTCTCCACACGTGTTTGGACACCGCTCCAATTACCACCTCCACCAATCGGTGCGCTGCTCTCCACAGATGCTGGATGGACTGTTCATTAGTGTCGGCCGTGTTTGTTTGTGGGGATTTTGGCGGATTCAAATAGTTTGCTGTGGTTTTTCAGTGATTTCTGGGTCATTTGTCGCCCCAGTGTTTTCAGCTTCCTCTGCTCGCTTGTTGAAGTTTGGAAACAACACAGGAAATCCGAGCGGGTCGAGACATTTATTTCTGGGTAATTCACCAACACGTCCAGCTGTCCCCGTTTCTGATCAAGGGCTGAGTAGGTTATTTCGCCTCAGACCATTCCTCTTCCTTCTACGGGAGGAAAATGTCAGAGTGATTGATTTGAAGGGGGGGGGGGGGGGGGGGTGATTCTGATTACTGACTCCTGTCCCTTGTGTTCCTCCAGGGGGCGTGATAGACAAGGACCTGCGCCACTACCTCAACCTGCGCTTTCAGAAAGGCTCGGTGGACCACGAGCTGCAGCAGATCATCCGGGACAACCTCTACCTCCGCACCGTCCCCTGTGAGTTACCTTTCCCTCAACCTACCTACCTTCACTCCCTTCTCGCCTCCTTGATGGAAGCACTCTGGCCCCTCTGGAGGCTCCTGTGTCAAAATCTAGTTTTGTTTCAGTAGATGATTTGCTACCATGGTCCATAGCTGTGGGTTTGTTGTTGATGCAGGATGTACCGTGTCGCGCTAGTGGCGGTCCTCTCTGATTAATCAGTGTTCTGCAGTGTTTCTGTTCTAGCGTCGGCTCAGCCCGCTTGCAACCTCGGCCGAGGTGGTACCAAAAAAAAAAACACACTGCCACTACTAGACACAAAAAGGGCAAGTTGAGTTGGCAGCAGGCATGGGGGTTCATTGACCCTTCACGAAGTACCGCCTCTCAAACGCAGACTGGCCAATCACAGTGTAGCATCATCCAGTTGCGATCAGGGTCTGAGAACTATCCCACAGTGCTCCGTAGACTGCTTTTGTGGATTTTGAAAAAGTTGTGTAATAAGTGTCCATGTAAAAACCTGTGGAGCTAACATTAGCAGAGTAGCACGTCATTATCTAACATTAGCACCTGTGTGCTACGCTAGCTACTGATTGTGTACTGAATCTACGCATGCTGCTGCTGCTTTTTAATGATTGTAACAGCGAATAGAGACGTTCTCGGCTTTCCAGGAACAGTGTCGTTGCTTAGTTTCATTGTTTCCTGTCTGGATAACCAGGTGAAGTGGTGGTTCACTTCTACTCTGTGATCCGTAGCGTTAGCTTCGATCTTTATCTGTTTAGACACTAGTTTGACATCCTGGATACATCCTTAAAACATATACTTGAGGCCCTTCTGTCTGCTTCTCTATGAAATCGCTTCCCAATAATATTCATGCTAGAGAGTGCGGTTAGTGACAGTGTGGGCTCCATACTAACACTGACAGCTTGACTGCTAAGCTTGGCTTCACAAATGGTCAATAGCCTCTCGCTAACAGGTCAATCTGACCATGCTTGTTGCCTCTCATTAACCCGAATCATTCTAATTATTAAGAGAGTACAGTACACATAGGATGTATTTCCCTCGCTGGCATTGGCTCCGGTCCCAGCAGTCCCGTCGTCCTGTCCGTGTTGGTAATCAATTAGCTGCTGGAGCGTTGGTTTCGCTGGACCCGGTCTCGTCTGGAAGTTCGATTCTTGAGAATCAAGCGTCGACTGCAGCTCTCTGTCTCCAATTAGCCGCATTAACCGCATCACACAGTCGAGCAGCAGTTGTGTAGACAATCAAAGATGCGATTTGGAGGGCTTTTTGGTTCAGGAAAGCATTTCAAACTATTCCTACGTGGGTCTTCTGTGTGTGTGTGTGTGTGTGTGTGTGAGGCCTTTATCAGTCTTATTAAGCCCCCTGGTGATTATCTGAGCTTAGACCTGCTGATGTTTAATCCATATTCTTGTGATTGCTGTTTGCCATGTTTGCTGAACATGTGCACATCGCCATCAGTCAATAGGCTGCGATATTAAAAGAGTGTCTGTTTGTGTGTGTGTGTGTGTGTGTGTGTGTACACGCTCTTATCTGTGTGTAGCGAGTGTTAGCTCCGCATTAGCCCAGTCGTGCCATTAGGCCCAGCTGTCTGTTGGCCAACTCTCCCCTGAATCCTTAATGGAGGCGCATTCTTCAAGACCAGGAGCACGCCGAATTCACTGGAGCCACACTTCCGCCTCCCCCTCTGACCAGAATACAACAGGAGAAACTGAGGGTGGGGGGGAGGGTGGGGGGGGGGGCTGCTCTTTGTTTGCAACAGAAGCGTAATTTTCTCTTGATAACCAGTCACAGAGCCGCTGCCGGTGAGGCATTGGAGATAGAGAAATGAGGTGAAGAGTAAAGAGGGAGAACAAATGGGAGAACAAATAGAGGGGGAGAGATACAATAGGGGGAGGAGGGGGAGGAGGCACGGTGATGGGACACAGCCTGTGAGAGCCACATGAGTAAATGGACTGCAGATAAACTGTTGCACAGGGAGGGATGTTAACCGATGCATTTATGAAGCTTCAACAACGGGCCTCAGTGCTGCCGACAGGAAGAGAACGGGCCCCGACTGAGCCGGGCGTTTTATAGATGACCATGATGGACGGTCCACACATGCACGTTTGTGTTCCACGCAATTGTCAAATCACAGAAGGCTCAATGTTTGTTAAAGGTGAAATGTCAAAATATCATTTTAGATTTAATGGCCTTTTCCTGGCCTAAACATCATAATCTTCAAATTTAAAG
This sequence comes from Pholis gunnellus, assembly GCF_910591455.1. NCBI lineage: Eukaryota > Metazoa > Chordata > Actinopteri > Perciformes > Pholidae > Pholis > Pholis gunnellus. The sequence goes on along the minus strand of NC_136549.1, from coordinate 13,791,310 downwards.
GAACAGTGTGTAGCATTTAGGGGGATCTATTGGCAGAAATGTAATATAGTAATAATAAGTATGTTTTCTTTAATGTAACATGACCTAAGACATAAGACTCGTTGTGTTTTGTTACCTTAGAATGAGCCGCTTATATATAGAGCAGCCGCACTTTTTCTACAGTAGCTCAAAATGGACAAACTTAATTCGCATGTTCATGTTTCCACGTCAGTTTGTTGCAATCGGCAACCTCACTGCTAGATGCCGCCACATACACTGCACCTTTAAGGAAACATCTTTGTGTACAGATTGCTGCAAAAATCACACCATAATCATTTGAATATATATATATATATATAATGATCATTCCCTCTAATACTGCAAATCATATCGCAATCTCCAGAAAAGCAGAACCCAACAGACCATCCTGGTCCTAGAGGAGGTCAAATGAAAGACTACAGTGCGTGACATAAAGCAACCTTTAGCACAAAGACAGACTGGTGGCAGTCGTTTTAAAGGGAACCCAGGAGCCTTGTTAGGATGTCAAGAACTTTTAATGTGTTGTGGACCACAGGAACCACGGTCTAAAGTTAGCTCCTCGGTCAAAGTACCCGGCTTACAAAAAGTCCTTTTGCTGGAGGTATACTATGTATCGACTCAGGAACATTGCAGGCAGTTTGCTGCACTGAATACCTCTCATTGGTTCTCATTTGTTTGTTGACGTTAAAAACAAGCCTCTTTTTTTAAACACCAAACTATCATCTTGTGCCAAAGGCATTGTGATTGTGTGAAAGCAGTCTGTCAGCAGTATCACCTACATTTAAAGAGCCATATTATGTGGACAAACAATTTAGAGAGAACGCACTGATGAAGACACACGGATGCCTCGTGAGCTCTATGACAAGTCTAAGTGAGGCTAAGGGGCGAGGGAGAAAAGAGAACTCCACGTGAAAGATCTGAAGTAGTTCATCAAAGAAATTTAAGCTTAGCCCCCGAGTGGTGGAGAGGAGACGGCTGACGGGCAGACGGCGGGAGAGCTGCCGCCGCCCATACCAATCGCGGACGGAGTCGGCCGGGGCATCTGAGGCGGGGCCCGGCTCTTAGACAAATTGCCTGGTTGAAATCCAAGGTCAAAGCGTTAATAGCCTGAGCCCATGTGAAATCAGGCCCATCGTCTGGTAATCCACATAGATAGAGAGCGGAGAGGAGGCCGTGTGTGTGTGTGTGTGTGGACTAGTCGAGATGCCTAAGTGGGCTACACCGATCGAGAGCGGCTGAATTATTTAGGGGGAATTGAACTGCAAAACACGGCAATGAAATATATAGATATCTCTCTCACACACACACACACACACGAGTTTATAGACGGTGTGTGTGTGCGCTTTTCATTTGAAGCCTCCAGAGCCGAGCCGGGGGGGAAAAACCCCCCCAAAAAAACATTTGAAACACTTTAAAGTATTTGAACTAATTTCCCAGCGTTTGACTCGGCGTGCGTGCATTTAGTGTAAAGACTCTTAGAGTAAATAACTTAAAGGCTGGGCACATCGACTGAAAGATTAAAAACACAAGTGTCTCTCATGTTTCCTCCCAAATACCGAATCAAATATAAATAAGCGCCGTGCCTCTGGACATGAATATATGATCAAATAAATATTAAGGCCATCATTACTCATGTGTTCATTAGCTTTGTTTCTTGCGTTCCTCTTGGTTGCCCCACCTCTTCCTCTTGATTTCTTTCTGTTCATCCTTCAAGCGCACACACACACACACACACACACACACACACACACACACATGTGTTCTGAGCTCTGCCTTTCATCTGTGCGGACGCCTTTTAAAGCACTCAGTGACGAGCGGTGACTGTCTCTGACTGGTCTGGCCGTATTAGAGCCGATGATTAGGAGGTCAGCTGCAGGTAAGAAGGTGACGAGATGCTCCGTCAGTTCTCTCACTTCTCTTAACCGTCTCTAAACGGCCTCTGAGGCTACCGCCGTGTCTCAAACAGAACAAAAAAGCAGCGTTCTTGGCATGCACCGTGTTCTACTTTAAGCTAGTTTAATGCCATGCTGCTTGTAGGACTGCTGGCTCCACTGGCAATAGCTCGGCTAGCATGTAGAGAAACACACAGAGTGGCTCCATAGCAGAAGAAGGAGCCTTAAACGGAACATCCCGGTGAACACCCGCTAATGGAGACTTAAAGTTTATGAAGGGTGTGATTGGATGTTCCCACATCTGTCTTTAAAGCGCGCGGCTGCGTGTCTTATTCCACCGCGTTGGGTTGAATCGCCCTTCCTGTCGGTCCTCAGGTTTATGCATGTGTTTGTGTGCTTCAGCCTTTTACGTGCATGCGTAAACAACATATGCCTGGATAGCAGGAAGTGGTGCCGTAGACTGTGAGTTAATGGGGAGTTTGATGCCCGCGGGTACATTGAGTTTGTGTTAATGGCTGAGGCGACCGCGTGCAATACCGATGGCGTTGGCTTAATGAGAGAGAGACAGAGAGACACTGCGAGTCCATCTGTCTACCCACAGTTGTTGGTTTGATCGTCTCGGCATAGCAGGAAACTCTCATCTCTGTGTGTCTTCTTGCGTTTTCTCTCCTGCCGCTCTGCTGCGCTGTCCTTCATCTTGGCTTCGTCCTTTCACTATCTGTTTTTTTTGGGCTTCCAACCTGTTTGGTGCGTGCATATGTTACAAACGACGCCTAAACCCGTAAGAGCACGATTCTAAGATGAACTCTACGTGACGCTATCTGCCAGGGCCCTGTGAGTGGCCCCCTGTATTCTCTTCCCTCAGTTTGTCACACGTCTGCGGTCCTGTTTTAATAGCCGGACGTCTGATGGATGACAGTAATAATCAGGATAATAAAAAGACTAACAGCTCCCCGGTGCCCCTTCATTCATTATTTAGCATCTCTGTGAGGAACCTAATAATCGCCAGAAGTGTGAGTCTCCCAAACAGTAGGGGGCCTCACTGCGGAGCTCTGAGCTGGGGCCCCGGCGCGGAGAGGAATGAGGAGCAGATTGAGGCTTTCAAGATAGAGGAGGATTTGAGGTGAATTGGAGGTTGATGTGTGTGTGTGTGTGTGTGTGTGTGTGTGTGTGTGTGTGTGTGTGTTGAGAGTGAGAAACAATCACACCTGGTGTTTGTTTTGCATGTGTATTAATGGATCTGGTTCTGACAAAGGTGAGGCAGATCAGACAAATACCTTTCGTCAAAAGCTCACTCTCGGTCATCCCTCCTTTTACTCCCTGTTCCCTTTTATCTCCCCTCACTTACTCATCGACTCATTGGAGGACGGGTGGGGTTTCCATGGCAACTGTTTCCACCCCCCGCCTGCGTCAGAGGCTCGACTCCTCTCAAACTCTCGGCCCACTTTCTTTTCCTTCCGTACCCCTCCTCTTCCTCTCCCCTCTCTTCCTCCGCCTGCCTAATTCTTCTCCACTTTCTGCAAATGGAGACTGCAGGCCGCACGAGACGCCAGGTACTGCTCGTTGTCGGGGGTTAGTGGGATTTGAACCCGCGCCTGACGGAGGAATTCCTCGAACTCACGAGCTCGGAATTAAAAAAAAAAACGATCCATATGATCCCTGACTTTTTTTAAGAAATGTGACAAGCAATATCCCGTCTGCCATCACTCATCCTGGCTTTGAGCGAGGAGGCGGAATGGAGAGGTGTGTGTGTGTGTGTGTGTGTGTGTGTGTGTGTGTGTGTGTGTGTGTGTGTGTGTGTGTGTGTGTGTGTGTGTGTGTGTGTGTGTGTGTGTGTGTGTGTGTGTGTGTTGGAGGTGAGGGAGGGTTTGGAAGGGGTTGACTGACAATGCGGGACACAGATGCGGATGTGCCGGGTGGTGAGCGTGACACGGTGCTGGATGCTCGTCGGCAGATGCACCCTACAGACATGACAGAGGAGAAGTGTGAAATTTGTTCCCTAATTGGCCTTCATCGCACAAAGACGCCCCCCCCCTCCTCCTCCTCCTCTCCAAACTCCGGCCATCCTCTACCCTTGTCTGTCCAGTAATGGTGTCGGATAGACACATCCATCAGGTGGCACGCTGCTGTCGTGGGAACGTCCTGTGTCATCTTCGCTATTATGATCTGATGTCTTGTGGGGGAATGAGAGAGAGAGAGAGAGGATGTAATATTTAATTAAGAAACCTTTTTTCTTTTTTTTCTTTTCAAACACATTTGCAACCTGAACCCGACTGGAGCCACTTACCGTGACTTATTCATCGTGTTTTGAATCCGAGCTGAGGCATTGGCGGCTCTGTGTCGGGATCTCAGTGGAGCTCGGTTCCATCGCACCTCCTCGCTCCCACGACACGCGACAGCCCGCCGGATTTTTTTCCAGAAACACATCCGTTGAGGTGGTAGTGATAGAAAACGACAGCTCCTTTTAAGCTGGAGATGATCAAAACGGTGGGTGAGAGAGTGGACCGAGATAGCTTAATTGTGTCCACAAGGAGTCGTCTAAGTATGTCTTACTCACACGCTGCTGACTGCCACCACAGAGCCCTGGGCGCCAAGAAGAAGACGTTCTGTGAAATTCAGCTCTGTTGATCAGAGGATCTCTTTGGGACATCGTCTGTCGGTGTGCAGCGTGTCTTACAAATCACATATTGAGCCGCGTGCGATTGATAAAATGTTTAATTTATTAGGTTTCTCTGGGAGAAATCCAACCACCATAGCTGCACATTTTGCACTATCAACTCAATAAATGTGCCATGGGACTATATTACAGATGTAATAATATAATACCCATTGATTTGCCAACTACAGTTTTGAAGCCTTGAGCTTAGCAATTTGGCCGTCGCCATGTTGGATTACGGCGGTCGCCATGTTGGCTTTTTTGCAACCAGTGAACTGGTCGCTACCGACCTTTCAATCACAGTAAGCCCCGCCCTAAAGCAGACTCTACTTTATGGTCTGTTTGACTCTAAATGGACCATAATGTACTAAATGAACATCATGCTGTATTGAAGAAGACTTGAAACTAGATATTGAGACCATAAACTCATGTTTACAATGTTTACTGAGGGAATAAATCAAGAGAGAAGTAGAGTCATTTTCTCATAGACTTCTATACAACCAGAGGAGTCGCCCCCTGATGGACATTAGAGAGAATGCAAGTTTAAGACACTGGCTTCACTGCCACCTGTTTCTTACCTGGTACGCTTGCTCTTTCCTGCGACTGCTGTGCTTGCCGCCAGCTTTTTCACCCACCGTTGAAAAAAACTCCTTGACCCAGCAGGTAGAGGAATCCCTTTCATTAAGTCTTCCTACAGTATTGTAGGAAAACAGCATTAAAAAATGTGTTCTTTCTCCTCTAAATGCTTGGTATCCATTTTGCCAAGACAGCAGGGAGCGGTGCAGCGCTCAAAGCGTATAGTTCACCAGCGAGCCTTATCTCTGGAGAGGTAAATGGAACTGCAAACCTTGGGCACATCATTTTAAACTCAGCCTTAACTCCACAAAAAAAGTTCCCTCCTCTCGTTTTTAAACAATGACACAGCAGAGATTAGAATTAAGGGTTTTTATCAGGAACAGCCCGAGAGTCCTGGTGCATTGTGACCGATGGTTCGGGGAGCCTGCTGAACGCTCGGTGCTGCCACTCGCTCCGAAAAAATAGGAAACGCAGAGAGGCTTGATTCTCACTTCGCTGAAGCAGCGGTGAGATTTATTATATATTAATGTGTGTGTTACAATGAAGTGACAGCTTCAGCTTTTTCTAGGCTCTTAGTGGGTTTTTTACCAATATGAACGTCTCCATGGTTTCTCAGGTCATACTCCTACAAAGAGTAATTATTGATCCTGTGTGACATTTGAGGTGTCTCATCTGTCAGCCCAGGACACGGAGGTGTGTTTGATTTGGTCCACGGAGCAGCTCGGGGACACGCACGCCCACGGCCTACATATTCATGTGAAGGGCCTTTGAGGCCCGAGCGTGAACCAGACCTCTGCCTCCACAAACACACGGCCGGGAAAACTATTACTCTGAATTAAAACGTGCTCTAATTATCAGATGACGACCAGAGGGGAGGCAGTACTCTGATTACAGTGACGGTCATGTAAACATCCTAATCACGTTATCTTGTATTCAGGTCATAATGGAGAGGAGAATAACTTGATTATTATTCATCAATCTGTGGAATTACTTCTGTCAGGTGCAGCTCAGTGTGCTGTCTCTCAGTATTTATATCCTTAAGCCCTTTGAACTCTGCTATAGAGCGTCTACGTTGGTGTTTTCTTTGCTGATTGTGATGTAATTTCTTGGGAGTATCTTCAAATACTTCACTAAATCACTAAAATCTGGCCAAAGATAAAAGATTGTTAGTCAACATTACAGTGTTTTAAATTGAGTCGTACAAAAATCAAAGGTGTTTTCATCAACTTTGAATGAATAAACACACAAAAAATATATTGCTACACAACTAACATTATTTAAACAGCACATTTTCTTGAGCAGTGAGTCGGAGAGGACACCGTTTCAGTGGCAGCGATTAGCAGCATCCATCGTGGGGACGAGAGAGGAGAATCCCCAAGGGTCCGTCTCATTAGAGGCAGTTTCACTGTCACAATTCTCCAGTCTTAGCAGAATTAGGCTTCGCCATCCCTCCTGTTAATTACTGGGGCTGAATGAGTAATTGGCTCCTCTCGGATGCTAAAGCCAGGGGAAGACGAAGGGACTGAGGAAGGAGAGAGGAAACAGGGCGAAAGAGGGTTAAGGAGACACAAAAACAAATTCATTGCCCGATTTTTGGTTCACGTTTGAGGTTAAGTTTGCAGACATTTATTGAACGAGTTACAATGATGTTGTATATTTTTTTCGGAGTGTTGAACTCCGTGGTCCGAACCAAGACAGCAAACTTCACGACTCCTTTCAACCAGATCCACTCTTTCCCTCGTAACCTTTCAGAATAAGAGCCACAGACATACAGAGTGCGTTGCGTAACTGTTTACCAGAGGGATGTCAAGTTCACTCAGAGCACTTGGCTAAAAGGAAACTCAATAAATCAGCCTGCCAGACGCTGCTCTGGTTCAATAGTTGGTCCTCTGCCTGGGTGACTTAAAACGTTTTCATGAATTCGCATCGCTGCCGGTCTGAAAAGTTTATATCGCATTCTCATCTCATGTTGTCATGTCCTACATTCGTCCCCCCCCCCCGGTGTGTAAAGGCCTCAGGCTGTGCACCCGGGTCGACCGCGATGCCCAAAGTGTTGTGAGAGAACTTTCATAGGAACATGACAACATCCTGCAGCCGGGGGCTGATTCCCCCCCCCCCATCGTGTCTCTGTAATATTCAAGCAATCATTTAGTCTGGGAGGTCTCTGCAATCAGGAGATCCAATCTGTGCCGCCGCTGCTCTCTGTGGCTTTAGGTAATAGCACGACAAGTGCTTCGTCTGCTCACACGCGCATATCAGAGCTCTGATTCTGTTTATCCAAGCCCCTAATGAAATATTCCATCTTTGCCACATCAGTGGGACGGGGAATTGAATGTGCAGAGGCTGCTCCGCTATCTCAAACTGTGACCCGGTGAATGAGGGAAAGCCATCATAATGTCAGACTGTCTGTGTCATTATTCGCCGCGATCCGCGTAACTAAGCCCGACACCGCGCATATTCAATTTGGAAGGTAATGATATTACGGCAGAAAGTGTATACGCGCTTATCTACAGCGGCAACACTAAGCAATGAAGTGATTGAAGCTCGCCGCGAGCTACTCCTTGTAGAGGCTCGGGGTCTCGGCTGACGCGGGTGCAGCTTTCAGGACGTTTCATAAGAAACTCGCAGGCTGTGAACAATTAACACCAGCAGGTCTCGTACTCTATTCTAAAGTGCATGGTGCAATGCAGCAAAATGTCTCGGTCAAGCAAACCTCTGAGTGGAAACACGAAGGAAGTGTCGACGCCACGCGGATAATACAGGTTTTTGAATCTGTTGGACTACTTTCTTCACGTTGTCTCAGTCCTTTCTGTTTGGTAAATGTTCTAGTGAGTCCTGTTTTTGGTGCAGTTGGCCGACAGGGTTAAAGATGAATCTCCTCCTCCAAACGAGATACTATCCCAGGTACAGATGTTTGACCATGAAGCTTTCTTTTAAGTGAGGCACAATGTATACGCTGCAGCTTTGAATGTTTGGAGTGCTCTTTAAAGCAGAGCTGCCAGTCAAATATGTCTCTTAACCGCTGATGCTGATGGAATTATTGGTGGAAACTTTTCCCTTTTTTTAAATGATCAGAACCTTTATCTTTGTTTTTTTGTCTTTTACTTTGAAAAACCTTGCCATTGATTTGACATGTCATAGTCACAGGAAACAAAGTGTGAGAATCAGAGGTCCACAGTTATTGGGTTTCTCCTCTTTACCTCGTCAATATAACCTCACAAGAGTGGTTTTGCTTTTTACGTTTTATTGTGAAGTTATTAATTATAATTGTCATATAGAGGTGTGTAAAAGCCTTCGTATCTCCTTTAAATACACCTTCAGTGCGGCTGGTTAAACATGTACTTTAACACTTTTGTCCTTTTCTAATGAATCACATTGTAATTATATTGCGTAGTTGTTGATGGGGTTACATTTTAGCGAATATTGTCCCGACGCCCCTGCTGATAGACTTGTACGGTGCGGTTGCAGTTCCTTCCTCACAGAAGATGTTGGTGTCGCAAACCAAAGACGTTCTGATTAGAGGAACATTTCCCAGGTGCACTAGCAGGTGTTGCGGCTTGGGAGTCCCGGTGTTAGCAGCATCCACACCAATGTGATGTTCAAGACCCGGGATACCTCGTGGTTACTTCACGGTTTGCAGTACACCTTTGGACGACGCGAGAACACCGACACTCGCACTAAATTATCTCTCGGTCATTGTTTGTTCTGCTTTTCGTCCCACTACAATCCAGAATCTTTCCACTGTACCATATTAAAAAGGAAAAACGGGCAGTTGTTGGATTTTCATGTTATCACCCAATTACACAAAACCCACACGCCACAACGTGTTTGACACACAAAAGAAATTCTGCAGTTTCATATTTTCTTTGATAAACTGCACTTTCTCTCACCACAGAAAACTCCAGTCTCTCCTCTGATTTACTACCTCTACCCCTCAGTTTACCGAAGACAAAATCTGTTTTCTTTGGCTCAGCTCTCCCTTTCCTCCCTCCCTTGCTTCCTCCTCCCTCTCGCCTCTCCTCAATTGCTGTTGGTTTTTGTGTTGCAATGCGCTCCAGTGCGCAGGAAGACGCTCTGGTTGCTGGAGGTGAGATTGTTATACTGATCAACAAAGAGCAAGCGCGTGTTTCCTTTTGTTATACATGAGCGGCGCACCTCCCCAGACAAAAACGTACTGTACGCTCTCCCACAGACGTACACACACATGTGCATCAAAGACAGACTTGATCCCGGTTTGTATTGTAGTGAGTTGTGTGGCTGAGCAGAACCAGGAAGTGTTTTGTGATCTGTTTTGGATCTGGCTCTAGGGTTGAGAAATGACCCGGATTCACCGATCTCTGTGGCTGACAAATCAGTTATCGATTCTTGTGTCTGTCCTTGCGTATTTCTGCTAATGCTGCAAACGTGGTGCAACCCCGGCATTCATTTAGCCTCATTAGATTCTCTGCAGCCACTTAGTGAAGCTTAGTTTATACTCGCCACAGCAAAGCCGGCACGAGGTCACAGGAAAGGACGTCGTCAAGGACTGTGTGTAGTGCAACAACATTATCAACCGTGATGTTGACACTTTGTTTGATTATAATGCGTGTAGCACTTGACTTCTTTCTTTACATGGCTTTTGTAAAGGAAATACAGTCGTCAATAAATATGAGGTATGAGTTTACAGTTAGTTACAGTTCCTCCTCTGCGTTGTGCAGGTTGTCTTGTGGCATGGAGACCATGCTTTTTTTTTACTTATGGGCCCTTAAACCCAAACAATGATATATTTGAGTTATTAACAAGAATTCAGTTCTGACAGTTGCATCTCGGTACTGGATTCAGATGGCTACTCTAGAACCTGAGCCCTGGTGTGTTGGGTGGCCAACACGTCTGTTATAGTAGACATGTTAGTGCTCAGGGAAAGAGGCAGCACACGTCCGTCACCGGAGAGAGGTGTACATGTCTGCTTTCATTACAGTCTTCTGTCAAACTGGTCCACCTGCGCACAAGATATCTGAACACACAGATGCACTTCCACTCACAAAGTGATTGAATTCTGCCGAGCGCTGGTGTTCCAAGTCGTATTTTCGGAGACGTGGGCAGATGTTTGTGTTTAGAGTTTGCAGCCAGCAGGTTATTTACTCCTGGCCTGTTTACTGGATAATAGCCCGACTTTCTGCAACACATGTGCTTTTTCTTTCTTTTTTTTCTCTTGCATGTGCACGTCGGCGTTGACTTCCACATACAGACAGACAGACAGACGGACAGACGGACAGACGGACAGACGGACAGACAGACAGACCTGGACTGTAACATTAGAGAAGCCTGCATCCTCTCTGCAGGGCCTGTGTTTTAAGATGTCTGGCAATAATGTTGAGGCTTGAGTGATGGCATCTGTAGGGACTCGATGAGAGACAATTATGAGCCAATTATGCTGATTAATGGGATTATAGCTTCCACCTCTCCTGGTGGATACTTACACATGTAAATAGATCTTTTCCTTCTCAAACTGGAGCGGATTCACGCATACTTCCCTCGCTGCTCAACAATACACGCTCTCCTAATTGAGAACAGGAGGCGAACGGATTGAACGTTTAGTGTTTTTTTTTGTGATTTTTGCAGCAGAGCTCCTGGGGCTTTTGTTTTGCGGCGAAGACGTTTTTTTTTTTCTTTGAGCAGGAAGGCTTAAACGACCAGGGGAGCCACCGTGCTGTTTGACTCGACTCAGAAACCTTAAAAGTGCCGGTCTCGGTCCGGCGGGCATTCGATGCTCGGGCTCACGTTCGAGAAGCAGAACTCTCCGTCAAAGAAACAAGGACAGCCGAGAGTGGCCCCCGTCCTCGCATCTCCTCCATCCACACTCCCTCTCCCCGGGGTCTGCTTCAGAGAGATGAGCTCTCCAACAGTGCAACGCCTCGGCCATGCAGAGAGAGAAACCTCTAGCGGGCGTCCCACCCGTCTGTGTGGGTTTACGTGGGGTTGTGCAGACATGTTGGTCAAGCCTGTGTGTGAGCGAGAGCGCCGCACTCTGATACAGACCGGTGATATGCGGCCTATTCCCCTGCCAAGCCACAGAAGCTCTGCCAACTGTTTGTCTGACTGACATCCATAGCTGCCTGCATTGCCCACTCTAATATTTATGAGACAAAGACCCTGTTTGCACCTGGCTTTAATGTGCGTCTTGGGGCGATCGGATCACAAGTGGACGGCTGTAAACACATCGACCCGAACGCATTGTGATCACTGGAGCCGGCGTAATCACAGTGCGTCCTGATCGCTCTCCTTTTGTTCCTCGTCTTTCTCATCTCAACGTTGGTTCTTTAACTTCTTTCTTCATCCACGACACCTGAAATACAAACATAGAGGTTTGTCATGAGTTCAATCACAGGAAGTGCATCGCTGCCCGTTCTACTGACGCACTTGGAGCTTTTACACGTTGTGATTGGCTCACCGTTATTGCCAGGTGTGAACAGGCCCAAAAATACAAAAAGTGACAAAAATGGAATAGGAAACGGCAACTAAATCTGAGGGTGTGAGCCTCTCTTCATGTTTTAAAGAGTAGCCAAGTCTATTATTGACAAAAGTGTCCCAACTTGCAACAAACCCTGCAGCCGTTTCACTTTGAAAGTGTGGCATTGTAACGAGGGACGTAACGTTTCTGTTCTCCTCTCACAATTCTAATTCTGTATATTTCACTGAGTTGAACTGTGCGTCACTAATTGGACCATGAAACTATAGTACTTTTTTTTTCTATCTTTATTAAGCAGCTTTTCTTTTTTTTTTTACCAGTCATTATGTCTTGAAATAGACCAAATTAAAGCTAAAGAAAGAGACGTTTTTTTTTTTTTTTTATCCTCCTGTTGAAGCTGGAGCAGTATAATTTAATCCACATCTTTAATAGTGCATTATGAGCCTACAGCACAAGTGTGGGGGAATCCTGCCTGAGCCGTGAGCGTTTGTGAACACCGTAACAGGCTGTTTAGCCACAGGCTATACATTCATTATTGATGCTTACAACGAGGGGCGGGACGGCGCTCGGCGGGAGTCAGGTGAGCTCAGGTGAGCGAGCGCAACCGTGTCCTCGAGCTCCTCACGCGGACGGGTTTGCAAAGCTTGACGGGAGAGTTTCGGTGAAAAAACGTGGAAGACGTACACCTGTTTCTGCTGCATGTCGATTCTGGCACAAGCAGTCCGGAGAACATTTCTCTGGTCTGTTTGTGCGTGGGCGTGCTGCTTCTATTCCTCCGAGAGACATTGTACCCACACCGTGACTCATTTAGGCGCCGGCCAGCTCCGAGCACACACTCCCCCTAATCTCCACGCTCCCCGGAGCACAGAAAATGGCTGCAGTTTGCCAATTAGAGCGCTGGGACTGGATTAGGTGCACACGCATTGTGCCTTTTTTTTTTTTAGAAGGAACAGCACTGATAGAAGATGCACGAGGTCTTAAAACATGTACAAGCTGACTTATCCAGACACATGCACCACCCACACATGAAAATCATACATAGTAAGAAAAAACTATGCGCGAAGTTGCCTGAAGCGCAACAACTCTGCAGTAAAGGAGGTGTTGTTTTTATAGAGAGGCTAAGGGTGCGTCTAAAAAACGCCGGCTGTGGCATTTTCCTCTTTTTGTTGAGGTTGCCCTCCCGTCACGCCTTGGTTGCTATTTTGCGCATCACGACGGTGTCGCCCTCGCTTTTTGAGAGCGCCGTCCGCCACGTCTACGTCGACAACGGTGGATTTAAGAGGGCTCAGCAATTGCGGCCTCGTAACGAAGCAGGAGAATCCATACCTCCTGTGCTTCGGATGGTTCATCAAAGTGTCCTCCTCTTGTTCACGTCTAGAAGTGTTTCGGCGCGGTAAGCCGGTGCAATACAATCAATTCAACGCTCCCTCACAGAAATGGAAACCAACTGCTCCGTGTGGCTCAGAGGCTGTTAGCAGCCTGCTGATGTGTGGAGTGTAAATGAATGCAGGTAGAAGCAGAGAGAATGTGCCGCAGTCGAGCGGGACGTGACGCCAAACAGGCCACCGGTTTTCTGTCCGCTTTGCCTCCTCGGCTTGATCAGCTAATTATGTTCCTTTTATCCCTTTTGTCTCGCGTTCTCCTCGTCTCCTTTCCTTTCCTCTCCTCTTTTTCCTGAAGAGAGTGGATTTAATTTAGACTGAGCCGACCAGAAAGTGCTTTGATAATTCTGCCTCTTCTCTCTACCCCTCCCCCTCCCCGGCGCCTATATTTAGATGGGTGACTTAACCAAAACAAATACGTTGATGTTGAGAAGAACACAAGAAGATCACATGGCGCGGGATTCCTCACAACTCTTCCCGAGGCTAAACCTAAAAGCCTGACTGGTTGGCCTCGTTTCTTTGTTTGTCTTCGCTGTGCGTCGTGTGTCACAGCTCTTGTGTGAAGAGATTCAGGTTGAATCCAGGGTCCAGACATAAATCCCTTACTGTATCGCCGGCCCCAATCTCTGTCATTAAAATCCCTGTTTCGTACCAGCTGCCAAGAAGCACAGGAATGCACCGACAAAAGGAAGATCAGTATCCTGGAGCGGCCCAGTCCTTAATCCTGGAGACTATATCTGTGAAGTACCGAGCAGCTCTCTCACACTGAGACTAAATAAACCCACCGTGACAGCGAAGGAGTGGGGGAGTTTGCAAACCAGGAGGGAAACAAAGTAATATGTGGAGTAATAAGAGACCAACAGAATCTACAGTTATACTTCTCCATACGTACCCGACTACTGTAATAGTGACAGAGCTTTCACTCACTTTATATTAGGGGGAATACAAAGAGTAGGACGCAGCTCCTCTTATTCCTTCTTGCTGATGTTCCCGCGGCTACAAAAAGGATCTCAGATTCAGATTACCTTATTGTCCATTAGATTTGCATAAATAGGATATTGGTCTTTACATTAAACAACAATACATGACAAGTATGCATCTTAAAGTGACTAAGCAGGTGGATTGTTCTTCCACCGGCATGTAGTCCATTAAAACGATGCTCTGCCGAGTTCACAATGAATACATGAATGTGCTTTAGAATAAGTGATGGTGTTGCAGGATGTCCTAAAAAGCAGCCTTGATGCTTGGGAGGAGCATTAGTGCATTATACAGACTGTACATCTTTTAATCTTCATACTGAAGATACATCACACGTCGACTCTCACACAGGTGTGTTAACGATCAGCGATTCGTTCTCTTTATTTTCAAATGACCGTTTCCATTTCCGTCCAAGCGCGCCTCCTTTCCACAGAGCCCGGCTGTGAAAATTGTCATATTGTCGTTGCCGTTTGTGAGTTGATATGAATGTCACTGATTTGAATTCAATAAGCATATGATTTATGATCTCATATCTACGGCAGTCCCCCCGAATTGAATCGGATCAAAATCATATCCCGGCTTTGTCATGTCAGCAAATATCCCGTTGTTGTTCAATAACTGAGTGTAATATCACATTGGGATGAAACACCCCGAGGTTCTTGGTCCGTGCTGCTTTCACACCACATGCGAGCGTGGCTGTGCACTGATCCGTGGCCCCGCTTTATCTTCTGTCGGGCGTGTTTCCACGCGCTATGGCCGTGTTCTGTGCTCGTGCCCGATGATGGTGCGTGGCTCTCTGCTCCTTCAGTGCGATGGTTGGTCCTTTAATTAAAGGACAGGAAGTGTGAGAGATGTGGCTTCATGTCAGCTGTTAGTTTGTGTTTCTCTTGAGGCGGCCGGTGAGCTGCTCTTCAGGTCTGGATGAAAAACATTCGACACAATATCAGAGGAGCCTGATGTTGTTAAAATTCATTCTTACTTTCTGCTTTTGGATGTTGACATCTGCAGCATATGCAAAGGTTGTGCTACATCAATCATATTTCACTCCCGCACTGAGGGAAATAGGCAGTTACTTACTTGTGCATTGATGGTTGTTCTTCTCCAAACATCATCATGAGGCCATATTTACAGTAGGTGTCGCTCTATTTACTGGTGGTCAGAGCAAATGTGCTTTAATACCACAAGCCCCAGAATACCGGGGGAAGGCAAAAAAACTATTTGTCTGAATAAAGAATAAAGTCTCCTGGTTGGAGAAGTTGGAGCGTCCTGTCGCCTGCAGCTTTTCATCTACCGGCTCGCTGTGGTCGGCTGCTTCTTGTTCCATTACGTCCTGCAACATTTCAAACCGATCCGCTCTCTTTTGTAGAAGAACGATTCAGTGTCGCGCTCGCTGACTTCATCATGAAAGTCAACTTGTGTTTGGCCAGTTCAATGCTTTTGATGTGAAGCTGCAGCCGTGTGCGTGTTCGGTAAATTAAAACGGCACTTTTTCCTTGAATGTCGGTTCATTATAGTATAAATATTGTAATATTTTCATTTTCATACTTTCCATCTTTCACCTTAAAAAGGAAAATCTTAAAGGGTTGCTTGAAAACTGAACTAACTTATAATGCAAAGATGAATCAGCGTTTATCAAAGATGAAGATGCTTCTGAATAACCTGCGCACTGACGCAAACAAAAAGCTTTTTTATGACCGATGATTAAAGTAGAGCATTACAGAGTTTTGAGGCCCGCACAGAGGGGAACAAAATGGCCACAGCGTCTCTGTTACACCTCTACGTGTCCGGAGGTTATCACATTCATCTGTTCCTCCCCGTCCTTCTCTCCCCTCTCAGTCTGAAGCTTTAGTCCAATAGGGTTTAATGTCACCGCTGGCTCCTGTGACATTTGTGCTCAAAGGCTATTTTTCACTTGATACCGACTGACTGTTGACAAAACCGATAGAGACACCGCGGCAGTGTGTGTGTGTGTGTGTGTGTGTGTGCGTGTGTGCGTGTACGTGTCGGCCTGTCCGTCCACAGCCTCTGATATTAGCATTCAGAGCGGGTAGCTTCCTGACACTGTGTTCCTTCACGCCTCTCCTAGAGGATTTCCGACACTCTCTCTTTCTCCGACTCTCTCTCTCTCTCTTTTTCTCCGTCTCCCTTCCTCTCCTCACGTGGCCCTGCTTCCAGACACCCCATCGCCATGGAGACAGACGTGATGTCAGCGCTGGTCTGCGGCGGTTCTCCAGACTACAAACTCGTTCCTTCTCCCGTAATCGGCATCGTCGTAAAAAAGATTATTAATAAAAGTGCACGTTACCTCTCTGGACCACCTGGCAGCAAGGAAAAAAAAAAAAAGGGACCGGCAATCGATAAAGTCCCAGATGGAACGAGACGTCTTGTTTGCCGACGTTGGCGGCGAGAGGAGCCAGACGCCGGTCACTTGTTATTTAGAGACGTAATGGAAAAGGAGGATTTGCAACACGCGCAGGTGATGGAGCGCTATTATGTTCAATTGGGAGGAACAGAAGGCTGAACAGGCTTCCTTCCATTCGTTCATTCGTCTTCATTCTTCTGTTGTAAAGCTGCACCAACTTGACAAGAAGTTGGATTTTGAGATAACACAGCTGAAAATGAGTTTGATCCAGGAAAACACAGTCGTATACCGTAAAGGTTAAGACTGGGATCACGTGCCAATGCGCCCAAATCTGAAGAAGGAAATGTTTCCCCTGCTTCTACACTGAACTGCACATCTTCTTTATTCTTATTAAAGATAAATTGTAAAGCACAATTTGCATCAGATTATTACCTCCACAGAGGAGTTGATGTCTTCAGCAGGATTACGTCTGCTGGCCTGATTAAGATGGAACTTGGTGGAATCGTGGGACAGATGCACGCATTATTTTTCACTTATAGGAATCACTTTGGCGGAGGTCTGTGCTGCCCGAGTGCCCTTCTAGTTACACACAAGATCTAAGATATCCAATCTATTTATCAGCTAGAAGAAGAGGAAAATGTTTTATTGTTATTATCTCCCAAACATCTTAAAGACATATTTAGATGACCTTGTTTCAAGAATCGGACAAAGACAAAAACAGCATTTCTTCCCTTTTCTTTAGTTGGATTAGTTAAAGGCTTAGTAACCACTGCATTCATATTAACAACATTGATACTTGATTCACAACAAATGTTGACACAAAGCAGAGAGCTTTGCTGATACAACGTGGCTTTGCTGGTTCCTCTGGATTGAAGCTTCCCTCGAGAACTCTTTGGCTGAAGTATACAGAAGCAGAATAAGTCATCACAACGAGACTCTCAGATCCTAAAATGTTCTCATCTGGAAGACAAATAATCGACCTGTTAAAGAAGCTTCATCCTGGATTATCCTTGTCCATGTTCTGGGGCGGCCTTCTTTTGAAATCATTCTACATTATCCCATTGACTTATACTTTTGTGTGATACTACCAAATTAATCAATCCATCCCTCCCTCCGTCCATCCCTTATCTTCTTCTTATCCCAGGGCGGGTCATAGGGCAGCGGGCTAAGCAGGCCGTTCCAGATGTCCCCCTGCCCAGCCGGCCGCTTTCCAGCTCTTACTGGGGAACCCCGAGGCGTTCCCAGACTAAAAACAACATGTCTAATCTCTCCAGCGTGTTCAGGGTCCACCCCGGGGCCTCTTATCGGTTGGACTTGCCCAGAAAAATGAAAGGGAGGCGCCCAGGAGGCCTCCCGATCAGATGCCCCGAACCACCTCAGTTGGCCCATTTCGACGTGAAATCTGAGCTTCTCGACGTGTCTCAGAGTGCGCTCTTGACCGTAGGTGAGGGTGGTAGCACAGACTGACTGGTAAGTGGAGAGCTTCCTCTTCACCACAACGGTCCGGTACAACACCCTCATCACTGCCGGTCCATCTCCTCCTCACATCTTTGGCCTCACTCGGGGAAACAAGACCCAGAGAATCCTGGGCTTCAGTGTCTCCCTCCCAACCTGGAGGGCACAACCCACCGTTTTGTGTCAAGTTTATTGAATATTTAGCTTCTGTAGTGAATCAGGCATGAAAGCGAAGTCTCTTAAAACTCAAGACTATTCTCCTCTTACGATTTTAAATGAGCCACTGACCAGCTTCCAGTGGAGGAGCTTCATTTTATACGGTTCACGAGTGTCTTCTAGAGAAAGAGATGGAGGCCCTTAACCCTGCCACCACATCACGTTCATCTGTATGCCTGAGTCACCCCAAAGCACCTTTGCCTTTGTCTGATCTTTAGAACGAGTCATGGCCAAACAGTGGATGTAATCAGTCTAAATGTCATGTCATGTTAATGTCTGTAATGAGAAGGTAATTGCCCACTTCGCCGCTGGGGTTTCAGGTGAAAAGCAGAAGCGTTGCACTCGAGACTGAATCAGGAGCTTTCCACCACACGTAGGAAGAGAGGAGCTCCTTGTTCATGTTGGTGGTACTCAAGGAACTTAATGTTTTCAGGTTTTTCTGTTCCTTCCCACCATCTTGGATCCAAAGCACAGGCCGATACTGTGTTTCGGATGCTAATGTAATACCCAGTGATATATATTCATCTGTTTTCTGGCCTGCCAGTTCCCCATTATTGCCTTCTCCATCTTTTTTCCCACTAATCAATTGAACATATTTACCTCGGCCGAATGGAGCGATTTCTCAATGACTCGTTTGGAGCTGCGCACTGCTCTCCAACACAACAGTCATCCTACACACTCCTCTCTGTGTTCGGTGTGCTGAAAGCCGAGCGCAGCGTGACGTCGTCCTCAGTCTGCTCCGTGTCAGAGAGCTCTTAGATCAAACCCCCCGTGCAACCTTTTCCGAGCACTTTATAAACCGCTCTGAGGCAAATTAATTTGACGACAAGTGGCGTTTCCTGCTGCCGAGGAAAGCATATCGGAATGGAATAAATATGCATCGCAGTCGATATCAATATTAATGCCGTTAACGTGCCCGGATGACTTCTGCATTAATTGTCAGAGACGACTGTTGTTTAATGGGATCACGGGATCAACGCGGCAGCAGCAGCATTGTTAACTAGACAAGACCGTCCACTCCGTAGAGAACACACTCGATGTGTAGACGTTGCTCAGAGAACAACAGCAGCAGTAGCTTGTTTGAATGCTGACACTGAGCTCTGTTTGCATTCAGTAGCAACGCTGGGAGTAGCAGAGCTCCAGTTTGTGCCTCTAATCCGTTATTATTACATCTGAATCACAGAGCGAAGCCCAGAGGACACGTATTGATGTCCTCAAAGACTCCTCTAATCACCTGGATAACAAAAAAAACACATTAAAAACACATTTATTTAATTTCCCAAGCTGTGACTTTCTTCCTAATCCAACAGTATGATGCTGGAGAATATATACTGTATAGATTATCAGTTATATCAGTCGATATTTAGGGTTTCTGGAAAAGCACTGTGCATTGTCAAACAACCTCCTGGCCTTTTCACAGATTGCCCGGTATTTCATTTTCAGAAGAACAATACGCGTATCCCTCCAACTGGAGCGTAACTAATGATACACGAGAGGCTAACACTTCCGTGTGTCCGAGAGACACTTTGACATTTACGTCCCATCGCTGAAAAAAACGTCCGAGGTTGGCTTCTCTTCATCATGAAGACGATTCCGTCTTCGTCCCGCCTACCGGGTCACCAGATCAGCACCGTTGGACGTCATCGCCAAACAACCCACAATGTGGCAAATGCAAACTATGCGCAGACATGTTCTGTCTGTGGACACACCAGCGCTGTGAACACACAAAAAGTCAAGACTAGTAAGACACACACACACACACACACACACACACTGAGGAGGAATTGAGGCCATTGCCATAGTGACGTAGAGCGCTGACTGACTGAGCGTGACTCTATAGGAGTCTGTGAGGATTACTGCTCAGAGCAGGTTTCACTGATGACAGTGTGGGCAGGAGGGCTGGGGAGAAGATGGGGGGGGGGGGGGGGCACACGTTGCATGCATGCATTGAGTGTGTGTGTGTGTGTGTGCGTGTGTGTTGGAGCTGAGAAGCTAATGATGAATAAATACGCTGCTCTTCATGGTTCCCTTGAGTTGATTCAACCCCGCTGCTGTTCTTTGATGAGCCCACACACATTCACACACTTCCACTGTTTGTCTCTCTCACACACACACACACACTTATTATTTCATACGCTTGAAGGGTTTGCAGCACACACACACACACACACACACACACACACACAGACACAGAAAGTAAAGATGAATGCAGACAGACGAGCTATACAATCGATCAAATACTCCAGTATCTTTATTTTCATTTGTGGCTGAACTTTAAGGAGTCGTTTGACATTTGGGGAAATGTATTTATTCATTTGCTTTCTTGCCGAGAGTTAGATGATGAGATCGATCGGACTCTCATAACTGTACGGTGATATAGACCTTAAGCTAGGAGGAGCTCAGCTTAGCTTAGCATAAATACCGTAACCAGAGGGAACTGCTAGCCTCGGCTGGTTTCATATTGAATCGAATAGGACAAACATATCAGAGGTGAGCTATCATGTGACAGGAGGTACATGAATACAAAAAATCCTCCGTTTGTCTTCACATATTTTTGGTCATATTGTTTAGCTACAATAAACAGTGTTAGTAATACGGTGCCACCAAAAACCCAACGGGAAACTTTAAAATATGTTATAAAGACAGGAATTTGCAGAGGAATTCATCCATCTTCAGCAGTGACAGATGTGATGACTCAATACAGTTAATATATTATGTTCTTGGTCTCCAGAGTTCGCATTGCATCCTTTCTCACCATCACAAATCAGGAATTCTGTTTTCTTGTTGCGGAGAGTTTATAGAAAACAAACATGGCCGTGATGTCCGGCGCTCTCGTCAGCCTGTGGCTTGATAACATCAAAGAAGCGGGAAAAAAAACATCAACTCTGAGAAAACCAGCTCTTCTAGCTCGTCTCGTCTAAATCCACTTGCTGTGCACACGCAGGAGGAAAGCTTAGGCGGGTTTTTCAAGGGATGACTGAAGTTGAATTGTAAGATTAAAAAGAGTTTTTCTCGGCCTAAACTCCCCTACAGGCATCATCGTACACATTCTCCAAACGGCAGGCAGTGAAACTCGTATTCCATTAAGGGGAGACACCAGGTAAAGAGCGTTTTATGCACTGGGCAGTTCTGACTATTTGAGTTATTTGTCTTCTTTCAGACTAGTGGGAAGACAGCAGCCATGTTTGTTTTCCTACTTTGTCTAATTGGGTCTAAATTTAGAGTTTGCATAAGAGAATGCTTCATGTTTAAACATAGAATTTCACAAAACTTGTAAAACAAAGAAAATGTGTCTAAGTAATCAACTGTGGAGGTTTCATGGTGCTATCTATTAGTTCATATTCACTGGTGGTGTCTTATATGTATGTCATTTTACAATACATATCTTCAAAGTTCGTTTTTTCTCAGACTCTCCTCTTCAGTAGTAACGTTCCACTTTCACTGCTATCATTGTTCTCAGTGCTGTTTAAAGAGGGCTTTGTGCATTCACTATTCAATGTGTGTTTATAGAACATTTCATCCCTGAAAACATGAGAAGAACATGATCCACGTTTGATGTTTTCAGATTTTGGAGTGATAAAAAAAGATAGAGATAAAGAAATCAACATTTAGCTCTGTGACACCTTTGACTTTGATGTTTCAACAAAGTCAAACAAACCTTTTGAACCCGACTTTATCCGATGTTCAGATTTGTGCTCTAGAAATGTAAATCTGATAGTGGCTCATTTGCGTATTGATTTTTACATTTATTTACATTTTCAAAAAACTTACAAACAAAATGTAATTGTCTTAACTTAAAGGGACAGCGTGTAACATTTAGTGGGGATCAGTTGTCAGAAATGGAATATAATATCAATAAGTATCGTCTTCTTCAGCGTATAATCGCATGAAAATAAGAATATTTGTGTTTTTGTAAACTAGAATGCGCCGGGTCCTCTTCATGTAGCCACACGACACCACAAACACTCCAGAGAGGGCCGTTCACGTCGGCATGTTTTTGCTTCGGCCACCGTAGGTCCCCTTCATTCTTTCCACACAGGGGACTTTTCAGTTGGTTGCAATCTGCAACGTCACCTCTAGATCACCGCCAAATCCTACACACTGATCCTTTCATTTAAGTTGTCAACTGGGGAAGCTTCATGTCGCATGTATCTACATCTTTACCCTAATGACCATCGGTGCACCCTCTACTTTCCTCTGGTCCTTAATTCAGTCTCCAATTAAGAGCCGGGCTAGCCCAGCAGTAACTCAGATTGCATAACGGCCCCGGCTCTGTCATTATGTAATTTCATGCAGATGAACCGGAGAGAGCCACGCTGTGTGACATGAGCGCTGGCACAGATGTCTCGCTGTGTCATTTGTGGTCATAAATCCAAGACTGCGCCGGTGTCGTCGCATTCCTCTCAATGATTGTATTACGTGTAATGTCATTTATTGGTATATTATAATACATTTCACCTCGAGATTATATTGTGACATATTTCTACTTATAGTAACTATAGTGGTAATGTGGAACACCTAATCTGCAAATAGATTCCTTCATATAATCAATAACTCATTTTCTAACGTTCTTTCGGAACCTTATTCGGAATTAGTTTTTAGGGGAAATCGATAGAACGGCTTCAACCGAGATTCTCATCTATGTACTTCCTGAAACGAGTACACATCCCTAATATTTAGACATTTACATTCAGTGGGTATCATTCTGGACAGGACACGTTTTGAAACTGACCTCGACACTTTCTTTTTGTGCTGTAAATGTCTGCTTTGAGCAGGAAATAAAGGCTGATATAATCAGTAAAGCCCTTCCAGCTGCTCTCCACAGAGCCGTTTGACTTTGCTGCACCTCGCACCGTTTCAGAAACCTTAAAGGAAGTCTTGGTCTGGAGGGCATTTAAAAACTCCGCTCACGTCTGCCGTCCTTTTTTTCTCTGTCAGAGAGCTCCACTTCCACAGAGTGGCCTCCGTCCTCACATCTCCTCCATCCACACTCCCTCTCCCCGGGGTCTGCTTGAGAGAGATGAGCTCTCCGACAATGCAACGCCTCGGCCATGCAGAGAGAGCAAACCTCTAGCGGGCGTCCCACCCGTCTGTGTGGGTTTATGTGGGGTTGCGCAGACATGATGGTCAAGCCTGTGCTTTATTTCTAATTCATGTCTGTGCCAGCGAGAGCGCCGTACTCCGATACAGACCGGTGATATGCGGCCTATTCTCCTGCCAAGCCACAGAAGCTCTGCCAAGTGTCTGTCAACCGACATCCAAAAGCTGCCTACATTGCCCACTCTTAATATTTCTAAGAAAGGGAAACCTTGTATGAACTGTGTATTTACGGCGACCTATGAGAGCTACGAGATAGGAAATACTAAACACAGGAGTGCAAACAGAAGAACGGAAAAGTTCTCTTCTTAACATGAAGCCGTCCGCTGGTTACCGGTGCTGTTGTCTTCTTCAGTTTGAAGAGGAATTGACTTAAACTGGGAATGTATGACATAATATTTCAATTAGCTTAGCATAATTGATTATTCCTGAAACAATGCATACATATAAAACAAAGGAATACTTTGTGTTTAATGTATTATTTGACTGGAAAAATGCGTTTTTGTAAATGTAAGTAGTAGCTTGTGATGCTACATTATATCACTAGTTTATCTCAAATATCTGAAAATGTAAAATCACACCGGAGCCAATCATTATGTCTGACCAATGAAGCGCTGCCTGTTAGTAACGTCAGAGTTGTTGCTGTGTTGTGTACCTGAAGGAGAGACACTTTGAGCCAAATCAAAATTCAATTTAACACAACATATTTTGCAAGTGAAGTTCTGTGTACACAGCAGCGCCGACATATTAACAGACCCAGCTCTCATTAACCTCCTTTCTGCTAGAAGCTGCTGCTAAATATAACATAATATGTGAACAGGCGAACGTTTGCTGACAGATCTGCAACAAAAATATCTTTGTTTTGAGGATAGTAATGAGAAGCATCTCTTCATCTTGCACCATCATTTAGCTCATATTCTGGGCAGTTGTTGTTGTTGTTGTGTGTAACTAGGCTGCATTCCAGCTGAATAGGGTTTTTGGAGTTGAGTCCTTGAGGTTTCACGTGTGGCTTGTGGCGGAGAGCCACTCGAGGAGAGGGAGGATCAGCGGCGGTGGGCCGGTGGAGCGGCTAATAACGGTGACGGAAGATCGAGCGCCGCCGATGTTTTGTTTCCTCTAATCATTGGATATTCTGCTCAGAGGCATCCAGACATCGCTCAATGACTCTCAAGGTTGGAGCGGCGACATACAGGGACATCGCTTTGATGACTATAAATATAAACGCCGATAACTGTTCTTTATACGCTCCCCTTTTCCCTCCTTCCTCCTCTTCATCTGCTTCCTGTCTGCTTCATGCAGCCGCAAATAAAAAGAGCTGCTCAGCCGTCAGGGACTGTGTGAGCAAAGTGCAACACGAACATGTGTTCCCGTTGCCAAACACACACACACACTAATATGCGGCCTCCGCACCTGGTAAACAGATCTGTTTAATAGCAGCTCCCCATAGAAACACAGTGCGGTGACTCATGCGTCCGGAGGCCCCGGGTCGGTTCCCTCAAGGTCAGCTGTTGAGCGTAAACCAATAGCGTCTGAGTTAAGGGACACGAAACGCCAATAAGCTGCTGCTCAAGATGTATGAGAGCATTACGGCTGCACTCGGACAAAGCAGAGGAGTCCAGTTTGTTTGTTTGCACTAGTCTACGTGTGTGTGTGTGTGTGTGTGTGTGTGTTTTTGTATTTGCTTATTTGCTTGCATGTGACTCTTTGATTAATCCCTTTTTTTATTTTGGCGGAGAACCGTCTCCAGCGAACGACACTTGTGTATTCATGAGAAGTAGATGATGCCTCATAATGCATAAAGTAGCCGTCAGCCAGGAGGAGGAAGAGTAGGAACGCCGGAGTCGTATCAATCTAAAAGGAACGCAGGAAGGATATGACACATTTAGCACAAACAGGAACATTTAGGTGGCGCTCCTTCAGCTACTGCTGCCGCTTGTGAACTGTGGAAATTCAATGAGCACGTTTAATTTGATACTTTTACTGAATCTCATTCCGCTTGTTCGGTGCATGACTATGAAAGCGCGTTTTATCTTTGTTCTGCCGCTGACAGTTCCACTGATGGCAAACAACATATTTCACAAAGTGACTGAAATTGAGGAAGTAGACGTACAGTAGTATGGTAATTTCTGCAGCAATGCTTAATAGCTGACAGAAGTGATCTTCATCCACACTGCAGAAGGTTATTATGGCAAACAACGGTCTGAATTATGACTCCGATCCAGAATCCATCAAATAAAGAGGCTTTTTAACCAGAAAGAAAAGAGCTTGCAAATCAAGTTACATTTTTATGAAATATGTTTCGACGTCAATGATGTTGTGTTGGATGTAAATCTGTGTTTGTGTCCTGGGTCCATCATGTTGTGACGTTATTAGGTCCTAAAACACGTAGTTGAAGCTTATGTTTGTAATGTGAGCAGTGGGTCAAAAGACTGTAATCTCACCTCATCATAGTTCGATTTTAAATTCCCAAATAGATATATTCAGACCTTTTTCCTTCATTCTCAGGTACTAAACTTTGAATGAACTGTCACTGCACTACTGACTTGTGTGGCCTTTTGTTTAGGCCTCAGAGCGCGTGATTCTAGTACATTTAGCATGTTGCACTGATCTAACGTAACTGGCACAAGCCTGTGTGTGTGTCCAGATTCATGTGTGTGTATGTGTGTGTGTGTGTGTGTGTGTGTGTGTGTGTGTGTGTGTGTGTGTGTGTGTCAAAGAGAAGAGAAAAAGCTAAAAGAGACTTGTTGAATGAAGCTGGAAGAGCAACAAGGGAGAAACTGGATGGCAAATGAAGTGAGTGAGGAGGCAGGTTATCTGGCAGCAGAAGGAAAGTAAAAAGGCCGTTGAAGAGGTGGATGAAGGAGACTGAAAGGAGAGAGCAGGATAAACTACACAGCCTAAGTGTTGGCTACAGGGGAACCACACTCATGGGCTCCTCCTTCAAGGTTTACGTTCAATCTCATTGGCTCGTTCACCTGCAACCCATGGTGGAGCAAACTTGAACCGGCCTCTAATACAGAATACAGAGTCAGATATGAGCCGTGACCGACCTTTATTTAAGGATGTTGTTCCCAAAACACAGTGCAATTACAGCCAATGTGCAGTTCTAGGTGTCTGCATGAAGGGATGTAGCGGGACAGAGGAGCTCACAGTATTTATTGTGACAGCCCGGGGAACCGAGAACAGTGTGTGAAACGATGTCTAGACGCTCCGTGCTATAAACGAGTCCGGCCCAGTGATTGGCCCAGATAAAGGTGGAAGATTAACGCCGGCAGACAGCTCTGATCAATGCGTGTGAAGAAGACAAAGCGGGGCGTGAATTTTAGGGATGACATTAAGACACATCTTCCTCCAAAAGAGATTAAAGTCTCAGTAGCACATTTTTTCCTGGGCATTTTAAGCCATTATTAGACATGAAATATGGCCAGACTGAGCTGGGTAATGGTATTTAACAAACGTCTGGCCAGGTGTGAGACGGGGAAGTCGTGGATCATAAAGTCGACACTTTGACCCCTCGGCCAGGTTGCTGCTTATGAAAATGATCTGGTCCATTAAGGCCACATTAAGGCCACGGGAAGGGTGCTAATGTGGACATGTGTGTTTGACTGACAGGACATTCAGCCCATATTTCGAATAAATATGAGCAGCAGATCTGTAAGACTTTGGACCGAAACTCGACTCCCTGAAGATTTGAACAACAGAAAATAAATAGCACAGTAACAGGTCGGCCGCACATTCTGCATCACCGTAGAAAATCCCCAGACGAGCCAAAAACAATGATCTCCTCCAAACGTTTAATGTTCAGAAACAGACCGGGGACTGCATCGCTTGTCAAGCCGCCAAGAGCGGTAATAGAGCGTCGTGATGAGGAGGTCAAAAAGACAAACAGACGTATGCGACTGTCGAACACAATTATGCTCGCTGTAACTTAAAAACATGAGTGGAAGTGTTTCATGTTTCACTTTTACAAGAGATAACGCTTCATGAGTTGGAGGTAATGGTACCACAGGGAAGCATTCAGGCCTATTAATGAAAACCCTACACAGCTTTGAAAGGAACACTCGACTCTTGACTTGCAGTGGACTTTTAATTTGACTCGGACTTGATTTCCGAGTGAGGTCAGAGTCCGGTGGGTAACATCGCAGGTGTGTCCACGTTTTTGTCCCGTCTCCACTTGTCCAATGATCCCTACCTGTTTGTGTTGTTTACTCACATTTTCTTCTCACATTTGGTGCAGTGCAGACGTTTTCTTTTGTTTTTTTTCTCTCAAATCAGCGCTTTGCCGAGCAAATCCATTGTGATGAAACGGTCTGTGAAGTTCTTAGAAGCGCCGTGTGACCCAGTAACTGAATATTCTCATCAGCGGCGGGGAGAAAAGACGGGGTGCAGAAGTGAAAAAGAGAAGACGGAAAAGCGACGGTAAACAGGAAAAGAAATGAAAAAAGGAGGGAGGAAGGTTATTACACTTGTCTGCTTGCTCCATCTGAATCCATTTAAAGATAGTCGGTGGGATGTCTGAGGGATGAGAGGAAAGAGTAACTGGAGGCTGAACTCCTGCATCGAAAGATCACACAGCGTGTTTTGTGGCTGTGGACGTATTTTTTTTCGTGGCGATAAACGGAGAGGGAACCATCACGCCGCCTGAGCCTCCGCTTCCTGTGCTACGCTCTGATCGCACCCAGGATGGGATCATTTAGGTCGGGCTGCACATGTCCACGCCCCCCTGCTCCATTCCTCTCTGCAAAGCGGACGTGCTCCAATGCTCTTTTCCCTTTTTCTGCCCACAAAAGGATGGGGGGGGGAGTCCATCCAAATGTCAAGTAGTTTGTGCTCCTGTGAGAAATGCATGTGGAGCCTCGTCGCTGCTGAACGCTGCCTCGGCATTGGCTTCAGTCGTGTCTCTTGACAACTGAATGCACTAACTCCCTAACGCTCTCTGACTCGCACTCTTTTCCGCTTTGCCAGTGACAGCGGAAGAACAGGCCCAGCAAACTTCCTTTACGAACCGATTTTATTTTATTTTCCTGTGGGTATTTTCCACGCCGTTGAAGTGGTCACTTCATAAAGGAACGGTGAGAAAGGTGACAATGAAAACTGCTTCTGGAGGAAGAGAGGAGACTAGCAGTGACAACTAGTACTCAAGCTTATCTGCTTTTGCATGGGTCAACGTTCTGAAGAGGAGTTCAAGGTTTCAGTTATTGTTGTCGTGCAACAGGGTTGCGCAACGAAATGCAGCAAAGAAAAAACACGCACAAAGAGGAAACTGTTTCATACGTGGAGAATGAGTTCCACAGGAAGAGGAAAGAAGCCGCTCTGAAGTCTGGCGGTTCGGCAGCGAGGTGAAAAGGTCGGGCTGGCACCTCTTGTCACCAATATCACTGATGCTTGGTAGATGATGTTCTAATCGCTGTAGAGCCCTGCTGTCCTGAGCCGCACACATCATTTTACTACACCACCAGGAAGAACGATGGGTAATGGTGTGAAATGTCTTGACGTTGTTCTTGTTTTTAACAGACTTTGGAATGGAAATAACGTTGACAGATGTATAACAGCTGATGCGAGTACTGACATCGTATTTCCAAATAGTATTCATCGTGCAACTAGAGCTGTAATCTTCAGTCATTAAAACGATCACATGATTGATCGATAATTCATCAATGACAAAACATATCTAGTACAAGCCTCTGAAATATGAGAATTTCTTGCTTTTCTCTTGTCATATCTAAAAAAGCTATTTGCTTACGTCCCTTGATAATGGGCATTTCCCCCTAGTTTCTATAACGGTATGTATTAAAATGATTAGTCGATTAATCAAGATAAGAATCTGCAAATTGATCTATAATTAATTTAATACAATTTAAACAAAACCTTTGCTTACGTCTTATGAATTGAATGTGTGTAATAGGACTGTGAGTGTGCGGAGTCACTTCCTGCTGCTGGCTTTTTGGAGAGATTTGGATTTGAATAAATGCCAAATGAAAAAGTGCAGTCGCTCACTTAATGTAATACCCATCACGAAGCAGAATTCATCAAAAGGATAAAGTAGCAGAAATGAAAAATGATAGTATTTTAATGAAGTTGGCTCCCCTCTAAACTCGAGGAACAAAGCGAGTGATCGGGATGGCCGGTCAGCACTTTCAACAACAATAATGCGCTCATCTGTTCAGGAGTTCACTCAGTATTCTGCAGCCTCCTCCTGTGTGTGTTGTTCAGCCTGCACGTCGTTATGTTCCTTTCAATTCTAATGTCAAACCATTTTTCCCCCCCTTCTTGTACACAGTAATTTGTTGCCATGTTTTGTTTAGTTTTTTTTTTTAATCCTTGAGCACAACAGAATAGAAATAAGACGTCAGGCGTTCTGATGAACACAAAACGCTTTTCATCTCCACCTTCTGATGCCGTTTCATTCCTGTGAGTCCTGCTTTGATCAATACGAAGGAAGTCAAGGATCATTTATGTAAATCTATTAATGTGGAAGGTTCCATGAACTTTTAAATTGCATGATAAATGAGAGCTGCTGCCATGTCCACGTGGGTTTTCTTTTCTCATGTGAACCGGTCCTTTTTAATCCAAAGTGTTTCGGCCTTGTCTGTCCTTTCTGAGGAGATTTCCCGTCTCTTTGATGAAGTACACGGCAGTCATGTTCATCAGACCGTCACGTGGCAGTCATGTTCATCCGACCGTCACGTGGCAGTCATGTTCATCCGACCGTCGCGTAACGGTTATGAAAACACGACTTGTTTGATCAACACTGTGGGGAGCGAGTGAGCCGATGCACTCCAGCTAACTGCCTCCGCTTGTGCAGCTTTTAAAGTTTGCTCACGTGGAAAGAAAGTGCCTACAGAAGAGTAATTGTCATATTAGTTTAACAAGCGCTTTTGGCTTTCATCCATTGTGAAGGAGAGAAAAGGGAGGGGGGGCTAATGGGGAGGGAAACAGTCTGTGGAGACTTCATCAAAAGAAACACTTTTTTCTTTTTTTTGTTTCTTTTTCAAGCCTTCCAGATAAACTGATTGTTTTGTTTGTCTTCGAACAGGATATTTTATTACGTCTTCATTTCGACGAAAGGTTTCTGGGCTGAATGGGACCATTAGAAGACGGACTGTTACCGGTTTTATACCTCTACAGTCAAATACAACAACCTGCAATAAATCCTGTCTTTATGAAGCGATCGGTGGAACAGTTTTAGCTGAAACGTTGGTTCGGAAGCACTGCTTTATGGCAAAAGGTGTTTCTAGTATTTCGTCCACCCCACGTTTACAGTAGCATGCCGTGCTAACGTGGCCAGTTTCTATCAAACAGATAAAAGAAAGCAACGTTAATCTATAACAGAGGTGAGAGGATTGACTGCCTCAAGCGTGTGTCCTGTTTATGTCTTTATAAATCAGTTCCATTGAAATCAGCCACACACTGTGTCCAGCGACGGCCATATTGGATTTGCAATAACAGCTCGATAGTGACCCGAAACCCTTTGAGCAAACCGTCATCGATCATCAAACTCATTAGCAATTTAAGTAATCGCATTATTCACATTGTGATATTTATCCTGTAGTCAACTCAGGATTATTTGACACTTTCTATGATGCCCACGTCTATAAGGCATTTAAAAACATACTTATAATGAGTTACACTATGCTCGTACCACTGCACTCATCAATACTCATAATGATTTCATTATAAAGCATTTCATAATGACTCATATTATGTATTATAATTCCCATAGTTGTAATAGATTATATTTTTATGATTCATTCTAATCACTGTAATAATGCGTTAAACAGTGTTAGTCTAAGCGGTCATTGTTTGATTCAAGTTAAGTGAAAACAATAGAAATAAATCTATGCAAGATCACTGTACTCAAAGCAAACAATGACCACTTTACAATAAATTATAAAAGTGATAATAAATTCATTGTAAAAAAAGATTATCATGTATTACAAATATGGGAATTATGAAGTGTTATGATCCTTGAGCGTGGTTTTCAGTTGTCTGCAGGTTTTTTTACCCAAATGAGAGCTAATGTTAGCTTGACCCAAAGCATGAACTGTCTTATACTAGTTAGTAGTTAAGAGTTTAGATGAGTGAAAGCGACCTGATCTCAAGTACCGCTCTGATTTACCTCCTGCTGTTTTCTGTTCAGATCCTGGTGACTACCGTTAAGTCATGTAGCTCCAGGTATCCAGCAAACATCCTCACAATGTGAAGAAGTGACGTCGGGCAACCCGAGGCGTTCAGGGCGCTCCTGTAAAAAGACGTAAAGGCGCATTTAGAGAAACGCTTCACTCTCGTTGAAAATAATTACAGAAAGCCGCCCCAGGCTGCAATAAAACACTTCATTATAATCATTTTAAAATGCGTTGTAATGTGTAATGATAATTGTTATACACAATAAATGTTGATGAGTGCTTGTAACTATTATTACACAGTGCTATAAGTAGATTATAATGTATTAAAAGTATATTTATCATGCTTTATAGACATGGGCGTCATGGACAATTGCTTGGACGGAACGCGGCAGAAAGAATAACTTCGTTGGGCTGAAACTGTTCAGAACCCTGGATATCAATCCGGCTCGGGCTTTGTAATAAAAAGTCATATATCTCCTCCCGGGGGAATTTTTATTTTTCTGACCTACAACTCCGATCCTGACAATGATGAGGCCGTTGCAGGGGCAGCGACGGAGTCGGGTTGTATCACGCTGCGGCCGAGCGGTGAATCAGGAGCCCAGCAGGTGAATTATTCAGGTGATGAGATGTAGACCTTCAGCTCTGAGACCTGGCCAAGGCTAACATTCATTTAGACCTGTCAGGGTTTATTCAGCTGTGCAGCACTCCCACATGCTGCTCCCTGCTTTTTACCCTGCGGGTTGAGCTTATTAAATTGTTATTTTTTTTTTGCTTTCTCACCCTCTGATCCTCCCTCTTCCCACCCGCGCTCTCCTCACTAACGGTATCGTAGGAAAACTGCGAGTCTCTCCGCTGTGTCTTTCACTGTAAATTGGGCTCGGACTGCAACCTGATGGACGATCAACATGCATGAGGGAATAAGAGAATCTCTGTTTCACCCTCAGGTTCTATCTATCACCCCGTTTATAGAGCTAAAAATAAACAGCTGTACCAGATAGAGTCTGCCCTCTCCTTGCCAACGTGATTTTGATTTGTACTGCGTAGCCATTTTTATTATTATGCAACATCAATCTCTAGCTTCTCCATGCAGACGCAGTCGGTGGCCAAACTCACTAAAGTAAATCAATGACTGTTTGATTTGAAAGAGCTAA
This sequence comes from Pholis gunnellus, assembly GCF_910591455.1. Lineage (NCBI taxonomy): Eukaryota > Metazoa > Chordata > Actinopteri > Perciformes > Pholidae > Pholis > Pholis gunnellus. The sequence continues at coordinate 13,758,953 of NC_136549.1, read as the reverse complement.
ACTTTATGGAACAATGTGACGGTATGTTTGTGATTCTTGCTGTGGACTAAAATAAAGATATTCAGAAGTTACAGTTCGCCGCCGTATCACAAATAGTTGACGACGTGAGCTTCAGCGGTGCGTTTAACTGGCGAATGTGTTTTGTTGAGGTCTTCGAACGCAGTGGGAATTGTCTTGGCAGTGCGAACGATGGCTGCTTTTCAGGCGTGTTTAAAAGAGCACCGCATGTTACATCATCGCCACGGAATGAGTCAAAAGAACAATGGTTCAACAGCTGATAACAATAGCAACAATTGTTAAGTTTTACTAAACTTTACCAGCACACAAACTCCTCTGTGGACTCTGTATGAAAGAAACGAGGAGATGAGAAAGAGTTTATTGCTTTATCGATGACTTGTTAAAGGACTATGCCAAATGTTCTGTACTTCAAGAGAAGCAGTTTGCGATGGAAATTGGCGAAATTGACCCCTAACATGGTGTGAACCGGCAGGCACTACAGTACAATCTCCTGTTACACCGGAAGTGAAGCTGGTCGGTATTATAACTAGTGCGAAGACAATCGGCCAATCAGCGGAAAATTAGTTAACGGATAAGATAAAGTGCTAGACAGCTTCTCAAATAGAATATGTTGGTGTTTTGGACTCATGGTCAGAACAAAACAAGCGTTGTGAAGACGTCGCTTTGGGCTCTGGGAACCTGTGACGGGGCCAGAGGCAAATGGAAGGAGTGAGGCAGAGGTACCGAGTGACGCGAGGACATTTTTGTCCTGTCAGGCTGATTTGAGCCTCGAGGCAGCAGCGTCTGTGATGTGTGTCATGGAGGCAATTAAGGTAGCAGGTACTTTACAACCCTCAGTTGCCTGATTGCTGCAATTGCGTCAAAGTTCGCACTCCTTCTTGGAGTCATAACTCAGTCAAATCTGAACACACAGACCCGGGTGCACATATTTTTAGCTCGTACACCTCCAGAACGTGCCTGGAAATCATCTTGTTTTTAAGTTTTCTCCTCTACGACAGCAATCCAGTGATAGTTGCACATCCAGAGGCACACTGCAAACAGCAGCCGCTAAAAGCTAGTTCAGCATTCTTTTTATTTGAGAAAATCTCGACATATATGGGAATAAAAAATGTGCTGAAGTTGTGGCAGCCCACAGTTATCTGACTGACTGTAACATCGCAACACTATACTTTACACCCTCCAAATTATAGTACCTGTAAATGCTAAAGTTATAGCATGATTATCCCCAAAACTGGAGTAAAAGAAAAACAAATTGTTGGACTAACTAAATCTGTTAATATAAAGTCTTTTCATGATGCAGCAGCAATGTGACATTTCTAGACAGATTAGCTTTTAAAACCCTGTTATAGACTTAATAAAACCACAATCAACAGATTTAATGATGAAGAGTTCAACAGGTCAACACATGCTTATATTTGTGTTCCCTGGAACAGCTCTTATAAATAACTAAACATTCATTTGACCATCTTTCAAACACATGGATCGTTCTGTGATTACTAGAAGTCCAGAACCTTCTCATGAGACAGTAGCTGCGCTCTGTCCTTAAATCCTCACACTCGCTCTCTCTCACTCTCTCTCTCTCTCTCTCACTCTCCCTCTCTCTCTCTCTCTCCCCCGCCCGTCTCCTCCCTGACACACTTCCTGCAGGGATTGTGTGCGGAGCTGGGATTGATCTACAGCTCTCGCCGTGTGGTCAGCCCCATAGGAAATGTTTGCGTAATGGCTTCTTTACGAGCGCTGTCAAAGCAGATGAGGATCCGGCGCTCTCGGCAGGCCGGTGTGAACACTGTGTCGACAAGCCCCAGCAGGACGCGCTAAGCCTCTTTTAACCCCCCGCCGCTTTGTCACTTCCACCGGGCCCTCTCATTAATTCAACATGACTGTGTGTTTTTATTAAGGCGAGTCGTGAACTTCGCGTTTCGTCATTTAGGCGTGGATGTAATGTAACCCATGAAATATGCATCGGGGCTTATGTACGAGTGCCGTGTTTGCAGCTGTCTCTATGAATGATTTAAATGTAAAGCTAATAGTTTCTCAGCAGCCTTCCACAAACATGTTTCTTTGTTCCTCTCAAGGCCCTGGTATCGTCTTGTCTCTTCTTCCTTCCTTCCTTCCTTCCTTCCTCCGTGATCTTTCGCTCCTTGGTGCGTTTAAAAATCCACTCCCTCGGTTTCTTTCCCTTCACAAACCCCCGTGTTCAGATTCAGAAATCCTGAACGCCCGACTGCTTGCTCGCCAAGCCGAATCATTTTCTGCCGTGAAAAAGAGGGCGAGAGCGAGGCTCAAAAACACTTGGAACCAATGTTTCCCCCAATGTCATCCTCGTCTCTGTTGTCGTCTCTCACGCCACGCGTCTGTCTCTTTAAGTGCTCCTCTTTTCCGTAATGCCCTCCCCGATATTTACTCTTCTTCCTCCTGGTTCCTTCCTCCTGTTTTCTTTCCTTTTGCTGTCTATTGGAAATCTGTGGTTAATACGCCGGTGCAGTCTGGCCTCGGCCCCGTCCGTCACTCCACATCAAAGCCTCGCTTGTTCTCTCTCTCTCTCTCTCTCTCTCTCTCTCTCTCTCTCTCTCTCTCTCTCTCTCTCTCTCTCTCTCTTCTTCATGGTCTATTACTCGACCCGCTCTTGTTGACAGTGAGATGCGGTTTAGTTGCGTGCATGCATAGTTAAAGGGACTTCTCCGTCTTCATTTCCATCCCCTGAAGGAGCGGTCCCCAGACTTTTCGAGATGTTTCGCTTCCACATCCGACAGCGGTCACGCCTCGTAGCGAAGCCGGCAAAATGGCAATCAGTCCACACTGCTTTTCACGGCGACTCTGGTTTTTAGAGACCCTGAGTTCGGTGAGGAAAAAGAAAACCTGCGCTTGAAGCTTCAAGGCTTTTATTCGCTTTTTTTTTTTCCCCCGAGCTCATTCACACCAAACGAAGACGAAAGGAGTGTTTGGTAAAGAAGAGGCCGCCTGGGTGAAAGCGGGCTGAGCAGCGTTTGTGCTTCGTTGGTGTCGTCCTCACAGCATAAGTTCATGCTCGCTGAAATCTAGGACATCATCTTCCGCTCTTTTCAACATTCAGTCCAGATAGCGGCGTATTTACGGTGTACAAAGCAGGAGTTACATCACACTGCCCATCCAAGCATCACCTCCGTAGTCTGGGCTCTGCACTTTATCACGGCACAAATACATCTTCAAAAGGTATTTTTCCCCCCGATGTGACATTATACACACTGTATAGATATCTGATTGTCTTGCTTATATAGAAGGCATTACATGCACGAACAACCTGACATGCTGAGACGACGACGACGACGACACCCAACTGTGCCGCTCTGAAGTTCAGCTGAACCAAAGAGGTCGGTGGAGTTCAAGACCTCGACACGCTGACGGCTGTCTTGTCCCCACTGGTACAAAAAATCAATTTGTTCACACCAGTGGCAGGTTGGGACACCTGCAACTGTGTGAAATAACCCCTCACTGACAAGATGAAGCCCAATAACAGATAATGGCGATCCGTCTGACAGACCTTCAGCCGTCAGCCCCACGCCGAGGTAATGACAACCTGGAGGGCTACAGCGAGGTAATAACCCCTCACGTCATTGTCTCCTGTAGTCCAGCGACGGAAGCTAATTGGCTAATATGGGCCTATTTGCCTCCAGGGCCCATTTCTCTCTTTGAGCAGCTAATGTCCCCCCGTCTGACTGAATAGTTTGACCCGTGTGGGACGGATTGGGGACGGCGCTCCGTAATCGCTGCTCACCGGAGCATCAAAGACGACCCATCAAGACACTTGGAGTGTTGCGTCGTTTGTGACAAATCCCAAATAGACGAAGCACCTCACCTCTCTCTCTCTCTCTCTCTCTCTCTCTCTCTCTCTCTCTCTCTCTCTCTCTCTCTCTCTCTCTCTCTCTCTCTCTGCTAAAGCTACATCAGTCGTCCGGATGCTCTGCCCAGAGGTCGCCTACTCACTCCTCCAAGACTCTGAGCAACGCTCTCGCACTTCATGCCGACTCCACCTGTGCTCCCAGATCTGAGGATGACACTCTTGAGGCTCCTGGGTTCCTTTGCATAATTTGCCGTTGTGATTCTTCCCCAGCTCCTTTCTTTTGAAAGCAGACACTCATCAAAGAGAAGCAGATAATGAACAGTGGCCTTGTGAACCAGAAGAGCCCGAGCTCACCTGTCTCTTTCATTCTCATGTCCTGTCTGACGCAGCGCAGCAGCGTGGCGGAGGAGGAAAGAACAAAGTTTCCTCTTTTCTTCATCCCCCAAGATTTATTTCTCTCACGCGACAGTAAACGGAATATTTTTGGCTTTAGAACTGTAGTTCGAAAAAAAACCAAGGATTTTGAAGAATTTCTTCTTGGCTCTTGGAGCATGTAATCAGCAATTTATTTCATTTTAATGTTCCGCCATTTTTATATAGCAAACAATTACTCAATATAAAGACAGAAATGTATTATCTTTTAATGTGGGAATGACCATTATTCTCCAAATGAAACACATTTTAAGAGCTACGTTTATTGTGTCTTGCCAAGATGTTCTCGTCGTCGTCGTCGGGGTAAATTTAGACTCCTGACCTCAGCGTTTCCTTCCCGTGAGTTCATGCATGTGTGGTGATGAACAGCGGTAGTTAACCTCCGCTCGTACACTCCCCCTCCACCTGTGGATGGTGTTTTTTATGTGACGGTGAAATGCCAACATCTTTAATGAGAAGACCGACGCCGTTCAGGCAAAGAAAAGGACTCAGTGGCACCAGAGCTGAAGAAGAGATGGATTAGAAATAAGAATTAAACACCATCTTTTATCTAATAATCAATTTCCTAGGGCCCAAGTTGATGCCTTCAACTTGGTTCGAATATATCGTTTCCTTCCAGACATCAGCGCAGGGTTTTATTTTCTTTCTCAGCGCTGCCAAATGTGAAGAATATTCCATTTTTGGAGAATCGACTGTTCACAGCTGCCAAGACATTCCCAATTGCACACTCTGCATTCTGTTGTTCCTTTCTCGCTCGTTCTTTAACACTCGCAGAAAAGTACACTCACACACACACACACACACACACATTTTAGCATATTCGTCCAAAGCTTGAGCCTCTTGCACATCGGCGCTGGCACGCTCGATAGCAGCAGCAGACGGATATGAAGACTTGTTTAACTTAGCTAATAAAGCCTCGCAGCGCCTCAGAAGCAGTAGTTGCTCAAGCAGGAATGCACTCGCTCTGCACATACGCTTTCACACACACACACACACACACACACACACACACACGCACGCTCACACATGATTATCATGGCAGAAACAGGCCCACACACTGACACAGCATGTTCAAATAGTGGTGACAGATGCTCTCCCAGGAGCACACAGTATGGTACAGTGCAAATGAAGACCAGCGTAGCAGCAACGCTGCTGTCATTTGGAAGATGAGAGCGAGAGAGAGAGAGAGAGAGAGAGAGAGAGATTTATCGTGGCTGGAGGACGGATTAGACTGTAATGAAATTGGGTTGGAGTGAGATGTGCAAGAGGTTTGGAGCAGATATGTCTTCCTCTCTCTCCGTTTCTGTCTTCATGTGTCTTGTTCACTTGTCCTCCACCTCCCCCTTTTTTCTCCGCATTCAAATTCACACACGCCTTCTGCTCAATAAGAGATCAAAAGGAGGGGAAGCGATGAAGACCCAGTTCTCCTCCCCTCTTTGTCTCCCCCACCTCCCCTCCCCACACTCTCTCTCTCTCTGTCTCTCCAAGGTTGTTTGTGTATCTCTCCGTGGCAGTGTGTTTGTAAGCAGTCTCTGCCGTGACACCGACTGTCTATTACAAAGCCCAATGTAGACTAATGAAAAGTAATGAGAGAGGGGCGCATTAATATGCATCGGCCTCCTGTTGGGATAAGCGTAATGGCTTCTACCTCCCAGTGATGACATGCACGCTCAACACCGACGCCAGGGACATACGTTGATTAATCGATTTGTGCAGAATAAACGACAACAGTGTTGATAATCAATTCAACTGCCAATCATCTGCTCCGTTCAGCTCCTCCGATGCAAGGATGTGTTTTTCTATCATTAGACACTCGTGACTTCGGGCTCTTGGACTCTTGGTCAGACAAAACAAGCAATTAAGGGACTTTTAGAAATGAGATTATCGATTGATTGATAATGAAAACAATCACTAGTTGCAGCCCCGCGGTGGGGTTGATGCCTCTGAGCCTGAATGATATAGAAGTGTAGATGAGGAATCGAGTTTAAGAACTGGCAGTTGAGCTCTTACCTTGTAATCCATACGAATCATCTGCTGCGCTAAGATGTACTCTACGTGTCAGCTCTCCTGATGAGCGTCGTGCAGTTGTTTTTTTTTTTTCTGCTCTGCTTTAACTGTGACTCGGCAGTTACGCGAATGCAGATTCAGATTCACCGCTCACTTGTGTAAGATGCAGTGGCAATTCATTTGAATTGACCTATATCAAATGAAATGGCCGCTCTCACGCGTTTCCTCCTCTCTTTCATCTCCTCGTGTATACCCCAGAATGTGTCCTAATTAGTCTCCGCTGTTATTCTGGCCTTTTTGTCTCACTTTTTTTTCATGTTGGGAAGAGATCAGTGCAGTCGTGGCCACGGGGAGAAAAAACCCCGTGAAGAACATCAAGGCCGAGCTTTAGAACATCAAGGGCACGAGATGCTTCCAGCGTGAGCACCAAACAGAGCTTTTCATCGAGCGTATTGTTATCCCCTCGTTTTCTTTGTTTTGCACAATTTTGTTAATTCCTGCACACAAATAACCATGCACACACTTCAATAACACACGTGACTTTTTACAGTATAAATACCAGGTTTTCTACTCATTACAGTAACATAGTAACATGATGTCATTTAAAGAAGCAGTGTCGGTGTTGAACTGTGACTTCTAGATTAACTTCCCCTCCCAGCTTTCAGTTTAACTAGTTTTCTCTCAGCCTGTCAGCTCGGCTCCGTCTCTGGGGACGACTGTTCAGCTTTTTTTTTTTTCCCACCTATCCATCAGCTTTTTTTGGGGGGGGGCCATTCCCATCTGTCACTCAGACGGAAAACCACCCATCACCATGTGCTGTCACATTCTGCCGACCTGGTTGGTATTCGCAGGATAATCAGGCCAGGTGTGCAGGATGCTGCCCTGCCCCCCCCCCCCACCCCCCAACCTCTCCATCACTTCCCCTCATCCATCACTTCGGATTTCTTCAGGGAGAAAGAGAGTTTTGGCTTCGACAGAAGTGATGTTCATACATTTACTGGTTTAAAAAAGAAGTGTTGAATACTTTCATCGAGCCCAAGGTAACCGCTTCGGTTGCTTGTTTTCTCAGCCGGCTGAGCGAGCTGAAACCCAAAGATACTCTCTTTAAAATGACGAGATCGCTCTTGAGCAGCTTGGAACCAGCAAATGTTTGGCATCTTTACTCAATGTCGAAATGAAATGAAAATAATTTCATTTGAATCCCTTTTAGATCACATGCCCAGTCATATTGTGCACTATATGCAATAATATTTACACTTTCAACGGTCCAATCGAATGCAAAGGATTTTATTTAAATCCCTCTTGCTGAAATATTCCATTCCACCGGAGGATGCGTCGCAGTGCAGAAGACAAAGACGCTCTCGCTTCCATTTTACTGGGACTTTAGAGGAAAAGTTAGACCATTTTGGGAAATGCACCTATTCCCTTTCTTGCTCAGAGTTAGTTGAGAACGATGACACCGCTCTCATGTCTGTAGGCTAAATACTAATACAGCCAGCCGCCGATTAGCGTAGCTTAGCATAAAGACCTTGTCGGTAAAGATGTTGCCGGTGAACACGTTATATCTTGTTTGTGTTATCCGACTGTTTCCCTCGGCTTTGTAATGAATGCCAGAGTTTAACTATGTGTGAGTTTTGACGTCTTATAAACCTTTAAACACATAATTTGCTTCTCAAACTGGACTTTCTGGATCATATTTCATTCATATCTTAAAACAACACAGTCCCGTGTGCTCTGATAACTCCACGAGGAATCGGAAAAAGCGAAGTTTTGAACGATTTCATTGATAAATGACTTGAATAATCAATTAATTATCAACATTTTTCATTACCCAACTAATTGCAACGGCACTCCGCTCATCATTTGATGTCGTGAACAGAACCCAGAACCTCTCTCTTCTTGTCTTTTCTGTCTGGTGAAGTCTGCATCATTCAGGGAGCCTCGGGAGAAATCATGAGGTCCGATAACTCTTTTGTGCCCAATCATTGATCAACACCGTCTTTCCCTGTTAGCCTCCTGCTCTCTTCTTGCATTATTGTTTTTTTTTCTCGCCCTCTTTCTTCTTCCAGTCAAAGCAGCTCAGAGGTGAAAATGAGCCGTCTGGTCCGTTGGGACTCGGGGAAGCAAACGTCCCCATGATGCTTAGCTCTATATCACCTCCCCCACGGGATTATGGTCGATGAAGGAAATGCCTGGCTGACCCATCTTTATTCCTGACACTCACATTGCACTTATTGTGTTCAGACGGTGCGGATTGATACTTTCCCACGTCAGGCATTTATCACCATTCCACCCCCCCCCCCCACGTCCCCCCGTCTCCTCTCCTTGACTTTTTGTTATTCTGTGCCTTTTCAACGTCCTTCTCCTCCTCTGCCTTCCAAGTATCATCTGTCACCAGCTGGTAATACCTTCATCCTGTGTCAAAAACCAAGACCCTTCCTCCCTCCCTCCTCTCTAAGTCTCCCTGTAGCCGTCTTTCTTCTTTACCCATCCAGGACATTAAGGTCTAGGCAGACACACTCATAAACAAACAAAAATGGATGCCGCATCTCCAGGGGGAAAAAAAATGTATCAGTTTCTGGGAGGGTATTTTTCTTCCTCTCCCGAATATTTTATTTATTTTTGCCTCACTTTTGTGCCGGCGGGGGTGAGCAGAGGGATGTGGGGCTCTGAGGGTCCGTGATAAGGGGCTTCTATCAGCTCCACGCAGGGCGAGATAGGTGAGCACTAAGCTGCACGCTGCATGCTATCTGAGACACACACACACACACACACACACACACACACACACACACACACACACACACACACACACACACACACACAACCCTAGTTCATACACATGCACTGCTGGCAGACACACACATAGCCCAAAGACATTCAATCAAATTAATGCAGCAAACGGCTCATTATTATTGATTTTTAATTTTTTTTTTATCAACATTTTCATCTGTATTTATTTAAATTTTTACCAAACTTTTGATGAGAAAATTTGAATAAACAAATGATATTTCCAGCACAAATCCTAAAGCCCTTTTGCTCATCTACCGGCAAACCTATCCGGTTCAAACTCATCAACAAGTCTATTACTTTGGAGCCGTTAACTCATTTCATACACAGAGTCAATAAGGCTAATGCCGCGTTAATTAAGCGGTAATTTGTTGATTGCTGATAGCGGTTGGTTTGATGAAGGTCTCTTACTGAGAAGGCATAACCGCACTATCAAATATGAAATAACTCAAACAGGACTTTAAAGCTGCAGTCACTCTGTTCTGCAAGATTCAACCGCGCCCGAAGAAAAACAACCAATCGGAGCCGAGGACTCTTTGACCCAGCCGTCAATCACTGAAGCTCCTGAACTCCAATCAAAAGTAAAATATGAATCCAGATTCTGTTCCTGTAATGACTATTTCACCTCATTGTACAGCTAAATATGACACTAAAATATGTTTCTGAGTACATTTTGAGGTGCGTTAATAGACAACGCGGTGACAGGATATGGATTCATATTTGATCAGCGCTGCCTAGTTTGACAGTTTAATAGCTTCACGAGCAGTGATTGACAGCTGCGATAGAGACTCCTCGGCTCTGATTGGTTGTTTATCTTCAGGTGGAATCTTGCGTGATGCCATTAATAGCACGAAAAGGAGACAGAGGTATCTGATATTGATCGCTTCCTTAGGGCGACTAAGAGACACTTAAAGAATGAATGTGAATGTCCAGTATTTTCCTTCACTCGGTAAATAAATAGCACAATGTACAGTGCATCGCGTATCTTCATACTCACCCTGACAGTGACAGTCATACAGGTACAGACGCACACAATCATACGCGCTTCACCTTTTTTGAAGTATATGCGCGCATTCATTCCGCTCTCCGCTCAGCCGTCATTAGCGCGAACGCAAGGAGGCAGACGTAACGCGTGAGGTTTGCAGCAGGTGGGAGACGGAGAAAGGTTAACATAACAGTGAGTGATGAATGAATCACTGTGAGCAGCACTGTAATGATGCGTGGTGCTACTCAGAAATGGTCCTTTTTCTTCTTTTTTTGTCTTAATCAAAAATGGATTTTATTTTGGTCTCGCCCTGCCGCGCTGCACTGCCGCGGCATACCAATGCGTCGCATATGCTGGGATTTGATTAAGTGTGTTTAATTACAGCCGCAGCCAGATGGCCGTGCTGGTGATTTCATGCCGCCGTATGTTTCGTAGCATACGTTGTAACCTTACAATGCCTTTTCAACGTTGTGGCAGTTCGGCGAACGCTTTGTTTCAGCAGGAAAAAAGGTGCGTAGTGTCAAAGTGCAAGTCCCTTCCTTCCTGCTGCTGTGTATTCACTTCCTGTTCTTTCTGATTCAGTGCCTCCTCTCTTGACTTTTACAGAAGCCACTTGGCATCCCCGAGGTAGTAGAAATACACCTGTGATCGAGACTCCCAGAGAGACACACAGACTCCACCTTTCCCTCGGCTGCAACTGCTGCTTTAAAGTGCTTCTCCTATTTTCCAGCTGAAACATACACTTCACGTTTCCTTAAGTCTGAGTTGATGTCATGAATTTATTTTTTTTTGTCCATCCAACACTCCACTCCACGCTTAACTTCACTTCAGTGTCACATAAGACAAAGAGAAGCAGAACGTCTTCACAATTGAGAAGCTGGCGTAAGAGATATACGGCGTGACTCAAATGATTATCATAATAGTCGCTGATTAACGATCACTTGATCCGTCGAGTGCTCGTCGTTTCAAGCTCCAGATCTCAACAACGGTTCAGATTGATCTCATCCTGCACTCAGGCCGCCAGTGCGGTGCGGAGAACCGTGTTTAAGATGAGTCAGCGTTCACGTGATCGGACAACTCGGCTGTGTGATTGCAGCGCTGATCGTGTGAGGGTCTGAAGAAACGTTTAGTTTTTGACACAGCACTTTGCTTATTACATAAGGCGGGGTTGAAGTGAGAGGTCTCACTCTTTAGCAACTTCCATCATCAGCTCCGGTTTGATTCTTTTCCCCCCGATCGGGCGAGTGAGTTGCTGGATGAACTCGTCTCAACGTGGCCTCTTGTTGACGAGGCTGCATCGGCGTTCATTTACTGTGAACGATGGACTTTGGCTGATGTGAGTCGTCGATGTTTGTGAGCCTTTTCTGCCATTTCTATATTATTTAAGTTGGATTTTCCAAGTCAGATGTCAGTCAACGTTGATGTGAAGTGCATTTACAAGTCACAAACTTGTAATCATGATGTAAACGTTGCGTCAGACACCTTTTCTTTTTAGAAAATATGTTGTTTAATCATTTCCCCCGTGTGGGCGGTGATGGACTGCCCTGCTCTTGTTTTTGGCGGCGGCCATTTTTAAGGGCAAGGTGATCAGTCTTCATGATGAGCACAGTTTGGGATCGACATCCAGCTGTAAACAAACTTTGTATTATTTATTTATTTTGCTGCTGAGGTATGAACTGTCACAGAACGTCCTTTCTCACCTGGACAGGTGAGTGGCCCATCCATCTACTGTTTGTCCATAATGCCGTCACACCTCTCGTCTCCCTCCCCCTCTCTCTCTCTCTCTCTCTCTCTCTCTGTCCCTTGGGGGGAGTGTCTCTTTTTATTTATTGCCATTAAGCTGCTTACTGTTCTCCCGTCATCCATTCATCCCCGCCACCGTGCCGCTGCCTTTTGATAGAGTTCTTCTACATATATTATTCATTTGATTGACTCCCTCTAATCGCCTCACAAGTGGCAGAAATTAATCATTCCTGAAATCCCCTCATCTACATTCTGTTCGGGGGAGTTTTGGCGGCGGCGTTTAGGGAATCAAGAGTTTTATTCCTTCATGTGGAGCTTCGCATCAGTCATGGGCGCCAGTTGGAGAAGGTGTTGGCCCAACAAAAAAAGAGAAACTAATAGCAAGGGAGGGCCACTCCGCTCCCGGCCAAAAAAATCAATGAGGCTGGAGATTCAACACTAGTCTATGGTTTATATGGTGGCCCATAAAAACCCCACTCAAGAAGTATGTGCGGCATGAGATGATTTCTCTGTGGGTGAAATTGGATTAAGCCTGGTGTAAAAGTAAAAGTCTGCCCTTTTTTAGCCTCTCTGTCTCTCTCTCTCTCTCAGCCGCCCATCAACCATTAAACTCTATAGGAGGAGAAACCTAATTACATGGCTGGAAGTGGCCATAGTGAGCGCTATTAAAAGGATCCAATTAAAGTTTGGCCGGCGCTGGCAGCAGCATTCTGGTGAGGGATTATTCGCGGAGACGGAACTTGATCTGTCGCGCGGAGAGAGTCGCCCATTGGCCGAGCGATCGGAGATGGATGACGAGTGGGAGGGGCCTCGGAGCGATCCAAGTAATTGGATCCCGATGTAATGGGTGCTTGCATCTAAGAGGGACTGTAAGGGAGTGACAGTGTGTGTGTGTGTGGGGGGGGGGTTGATGGGCCATATAGTAGAGGCATGTGAATGCTTGCCCTGCTGTTGGATTCAATTTTCTTTAAGTTCATTTATTTAGGAGTCGCTGTGTGGTTGCCGCCGAGGAAGCCATGTTTTACAGAGACAGAGTTGTAGATTTTGTTTGTTTTTGGCCATCACACAAATACAAACATTACGAGAGAGAGTGTGAGGGCCTCATTTTCATATTTCTGGCCATCATTTCTATCAATTATAATAACATTATACTCACCAAAGTCAAATCTGGGCGACAGAGACCGTTAGTTGAATTTATGCAGTGTTCATCTCACGAATCATATTTAATACCTTCTGACTTTTTAACTGCGTTCGTGGCTACATCGTAGTCCTAATGGCAGCTCGTATTCAGAGGCGATGTGTAATTGCCTTGGAGGTTAGTTAATAATACAGAACGACTAAAACTCATCAGTCATCGTTTAAGCTGTTTCCCTTTATTCCCAGTCTTTGTGCTAAGCTAAGCTAAGCCGTCTCCTGATTGTAGCTTCATATTTAATGAACATTGCGGTGTCCATCCTCTCATCTTACTCTTGGCTAAAAGTATCATATAATATATTACCCAAAATATTGAAATATTCCTTTCACCGGTCGTGGATGTCAATAATTAACAGGCCACTCACCAAATGTTGTGGTTGATTGTTTAAAAGATGAATAATCCTTTAAAGATAATTTGTCGTGTATAGTGTTGTTATAACAATAGAAATTTTGGTCATAAACACAAAAAGAAGACGAAAATTAAACCCACATTTTCCCTTTAAGAGCACGTAAGAGACAACAATTATACATTTTAAAACATAAGCGGCAGCGAGATGTAGAGATGAAAGTTCATAGTTTCGGTGTGAATGTTTGCTTTTAAATGATTTGTACTTATTTTTTAATTAGTTATATCAAATATCATCATATATCTCCCTCCATCATGCCGGCTCAATGAATGTCTGTTTAAAGAAGAAATGGCCGCCGTCACTAACTTATTTAATAGCCTCTTTGTTTGTTAAACTCACCACGTTGCACCTCCTCGCTCCTCTCCGTCCTTCAGTCCACCTTCAGCGGGCCGACTATCTGAAACGAGCTTTATTATTATTTATGGAAACATTTTCTCCAAACCCATTGTTTACACCTTGTGCAGCACGTTACTCTGGAGGCTTTTTTTTTCCCGTTTCGCCGTGAGCAAGTAACAGGAAGGAGGATGGGATTCATGAATAATTTGTCATCTTTTATAAAGGTTACCATTCATTATTCATGGCTTTGTATTAGCTCGGATACTTAAAAAAAATCCTTCGGACAACTTTTGGAGTGAATTTTAGTCGAGGCATGAAAAATCCAAGAAGCCTTGAATGCACCACTGACAACAAAATCAATGCTTCTTCTTCTTTAAGACGTCAACTTTGTTCCCCGTAAAGCCACAGGAGTTTTTATTAATTTATCACAAACGCCATCATTAGAGCTTTTTAAGTCACAGTGTGTCAACACAGTGTACACAAACTGCACTGAAGGAAAGTCCCAGCCAAAATGTTTTCCTCCAGCTGAGGTCATCCTCCTCCTCCTCCTCCTCCTCCTCCTCACTGTCAGTTCTATTGCAATGCAGAGGAGAAGCTTCCTGGGACGGACCACAGCTTGAAAACAATTTCATACAATCGCTGCACACACCTCAATGTGTCCAGTGATTCAATTAGATGTGATTTTGTCTCATATGGTTGTATACAATCAACCAATCAGAGCTCAGTAGGCAGGATGAAGAATGGGGACATCGTCTTCATAACTCGCTCGCAAAACATTGGAGACAAGCGTGGGTGAGATTGACACAGCTGTACATGTTGTTTGTCGTAAGTCGACTTCCAGAGATAAGAGCTCTTTAAATCTGCATATTTCTTTGATCATGTTGGCAGGATGAAAAAGAGCCGCTCGCTGCTGATTGGTTCGAGTAAAACGGGACAAAATATCAGAACAAACTAACATGAACAAAGTGTCAGGCTGAATGACTACAGAGCAGCTCAACACCTCTTGAAAAGTCTTCCAAAGCACCTGTTTTATAGCATCTAGCGCTAGCTAGAGCTAGACAGATAGATTGTTATCGTTCACCACATTGGTGGTTGTTGATTTGTGCAGACCTGCGTCTATACTTCAGGCAGTGAGAGTCCTTTAACATGTGCTTTTGTTCGCTGACCTCTGAAATTGTCCGTGCAAATTTCCAAATAGCCGTTAATTGGATAAACTGGTCACACATTGGGAATCTAGAATGTTACTTTCTCACCTAAAAATATATAGAAACCCAATAACAGCTCTTTTTTTTCAGCTTAAAAGCAGCTTTTTGGGGGCAAGTAGAAGATGATACAACTGATAAAACTAATCTCACTGAAGCTGAACATTAAACAACGCAGGAATAATAGCATGTCTCCCTCTGGTGTAATCTTCTGTCGCTCTCACAGTAGAGGTAAGGCTTTCAAAGGTTTTACACACACACACACACACACACACACACACACACACACAGTAGCTCCAATAGCAGGAAAGGGGCAAAGGTGATGGCCAGTATGAGATAGCTAAGCTTGTGGTTTTAAAAGGCCAAGAGGTCTCAGTATGAGGTGATTACCGCCCTGCGGCTTGTGATGATTATTTCAGTCTCCCTGACCCACCAGGCTGTAGGTTCAAATCCCATCCGCTCGATCCGAAGAGGATGCTGGGAGCGCACAAATTGGCTCCCCCGACGTTGCAGCTGTTGACACTGGAGGACTGGGAGGGTGGATGTTGTCGGGTGGGTCGACACACGTCTGGGTCGTTGTTCTGGTAGGACGGGCGGTCTGAGGCTCCGGGCTCTCAGCAGTCGTGACGGGGCCCGTCCTGACAAACAGATTGTGTCATTGGGTGGTAATGTGCCCGAGACAGCGTGGCCCTGGGTTGGGAGGCGGGGGGGGGGCGGGGGATTAGGCTGACAAAGCAGCACGTTCACATCCCTGATCACTGCACACGCACACCCTGAAAAACACCCACCCCAGGGCCACGGATCCAAACGGATGACATCAGCTTTCCCCTTAAATCTCTCCGTATCTCTGTCCTCTCTTCTTCTCCTCCTCCTCTCTTTCTACCTGCCATTCGACGGCTGAGTGCGCGTGTGAACGTGTGCGGCGGTCCTCCTCTGGATTCTGAGGACTAAATTGGAGTATCTGCTGAGAAAATGAAACGGCCCTCTTCTGTTTTCTATGATATTCTTTTGGTGGATCTCTCCAGATTAAAGTTGGTCGACGCTCGCTCACCCGCCGCCTGTCAAGACTCTCCTCCACAGCTCTGAATTATCGGGGGTGCCTTTTTTTTAATATTATTCTTCTTTTTCTTCATTTCAACCGTTCTCCTTCTCCCCCCTCCCCCGCTGCGAACATGAGGGCTTTGATTCCCGTGGAAGTCGGGATGCGGAGCAAGACCAAAGGCGATCTTTTTTAGTGGCGTGCTGGAGGAACAAGAAGAAATCGAGGGGAGCTTGGGATGCGATGAAAGGGGCCATTCACACATCTTCCCACGAGAGAGAACCGAAACGAGGCTGGAGGAAGCTCTGATTCAATTCTCAATGATAACAGATACCATGATGACATCCCTGTGTAGGGGTAGGTTGTTTTTACTCTGTGTATATTTATCCCGGGCTGCACACTGTGTCTCATGTGTGGGATCGGCCTACAGAACATTCACTTCCTGAATGTCAGGTCTAATTGTCGCTGCCAACTTTTTTGGGAGTCGCTGCCACACCTCGCCCCGAATATGTTTGACGCAGCACTTAATCAATACAGAGAGCTCTTTTTGCAACGACGAGCCGATGTGCCGCCGTCACGGACTCCGTTGTAGTTTATCGCTCCCTGTTAAGTGTTTGACTGCCGTGCGTGGGCTCCAGAGTAACATCTGCTCCGAGCTGGGGACTTGGTATTCACTCGGCATCAACAGTTTGAGATGAAAGTGTCATTAGTGGCCATTAACTGGAGGATGTTTTTCACGCTTCTGTCTTATTATCTGCATTTGTTGGCATCAGGGGTACAGCCGCAACGCACTCATTATTTTTCATTATCAGCTTCTGTGCAATTTGTTTTTCGGGATTAATCGTTGAATTGTTTTGGTCCATAAAATGTTAGAACATGACTTTAGAATCATGGCGACGTTCACTTTGCCTTCACATATGATGACAAAAAAGTGCTGGAATCCGAATGAATATTTGCCAATTTTGCTTCAAAACAGATTCCAAGGATGAATCAATTATGTTGCTGATTATTATTATTATGATTCATTTTGTGTTGATCGACTAATAGTTTTGGCTGAAACTGGACTCGGCTCAGCAGCCTTCTTGTTCCTGTCTCTCTGCCTTTTTAGAGAATTACAGGATGACAAAATGCATAATATATATATATTATATATATTATATGGCTTTGCACACCTTCGTCTGGGGGAAGGTGACTCCTTCTGGCGTTGTTTTTGCATGAAAAGACTTCATCTATACTGATGATGTAGTTACTTAAAGTTACGTCTACCGGTTAAGAAACAGTCCCAATGAAGTGCTGCTGCCTCTAGATGACCTCCATAAGTGAAACGAGACCACGAATGAGAAGATTAACTACTTCTATGTAGTTATTATTAATGCTTGTCATTGCTGCCCCCCGGGTCGGATTGTTGGTGAAACCAGACGAAATCATTGCAGGACACCAGAGACTCCTTTGGCACAGACACTAGTGGGACCGGCAGCAGCGCCTCCTTCTACCTGCTCCGCTGGTCCCGGATTGCTGGTCCCACTGGAGGGGAGGGAGGCAACGGGAGAACCAGAACCAGGACTCAGCGGGTCAGACTGTCAGACAAAATGAGAGGTTCTCTAAAGGGACTCTGGTGCTCGGAGGAAAGTTCCTCGTTGTAGCTTTTATAATTAGAGATATTCTGCAGAGTTCATTTAGTTTGTATCACACACACACACACGAGCACAGGCATTGAGCACCTTGACACACAGCTTTGTTGTCTCGTTACTCCGCTGATTGACAGCCAGTGGAGTTAATGTGCAAACACGGATGTAAACAGTGCACAATATCGGCTTTGCAAATGTTTTATGAGGAGGGAAATGCATTCAACGTGTTTGTTACACATACAATGCCTTTTGGTTCGTTTACAAGAAAGCTCCAAATGTAATCACATTCATTTATTATATCTCCTTGACTTTAAATAATAAAAAATGATAGTTTCTAACTTATAGTGACCTATCATTCAGAAGCTCAAATGATTACTTTTAATCATGCACACACGTTATTAGACTCTTACTGATCGTCAGATCTGCAGAAAATATCAAAATACCTCCTTTAGCTGCATTAATAGATTCACATGAAAGAATATTTATACAATCTGTCCTGACTGGATGTCGCTCGGTGGGACTTGAGGCGTCTCTGACGTGTGTGTTTGAATAAATTCGATTTCAAGAAGCCCTCCTTGACCTCCTGACATGACTTGCATGACTTCCTCGCAGTAACAGTGTCGCTGTGATTTTTCTAACTACTCTTTGCACCTCTGGCATTGTATCTATATATGAATGTTCCTTAATTACAGTGAGAGGAAACGCTCTCTTGGATACGTGTGTCAGAACAGGAAGCCGTATTTGTGAATTAGCGAGGCAGTGAGCTCTGGCTACCGCGAGTTGAAAAGCAACACAAAGCAGTTGCAAAGGGAATACGGTGCAAAATGATTTGCAGAGAAGCAAACCCTAGAGACCGTTTGCTCAGCGGAAACACAAATAAATATGGTTTGATAAGATGTAAGCAGAGATCTTACAATCCCTCCGCTTCATTTCTGCTACTTTGTCTCTTTAATGACCATTAAAATGCATTCTTTTAGAGGACACTCTAAAATTGCAGATTTAAAATGCTGTTGTATCCCATTCAGAACGGCTACTTTCCAGTCAGTGTTTGTGTTGTATTTTGTAGTTATGTGTTTTTGTCCCTGATTCCCCCTGTTGCTTCCAATATATCTCTTCATCAGCCCTCTCCACTCAGCTCGGCCTTTCCTCTCCCCTCTCCTTGGGGGGAGGATGCGGTCGTCAATATCTCTGGCTGTGTTACAGGCGGTCCACTCAGCACCTCCTGGAGGGCAGTGCTCTTAATGGCATTCAGGGGAGGGCGGCGGAGGGCCAAACAGGCAACGGGGGGGGGGGGGGGGAGCGTGGTTCACTGCCTGGCTTCCTCCAATCTATCCCACATTACTGGCTGTCAATAAGCCGGGGAGCAGCAGCACGTCGTCATTCTCACTGAACTTGAATGAACCTGAAATCTCATTAAGCGGGGGGGGGGGGGGGGTGGAAGCGAAGAAATGACTGATCTCTGGTCAAGAACCAAAAGTGAGGTTTGGCCTCTGCGCTTTGCCGAGGGAAGCGAAACTTCCCCCCCGTCAATATGATTAGACTGCAAAGCAGCGATATTAGCTTTCATTATCCGCTCAGTGAAAACAGCAGCCTCCTCTGCACTCCCTGCTCAATAGACTTTATTACCACCTAAATGATATGTAATCACAGTTGATTAAGACCCGCTGCATCATCAGTGAAAACAGTGCATAAGCACACTTGCTGTCTGGGAAGGCAAAGTGCAGCGGAAGCAGCTTTCCGGTGGCTCGCTGTCCCCCATCAGTCCGTTTGCCCGCAGGCGGCAGGCAGGCGCTGAATGGCCAACTAATCCATCCCTCTAATGCAGCGGCATTACGGCTGCCCGTCACTTCCTAATTGGCTAATGGCGAGATTAGGGTGGTTACAATAGGCTGTGCTGACGGTGTCGTGGCCGGTCATAACAGAGGGCTTAGGGTGTGAAAGGGCAGGACCTACCTTATACATCCGGCCTGAGGCAAAGATCCACAACACTGGTGCTGTTATACAAGTGAAGGAAAAGGGGAGGCGGACATTGCTGGAGGCTAGTGGCCTGTCTGTAACCCCTGACTCCAGTTTTACCCTTGATGCAATACTCTTTTAAAGCTGTATGACGCATCGGGTGTAATGCACCTGAACTCAGCAGCTGTAATCCGCCTAATGTAGGATGACGTTTTCAATACTTTTACATTTGTGGTTAGTGTAGAGAAGACAAGAGAGAAAGAGGGAAACAAGAGAGAGAAGAGACTGAATCACTGTGGCTGTTATCCAGACGTTTCCTCATTCATACACCACATAGTACAGAACATTCAGACCTACGACACTAAACTGATGAAAGACACTCAACGTATGGCTAACAAGGCCTGTATTTAAACCAGAGGCAAGGCATTCATTTAGAGATGCTAACAAGCTGCTTAACATTAATGTCTACCCAAAGCCACAGCAATAACCGTAAAATATATGTGGTGCTAGTTGTTTCATTAATTATATATACTATCACTGCTACCAATTATCAGTGTCATTTGTCTCCACCAGGAGATAATGAGATCATCCGTGTGCGAGTGAGTGAGTGAGTGAGTGTGTGTGTGTGTGTGCATCTCTGTATCTGTCCACGGCTAACCTTGCACTCTGCTGCACCAAACCGCATGACACTCATTTATGTCTGCGTGCTTAAGGACCTCCTGTGGTTGCTGTGACTCAAAACCCTCTTTTCTTGCCTGTGTTGATGCTGCCTTTGATCACTGCTTCACAGCTCTTGACCGACGCCTGGCTGGTTTGAGACCGCGAGGGATTAGCCGAGTGCATCGCCGCTGCTCAGACACGATAAGGGGAAAAGAGCTTGCTCACTTTTATTGGTTTGTAGGGTGTGTTTGGCTAACCGCTCACGGAACCATATATCGCTGAGTGCAAGCACCGCCGCTTAGTCGCCGCTCCGCTGCCAGAGACACCTTTATTTTGTCTTTTTATTGGGCATCAACCTCCGTTTATACGCGTGCTGTCACCTGCATAGATTGAAATGAGAAAGTATCTGTGTTGTGAGATGTAGGAGTGAAAACCACGTCTGATAGGCTAGTCTAGACGGGGGGTTAGCCACTTCGGGACCACTGGGCGAATTCCTGGTGGCCTGACCAGCTAATTGGCCCACAGTGTCTTCTGGCCAGTGTTAAAAAATGCAAATTGTAATTGGTAAATCAAAGCGAAAAATGGCCCCAAGGCAGATAGAGTCACTCAGAACTGTGTTGCTGGTTTTAAACAGAAAAATAGCGGTACAGTACGCGTGGTCTGTTGTGAATCTGTGGAGATTGGCCGTGACTCCCGGCCTCAATTATGTTCCCGTCCATGATTGCTGGTTGTGTTCATGCAACCAAACATTACAGCAGTGGTCGTTGCAGACACACCTGGTGGAGATCTGCTCTCTACTGATCATGCATTATGTCACTTATTTTCCTTCTCTCTCTCTCGCTCTCTCTCTCTCTCTCTCTCTCTCTCTCTCTCTCTCTCTCTCTCTCTCTCTCTCTCTCTCTGGCTGCCTATATTTAGTAGAAGGACACGACACTACAAGTGTTACCATTCACAATTACTGTAACCAGTACATTAGCGACATTGTAATTTTCTCTCCTGTTTCAATTGCTTTACACCCTGCTGCTACTTTACTTTATGGAAATGATTAGTTTAAATGCTCATGGTGTAATCATTTCCTCGGGGTCTTTACACACGCGTTGACATGAATACACAGTCGGCTACAATCTGTCTCTGTGATGCCTCTGGATATTCTCTGGATATAAATCCTTTGTTTCAAATGGAGGCCAATGTTTCCGCTTTCCACAGATCGTCTGGGTCCCCGTTGAGCCTTTTCCTATTGCCTACAGTTATCTCAGGTTATAGTGTTTTTTAAAGCGCAATGTGCAAACGTGAAGCCGAGCATAGAGGTCGTGCATTTAACACAGTGTGTGTTTTCTTGTATTAACATAGGGCTAGCTTACGGCGATGTTAATGTATCCTGTAAGAGCACTACGGGTTTGAAATCACTGCAGGTGTTAGCCGTGACCCGGGGCGGTCGGTAGTGGTGCTCAGCCGCACGAGTGAGAGTTGGACTCGTGGCCCAGTGGTTGTGGAGTTGAATCCGGCTTCGAGGACGCACTGGAAAACCGCAGAGTGGCTGAAGGCTACGAGAGACTCAGCCCACGCTAGAACTTAAGCAGCTCTCTCATCCATTACACCTGCTGCCTCCCTTCATACATCCCTGTTTCTCACTCCTACTAGCGCCATCTCGATGGCCATTATCGTCGCTCCCTCCCCGTCTCGCTTTTTGTGGCCTTTTTATTTCTGTCTGGTGTGTTGAATCGCATCCCAAGAGGAGAAACAGTTCCCGTTAATATTTCCTGCACGGTTGCAACAAACGACCTGTTCACCAGTTCCCTATTCATTGCCGTGGTCTGTTCGTTGTCTGGTGGAGAAAGTTTAAAGGAGGATTTATACTTCTGTGCACAGGTGATGGTCCCAGTGAAGGGATTGATTTATAGCGTTGGGTCGCGTCTGTTTGCCGCTTTGTGTCGTGCTTTAATTTCACTGTAACCCAAAGTAATCATCAAAGTATCTTCTTTTATTTACTTTGTGATCTACAGGCGACTATTAGTAGTTTTGCCAACTACAAACCAAACTATTGCCATGAAATCATTTATAGCTAAAGTAATGATTAAAGGGCATGTTTGCAATATTTTAATCAAAAACCAGATAAAGGCGGCTAGAAAACAATAAGTGAACTTCTTTAACTCATATTTACTTTGAAGATATTTCTGTTTTTGTGAATCCTAACGATTTCTGTTCCGGCTGATTTGTTGACACCTGTTGTTACTGTCGGTTTCCGTTGACATCGTGAATTTGTGGGCGAAAACGCAAACAATCCCCGTCGACCAATCACAGTTCTCTGTTTCCACCACGGCTCTAACGTAGTTACTTTAGCCCGTCAGCTCCAGTGTGCACAGAATCTACTGCTGGACCATAACGTCCTCACACACAGTCTAGATCCAGCTTCATACTGAATAAGATCTTTAAGGTCTTTCTTTATTTCTCTGTGTCCTTCCGTCTCCTGACTAAACAGGGACCTGGCAGATAGGGTCTGTGCAAAAACAAACCATCAAAATGGTCCTGAAATGGCCCAAATCCAGAACCACACCTGAGGGGATTCTAAAATCCCATCTCCTGGAGGCTGACAAAAAGATGAACGCAGTATTTACCCTCAATGAGTTTCCCAATTTGCTGTAATCAAGGCATCGTAAACCGTTACATACCTTCCTAAAAAAACCCCGAGATCATTGTTTGTTGCACTCCACAGAGGTCGCTGTGTTTGGAGAACACCACAGGATCATGACCTATATACAAAGGGATGGAAATCGAGAGGCATTGTGGTTGCCTCCTTTTAGAAATTGTCACCCGAGAGAAGTCCCCGGCAGAAGATGCTGCTAAATATAGTTCTGCAACATCAAAGGTCCCCTTTGAAGTGTGTGTGTGTGTGTGTGTGTGTGTGTGCGCTGCTCAGTCAGTGTCTCCGCCTGCGAGCGAGGCTAATCTGACGGGTACACAAGCCCCCGTGCAGACAGACACAATCAAGAAACTCTCGCTGGAGGTGCGACACACACACACACACATACACACATACATTTTACACAGGTTTTTTTTCCCCAGCAAATGACGGCATTCCCTGCTGCTCATTTGCTCTTATAAGCTCTTACAAATTACTCAGTCAGCAGGTTTCCGGTTTGATGTTTTTTGACTTTGAAGGTCGTCGACAGTACATTTCTGAAAAAGTGCACACAGGGTGCCACTTTATTCCATACGATAGTCGTGTTTGACAACTTGATTGCTTGAGAAAGAAAATAAATTTTCTGTAAACAAAACCAGGGGGTTCAACATGCGGCAGTTTGCATCAGACGAGCTGATTTTAACGCCTTTTGTGGCTTTAAGATTCTGCATTTAAGGACCAATTAATCAGCATATTAACGAGGCGACTTTGTAAAGGCATGGCGAGCGGCTTAATGGCCTCATTTGCATTCATTCTCCAATCATGGCATTGTTTGATGCCGTCTGGAGGAAGTTAAAAACCATATCTTTGAACTAGAGTCTTGATTAAAGAGGTTTTGCTTTCTCTTCTTATGAAAAGGCAGTTCAGACGTCTTCAATCACAACTGTAGTCCAATAATATGGATTCAACTTTCCTCAAACGTCGGACCACCTAAATATCATCTTCTGTTTGATGCCGGGAAGGTTAGTACTTGTGACGAAGGCAGCGTTCTTCAAAGGTTGGCACATCAGAGAGACGAGAGAAGTGTTCCAAAGTGTGCGTCGTTATCCCTGTTTTAATAATGATCACAAGTCATCCGTCACTGTGACAGTAGTGGGGCTGCTTCCTTCAGACAACTCGTCCTAGTTTATTACAACAACACTCCGGCGCGGCACCATCGTGGCTAGATGTATAGAGAACTCAAAAGGCCGTATGACACAGTTCTAATGCCATAAATCAGTAAAAAAAAAAAAAAAGAAAACACAAGTTGAATTTCTTTGATAATCTATCTTACAAGAAAATGAAATCTATAAATACAACATTTTTCCTGCAGGTGTTGCCAGTACATGGAAAAGAATGGCGCTCTGTGTAAACAGCCTGTAGCTCAGTTGAGGTTTCATCAGTATTTATCACACGACTGTTGTTCTCAGCCAAGTCGTTCATGGCTTCCTAGTTACACTAAGAGGTGCATAATTCAATGTTTTCCACAGGATGTGGGTAGTGCGAACAAACCATGTTTTACAACATTTTAAATCAGACAAAATCACTTTTAAAAAGCTTAGATTTGATTATTTTTTTCCTGAGCATTTTTACATTGTTTGTCACTCAGATCATAGTTTCTGTTTCTACAGTAAATAGGTTTTGTTTTAAAGAAAACAAAGAGAGTGGGGGCTCTCCCTGGCCCCGTGTCTGCACAGCAGAGCTCTGGTTATCTCCGTTGTGTAGAGATGCAGGAGCAATGTCAGTTGGCCTTTTAAAGTCAAGTCAGCCCACGCCACCAACCAGGGGTGATCAGTGGCACAGTGGTTCCCCTGCTCACTTTAAAACACACAGATGGATACTTAATATGCTGTGGTGAGGGCCTATCAAGTGTGTTTTACGGGCTCCTCTTTTAGTGTGAACAACCCTTGCTCAGACGTGGAAAAACCCATTCTGCACCTCGGGGGCAGAGTGCCTGCGTGTTATCACAGCCGGGATCGACTTTAACAAGTCTAATTAGCATCTGGTGACGAGGGAAGTATTTAGGAAGTCGTTTGTACCTCGGTTTACCGTCATAAATACTTTGACACTCTTCGTTTGTTTTAGTAACTGGAGGAGAAGATGATGAGCGTGTCAGGGAAGTTGACTTTAAAAACTCTTGCCACTTACAGGGTAAAAATATATTTTCATCACTTCCACGCGTCGCCGTCGGCTGGCAGGACCGCAGCTCCTGTCGGGGAGTCCTCGACGTGCTGTCAGCTCCATGCAAATTGAGTTGATTTCTCCTCTTGGTGTCCAAATTGCATCACTTAGCTCCTGAGACGGTATGCAAGGCACCGCTCAAACATTCAGCCTCAGCTGTGTACGAAAGAAAAAGGCAGGGGGTGTGGGGGGCGAGGAATAAAGAGCACTTAATGAATAGAGCCGGGTCAGGGTCAGCGTGTTTCAGCTCTGGTGTGTTCTGATCTCTCCTTAAAACACTCGACGATGAGTCACTCTTACTTAAAGTCTCCCTCCCATTCAGCAGCTCAAAGCTCCGGCGGCTCTTAACTCCTCTCGCTTATCTCCTGCAGGCACGACCAGGCAGCCCAAGGAGGGAGAGGTCCCCGGGGTGGATTATAAGTTCGTGACCATTGACCGGTTTATGGAGTTGGAGAAGAGTGGAGCCCTGCTAGAGAGCGGAACGTATGAAGGTAAGGGTTTCGTCGAGTCACGCTCGTGATTTGCGGCCGTTGCTCTTTTGTGATATCCTCTTAATTTTTTTTGATGGGACTCATGCACCCCTCTCCCTCTCTCTCTCTGTGTGTGTGTGTGTGTGTGTGTGTGTGTGTGTGTGTGTGTGTGTGTGTGTGTGTGTGTGTGTGTGTGTGTGTGTGTGTGTGTGAGTGAGTGAGTGACAGCGGTTTGAATGAATGCTGAGACGGGCTCATCACTCCACGTCCTGCACGCTGCAAGTGTGCTTCCACCCATCCATCTTTTGGCTTTGTGGAGACGAGAGTGTCATCAGTCATGTAGGACACTAAAAGGAGTCTTCTGCAATATCGGAATGAAGAGAAGCCAGCACACACACACACACACACACACACACACACACATGAATGCAGTACCTTCAATGCTGGCTCTCTCTTGGCTCGGTCCTGAGCTGCAGAGGCTAATCAAAACAAACAGACACTATCAATCCCCTCTCTCCTGTGGTCAGACAGGCCCGAGGCTTGGGCTTTTTAAACCACTCGAATAAATGCAGCCCTCGGTCTGCCTTTAGCCGCTTCTAAAGCTCAGGAGACCCCCGCCATCATAACACACAGCAGCTAACTTTCTCCTCTCCCAACTGACTGCAGGAAGGACAGGGGGGGGGGGGGGGCGGCAGATGGCCAATTTAACGGTCGGTTTCCAGAAGCAGCGTTAGATCCTTTCAGCGATGGGAGCTGCCTTCCTCAGGGAGATGGAGATGAGAGCTCCTTCTGCGTGGTCACTCGGCCGCCGTGGAGCGTTTTATATTATTTTAATCATTTAAACGCCAATTAGATGTGGAAAGAAAGCAGAAGGGGTGAAATTTTAAAAGGAAAGCTGCATTGAGGAGCATTTTTGCCGTCAGAGCAGGAGAAAGGTTCTAGCTGGTTATTAGAAAGAACTGGAAGCTCGCAGGTTCACTTCCCGCTGCGCGTGTCCTTTAGACAGAATGAACTCCTGACACCTCATTGTTATTCCTCTGTGGGAGGAATTACGGTAGTACTATGTGAATACTTCTTTCTTCCCTTTCAATGGTATCCTCAATGTTTCTCAAACTTAGGAACACAGCAAGAAGCATGGCGGATCATTTCGCAATATTACAATATAGGTTCATGTTATGGCACATACTTCTAGAACCTTCTGTCTGAGAAATATCGTTTGTTGTCAATAAAACGTCAATAAAACAAGCCTGTTGTGTCCAGTACTATACCGCCTACGCTAGCTTTGGATCTGTAGGAGCTCTGATATGATGGTGACGCGCAGCAACAAGTTTAAATTGGTCATTTTAAATGTCTGGATGTATTAGGACTACGCCAGTCTTGTTACGGTTCAATTCATGAAAGCTTTTAATACCAATTACTTTAAATGTGTAAAGGCTGTCAAGTTGAGTCCAAATGCAATTTGAATACAATTACCCTCTGTTTAAAAGAATCAGAGTGTTGTTAACATGATTCAAACTGAAATGTGGTTTTGTTGAGCCCGGTGGGAACAGGTCTCGTGTATTTCGGCGGTGTTCTGTCCTGTAAGGGGGTCCATGGACCCCAAAAGGTTTGAGAACCCCTGAACTAGAGCGCTGTTGGTCCGAGCTCAAGTGTTTGTGTTGAACATATTTTACATCCTTGCTTAGAAAAGTAAGTGATTCCTCTAAATTAATTACGCCGTGTTAGCATCAGATACATCCGTCCGTGCAGAACGATGCAAAGAAGCAAAAAAAAAAACCGCTTTCCATTTTGATTTTCTATCTAAAAATATAAAAGCATCAAACAGAATGTGATGATCTTGTCTCTAAATGTTGTTGATTCGGCATTTCTTTGCCCGTCGTCATTTCTTTCTCTCAGTTTTTCTCTCAGAGAGTCTAGACGTAAATCAGTGCGGCTGTCAGATGTGACAGCGATTCCACCACTTACCCAAACTTCAAAGCAAAGGTTTCTGCGACGCTGCTGCGGGTGATTTAAGTTCACGCGAGGAACACTTGGACTTGCTCGTCTTCCTCCTCGGAGGCAAATCTTCAGGCTCGTTAAGGCTCCAGGATTTGCGTCTGTGGTTCGGGGGGCTCTAATCCCGACAGCCGCCCTAATCTTTTCACAGCTCCTCTCCTCCATTTTTCATTGCAGCCTTCATGTTCTCCACAACGTGAACTTGATGTTTCCAATTTATGTTTTTTTTTTAATCTATCTGGCTTTTCTTGTTCCCAAAACGGTCTGCGTTGGCCTCTAAATGCTCGAGGCCCAGTGAACACGCATTGTCTCCGCTCTTGAGTGGAGCTGAAGACATAGCTAGCAGTTAGTTCAGGTCTACTACTGCAGACCTGAACTGTGGCGGATGTCCCCTCAGCTGACTCTCTTTCTTTCATGCTCGTGGATTTAAAAAAAAAAAATAGCCTCAGAGACGAGTAGTGTCTGATCTTTTAAAAGAAAAGAGACAACATGATTTGGCATCTCACTCCAGCATCTGTGACTCAAGCACAAAACCCTGCTGCTGTTGTGTGAAAACCTCCCAAATGTCACATTTTGACTACTAGCTACTAGCTACTAGCAACAATATCTTATTTCACAAGCATGAGAGTTGTGTGCCTTCTTCAAGCCACAGGGAAACACAGAAACCTTTTCATTTGAAGGGTCAGTTCACTCGTAAAATTAAAACACAATGTCCCCCTGTGCAGACGGAATCGGTTTGATTTGGCTTCTGATATATCCGCTGCTATTTCTGCTGCCAGAGTGATACAAAAGATGTGAATGGAATTTAGTTTGTTCTCATTTGCAAAAATGACATTTGAAAAGCTTAATTAACATTTAAATGTCTTTCCAGAAACTAGTCACACGGTTACAGTGCTCTTAGCTGGCAGCATTTCTCCACCTTCTAGATGAAAATAGTCCACAGAAAGAACATGTTCACAGTGACCCTTAAAGTATAACGGAGAATTTATGTGGTTTTAACAATGACTGATGGAGACTGAGGGCTGCTGTCGGGAGACAAACGGAGGACAATAAAATGTAAAGTCGACGTAAAAGGCTGGAATGGGCTGTTGAGTCCGAGCCGAGTGGAAAACAGTTCCCAGAGGTGGGTCGTTGCCTCTGACCAAAGACCGAAACACAGAGATTCAACCCTATGTCAGAGAAGTGAGTGATTGATGTGCAGAGGAAAAGATGGCAGGACAGATCTATGCATGTTAAAGAGTCTCTGTGTTCGCGAGCGTTACTTCGCTTTGTGCAGATTTTATCGTTAATATTGTAAGACGTGCTCTTGAGCCCCCAGCTTGTGTGTTCATGGGTCAGCTGGCTTCAGCGTGGAGTTTGACGGGCTGTCAAGAGCCCCTCATCCTCCCTGTAGCTGGTGCAGAGGTGTCACCAACCGCCTCTACTGTTCCCATTCCCCTCATCCTCACTGTCTGTGATCTTCAGGCCTCTTTGTGGCTTCTCTCTCTCTTTCTCTTTGCATTTACATCGTGTGCTTTGGATTCATCTTTATTGCTCTGTGTTTTCCTTTAGTACAGATATATATATATATATGTAAATGCAGAGTTTAGTCATCGTGTGAGTCCTTGTTCCCTCTTGATAAAAACATATTGCCTTGTTACACTTTAGAGTAAAGGGAACAAGATGAGAGGAGTCTGCAGCCATGCTAGCAGCTTTATGAGGCTGTACTGAGGCACAAAGGTGCTAAACACGCTAACATGCTGATGTTTAGCACTTCAAATGTGCAACAAACAATGTAGATTGATAAAAGGCACTAAGAGGAAAATGATGTATGTTTGACTTTGGGGTGAAGCGTCCCTTTAAGACCACAGACACACGAAACAGACATGAAAGCAATAAGCACATAAAATGCCTCTAGATGTCCCACAACTCTTCCTCCTCTCCGTTCCAGATAACTTCTACGGCACCCCGAAGCCTCCGGCCGAGCCCAGCGCTCTGCTGCTAAATGTAACGGACCAGCTGCTGCCGGGCGCCAGACCCACCTCCGAGGGCAAGAGGAAGCGTAACAAGTCGGTCAGCAACATGGAGAAAGCCGGCATCGAGCCCCCCGAGGAGGAGGAGGAGGAGAGACCCGTCATCAACGGCAACGGCGTCGCCGTCACCCCAGGTCAGCCCCCGAACACGACCTCCGCGGTGCGCAGAGGCCCGAGGTCTCTCCGGGCAGACGCCTCGTCCGTGACAGCCCCGGGCCCCCGAGGTCACGCTCCGGGTCGGGGCCGATCCGATCCGCAGCAGTTCTTGTTTTTTAAAAGTCTGGGCAACTGGGGCTCCGGGAGCGGTTGCCTGGCAACAGAGACAGTAACAGATTGCTTTTACACGGTTTTTCTCTGGGAAAAAAAAAAAAAAACGATTTCATGGCAGATTATCACTTTTAATTGGCTGCACAAATATCTTTATGTGCAGTGTAACGGCATGTAAACTGTGAATTATAATTCACTCTCACACCAGACATGTTGTGATTAAAGCATCAGCGGCGTTTCTCTCGAGCATTCGGGATCATTTATTAGGTGTCATGATCGAGCACCAGATAGCCAGAGGGCGTGCACACGTACTCTATCGCTCTCCAGATCAACAGGAGCCCGCGGCCTCTTTAATAAACAACAAGGGACATTTTTATTAAGTGTTTTCTCTCACTTGTGATTCAGCCGTGTCCAAAGCGCTCTCTGTAAATCCTGAAAATAGGCGGGAGTGACATTTAGCAAAGCACGCCACGAGGCCGAACTTCTTGAGGTATAAATAATAGAGAGGGACCTTTCTGTGTGCTTCCTTGAACAACAGCATTCTGAACAAGGCGCTGGCTGAATACCAAACTGCAGTATCAACTTTATTTTTTTTATAGATTGTTTGGATATCGAAGAAGGCACACACACACACACTCTCACATGCACGCGCTTACACACGAACAAAACCCTCTGAGTGCATCCCGTGATCTCATGAAAAGACCATCATAAAAGAGGCTTTATGAGTTTGATTTTACTGATTCCAAATCCAAAGCCACGCTTTGGTCCTGTGACTTTCTAAGCTGGTGTTCCGCAGCCTCAGGACAAGCGCGTCTCTCACAGCAGTCACGACAGAACGGAGTCAGAGCGTCGGGCAGAAGGATGAGATTTTGGTTTTCATTCCGCAGGGAGCTCAAACAAGGTAGGACGCTTAATTATAGGGAGAAATACAGGCATGCAGATGCTAGTGTATGCTGTACAATATGGTAATAAAACGTTATTTATATGGTATCTTTCTAAATGTACTTACCAGAAGAAGAAGAAGAAGAAATTGCAGGCTTACTTTTGATGAATATGTAACAATAATACAACTTTATATACAATGTATGACACTTTTACTAATCGTCACTGAGTGCTTTACAGAATAAAAGAAAGGAAAGACGGACTGAATAATTAAATGCACAAAGTTATTTTAAAAACAAGATTTACCCTAAAGGTTTAGATGAATATGTAACAGTAATAATAGCACTTTATACTCTACAAAACCCCTTCTTCATGAGTGTTAAACGTTTATAGGATCATTTAAGTGCAGTAAATGAGATAAAAACATGAGAATTACAGGCTTACTGTTGATGAAAATGTAACAATAATACAACTTTTAAGACAATTATGACACTTTTCCTACCGTTAAAGAATGAAAGACAGGAAAGACACACTGCTCAATTAAACACACAAAGTTATATTGAAAACAAGATTAACCCTAGTTAATTACAACATAAAATGACTTTATATGTAACAGTAATAAAACTTTATGTACAGTATATGACACCTTTCGTCATGTTTATTAAGTAGAGGATAATTCAGATGCAGAGAATTAGATAAAAACTAGATTCACTATGAATGTCAAATTAAAAGATACTTGTAAAAAAAGTTATGAAGATTCCAAAAAGATTAAAAAATTTACAGAAAAGCCGATTAATATAATTAGATTTCCTCGGGTGAGTTATTCCTCGTGGTCCTGAGGGTCAAAGACCGTAGACTAGATATAAAGATGGACGACGCGTCTGTCAATCATGATTTATATCGCATCAAATAACTAATTAAAACCAAACTTATCAGAAAAAAATAACACTTGAACATCGATCAGCGTGATAACAACTACCTAAATTAACAGAAACCATCTTAACTTTTGCATTTGGCTCGTGTCCCAGCCGCTAACACGGAGGTACTTTATGACCCGTAGAGACGGAGCTCGTCGTGCTAGATATCAGCCTGTCGGAGGATCATCTTATTACCTAACGTCTACTGTAGCATCATGATGCTCATAGCTCTCTGATGCAGCCACATTCCAATACGACACAAGCTGCTTACTTACTTCCAGCCAGCAGGGGGCAATAAAGATCATTTGGCTTCACTTTTAGGGGAGCTTTCATTGCCGTCTATCTTTATGTTCAGTTTATAGTACAGTAACAAGCTCAGTTACTCTTCAGTCTTGATTTAGCACCACTGGGCTCTTTATCTAAGCATCTCAGCTTGCCCAGTGCCCAGTTCTTATCTGCAGTTACTCCCAATGATGCAGATGACACCCACCGCACTCCTTCGCGCCGAGAGAGAAAATGCTGGAAACAATTTTGAACTGATTCCTATCGGCGGTGTTGGGATGCTCAATAACTCTATGCCGTGCAGTGAGGCGTGTTTGATCCTAAAGTGGGCTCAGGAGGAGTTTTTTTCTCTGTAGATGGACAGAGTGTGGGCTGACCGGGAGAGCTGAAGGGGAATCAATAGAGCGCAGCAGGCTCTGTGATCTAAGCAGATAGCTAGCTCGCTCTTTTCCCTCCCATAGATTATCTCTCAATCCTTTCCTCTCATTCGTCCCTTCTCCACTTCCCTCCTGCAGCGCTCGTCTGGGAAGCACACACACACACACACACACACACACACACACACTTGGCATGTCTTTCTCTTTCTTCCATACACACCATTTCTCTCTCTGTGTGTGAATGCGCAGCCACAACTCAAACTAGGGCATCACAGCCAGCGTCTCTCTCCATCTCTTATTGTCTCTAATGCTTTATTCGTCTTTCTGTCTTGTTAACCTCCATCGTTCCCTCTCCTGCCTTCACCTCCCCCCTGCCTCTCGCTCACCTTTCTCTAATCATTCCTTCCTTTTTACTGTCTCCATCCTAACCCCCGACTCTAAATCAGTCTCCTTCTCCCTGCCTCCCACGTCTCCGCGTCCCCGCTTCACCCTCCCTTGTCTCTCACCCTCGTCATCCCCCCCTCTCCTCCCCGGAGTGATAAAACTGGTGTCTGACGCATTCCTGCTCTCTTGTCACCTCAGAGTCGAGCGAACATGAGGACAAGAGCACGGACGCTTCGGGGGACATCGCCCCGCAGAGCATCCCAGCAGAGGCCCCACCTGAGGCGCCCAAAGAAGACGGACAGTCCCCGAAAATGACGCTACCCAAACCAGAGGACAACGACGAGCTAGGGCCACTGCCGGACAACTGGGAGATGGCGTACACAGAGAAAGGAGAGGTGTACTTCATAGAGTAAGTGTTGTGGGTACATCAACTGTAACGTTGATCCGGGACTGTCGTACTGTATCACTGATGAAACCTGGATATTCTAGTCTACGGTGTTCATAAAAAGATATAAATAACTCACCAGATGGAAAGCAATCTTTTTAAAGCAGCAGTCAATGATTTTTATGGCCACCTGGAAGCAGCAGAACAAGCTGTAAACACAACAATGACATATTGCCATCTTATAACGTTGATAAGGGGAACGTGTTAGCGAACTGTTGCCTATTTATGGATACAGCAGACGCGGAGCCACGTTAGCGTTCGACTCATTCCTTTGCTGCAAATGGAAGTGATGCGCTGAGAGTGAACCAAAACAGTGAGCTAAAAGATGCTGTTAAATATTGATTAGTGCCGCTTTAAAGTAATGAAACAAAAAAAGACTTTGGGTGGTGAAAAGTAACAGCCATGTGATTGTTCCCCAACAACTTTGCTTATGTTCCAGCCTTCAGAGATCGCAACATGAGTTAGTATTTTCATTCTCCAGTAACAGAATTAAGTTAAGAGTTACTACATTAGGGCTCGGTAACATCTAAATTTACTTCTGTATATTCCCTTGTGTACACACACACACACAGAGGCCATAATTAATGCTGGGTGGTTTAATGAGATTTAGAGGTCCTTAGAAATACCTTGCTGCACAGAACTCTGTTAGCTCTTAAGTTGAATTCATTGGAGTTGTTAGCTTTTTAACAGCCGCAGTAAAACCGCGGAGGTGAGTCTTTGTTACTTAAGCGTAATGGAGTAGCTGCGTGGTGGTGGTGAGGGAATTATCTGTTCATGGACGTGGACATGTGTACTTGTGCAGCATTAATTAACGTAGCCGTAACAGGAAGTTCTGCTATTAGAAATATTTTGTTTTTTTTTATTGCATCAACCGATCATTCCAGTCATTAGGCTAAATTTCTCCGTAGCGTTGATTGAATCCCGGCGCACTTGAACGCATCATAAACTGTTAGAAGCTGCGCGGCAACACCAGCCTAAGAAACGAAACAGCTGTGACACCACCACCGCTGCTCACCATATGTCTCCTCCCCTAAACAGACAAATCTCATGCTCCCACACCCATCAAGCACATTACACAACTAATGCCGTTAGCCCACTGAATTTGTAGCTTCCAGTTTTTTGTCTGGGCGTATGTGATGCCGTGCCAAAGTGAAAGCAGCCGCCAAGAGGATGCTCGCCTTCGACTGGCCTCCGTACAAGATCAATTTGTTTACCTGCAGCCCTTGAAGTGAGGCGGCTGAGGAGAGGCTCGGAGGGAGATGGAGGTGGAAGGAAAAGAAAGTGACAGTGATTAAAAATAGTAAAGATTGGGGCGGGAAAAGAAGGTGAGTGGGAGGACTAGATAGATGCAGTAGAAGTAGATATTTATACTATAAATAGTAATGTATGGCAATAGAAGAGAGGAAGGAAGAGCAAGGAAACGAGTGAAATGCTTTGGAGCAGAATCAAAAGCAGCGCTAAACAGACTTTACCTTTCCTTGAACTGCACTTTATTTGGCTCTGTGTTTGGCGCGGGCCTTAAGCTCCCACTTTTATCCATGTTTAGGGATGGCAACGTCCGTCTGTTGGTCCACTATTTTGGTCCAGATTTGAATTCCCCAAAGTTTTCTTCTAGCGCCACCATTAGGTCAACGTTTTGGAGACATGTCTCAACGCCATGGTGCCACCACGAGGTTGACATTTCTGTTTTTGGGTGAAATAGATTACTGTGAATTTTGAATTTTGTCCATGTTGTGTAAAACTCCTTCACCAGGACAACTTTATAAAGTGGTACTATATGAGATGTTGTGCTTTCAGCTAGTTTTCAGCTCTGCTTTGGCAAAAAAACATAATTAACGCAGCTCTAACATCTGTATAGATTCATATTTTTGAGCTTTGTTGTTGTTTTCTTACATAGATTGTTATTCCTGTCATTAGTGCATTCCCATGATCTGTCTGCTTAACAAATTCTGTTGGTTAATAAGTTTAAGTTAACATGTGCAGACCTTTAAAGTGTTGAAAAGAACAAAGATACCAGGACGCTTCTTTACGGGATCATCTTCCTGCGTCTCCTCACCTCAGTTTCTTTACCGCTGGCACTTTGTGTGCACCTCCCTACTGTCACCATGAAGGGAGGCCATTGTGGCTCCACAGCTTCAGTTGAACTGTGGAGGTGCATCGGGTTTCCCTGGCACATCATAACTGATCTAGATCCAGCTCTCTGCCTGAGGCTTTGGATGAAACTGCCAAGCTCACAGCTGTTCCCCTCCATTACTCCCTCAGTCCCCCCCTCCTCTATCTTTTCCTTCACCTTCCCCTCCCCTCCTCCTCTGCCTGCTAATGAGACACAGTAAGCAAATTAAAAGTATTGATTGCCATTTTGTTAACTTAAAGCTTTTTTTTTTTGTTTGTCGTCACCTTTTTAGAGGTAGGCACACAAGGGAGTCTCATCTTTCCTCTCTGAAATGATTCTCCGGCCGAATTAAGAATCCACCGACCTCCTTCTCTTTTTCTGCCAAGTCTCCTCTCTCTCGCCATCTATCACACTCCCTCTCACTCTCTCTCTCTCTCTCTCTCTCTCTCTCTCTCTCTTTCTGTCGTCTCTTCACAGCCACAACACCAAGACAACATCGTGGCTGGACCCGAGGCTAGCCAAGAAGGCAAAGCCGCCCGAGGAATGCAAAGAGGATGGTGAGTACTGCGTCTTTATCTTCTATTTTTCCTTTCCTTCTCATTTCCTTGCTCCTCGTGTTCATACATTTTAATTGCACAAGTTCCCCACAGCATAAATCTTTCAAGGTTTAAACCTTTGCCTGTTGATTTGACGAGATGCATAGTGAGATGATTTCGTACGAGACTTCAGTTCATTTGAGGGACATTTGCCGATTCTTGTGAGCCGGCGAAGGATTTTTTTATTTTTTTTTAGGAGTTATGCAGTGAAAATGTTGGTGTGTGTGTGTGTGTGTGTCAACACCCGTCGCTGGGGATAGGAAGCCCGGTGATATGTGTGTTTAAAGCCCGGGTCCAGAGAGAATGGAGGTTACAAAGACTTCTTTATACTCAGGGAGATGTGGAGTGTCCTTCACCCGCCCACGCACACGACAAACACACACCAGAAAGAAAGGAGAAGGATGAATGTCAATGCAGCGGGTTTCTAGACGAGCGTACATAAATACGAGTGTGTCATCTATCTCTTTCGCCCTCACTCCCACTCCCCACTTCCCCATTCGTCTTTTCTTTATGTGTGCGACCGAGAGGAGATATATCGCCTGAGTTATAGACGGGGAGGTAGTGGAGCTGAGTAGGGCTGGATTTTGGAGATGGACAGAGACAACAAATAAGAAATGAGAGAGAGAGGGGGGGGGGGGGGTTTGTGTGTTTTTTGTGAGTCTGAGTGAGTGTTTTGGTGTATGTCCATGGTGGGAGGGTGGGGGAGTTTGTGTGCATATTCCTGGTAAAGGTGTAACCACACGGATAGAGTTTCTCTAAAAATACATTTGGCGCTGACACACACACACACACGAGCAGACAGAGAGACGGACAAGCGCTCCTGAAAACTGTTTTCAAACGACTCTTTGCTTTCGCTTCAACCTGCCTTGTGTGCCAGGTGTGTGTGGGTCGAGTGGGGGCTGCAGCTAATTATTGTTATTATCATCAATTAATCATTGTGCTACGTTTTTAGTTGAATGTTCAGTTCCCAGACCCAAAGGTGATGCCATCAAACTGCTTATTCAGTCACTGACTTAACAGCCCAAAACCCCAAATGATTCCATTTCCATTGAAATAAAACAAAGTCAGTCCACCAACTAGTGGATTGTTTGCCGTGAAGTTTGGTACAGACAGTTGTGTTCCCAACAACATGAATTGTAATAACTTTGGTGATCTCTTAACAATCCATTTAGCACCATCGTCAAGTTAAGATGTGTCCAGTATTTTGCTTTTATGTCCAAATACCTGCAAAGCCAATGACATTCCCATCGACCTCAGTTGTAGTTTGTGTTTAGTGCTAATCAGCAAATGTTAGCATGCTAACACGCTAAACTAACGTGGTGAATATGGTGAACGCTACACCTGCTAAACATCAGCATGTTAGCATTGGGTGCAAATTAGCATGCTGACATTAGCGTTTAGCTCTAAGAACCACTTTGACTAAGTGACTACAGTCTCACAGAGGATCATATCTGAGGGTTAGGGTTAGTTAGTTAGTTAGTTAGTTAGTTAGTTAGTTGTTTTTGCAACCAGAGAAGTCTCCTCCTGATAGCCAGTAGAGAGATTGTAAGTTTCTGCATTAGCTTCACTTTTCTGACCCGGAGGGTTTGCTGCCTGGACAAAGCAAATGTTAAGAGGTGTTTGCAGACGCCGTTTGACTGCAGCAAGATAGAGTGAGAGGAGGATGGAATGGCACCTGGTCTGAAAACATTTGCACTGTGTGTGATGGCATTAAACACGGGCACTGCTTCCTGTTGACACATTGGCTGTTTTATCTTTGCAGTAGGATTACTTCCCTGATCTTGCATTTTATTCAAAAGTGCTGTCGCTGAATCTCCCCGTTCCCTCTCAATCTCAAGACATTGAAGGGAGACAGATCTCCAACATGATGAAATGACAGAGAAACAAAGACAGAGACGCCTGTGAGGAATTACTCAAAATTAGATTTTGCCTTTTATCTCCAGCACTTCCAATCCTATTTATCCACCAAGGACACTCCACCAGGAGAGGTGTGCTGATATTTGTGGGGACTGTTATTGATCTGGTTGGGCAACTAATCCAGTTAGTCCTAGAATGTAGTGCTTAAGGGTGGCTGCTGGTCTGTAAGGAGACACACATGACCATTGTTGGGCCAATAGATATTCATCATTTTCTGTCACACTCTGAGTGAGTTGGTGCTGACTGTCTGGAAATAAAGGTTTCTTTTGCTTTTTTTGTGCAAAAATAAACGTTTTAGCTTGTCTGTTGGTCATCCTTTGTGGTCCAGACTGAATATCTCACGGCCATAGACTAGACCAGGTTAGAAGATGAATTGTAATAACTTTGGTGATCCGTTACCGTTTGGTTTAGCTCCATCAGGTTCACTTAAATTCATCCAATACTTTGTTTTATGTGCAAATCCCTGCAAAGCTGAAGACATAACCGTCAACCTCAGTTGTAGAGCTAATTACAGCATGCTAACACGCTAACTTAAGATGCAAAATGTTACACCTGCTAAAATCAGCATGTTAGCATTGTTATTGTGAGCGTGCTAACATGGCGAGGTTAGCGTTTAGCTCAGAGCATCACTGTGTAAGTACAGCTTCACAGAGCTGCTAGCGTGGCTGCAGAGGGATGTTTGTTTCTGATTTTAAAGATTTCTTGTTCTCACATCAATTCAGGGGGTTTGTTTAATGACATAATCATTCCGTTTTTTCTCCTCTGCGTTTACCCAGATGTTCAGCGTTCGCGTCTTCTTGACTTGTCTGCAGTAAAAGTGTGTTTACAGTTTAAGAGGTTTGTGTGAGCAGCCACATGAGAGGTGTGTTGTTCCCTGCAAAAACTTCCAAAGCCCCGTGGCTCCAGCCAACCCTCGAGAGCTGAGCTCAGTTAGGGAGAGAAAAGCTGCCTCTGTAAATTCGCTATTGATTGGTGGAAAAGGTAGACGTGTGAGTCCGTGTTTGGACCCGAGCCATGCTCTGATAAGCGCTAACAGGATTGCAGGGTGGAGTCGGTGAGCTGTGACGGGACAACAGGCTCAGAGGAGGAGGAGGAAGAGGAGGAGAGCGAGAGTATTAAGTGTGGAGTTGAACACACAGTGGTGCACAGTAAAGACCAGGTGTGGAAGAAGTATTTAGATCCTTTACTTAGATTTCGCAACACCACAAAATACTCCAATAAAAAGAAAACCATGTTTTCTGCTGTCAAAAATGTAAGTATTCTCATGAAAATGTACCTTTAAAGATTATATAAACTACTTTATTTTGAGCTAAAATTCAAAAGTGTTCAAAATGTTGGTAATAATCCTTCATTGCACAAAACTGTGTGCGCACGACCGCACTAAGTTCGGTCGGTCTTGTTGTATTTTTTTATATAATATCATTGGATGATTATTACATTAAGCCGCATGTACTGTTGTCTTCGGAGGTGGAGCTTATTTTACCCTCTTCACATATTTTAATATTTTTTTATGATAGCTGTAGCAAAGAAAGTGGAGTAAAAAGTACAATAATTCCCTCTGAAATATTATAGAATTATAGTATAAAGAAGTCTAATATGGAAATGCTCAAGTAAAGTACCTCCAAACTGTCCTTAAATGCAGTAGGTGAGTAAACGCTTCCACCGCTGGTAAAGACAACTTGTTCTCTCTCATGTTGAATGTCAGCTGCAACACATACAAACAGATTCAGTGAAAAAAAAATGTGTGTTCGGCTCAGCGCGCTCATTCCTGCGCGTTCAAAGGAGCGACGGCTCCACTGAAGACGGAGCAGTTGACATCACAGACGCCTTGTTGTTACATAACTCACACTATATATTTTCCTCTGCCTCCATCTTTCCCACCTTCTCTCCCTATACCTCCGTATCCGTCTCCCTCCCACTTGTCCTCCTGTCTCCTCTTCTTGTTATGGTGGACGAGTAGAACTAGGACAGGCAAACAGAACCTCGCTGTTTGCTTTTATTCTCCCCTCCACTCTTAAAGTTGCTCGTCCCCCCCTTTCCCCGGCCTGCCAAATATTTGTTGGCTGAGAAAGAAAGAAAATCAAGCGCGCCCGTTGTTGCTTCACTGTTTTTTACCTCAGGTATGCCAAAGCAGGTAGCGAGAATCCCCCTGACAAGTGAATTAAAATCAGACAAAACTCTGAAGATGTTTTTTCGTCACTATTTCAGCATGTTTCATCAGACGACATCTGGGAAAAAAAAAACCGCTAAGCACACACAGCACCGGTGTGTACAGTATATGAATAAACGTAGTCACATAGAGGGATTCTAACTTTGATGATGCTCAGGTTTGAAGGCGTTTAATCGTATTACAGCATCCTTTGTCTTCTGTCTGCCTGTGTCCCAGCAGACTTGCACTCGTATGAAAACAGACAGCACCAAACCTGGACGTGTAATTACATTCTGGTCATGTGAGGAGCTTCACAGGCAAAAGTTATTCTGGTCTCTCTCAGGCTGGCGTTGGGCTCCCATCTTGTCCTCTCTCCACATAAAGCAGGGCCGGTGTTTTTACTCTATTTTCTGTTTCTCAGTTAAAAAAAGCCGCCCTCTGTGTGTGTGTGTTCCACCGATACTTCATCATGTATGTCCATGTGGACGCTGCAAGGCTCCAGTTTTGGAAATGTCACCTCTCCTGTTCGCCCAGTTGTACTTTTAGCCAGCTCAGTGGAACCTTTTGTGATTTTTCTTTTTGAGGGGGGGTGCAGGACGTTTTTTTTAGGGGACACTGAATGCAAGAACACACTCTTTCCACGGTGCGTGTGTGTGTGTGCAGTCCTACAGGTGAGTGATTATAGACGGAGAGACGCAGCGCCCTCCTTCACCTTGAGACTCCTGCAGCAGGCGCGAGGAGTAGCGGGGAGGGCCAGGCGAAGCTGTCCGCAAAGTGATTGATGGGTGTATTTTGAGAACATCCCCAGCAGAGCATGCCTGAGGCCTGGAGATTGGAAGGAGGATTCAAAAAGTCTGTGTGGCAGTTGTGTGTGTGTGTGTGTGTGCGGGGGATGCGTGCATGCTGAATTAGCTGTCAGTGTGTGAGTGTGTGGATCAGCAGCAATGGATTGTTTTAACTACATCCAAGCCAACTGATATACTAATAAATCAACATGATGTCAAGATCTTGATATAAGGTTCCGCATTGTGTGGAATTTGGTTGTCGTAATATCAAGATGTATGACTTTCTAGGTCTTTCTGGCCGCGTTCCAGTTCAAGGATAATGTTGACCATCTTTTTCACACAATACAAATATGAATTGATCCTAACGTGTATTACTTATGTTGCCAAACCTTGATATACTGTAGCGTATCCCACAGATTTCCATTGTCGTGCAAAAACTATTGAAAGCTCATGCACATGCACTGGGTGACATGTTGCTGCATTACCGTTAACGTTGGCACATCAGTTTATTTTGATCCCACATACACCGTCCTGCTGCCAAAAATACTCCAAATACTGCAGAGCACCAAACATGTATTAATCCACAGTATAAAAATAGTCCGTGACAAACACGCTGCTTACTCTTGTTTGAGTAATGTTTGCTACAAACTACAGAGCCCAGCTGTTTTGGGGAAGTTGCTGAGCCTTCTTTTAAATAAAACTATATCTTATATATTTGTGAACTGTATTAAGGATTTAGAACCAGAACCAGGCCTGAGCGGGGCAGACTGTAAAATGAGGAAAGGGAATCTGGTGCTCAGAAACACTACCGGTTTTGTCCACAGGGGCCGCCAAAATCAACCCAATTTGAAAGTTCCTCTTAGTAGCTTTAATATATACTGCACAGCAGTGCTAAATCCCATCTGGTTATTTTATTTACAACCAAGTTCCTGTGATACATGCATCACAGGTGATATCAAAAGATGCTCTTTGTATTCTCCCACAGCACACATTCAAACGTGTCCAAAACCCGAAAATGTTCATTTGGCTATTGTAAAAATAAATATTCACGTTGAACGAAGCAGAAACCTTGATTATAATTTGTCAAATTTTCTTGACTTAAAGATGTACTTGATTGTCAAACTTGTTGCAGTTTAGTTTTCTGTCAATTTACTAATCAAGTGATTCTTTCAACGGTTACACAATTACTGTACAGTGTGAGAGGATTTCATCCACATTTCCCACCTGTCTGCCTAATTTGATGCAATTTCGTGTGTTAGAATTTGATTATGCTCAAATTGTCTTTCCGATCAGTATGTTGGAAGACAATTTGACTTCAGCAATTTAAAGCATGTAATTGCTTTTAACACCACCATCCGATATTTATCTTTTTTAAAGTATTTGTCTGTTTTGACTCTAATTGAGTTAGAAATTTGTTGAATCCAATTCAGCTTAATACATAATTTAGTCTAATCGACAGCATCCAGGAAGCCGTTATAAAAGAAGCTACTTTACATAATTTAAGACCTAACAAAAGGGTCTCACAAAGAAAGCACTTTCTCTGCTCCACCCCTGACTCCACAGGGACAGTGAGAGGGTTCGGCAGAGCAATAGTGCAGATGGAGAGCCGAAGAGGAGAAAGTATGTGCGTTTTTGTGTGCAGCTGTAAGTTGTTGTCTGTTTTTTTTTCACATCGAGCTCCCCAAATACACCAGAACTTTGGAGGCAAAAGAGGAGAGAATAAGTGCCAGGTCACAGTTCAGTACGTCTCCTTCTGTCCCTGGAATGTCCTGATAAGCTACAAGCTTGTGAATTCAGCTTCTTCTTCTTCTTTCTTTTTTTCTTCTCATTTTCATTCTGGAGCTCAACTATTGTCTGCTCGCTCTGAGACGGGGACCAGTGGGACCGTGCGGTAGAGGGAACGTAAGGACATGCATTTCTCCGCAGCGCAGGTGCTTTTTAACAGGAAAAAAAACCAACACTGAAGCTCATTGAAATGGAGCACAACACACCGTGAAGAGAACACTGTTGCCAGCAAGTGACGCAATTAACTGATTTGTTGTCAGCGCCGTGGCTGTTGCATTGACTTTTCCTGTCACGGTGGAGATGTATTGGTTTGTTAATGATCTTCTAAAAGACTTGAACCATGAGCCTTTTCCCCGGTGGCTTCTGATGTGAAAATATGAGGGTATCTCTCAGTGCATCAATCTGTGTCAAACCCTGTCCCAGCCTGTGTAGTTTTATCACACTGGAAACCGATATATGATTATCTGACACCTATTAGCCTGTGCACTTGTCCTCAGGGAGCCTTGGCATGTTGATTATGTAGTGGCAGTAGTAACATATGCGAGTACTGAGCATGCAGTGCCTGCACGTTGGAGAACTACGGTGGCCTTCAGGTGATAAAAAGGTTCATCGTGCGCGTGCTGCTCCAGCCTCTGTCCCTTAAACAACCATTTGTTCTTCACTCCACTCCACTCCCCCCCCCCTCTAGTGAAACAAAAGAAGCTCGTGCTTAACCAACAACAAGCTCAGCGACGCCGGGGAATATTGCATGTGACAGGGCCGGCCAGCGTCTTTTTCTTTTACAGCTTTGTTGATTGTGCTTTTGATTGTGACCGGCAGGAGAGTGAATATCTGCACATATATGGGAAAATGGTCCTTTTGTTGACTGAGGAGATAGCCGAGTTTATAAATCACAGCTTGTACTGACCGAGGAAATATCGACTTCTGTTCATCAGCACTTTCAAGTCCACAGAAAATATCATGTCTGAGACACAATCAGTAACTTTAGCACGGCCTGCCTGTGGTTCCTGAGAAGACAAAATACCAGTGATGAGAATAAAATTATAGAAGATTCAAAAGACGGCGTCATCAAGCTCTCTGCCGTGTTTGCTTTTTATACAGACGGGGTTGTTTGGAGCCTCAGACGGTTAGCTGAGGTTTCCACCAGGAACATTTCTGCTGATCTTTCAAGGTGGACCTGCAACCCTGGCTAATCTTAAAATAAATGGCTTCATTTTTCTGCAAACACCGCTATATATCACGTTGAACATGGTGGGAATTAAATTCACAGGTGGTCTGGGTGTATTAATGTTCTGTTGGGGCAAGCGGGCAGCAGGTTCTGTAGTGCCTGCATGTGATACCTCATTTCGCTCATGGGGTCTGCTGGCGTTATTATTAAAAACAAGCCCATACTAAAAAATATCAAATATAACTATTAATGATAATATAGCGATGCATCAGACGTACACTTTGCACAACATCTAGTTACATGAAGTTTTGCGCGCTAGAAAGCATGTGTTTGCGATATCGTGATAGATTAATGGTGATCGCCGTCATGCCCCTTCAGTCTTCTCCCTGCCAACACCGTGGCC
Source organism: Pholis gunnellus (assembly GCF_910591455.1). Classification (NCBI taxonomy): domain Eukaryota; kingdom Metazoa; phylum Chordata; class Actinopteri; order Perciformes; family Pholidae; genus Pholis; species Pholis gunnellus. The sequence goes on along the minus strand of NC_136549.1, from coordinate 13,714,949 downwards.
GGTCCAGGAATGCATCCGTATCATCTCCATAAGTGTTGTATGTTAACCAACCAGTTAATCGCCAGCTGTTTGGTCTGATGCTGCTCTACTGTATGACTGAACTGCAGCCGACTCCCTTTCAAGCTCGCTGTCCCATCAGTAGCTGTCACCAGCTTCGTTCAGCCACTTACCACACGGACATTGAACATTCACGTATCTTATGAGCCTCGATGTGAAAGACTCGGTTAACAACAGCTTTCTGACATGTTCCTGTTTCTCTCCTGTGACGGTGAGAACGCAGCCTTAGCGATGACGCCTTCTTGTTCTCGTCTCATCAGAAAATCTATCCTCAAGTTGCCCGTTAGACCACCTCCTACCAGAATTCATTGGCACAAAGAGTTCAACACATGGAAATGAAAGGTGTTGGGAAGTACTGCTGTGCAGGATATGTGAAAAACGTATCCAGTAGGCGCTGTGGGAAGTCTGATAAATTGCATGTTTGAAAATGTCAAAAAATCTGGGGGGGGGGTAGAGAAGTGAGCTCACCAGACCTCTAGCCCAAAAAGGTTTGTAGCCAACCAGTGTGCACTGTTCATTTCATGTTATGAGATATCAAAATCATAGTTATTCTACCATCAAATCTGAATCTGTGATTTCAGTGACATTTGAGAAAGGAGACTGGGATAATTATGGCCAGTGTTGGAGCTTTGGCACATTTTCTTTTGTCTGTGGTGGCATTTCAGAGACTTCAGCGTAGCTTTCAGTTTGAGGTTTAGATAATTGAGGTTGGATTGTGCTTGCAAAGAAAGAGCTCTGCAGTAGGTGAGTGTGAACCACTGCTCAAAACAGCAGCCCACTGTTAAATGTGTTGGGACGTTTTATTTGTTGTATATTTCTTTGGTGTGTGCTGCCAAATGTGTGTTCTCAAATCAGTGTTCCCTAAACATCACACCTTGGCCAGTGGATGTTTTTGCTCATATGGACCCGCCCACACTTTAATTAATCGGTCGTGATGTGTTTTTCACAGTAAACTCGCTGCTTGAACTGCGTGAACGGAACAGTTCAGCATCCGGTAGAAAAAAAGAACTTTCATATTTTCTTTGGTGACCTCAAAAGGCTTGAATCACTGGAAATGATTCGGTTCGGATGGATGAGAAGAACGAAAGGAAACAGGACACGAGTAAATCAGTGCAGTGTCTGCGGGCTGTGTGGTTTGCCCCCCAAAAAAGAGAAAAAAACAGAATAAAAAATGCACAAACTTGTGAGCATGAAACTTCCAAAAAGGCCGGCTCTGACTGTGAGACCGCGTGAGAGATGGGAGGATACTCGAGGAAGGAAGAAGTAGCGATGGAGACGGAGGGGAAATAAGGTGAAGAGGAGAGATACCATTGAGTGGCGCTGGGGGAGAGAAAACGTGGGGAAGATGCCAGGATGCCTCCTGCTGGCAGTAAATGGCCCTCCACCTGTGACTGCAGGATGGATGCTGTAGCATGACTTGAGATTGCAAACATTTTTCCGCTCGCTTCGGGGGCTCCATCATTTTCCTACCTGGAAATTTCACACCGGCTTGACATTTCCTCCGTGGACGCATGCAGCATGGTGGTGATAAGCAGTGCTGGCTTTCTGTGCCACACACACACACACACACACACACACACACACACTCTCCTTGTCCCGAGTTAGCTCTCCATCGCTGGCTGCTGACAGAGAGGTTATAGACGACACTCAGCGGAGCCAAACAAGCGACAGGGAGCAAAGAGACAATCCTCCCAAGTCCAGCGTTTATCAGCACACCGCTCAGTGCAAGCAACAGCGTTCCGTGGTGTGTACGTGTTCATGTGAGTCTCTGCTGCAATTACACCACATGAAAGGCAGTTCTGCGGAATAGTGGCCACGAGTAACAACTACAGGATCATGTGTCTGGCATTCAATTCTAAAAGAGTTAGCAGTGGAGAAGAGACATAAAGCTCGTGATCAGGGCTCAGTAATGTCTGCTAACATTAGCCACCGCAAGCTACTACACACCAGACCAAGTAAAGCTGCAGCAGCAAAACCCTGAGAGTGCATTGAGCTCAGCAACACAGCATCTGGTTTCTTCTGAATCAACTGTTTCTTTCTTTTCAAAGTGAAATGATCTTGATTTGAAGTGGCTGCAGAAGGTTCACCACAACTTATGTCTTCTTCTTTTCACATTTTCTGGAGTTTCTAAGCATCTTTTTCTCTCATTTTTGGCCTCAACTCCCAAGAAGAATAGTGATTTTGATCAAAGGTTCTCAACTTTTTTTCAGCCAATGACCCCTTTAAAAGATAGAGAATATAATCAGGTACCCTCACATGTTTGTCCCTTTGAATGATTTGAGCCTATTTGTTTCTACTTCTATCGTCTGAGTTATGTGAAAGAACAACATGAAGCACGTATTAGAAAGATATTAGACATTTATTAAACAATGTTCTCTCTCAGAGTAGCAGGAATGAGCGAGCCAAACGAATGGAACACAAGACGTTGTAACAAACCAGAGGGTTCTTTTCTTGGTGTTTTGAGGAGCTTCGTTTGTCGAGTCTGTCTTCCCTTCTCCTGAAAGCGGAGACATGTCTGGCTTCCTGCTGCTCTTCTTGTGGACATTTTAATAGAAAAGGCTTTTCACAGGAAGTCCGCTGAAATGCACGACAACCCTTTGATCTCCCGCATTTGTGTGCGTCTGTGTGTGTGCATATGCAAAATGATGGGGAGGGTCAGTGTGTGCTCGTGTAAAGTAAGTAACGTAATGTGTGTGTGTGTGTGTGTGTGTGTGTGTGTGTGTGTGTGTGTGTGTGTGTGTGTGTGTGTGTGTGTGGCGCCCAGTAAAGGTGAGAACATGAAACACTCTCTTTCATATTTAATGAGTGGAGATGGGGTTAAGGAATGTTCACAGGAGGTATTCCCGTGGGCTGTCAACCTGCTCGCAGCGCGCTGTTATATCACCCACAACCACGCGCGTCTGTGTGTGTGTGTGTGTGTGTGTGTGTGTGTGTGTGTGTGTGTGTGTGTGTGTGTGTGTGTGTGTGTGTGTGTGTGTGTGTGTGTGTGTGTGTGTGTGTGTGTGTGTGTGTGTGTGTGTGTGTGTGTGCCTTTTAGTGAGTGCACAGGCAGAAAATAGTCCGTCCTACTGAAAGTTTAATCATTTGTTTTGAGGGGATGGGGAAAGGGGGTTCAGAGAAGCATATGGCACGTGCACGAGCAATGCACCAGCATTGTCGTGATATTTCCGCCATGTGTGGGAGGGATGGGAGTGTGCGCCGCTATCTCTTGAGTCCGTAAACTAGGCCAGGTAGTAATAAGGAATAGTATGCAATGACCATGTTGGGTCCTTTTGTGTATGGCTGTTCTGTGTGTGTTTCTCGCAGGCTGAGCTCGTCCGGTGCTTCCCTGTCTGATTAGGAAGCGTTTCCTCCGCCGTTATCTCCGCTCTCATCCTGATTAACTTCACGTTGTCACTAATCAAAGCCGGTCTGCACAGCAGCTGGGCTGCACTGGAACACGCTGTCCCCGAGCTCTGGTGCTAGATTCAGCTTAGATGCTACACCAGCAGGAGCTGTGTCCCCCAACTTGGTTTTGAATGATCACACTATTATGCTTAAAACATCACCGTTTGGGAATATGCTTTTAATGCAAATTGCTCTTATCCTGGAAAGCAAACATCTAGACTTCCTTCTAGACGTGTTTTTGAAGAGCCGTGTTTGTTCAGGGAGCTGTGGGCGAAGGAAAGAGGAGAGGGCAGCTTTGAAAATCCTGTCCTGTGTGACTGACGACTGTGAGCGGCTTGAGGAAGTTCAGCTTTGATCACTGAGAACAAAGGCGGCGTGTTCAGCAGTACAGTCCACACACCGAAAGAGGCTGAGAGAGCAGGAATGTCTTATGACCTTGACTTCATACAGTTCTTTGGAAAAGTTGCAGGCCGCTCTGGAAAAGCCAAGTCAAAGCTATTCACTGCCTCTGAGCAGCTACTTTTTAGCTACGCTAGCGACTTGACTCTATTGAGGACAACGTCGATTCATCGGTCCACCGCTTTGGTCCAGACGTACAATATCTCAACAACTGTTGAATGGATTGCCATGACATTCTGTTCAGAGGTTCCTGGTTCCCAGAGGATGAACTTAGTGATCCCCTGACTTTTCCTCTGGAGTCACTAACAAGTTGACATTTGTGGTTCTGAGTGAAATCGACAACTATTGTGTAGACTGTTGTGAAATCTGCTACAGATGTTTGAGGTCCCTAGAGAATATATTAAAATGACTTTAGTGATCATTACACTTTTCAATTCCATCAGTTTGTTACAAAAACCTACAAGACTATTGGACATTCCCTTCAGCCTCATGAGCACTTTGTGTTCACTGCCAATTAGCAAATGTTAGCATGATAACAGGTAAATATGAACCGCTAGACATTGTTACTGTGTCACAGAGCCTCCGACACTGCAGACTCGTAGTCCTGTTGGTACGTTTAAAATGTAAACCAACATGACTTTGGACAACGGATTACGAAACATTGATCCTACAGGAAGAACAAAACTGCACAAAGTGGTTGTGTGAAGTGATCTTTGAGTGGACTGGAACAGATTTGAAAGAAATGATGTCTCCTTCCAAAATTGTATTAATTAATAAACTGCTTCTTCCTTCAAAGGCAGTACACCATGAGTCACTATGAATCTTGTAGATCCTGCTTGCTTCATGTCAGTGTGCTCATTGTTGCCTTTTTGAAAACGACAAATCCAAAGTTGAAGCATTGACATTCATACTTTGATACGCGTCGTTCAAATTCTCCTCACAGCATTTCTGCTCTTTGATCCGTCTGTCATCTGACAATAAGTGACTGTCATGTGCTATTTGTTAACTGTTAATCACCGATAGAAATGTGTACCAGCTGACACGGTGAAGGTTCAACAAGCTCAGGGTTAGTGCATGTTCTAGTTTAAAGCTGTTAAACTAGGCAACGTTCTCACATCAAAACCCCAATATTTACATCACAGAAAACATGCAGAGCATAAACATTTCACTGATTTAAAATGCGGCACTAGATCTATCAACATCTGGTGTTATTTTGCAACTTTTTTCTTGGCGAGGGGTTCATCTGATGCGCAGCTTTAAAAGAGCGACTATAGCCTCTTTTAAATCAATCAATGTGACAAGCTGCTTAGAAAACACATGTATTTAGATGTTTTTTAGCTCATGTCTTGTCGCCATCCCTTTTCTTTTTTTATAAAAGATAAGATTTCTGAATATTCACAGGCGTGAATAACGGCCCTCCAGTTAACACGTTATCGCGCAATCGAAACCCTGGTAATTACCGGCAGTAAAGCGATGCTGTAAACTAATTCTGCCACAAAGATGCTTTCATGTAAGATCAATATTCTGTTGCAAGTTCATTGAATAAACAAGCCCCTTCGTTATTGTCCTCTCACTGGTGCTCTTCTTTCTTTTTTTTTTCACAGAGCTTCCGTACGGCTGGGAGAAAATCGATGACCCCATTTACGGCAGCTACTATGTTGAGTAAGTCGGCTACATCTTTAATATGCAGCGGCTTGCTTTTGATTTCTCAACGTGGCCCGGTGGTGCTGTATTAATCATATTCCTATCGCGGCAGACATGGCTCTGCAGCCAGGAAGCGGTTGCTCCCTCTGTCTGCCTTCTGACGGCTCGCTGTTTGTTTGCAGGGGGGGTTTGTTCGTCTCTGTGTGCTTATCCATATTTCTGTGTGATCCTTCTGTCGGAAACACGCGTCTGCATCTATATCTGTAGCTCATGAGCAGAGATCAGTGTGTCTCTGCATGTCTGTTCACCATCTTCACAGCCACTGCTGCAGTAGCGTGTGCTCTGTATTGAACTGCACGTCCCCTCCCTGTTCGGAGGTGTCATTTCTTTTGGCTGGATGCTCCTCGCGCTCTATTTTTAGACATGCAGGGGGAGTCATTTGGCTCGACTTTGCTAAAGAAATGACACTTGACTACTTACTGCCTTATGTGCTTTATGGGCACTCCCCTCTCTCCAGATCTTCTTCTTGTCTCGCTTTGTCGTCATGTAAATATCATAGAAGAAGTCGCCAGAACCTTGAAATTATGTAACAATGTAAAAAATATAGTCAAGCTGTTTTGTAATTAGCGCTGTGATACTGGGGTGTTCATTAAAATAAAAGAGAGGAGGAAGACGGTGTGTGTGTGTGTGTGTGTGTGTGTGTGTGTGTGTGTGTGTGTGTGTGTGTGAGAGCGCACAATGCAGCCTCAGAGAGTGAGGAAAAGTATCTAACGATGACTAATTATTTCACGCTGGCGAATTACATTATTTGTAGTCGTTGACTATATCTTCCAAGTTGCAGACTAAATTAAGAACGACGTGGGACGTTAGAGGAAGTCACTGTCCCGTGTGTGTGTGTTTCCTCCCAGTGTCTGATTCACATAATTCTGCTCATAAGACGGGAAGGAAAGCCCAGAGTCGGTCGTTTGTTCTTTTTTTTTTTTTACTCAGCGAGGCCATTCTGCAGCTCTGTTACATAATCTGTGGGACCGCCCGTTTAATTAATCATCACAGCAATAGCTGCTGTCGTGCCAGGAGTTTTAGATCTGATCTCTGCTCGGAGGGTGGGGGGGCTAAGTTAAACGCAGCAGTAGAGAGAGGGAAATCTGAAATCTCTTCTGTTTTTATTTTGTTTTTCTATCATCACAGCCATATAAATAGAAGGACCCAGTTTGAGAACCCAGTCCTGGAGGCTAAAAGGAGACTCCAGCAGCAGCAGCAGATGCAAAGCCAGGGTCTGTCCTCACTGCCCCTTCCCACCATCTACAGAGGTAAGACCACGGATGAACCCCATTCACTTCACATTAATAGAGAACATACTCGTACTGTCTGTATGTTTGTGGAGGATATATCTAAGTCTAGCTTAGTCGTTTCATTACCTTTCTAAGTTTCAGTCATTTGTTTACATCCCCGGAAAGTTTCTTATTAGCTTCATATATTGATGTATTGCACATTTTCAAATGTATTATAACCACGTCTATTTAAAAATGAAGAGAATCTGATGTAAGTAGTTCCAGTCAAAAACATTTTGGTGGATTATATTTATAATAACACGGATTTATTACAAATTGGAAAACTAACTTCACTGAAATCAGTGAGTTTTTATTGTGTAACTGACAGCAATTAACCAATGACAACTTTCAAATTAAATAACTTTTGCTCAAGTCAAACCGCTCTGACTTGATATGTGTAACGGGGCACATTCACGACAGCCGTGAATTATTTATACGAATGACGCTTTGCTTGCAAATATGGGCCGACATAACACCGCAAATTCATACAAGCCAGATCCATAATTAAAGATGTTCATGTCCACTTCAGAATTCATAAATCACTGACAAAACATTCACTGTATATAACATCTCAGCGAACTTAAATCTGTACACCAGAATATATGTTTTTAATGAGCCATTTCACATGAATTGACCGTCTTAAATCAATACAGTGTGCACAATATGAAACAATACGGGATTCTATTTTGATGCACCCATGTTGCTTGTTACCACAAAGCCCAAGTTCTCGTGAGGAACAAGGCTATTTTTGCGTTGATTGACAGCAAAGGCGCTTAACAATGAGTGCATTGTTAAGCGTCGGAGGAACAGCAGCATCCTATTGGGACTGATGACAATACTTTTGTCGTGCGAATAGTGAAGATGTGGGTTTAAACGTGCCTCATTATTTTGTTTAATGACCGGTTTTGTTGCTACCTGATTCCAGTGCTCACTCTCCAGCAGCCACAGCAGTGGGATGCACTGCTAGAAAGAATAAAAACTGTCTGGACTCGTGAAGTGGAGGTTTGTTTCCATAGAAACGTAGTAGTCCGCCACTCTGAGTCGAGAGCCTGTCTCCGTGGTTACACTTTGTGTACATTCCAGTGAGGCTCTCTCTCTCTTCCCTCATCCCGACCTCCTCCACCTCCTCCCTCCTCCTCCTCCTCCTCCTCCCTTTTCACTCCAAACTTTGGCTGCCAGTGGAGGATGCCAGCCCCTGTTACACCCTCCCCAGATCCCCCCGAGTTCAGGTCGGCGCGGTGCCCGAGCGCTGCCACAGCCTCGGCGACCTCTCCCGCTCGCCAACCCTGGGCCGCCGGGCCGCCGCGTGTGCCACGTCCTCCTCAGCCGACGCCTCCCCGCTCCGGCGTGTCCTGACTCGGCGGATGAATATGTGCCCCCACCACCAACAACACCAACAACACCACCACCACCACCACCAGCAGCAGCAGCAGTGTCAGCCACTTCACACCTCCGCCTGCGCTGTGCTGCTAGAGCAGCCCGTCTGTAGCCCCTTCTCCCTGTGGCACTTTGTCAGTAAGTAGGCCAAGAGAGAAGCAAAGGGAGGCTGACTGTCGTTCTCGTGGCTGCCTGCGCTCGTTTGACTTGCTGTAAGCATGCTAGCTCGCAAAGCAAGCTTTCTGCGCTTGAGGCAGTTTGAGGATTTGAGTGACGAGCGTTTACCGTGACACGTCTAATCGCCCGGCGCCAGCAGGCAGAGAGTGTAATCACTCAGTCGATGTCTGGACCAGTGACGGCAAACAAAGGGATGTAAACTAGCGCGCCAGCCTCGTCTCCCTCCGAGGTGAAAAGATGGGAGACTTGGTTGAGTGTAACTAAGCTTGTTGGCTGAGATCCTCTCATTCCTACACACGGCGCCCCTCCTCCAGAACCCCCCCCCCCCTCCCCAGTTCCTCCCTAAACCCTCTCAACCATCTTCTCTTGGAGCTGTTCCCTGATTGACAGCATGTCATTTTCCAAAATTCTGCTGCTCCCTGGGTAGCCTTTGGGATGGGACTGAAGACCTGCACCACTGACGCTCTCTGCACCCTTTCTGCCCACTAAGTCCCAGCATGGGAAGAGAGGAACGGATATAAGTTCAGTATGTGTACCAGGAGGGATGTTGCATTTGTACCTTTGCACGGTAGCCGCACCTGCATCTTTCAGCACCGCACCGACCCACCTCTGTCCAAGTTCGCAGTTAAGATCGTGCCCTGCCAGTTTTTTTCCTGTGGCTACACCCATGTCTTACCGGATAAGCTTTCCCCATGCCCCCCCACCCTGTGAGCACTGCCCTGCACCAGCTTTGAGGTCCTTTTCCAGCCTTTGCTATAAAGCATTCACAGCGGTAGCAGTTTGTATTCGGTGACTTTGTTTGTTTATGTGTCCTTTTACAGAGAAGCCGCTGTTCACGCGGGACCCCACTCAGCTGAAAGGCAGTTTCCTGTCCACATCACTCCAAAAGAGCAACATGGGCTTTGGCTTCACTATAATCGGAGGCGACGAGCCGGACGAATTCCTCCAGGTCAAGAGTGTTATCCCCGATGGGCCTGCCGCAGCTGACGGGAAGATGGCCACAGGTAAGCCTCAGGCGCGGCCGAAATCTCTCGCGCAAACCAACAAATACACATTTCTCTTCTTTCATTCAACCATGAACTCCTGTGATACCCGGCCTGCGTGAAATACTAAACACAGGGCCACATGAGAGCACACGCTGTCAATGAACAACCTTTGCATGCAGCTCAATAAACAAGAACCCGACAGGCACAAAAGAAACTTATCCTCGCTAAATTTATTATGACGACATTCCTCCTGAAACACGACTGGCATGTATTTGATCACACATCATACATTTAGATAGCACAGGTGTTTATATGCATAACGAGTAGAGAATTTCCAGAGAATTACAGAAATCCCCGTGAATGTCAGCATGACAATTATGTGTGTTTTTTCCACATCTGGTCCATTTATCAGCAAACCTCCAATTTTTCCAGCCCCACATTTTCCCACATTTCATCTTTTTTAACGCTCTGCAGGCTGCAGATAGTGAAATTCAAAACAAACACCCAAATACAAACACGGTACGCGGTTCACATGGTAACAAGTGCACATGCATAACGCACGCATTGTATGCATGCATGTGTGTGTGCAGGTGCAAGTTGATAAGCTAGCCTTGTGTAAACTCTGAGTGTGTGTGTGTGTGTGTGTGTGTGTGTGTGTGTGTGTGTGTGTGTGTGCGCGCATGCCTGTGCACCAACTGCAGAGTTTTGTTCTTCCATTTCATTAATCATGAAAGGGACTTTATGGGCACCATAACTCCTGGCTGCGGCCACATGATGGGGGTGGAACTGCAGCACATATGCACACAAACGCACACAAACACACACTGGGACGAAGCAGCAGTACTTAAGGTCAAGGGAATGGAACTAGCAGGTTTGTCAGCATGCTATGATGTTTCTATCCGTATACTCTGGAGCCAACGCGGAGCTTATGGTGGTCATGTGTCACACGTAAAGTAAGCTGGTCTGGGAGTTTGCTCTGTAGTCGAGCTAGTGTTCTCCTCTAAAGCGCTTTTGAATTCTAATAGATTTCCGTTGTGACTTTTTGCAGAACATTGAGTCATTAAAGTCTGTCTGTGCAGCGGTCCAAAACAAGACCCCTTGATGAGTAATAAAGCTTGTCCTGACAATGATGCTTATAAAACATTTTCAGGGTCAGTCTCCTCATCCCCTCCTCCCTCTCTTTCTTTCTTTTAGAATTCCCCTCTCTTCTCCCCCCCTCCCCTCCCCCGTCTCCTCTCCTCTCCACTGCGTTCCTCCCTTCAGCTCATCTCCATCTCTATCTCACCATCCAGCCTCCATCCCCCCACTTTGCCTCCCCAGACTTTGTGTCCTACTTCTGCAGTAACAGCGCTAGCTCGGTCACAGTAACTCAGTGGCTCACACGGACGTAGAACCAGGACTACAGAGGTGTGAAATTCACAATTCCAGATATATAATTTGTGCCACTTTTCTTTTTCCGTCACCCCTCCTGGCTGTCTCCACCACGTGATTACACCACAGGGGGGGAAACTTGTTCATGTTCTCTTATTGTAGAAGTGTTTTAGATTATCGGATTTATGACCACATGCAGTGCCGTTTTGTCCAGGCGAGATGTTTTGTGATGTGTTAACTGTGATGTTTTTGTGGAATACAGAGCTGAGTTGCGTTAGCTTGAAGTAGAGAGGCCGAGTTTAAATGCTAAAGGCAAAGTTTAATACAAAATTCAGTGGGTTTTTTGGTACAATATGTTTCAAAGTGGCGAGTCTAACTGCTGTAACTCACAGTGTTACTACAGCGTGTGCTCTGTTTGTATAAGATAAGACACTGAGTTCAAATACAACGTTCAATATATTTATATTCTATAAACACAGTTTAAGTGATCTACACATCAAACTGTGTCAAACCTTTGTAGTGTTACTAAAATTAGTTAAAAAGTCAGATTCAAACAACTTATTTTGATTCAGAATGACAAAAAAGCACTTCTGGTGAGTGACATTGGGTCCTTTTTTTTTCGGCTAATATGACGAGGTGTTGCTAGCAGATTATGCTAACGTTAGCTCCATGAGTTGGTTGCCTGGATTTTCAATGTTTCCAGCTGACTTACTGTTTAAATTTCCTTAAATATGCACTCATTGCTCCATGATATAGCGCTGAAAGACAGAGGCTAAAGCTTCATGTCGTAGTATAGTCAGCATCCTTAATGATCTGTGTAGAAGACATGTACATAAAGAAACATCACTGTTTAATTTGCAGTGTCGAGATAGTTGTTCCAGTATTATAAGGAAGCAACTATCGCTCTTGTTACAGCCCTATGCATGTTGCTTTAACGTGTCAAAATTGACCAAAGCTTTAGCAGACATTTATCCATTTCTCTTCATCTACCTATCATCCAACTGAAATGTTCTCTGTCCGTATGTTTGTCCTTTGAATTTTCTCGACAACCGTTCATCCAATCAACCTCGCGTGTTGCTGAGGACCCAAGGTCGAGTGTGAGCTCTCGAGATCTGCGGGATATAATTAGGAGTAGTGTGTTGTGTTCACACTGTGCAGAGTGTTGAGCGCTTTCCTCTACTAGCTGTTACACCGCCGAACGGTTCTTCACTCAAGAACGGATAAAGGAAGAGAGACCGGAGATCTATGGGACACATTTATTAGTACTTTTCTCGACAACCGTTAATCCCATCGACTTCACACTTGGCGGGCGTATTGCTCAGGAAGCGTCAGTGTCGAGGGTGAAGCTGACACCGGAGGGCCACGCTGCTCAGAAAAGGCCCGTTTTAAACGAGCGCTGCACTAGTTATTCTAATCACGCCTGCACGTCTGACGGTCGTGCACTTTGGACCCAGCGTCACCTCATTTAACCTGACGCACACACACACACACACACACACACACACACACAGAGGCCTCTCGTTATGTCGACGGACTCTTGAACACCCCGTTAGCCGGAGATGAATGTGTCATAAGGAATATTCTAGGATGGGACATTGAAAGATGAAGTAGCAACGTGGGCCTTGTTCCCAACTCAACAGCTCTATCGAGACATCGTGTCTCGGTTAGTGTCGGGAATTCCTTTCGAATACAACTCAATTCACCTCCATTGTCCTGGGGGGGGCGGGGGGGTGACAGAAGTTTTAGAGGCAGATGTCACTAAACATTGGCACATAAAGTCAAACCTGTCTGCTGCACCCCCCCCCCCCCCCCTTCCCCCCGGTCATAAAGAATGAGATCTATGGGCTCAGCGAGGGCGCTTCGAGGTCACGGCACCAGCATTTGTTTTCTGCCAGTGTGCTCAAACTATTGATTCTGACACTAGTGCTCAAGGCAAACGTCGTCCGTGTTTATCCGGATTAATTAAAAAGTCCCTCACGTCACGTTGCCTCGAGGCGTGAGCTCGCTCCGTCGCTACCGGCAGAGCGTTTAAACTTGGAAAGCGTTTTGTCGGCAACACGGTTTACAACGAGGGGACATTTCGGTGATATCTTAACTTGGCTGTTGTCTCTCAGAGGGGTCAGCAGCTCGCCTCCACTTCAACAGTCAATCCAAGAAACCCCAGTGAGTGGCCATGTTGCTTTACTGCTGATATAGTCTCCTGCTCACGCTTTAAGGGAAGTGGACAGCATGGAGCTTGTGGTTAACAAGGTGAGGGTCAATCACTGAAGCGCACGCTTTCCCCATTAATGACGAAAGATCTTTGTTTTTCCCTTACTCTCTCTGCAGCACACACTCACACAGCCATCCTCTCTCTAAAGAGCACGACAATTATACCTGCAATTAGGAAATAATTGTTTTTATAATCAACCTAGGGTAATGCTGTTTGTCAGACTTTAAAGTGGATCGTGCCTTGTGTTCCCACTTGCCCGGTGTTTTAAAAAAAGCTGCATGGTGCCGGCACAGCGGAGCACAAAACACTATATTTAGTAATCCGGTTGAGACAAAGATAAGCCTGTGGAGCGCTTTTGTGTGGGAGCAGTTAATTGTCAGCTGGGTTTTATCTACGGTGCAGTATATTGCGGGGAACAAATCAAAGCACTTGGCCCCATAAAAGGCAAACATTTCAGCCACTTGTCATCAGCACCATTTTACACTTGAAAGAGAGATAAGACATTATGCGTGGTAATGTTTATCTGTAGAGATTGTTTATAGCTGAAAGTGAAATCAAAGGAGAGACGGTGCTGATTGAGGACCAGAATAGCTGCAGACAGCCTCAGTCCTTCGCTGTAACACCAGCATCTGTGACTCAATGCAGTTTCTCATTGAGAGGTTATTTTAGACCAGGAGTTTATTCTAATTTCAAGATAATTAAGTATATATTACAGCAGCTGCTGTTCAAATTTGAACCCTTTGTGTTTAAAAAAAAAAGGTGAAACAGCATTTCATTTGTTAGCATTTGTACAACTGCTGCTCTCCTGAAGTGGGCGTATTATGCATCATCATATCTCCCCCCTAGCCGTGATGTCCTCCTCTTAACATCTGTCCTCTAATGCACTGTTTCCCAAACTTTACTTCTGGGGACACATTTTTTAAAAATGAATAACCATCGCGACCCAATTCACAATAAGCCTTATCTATAACTCGAGAAAAAAGCAAATTTGTGCATAAATCAATGTTCCTGGCGATTCTGCATCGCCTCTTGTTATCTTGAATAAGTAAACCAGCCATTACAAAGATATGCGTTTCATAAATCACAACTTCTTTTTATGCATGTGCTACTGAAAACACATAAACATCCTGTTTGTAAGCAACGGTCTCAATCTGTCAAGCTAGTGACGTTAACTCGGGACTTAGGGAAATGCTAAACAATGATATTACATTGTTGGCATCCCTGTCTAGTGGCATATTGGTGCTTGTCAAACACTCACAGGAAGTTGCGGTTTCTGTAGCTTCTATATGAATTTCAGTGTTCCGGCCTTTACACCTCACCAATATGTCTCCATGTGTCCAGGTGACGTCATCGTCTACATCAACGACGTGTGCGTCCTGGGCACCACCCACGCCGACGTGGTCAAACTCTTCCAGTCGGTGCCAATCGGCCAAAGCGTCACCCTCGTCTTGTGCCGTGGCTACCCTTTGCCCTACGACCCGGAGGAAGCCGGCAACACCAGCAACAACACCACCACCACCATCCTCTCCCCGCTGGGCATCATGGAGCAGCGGCCCATCATGGTGAACGGCCGCACGGGCTACGACAACTACCTGGACTATCTCTCCCGCACGGCCCGCTTCGTCACGGACCCCGGCCAGGACCAGGTGAACGCCCAGCAGCAGCTGCTCACCCCTCACCCGGGTGACACCCACCTAGACGGCTCGCTTCCTCCCACCACCGGCACCACGCCTCCCGACAGCGTCTCCATGGCGTCGTCGGGGGCCACCCAGGGGGAACTGCTGACCCTGACCATGGTGAAGGGCGGGGAAGGTTTCGGCTTCACCATCGCGGACAGCGCGACGGGCCAGCGGGTCAAACAGGTGCTGGAGCCTCAGGGCTGCCCGGGCCTGTGCGAGGGCGACCTGATTGTGGAGATTAACAAGCAACACGTGCAGGGATTCGTACACACCCAGGTGGTGGAGCTCCTCAAGGAGTGTGCCGTGGGAGCAGAGACCATCCTGGTGGTTCAGAGGGGTGGAACAGGTAAGATCGATGGCTGCAGGTAGGGACGGCGGGAGGATCGTTGGCTCAACGCGAGCCCTCGAATCGCTCCGGGTCTTCTCCATATTTGCCTTTCTAGTTTCATATCTGTCCGCCTATTCATCTATGTCATCTTTTACTGTTGGAGCCAAGTGTGTGTGTGTGTGTGTGTGTGTGTGTGCGTGTGTGTGTGCGTGTGTGTGTGTGTGTGTGTGTGAGGTCTATTCCAAAGGCTGCAGAAACCTATCATGCAGTCCTGCAGTGCTCAACAATGGCTGGCTGATGCACAGCTCTTTTCAAGTGCCCTTCCCATTTGTTACATCGGGAGAAAACCGTTCCTTCACTTTACTTAAGTAGATGCCTCTCTGCTCACTGACCCATAACCCAGAGGGGTCAACAAATATCCTTTCATTGAGGTGCACGCCTTTTGCAGCATTGAGTTATTTTCAAAGTCACTTTGTGAACCATGAATAAAAACCCCAAAATGAAGGCCTGTTAAAAGTAGCACCGTTTTTCACAGAGAAATGCTGTTAAACTGCAAATTGTTCTGAAGTGCTTTCTACCTTGTGTTTTTGTGTGTAAGTGTGGCCCTCTGACAATCATAATTATGCGCTGCACTCTGTGTTGAGTCGCACACGGGGTTGTGATTTGCAGAATCAACAGGTAGCCGACCTGCGAGCGTGTGCATTAGACAGCGTACATCTAATGACACTGAAAGAAAAAGAAGAAAGCTTCACCGTCGCGTCTTCCCGAAACGTGTGCATCGTTCCAATGACGGACCGAAAGTTGCGCGTACGCTGTGATCTGCCTACAAACTGAGCCTGCACACTTATTGAATTGTTGAGGTTGTCCATCTGCCAGCGATGACACAGCCAAAGCTCCGACGTTGAAGATTAAACCGCTAGATTTTAATTAAATCTAGAAATGGCAACGGCGGCTCTTAATCAACAAAGCAGATCTGTCACTGAAACCTTGTTGTTGAGTATTGTTGAATGATTCCCCTCTTTGAGTTTACCTGTCCCCGGTTCTTCACATGATCTTTAGCACTCGCGCTCATTCGTAGTGCGAGCTGGAAGCCGACTGGATTGGGGAAACCAACGCTGCTCTTGCTTTTGTGCGAAACCACTTTGTAATGTTCTGTATTCTGCCTCTTTGTGTTGTGTAATGTCACATACCGATCATAATGCCAACTGCCTGGTGCCACAGACACCACTGAGACTCACCCACAAAGGTCAGCGGCGCTCTCTGAATAGATTCATTACCATTTATTTCTTTATTAGGCTGCCCGTGTCCCTGCCAGTGAGCAGGGAGCCAACAAACAGAAACAGAAGTGAGCTTCTAGCAGGGATGGTTTTTTTATCACAAAAAAAGGGGGGAAATAAATATATTTCAGCCAGAACCTCTGAAATAACATCCGGCAACATATAAACACACTTACACACATGGGAGAGGTCTAAAGTTTTGTGCCGCCACCTCAAAAATCTCCAGTCTGTCGACACACTCTTCACACTCAAACATAAAAACACACAGCATCCCATCTGCGCACGAAGCTGATGGAGAAGCGCTCCCGCCATCTGTCCGGGTTCATCATTCGCGGCAGAGCTTCGGAAGGTCGAACGAGCGCTCCCATATAAAAAGCAGCCTGTCGGCCCCATGGAACGAACGGCAACCTTATTTACATGCTATATTTCATCTCATTATTCCGAATCTGGATGTGGCTTAGCTCCACTGCACAACAACACGCCCGGGCGCAGTGTCACATCTGTTTGTGTTGATTTGCTGTGACTTGACAAGCTGCGGGTGCGAGAGGTGGAAAAACCGTCCGCGCCACCCAGTCTGCTCTCACGGTAGCGGGACGCATACGGCACTCCCGTGTGTAGAAAGGACTGCGGCTAAGAAAAGGAGCCAAATATCCCACTCGGGTGGAGTTTCAGTCGTCGTAGATGTCTTGAGAGTATTTTGGGGATTTCAGGAAACACAGCGAGACTTCAGACCCTCCTGGGAGAAAAACGGTCACAATAAAGTCTCGGTAATTTATGTCTCTCAACTACTATTTTATTTATGACGGAGATAAACAAGAAAAGTGGGACAAAGGTTGTTTTTTTTATTGTTGATGTGGCAAAGCTAATGATTTGTTATTTTTCTTAAAGTCTTGTGATGTTAGCTTTGTTGACGTTTTCCTCTGTAGTTGTCTCTCCTCTAAAGTGCTTTCTACCTCGTGTTTTGTACCTCGGGCGACTGTGGCTAAGTGGAGAGCAGGGTCGTCCTTCGAAAAGTCGAAAAGACTAGAAAAGCGCTTGACAAGTACAGTTTTCTAACCACCTTAACCCCAGTGTTCACCACGTTGCATTGTGGGTTTCCGCAAGTTCAGAAATGTCAAATCTGGTGCTTTGCAGAAACGTACGATGCCAACATTTTGTCTGGCGACTGCGTTGCACAAACGAGGGTTTTCAGCAACATGAATACTGTATATTAAAGTGGGAACTGTGTCAGACTCCCAGCAGCCACTTGGAGGCTTGAGTAGTAGCTGATTTTCTTCAGCTTCAAGCGTTTAACCAAGCTATTACCATCGTAATAAAACTGTCACCATGCTGCTGGAACGATGTTCCAGCTCTTAACACGCCACCATTCGGCCCCTTCCTTGAGACCACTGGACGCTGGCCACGCAATCTAATTGAACTGGCCGTTAAGTGGTCGTGCACGCTCGCCAGCGTAGTGCAGAGAGCGGCCACCGGCTGATATCCGTCACCAAACAACTGTCGCGCTCTCGTCTCCGGCACACTGCCCAGTTCTGAACGAGCACGGTGAGCTGACGAAGTGTAGAAGTGTGCGAGTGTGCATATTTCTGCATGAGGGAATTTATGTGTGCTGCGGACAGAGCTGCCACCTCTTAGCATGTGGTCTCAGGGAGAACACACCCACACACACACACACACACACACACACACACGCAGTAAAGTAGAGGAGGGATTGGCAGCATTTTACGCCCTCACAACTCCCACAAACAACGCCGTAATGGCTTTTTTATGATGCAGTTGCTAAGACGACACACTTCCATGTCCATCGTCAGAGATCACAAATGGCTGGGGAGGCGAGGAAGGTTCACAGGTTGAGCTTCATCAATAATTACAGGTGTCTCTCTCCCACACCGCCTGTCTTTGTTTCAGCTTTTCTGTCTGTCCGCGAACAAAGACACAGAAAGGAAAGTCTGTTCTTAGAAATAGAAAGGAGCAGAGAGAAACGCTGTGACGGTAGTACAACTAGAGTGAGAATTAAATACAGCAGAGCTCGTCTCGCTTTGCTTTATGTTGTCATGGACACAGCAAACAGCCCAAAAAGAGCAGCAGCGGGTTATTATTGCAATGCATAGAGCGCATGATGTCATTGGCATCAATTCATCATCGCCACGGTCGTTCTGAGACAACGGTATAATCATCACCAACAAAAGAAACAGAAAAGCGGCAGCCTTTTACAACCTTGACACTCGGTCTCTTACATTTCTTTTTACGTGTAAATCAGTCGACAAATGGATTATTATTTCAGCACTCTAATTACATCAGAGAAGCTGCGGTTGGGAGCAGTTAGGGAAGTACTTAAAATGCCCAAGCGCTCAGACTCAGAAGTGCTGATGCAACGTTCTCAAATTCAGTGTTTTCACAGCAATAGATAGACGTTAGAGAAGGGAAAATTGATTTTCTAGTCGTTTAAATTGCGTTTCTTTACCACTATAAATGACAATAGCAAAGCTAAAGAACGACATTTAGAATTTTTGAGTGTTTACACTGACTGGGACGGTGGTGAAAACAGTTTTTCCTTGTGTACCAGCGGCTATAACAAAGCAAAAACAACAAAGAAACAACCGCTGTCGGCAGATTTGTCTCATCAACCATCGTCAGTCGGTGTGTCTGCTGCAGAAACGTGACTCGGGGCATCTCTACTGTCCAAACATTGAGCCTTTTATGATCAAACCATCCAGTCGATTAAGCTCCGTCACCTTGAAAAGCTCCCGCTCATAATACAGTTATGATCATTATCCCTTGAATTTGAGTTTGACTCCTGAGCCGTTTTTGCCCAACAAATGGGCACGCTGTCTCTCATCACCAGTAATTATTGTGTGTGTGTGTGTGTGTGTGTGTGTGTGTGTGTGTGTGTGTGTGCATGGCCGACAACCTCATTAGTGGCTATCTAGACCATTAACAGGCTGTGTCCTCGTTGCCACGCCAGCAGACACGCAGGGCTGCAATTAGCTGCTGAGACTTTCAGCTCGTTCCCGCGTACGCTCGTCCATTTAGCTTTCCTCTAACGGGCCGCGTTCTCCCCCGCTGCAGCCCGCCCACACACTCACACAAACGCCGCGCCACATGGTTTGATTCACACAGGTTGTACGCACACCTACACAAGACAAGCCAAGGCACACACTTTTCCTCCGTCTTATTCGCACACCTCCCAAGGCAGCCTTCTGCACACAAGCCCCCGCGCTCTTGCATAAACTCCCGCTTTCTCGTACTATCGCGGGTAAATCGTTCATTATGAATCAGCTGCCTGGTCTGACCCTTCACCTGAGGTTGGTCGTGTGCACACGGATGACCGGAGGCCGCTTTAACAACCGTGCGGACCTGAGGTGAAGGTCTGCTCTGTAGAGAAAGACAAGAAGAACAAGGAGGGTTTGATTCACTGAGCCTCCTCCAGCCTCCCAGGGAATCGGTGTGTAACTAGACAGTGATTCATTGGATGTGTGTGTGCAAGATAGTTGGAAACTAAAGAGAGGAAGAGAAAAGGGAGGAGAGAGCAGGAGAGTGATGATTTCGGCTCTCTGCCAGTAGACCACAGACTGTCGGCCATGTTCACACTTACAGCTCTGTCCCTATACCAAACCCGGAGGGGCCGCCCGCCAGGGATCGATATCGCAACCGGTCGGCCGCGAGAAGACAGCCGAGCCTTGTGCATGACGGACGAGATGCTGAGATTAGATCACGTCAGAAATACAAAGAGTTAAAGAAAGCTAATGGTGTTTAGCCTTATTGCAAATCGAAATGAGATCACAGAAGCAGAAGTTAGGCTCTGCATTTCCTCCCTGTGTGTGGGAGGTGTAGAAACGCCAACCTTGGTTGCCTCTTAAACAAATCAAGCGCTCCTATTTGAGTTTTAATGGATACGGAGTGATTACCTCGTGTTGCATGAGTGCGGTGAAATAAATAGTGCTGTTTTGAGCTTCAAGATCATGCATATTCAACCGTGTACCCTGCAAATAATTTGTTTTGCACACAGCTTCAACGAGGCTGGTTTTCGAGAACATCAGACAAACATTGGACGGGCATTTGAATAGAAGTGGATAGAATCGGTTTTCTGCTGTGGCTGTGAAGCTGCCAGCCTTCCTCATGAAAGGGAGATACGTGTCCATAAAGGGCTGAAAGATTCAAGCACTGTGCTAGTGTTATCATAGTCTCATTCTAGTAATTAAAGGGCTAGTATTAGCCTGTCATTGAAATGAAAGAGATCTGCGTTTCTGTATGGGTCAGATAGATGTGTGTGCAATTTTGTCGGTTTTGTTTTTTTTGGCATCATCGAAGCAGAAAGGCTCTCGGTTCAGAACTCTTCAATTTTTGTTTTTTGGGGCAGAAATTGAAACACGAGGCACGACCTCAACCGATCCCGGTCATTGTTACCTGCCAGGGCTGAGGTTGTTGGGGGGGGGGGGAGAAACACGTTTCCACAGATGCACAATCACATTCATTTTTGGACTCTCGCCCTCTCTGTACCCAGCTTGAATAAGCAAGAGATTCTGCCCCTCCTGGTCCTGCATGCATCACAAAAGGGTGACACTTACAGGAGGACGTGACACCTGTTAGCGTCGAAGCTAAGTGCAAGTTTGACACCACAGGGTTCGTGTACAGTGGCTCTCTGCAGCCCAGCTGACAAGTCTGCTTAGCAGTGACGCTAAGGGCTTTCAGCACCATGGACAGCTCCTATCTCTCTCTCTCGCTCTCTCTTGTAGTCTCTCGCCCCCTTCTCAACTATCAGCCTTGGGGCACTCTGACGCCCACGTCCAACTAAATGTCTGGTACGCCTGAGTTAACAGCGACTCTACCCTGAGGATCACCTCGGTCAGTGATGCCTGGTTTGGACAGAAAGCCTTTTTCATTGATTGACCTTCTTTGGGAAGAAAAGCAAAAATCCTCTCTGTCCCTCGCTGTTGTCACGCTTTTCAAAAAATATCCTTTTGAGTTTCAGAACGAGCTGTTAAATAAATATAAATCCTGTTTGGATTATTTTGACTGAGAGAAGCTGACAGTCTGACAAACACTGCTGAATTTCTTTGTGTCGCCTTTGTTGATTTTCATGTTGTCACCATTCCACTGGCGGCTCAGTGAGATGAATGGGGTTTTTTTTACTGTGTGATTGGAGCCTCGCCAGGCCAACACTGGGAAGGCTGGCGCGTAATTCGAGCAGTCACCCCATAATTCGATCCCCCCCATTTGCATATGCTCGTAGCATCCCAGAAGGGAGGCCGTGGCAGCACTTGAAAGACAGGAAGGAGAGTGTGCGCCTCATTTTTTACATGTTCCTGTGGATTTGACTATAGGAACGGTGCTGGCTGTTTCATTACTTCATTTGTGTGCGAGCGTGTATCACGTACTGATGTCAGCTGCTGCTGTTTTGCTTTGTGCCGATTGTTTTCTTTCACCGTCCGAGATAGAAGCCTGGGTGTCGTGTGCGTGAGCAATGCTGTAAACAGCACAGATGTGGCGCACCTTATTAAAGGTCAAAGCAAGACGAATGGGGAAAGTCAAAAGAGAACGTGTGCCCTTTACCTCGCTGCGCTGTATTACAAACCCAAACCACTTTATTGAGGTACGGTCGTCCTGAACCTACTTACGTGAAAGCATTCTCAAATCCCGCTGCCTTTTCATTGTCACAGCCGAGGCCCCTGACAGATTTATGATGGATCCACAAATGCCTCTCTTGGTAACAATGAGAACAGAAAACCAGCTCTTCTGGGCGCTGATATATGATGAAACTGTGGTTGAAATAGAGTTTTTTTTAAAGTTGCACATCTTTTAAAGCAGCTGTGGGTATTAGAAGACTAAGATGACATGGATGACATGAGTCCTTATTGTACTATTTTTGCTATTTCAAAGTTTCAAAGTGTTGTGTAGAACTACTGCGAACTACTACTGTGAAACAGATTGTATAAAGCCCCTCGAGTGATGTCACTTGAGTCAGTGTCGGTTGGGGCTACAAGCTTGAAAATGAAAGAAATGTGAAGTTAGCAAGAGGTGAGCTCACCAGACCTCTGTAGCCCGCAGCTGCTCTCTCGCTTGAAGCTAGCGGCTTGAGGCTACATTAGCTGCTATTAGCATAACACACTCACTGTTGACGGTTGAGTTGCATTGTGGTTAGTGTAGTTGTGAACTTTTGAGGAGGACAAATGTGTTTTTTTAACTGTCCGTCTTTGACAATATTATAGGAGTGCAAAGATAAATCGTTGGACTGATCAAAACCTTTGCATTTGATTGGACTGCTAAAGAGTAGGCGGGCTTAGATTGTAGCATGAAGCTACAGAGGACTGTGGCTCCACACACACCTCCGTTCGCTAAAAGTGACAGATTGATTGATGGATGCGTGTCATGATATTATTGGTTGAAATTGTTTGGTACTATCTAACGTAAGGTCAGGTTTTGTTTTACATGAAGAAAAGATTATTGGATGCAAAGAAATGTATCTTTTTTTTGCATTTTATTTGCATATATTGTTGGTGCGCACAATAACTGGGGATGTCATCTTATTCATTTCCGGGCATTTGCAGAAAATGTTAAATCACTCGAAATCCCCAAACAGAACTAAATTCACACTCTAACCCTAGAGAAAAGATGAATTCATCTCTGCCTTTAAAATCATTAGTTCATATCATTTACGCCAGCTGTTGATCACTGTCATGTCCATCAGTTCAAGATGAAGACATCTCACACTGTGAGCATGCTCCTCAGCTGTGCCTCTATTACTCTCTTGTTTTTATCTCTCTAGCTTCTCAATTATCTGGTGCCTCGTACATATTTACTTTTTTTAACTGTTTGAGTCCATTGTCCTTTTCTTTGTCTTTTCTGCCATTCACAAACACTTTTTTATGTCTTTTTTTTGTGGTTTATCTGTAATTCCGTTGTTTTCCCTCATTTTATTCTCCTCATAAACACCCTGAAATTGGCTTTCACAGCTGAAATTAATCCGCCCCATCTCATGATCTGTTTCCACCATCTTTTTCAGTCTAAAGCATTTTTTTTTGTTCTCTCGACATTGCAGGTCACTATTCACCCTGGAAGACCCCTAAGCAGGTAACACGCACCAGCCTCCAGAACTCGGACTGTCCCCATTTCTGCTTTTTAATCATTAAAATACAGTTTCACGTTAGTACCAATGGCTGCGGTGTGCAAACTGTATGTGCTAATCAGAATGACTTTAATCTTTTATTTTACACCTTTTGTGAGATCTAGAAATTACTCTTCAGTCCCTCCCTCGCCGCACTAACTCTGCTGATGATTCTCTATACGTCCGTGGCTTTTACAACAGTCAGCCTCTGATACTCAGCCCTTCGTCATTGCCATAGGACAAGAAAAGGTCAAGCGGCCTGCTCGTCACATAACTTGTCTGTTGATCCTGCGAGTTAATTCATTGCCTGAATAGCGCCTTCAGGGTTATCCACACTGAGGCCGTCTGAATTATGCTGCAGCACAAGTGCTGCTCGGCCTCCGTTCACACTGCTTTGGCATGGCCCAGATGCATTCATCTTGTTTTTATAACATTTTTGCAATATTTCGGATTTCTGACGCACTTTCATACCACCGTGCTCCCTGGTCATTCATCTTTCACCTTGCTTTCATTTCCTTTTGTCACATCAAGCAAAAACTTGCATTCAGCCTCTTCTTCCACCATAAATATTCTGCTGTCGTATCATCTGCTGTCCCCGAGCACACTAAAACACTCAATCCACCAAACATCCTCTTTGATCCGATTCACTTTGTCTTCATGTGTGTTTTGTCTCACTCACTTGCCTGCACGCGAGTGCCAAATCGTTCTTTGCTTCTCTCAGTGCGACTATGTGTGTAATCCATTTCATGCCTGGACGTCCTCCCAGCGCTGCTCTGACCAGAACCTGACACCAGCTCATGTTGTCCTCAATCCAGATCACACAGCTAAACAACACAGGAAACATCCATTGAGTAGCTTTTAGGACACCTGAAACTCTCCTCCTCATTGTTCACCATTTC
Source organism: Pholis gunnellus (assembly GCF_910591455.1). Classification (NCBI taxonomy): domain Eukaryota; kingdom Metazoa; phylum Chordata; class Actinopteri; order Perciformes; family Pholidae; genus Pholis; species Pholis gunnellus. Next base: position 13,690,723 of record NC_136549.1, on the reverse strand, counting down.
TGCTCCCGGTCGATTTAATCAATCTCCTCCGGTTCCCCGCAGAATAATTGTAATCCTGAGCGCTGAGGGGGAAAAAAAATCTTTGAACGTCACAAAGTATCAGACGGCATGCAGAGCGTCTCTCTCTCTCTCTCTCTCTCTCTCTCTCTCTCTCTCTCTCTCTCTCTCTCTCTCTCGCTCTCTCTCTCTCTCTCTCTCTCTCTCTCTCTCTCTCTCTCTCTCTCTCTCTCTCTGTTCACATCTCTCTCTCTCTCTCTGTTCACATCTCTCTCTCTCTCTCTCTCTCTCTGTCTTGTCTGTTCACATCTCTCTCTCTCTCTCTCTCTCTGTCTTGTCTGTTCACATCTCTCTCTCTCTCTCTCGTTATCCCCCCCCAGTGTTCATTTGTTGGCTGCCCCACCTCGCCCTGCCCTTCTCCCCCAGCGGCTGAACCCCCGCACACCGGAGTTCACTCTCAGTTTAATTGGGTATCATTTGTTACAAGAAGACTTCTGCAGCTCTGAGAATGAAATATGGAAGAATTTGACTAATAAGGGAACGGGGAATTGCCTAATTGTCATATCGACCTATAGTTGAGCCCCGACTGTAGCTCTCGAGGGCTTATTGAGATTTGTCTGTCAAATCCAAGACTGTACATAACAGCTACGTAATGTTGGAGCATGTGCAGGTGTTTTTGTTCCAAAATATAAAGGAGACCTTCCCGCAGTGTCCTCTTCTCATCTGACCATCATAGCCAGTGTGCTTTCTTCAACCGTCTTAATCAAACAGACGAACAGAGGATGCTAAAGAGAGATCAGGATGCAGTTGTCTAATCCCGGCTCTAACAAGGTCCCCAGTCTCAGCCGCCTGCCCCGTGCAGACGTGCTTCACATCAGTAGCAGCCGGGAATGAAACCACAAAGAGTGGAAACACGTTTGATTCCGCCCCGGAGCTTTTATGAAGCTGATATTTATTCTCGCTACATCTTGAACCAGATGCCCTGTAATTCTCAATATTAAAGCGTGCCACATGCAGCCAGTCTCTCTTTCAAACAGCCTGTCGCTCCCTCCGGATCCGTCTCTCACGCTTTCTGACATGCCAACGTGTCTTCTTGGCTATCTGCTTAGTGTCGTGCCGCGACTCGAGCGGCCTGACTTATCTGACACATCAAGGCTGACACTCTGACTCACTGGTGTTGTCAAAACTGTCAGTGTCACCGCAAACACTTGACAGCACATTTCCAAATGTGTCTTTGGATGAAACGTATGTAAATTAGGTGTTATATACTATCTACTAGGCTACCTTATAAAAACAGAGTAGCCAATGCACCAGCCAATAAGAATAAGAATAAAAATGATCCTCATCATTCCCACACTAAGGCCCTATTTATCTGTTTGTCCCGGTCTCTTCTATTTGTTTTCCACTCCATACACACATCCTTGATATACACTGGTAGTTGAATTAGCGGCTGGGATTGTTTTTGCTTGTTTTCAACTACTAACCTCACTAACGTTAACTGTCCGGCTTCCCGTCTTGTCTACCATGATTTGATCGTTCACTAAACCCCGTTCCTCCAAAAAGGCTATTGTCCAATCATAGCTTAGCACCGAACTAGGCACGGCACACCTGTCAAGCTTTGGGCTTCTCCGCACTCCGACACGACGCGAAGAGGGCGATAGAATAATACACCCAACGCTGAATAGTTTGGAGGCTTTTTTTTTTTCTTGTTTAGAAACCAAAAAACCGAAGAATTAAGATAAAAAACTAAACGTTAGCATTTAGCTCGTAGCATAAGCTTGTGAAGCTAGCTACAGCTGATAAAATCAACTAGGAAGAGTCTCATTTCAGCCAACAAAATTTGCTTTGTAATTTTTTGGAATTGCTGCAAATTGTGAGTGATAAATCTGCCTCCGTTATCTTGGTAAACTGCATGTGTGTGCTGTGCGTGAACAGAAGGCGTAGCGACGGTAATTAAGAGCGGTGGGGATTAGCGAACGGTCAGAAGTCATGAAAGCAAACTCTGCTTAAGTTTAACCGAGATCAAAGCGATTGTCACGAGTGGGGAAGGTGGTGGTGAAATATTGACTCCTCATGCCGCTGCTGTGCTTTGCAGGTGCTGGAGCAGTGGGAGTCCCAGCAGGGCCAGGGCAGCCCTGCACAGACCAGCCTGTCAGCCCCAGTTATCCCCCACCACGCCCCCTTCCCAACCCACCATCTTCACAGGGCCTCGGTCCCAGACTCAGCCTCCGAGGCCTTGGCCCTGGCCCTGGCTAAACCAGACCCCTATGACCTTTATGAGAAGTCCAGGGCTATCTATGAGAGTAGGCGTAAGTACCAGAGCTGATACTGCAGGTGTAGCACTGTGACGAAACACTGACGTCAAATGGACTTCTAATTGGAAGGTGGAGTAGTGAAGATTCATTTCTCTTTTTCTCACAAACGCACACAAATTGAGTCACAGATTCTTTGTTGTTGTTCACTTTTCAAGCTCCAGAAAACAATTTAAAAAGCTTGTCCGGATGAGCTGCCTCTTTCTATCAAAGTGAAAGATCTGTTTCAGCCCAAACACTCACTAATTCCTCTTATTATCTCATTAGGTCTTCTGTTAAATGGCCACACAAACCTATCAGCCCAGTCTTTTTACCGACTGGAGGGATCTTTACATTCAGACATCGACATCCTGCCGTAAACGGAGATGTGTTCATGAATAAACACTCCATACAGCAGCTGGACATAATGCTTTGGAGCCAGCATTATTACCGTCCCCGGACTTGTAAAATGTGGAGAAAGTCGTTTTTTTCTTGTTAGGATATCATCAGGATGCACCATAAAAACTCTAACGGCCTGTGGGAATTGTAGGCAGTAGAAACTAGGATATATGTTGTTTTATGGGTGTATGTGTATTCAGGGCTGTAGCAATGATTTTATAAGAAATAAAGAAACACTGAGAAACACCACAACACAAGTTTTGAAATGAATTTTGACTTATCTGGATTTTTTATTTACGTTAATGTAATTCAATACGCCGTATGTATCTCCCAACATGAAGGTTTAAATGCTTTAATATCATTTCAAATCCTCCTGCACCTTTTATTTATTAGCCTAAAAGTAGAGTCCACTAACGTTGCCATCAAAATATCAACCATGTGTAAGTTTCTAATTGTATAATATAACGTCCACACAGGTTGCCAAAAACCCCAAATTCTCATAAAATGACGTGAGTGTCCAATAGCAGTGACAGCCCTCTAAAAGTAGTCAAGTTTGAGTCTGGAAATACTGGAATAATCTGATTAAATACTGACTATGTCTAAGATTTAAATTGATTTAGTAGTGAGAATGTATAGTTTCATAAAACCTCTAAATTCACACAGACACAAAACACATGAATTCAGCATCTCTAACGGCAGCTCCTGCCTGCGTATGTACAGTATGTCAAGGCTGGTGCAGTGCAGGAGTCGACGATAGCAGTAAATGTTATTACAAATATGAATGAAGTCTTGTTTTGCGTGTGGCAGCACTTTCTTGGGAGGTTTCTTTTGTTTCCTCTTGAGGTGGCCGTGGCTGGCGTGAGATAGTAAACGTTTTCACAGACAGGACCGGTGTTCATTCTCATGGAAGGCACCTGTTATTCAAGAGGACGTGGCTGTCAGGAAGTCTCCTTTTCAAACCTCTTTGTCTCTCTCTTCTCCTCGGCCGTGATCAGTGTGACACGCACTGTTGTCTTGCTTTCAATAAAAGGTCAGGGGTTGGGTCTGCTGAGGCTCAGACAGATTTTAGGAATGCTCTAATTGATTATTATTTCTCGTGGTAAAGGCTGAAAGTTTTTGGTGGGTTTTTTTGGTGTGAAATAGTCCCTTTTCTGTGGATTATCCAGAGTAACAGGTCACTGATTTTGGAAAGAAATGTGGCTATTGGTGGTAGAATTATTAGAGACACACACACACACACACACACGTACACACAGCTGTGATGTCTGACCTTCTATGTCTGATATACGGTAGCTTGAGTAGACCAAAACATTGTCAATAAACAAGACAAGACATCCTTAATGAGCTGAGGGAGAAAAAAAAGGAAAATGGAGCAAACTACATCTGCTGATTAAAATGGTGATACGAGCTCAGAGCTGCTATTAAATGGACCTCGAGGTGAGATTAGTTAACGTGAAAGTCATTTGACGTGTTTTCCTCACTGCAGACAGCACGGTTTGAAGTGTTCGCCTTGGCTCACTCTATAAGAAGCCCCGTTCGTGGTTTCTGTGGAAACAGCTGTGTCACTCCTCTCGTCTGCAGCCGTGATTTCCTTTCTACCCTTCTCTCCCTCTGCTGTGTCCCGGCAGAGCGCTCAGTGTGATTAAAACGATTACAATTGGAATCAATTTTTCATTCTCAGCCTCTCGTCTGCAGTCGAGTTCATTTTTGCAGATCATGGCGTTGTGTGAAGCCCCTGATTGCAGATCAGTGCTTGCATCCCACCTCACTCTGTAAATAAGAGATGGGTATATTACACGCCGTAAGCACTTCCTGACTTTTATGGATGATGCTGAAATTCTGCGGTGACATTAATGCTGAGGCAGGGCCGTTCTGCCTTGTTCTCGCCTTCATGGGAGATTGTGTTTGCTGTGGGCGTGTCTGTGTGTGTGTGTGTGGGTGTCTGTGTATGTATAATAGTGGTGCCTTTTTGTTGTTTATGGCTGCTCTCTACATCTTTTGTTCTAGAACCTGGCCAACCAAGGACCGTTTTTCCTGTGGACTCCTCAGGTAAAAAAATAAAAAACCCTCAGCTCTGCGGGGACACTGTTAAAGTTCTAACTGCCCCTAACCCTGAAGACAGTATAAGGCAATAACTGGATTTTAACGGTGTCTGTGGTGTTGTTGCTTCAGGAGCGGAGTACCAGGACATGGAGGTGCACCTGCGCAGACAGAAGTCCGGCTTCGGTTTCCGGGTGTTGGGCGGGGACGAGGCCGGGCAGCCTGTGAGTCCGGAGACGCGTGAGAAGGCTCGTATGGCGATGGGCGTGGAACCCTGTCATTTTCTCCTCTCTAACCCGCTACACACACACTGTGTACACCTAACCCCTGACCTCTGACCCCTGAGAGAGTGCTGGCTCTGGCTGCTTTGATGTCTTTTGCTGTCTGTTAAAGTAACAAAACAATATTTCAATCATGTAATTTGAATTTATGTATCACGATAACCACCAACTTAACACCCACTGCATGCGACACTCACAGACTAGTCCAGCATCCAAAGCGGTCCTCTCCTTCCTGTGTGTAACAGTCTACTTGTGTAATAACAGATTTTGATCGGGGCGATCATCGAGAAGAGTCCAGCAGACGTAGACGGGCGCTTACGGCCCGGCGATGAGCTGCTGTTTGTGGACGGGATCCCGGTGGTGGGGAAGCCACACAGATACGTCATCGACTTGATGCACGGGGCGGCGCGCAACGGCCAGGTGAATCTGGTCATCAGGAGGAGGGTGCAGGGGGCAGGTGAGCCAGCATGAATGACGTTGATCTGTTGATCTGAAAAAAAGACTTCTCTATTCTATCCTGTCTTTATTGTCAACAAATGCCATTTTGGGTGGACCTTTAAAGGACACGGTGAATCCTGCACAGAACATCTTTAGGATAGTGGTTTGTGAAGTGATCTCACAGGCTTTGAATTCCTCTCTCACCTCTCTCCTTCTCTGTTCACTGCTACCGTTTTTGTGCTGTAATGATTCAGGAAACAGCATTTATTCAGTCAGAAAACTGAAGCACTAATCTCCCTCTGAGTAATTACACCCAAGCCTCCCCAAAAAACACATTAGCCCGCTCTTGTTCTTACACACACCGTTGCTCTCTGGTCCTCGTTCAAGTTTCTTTGCATTTCAGCCTTCAGACTGGGTTTGGCACTTCCTCCTTTGAACTCTGGCCTTCCCTGTTCTCATTATTACAGCCCCACACACACACACACACACACACACACACACACACACACACACACATGCACACACTCTTCTCACCAATCCACTTCTTCCCACTCCGTTCCTCCCTCTCTTGTCAATTTCGTCTCACCAAAGGCTACTGTCTGACTCATGCCTGGCCTCTTCTGTGGCCCTTACTTCCATCCTAATTGTCTGACTCCCACTGGCGCTTTGCGAGGTGTCAGACTCCGCTCTTCTGCCTGCACCCACTATCCCGCAATTTACACAATTCTTTCTCTTCTTTTGTCTATTTTTTCTCCTCCTAAAACAACTATTTGGACACTTGTTGATGTAAGGGAACACTACTACGTGTACCTTTTTTACAGTGACACATCTCGCTGTGACTCTGCATTCAGTAAGCCGAAGCAACAGTTTAAATTCATAAGAGAAAAACCACTTCACCGCTTCTCGGTGAGCTATCAAAACAACAACAACAGCAGCAGCAGCAGAGGGTTTGATTGCTCCGGATGCCAGAATGCATACACACAAAAAAGCAGGAGGTGCAAAGAAGCTGCTTTTGCTCTGGCTGGATTGACACGATGCTGCATTTTAATGATTTGGTTTACCACATTGTGACAGTTGCTTCTGCTTTTGTGTTTTTTTTTTTTTATTTCTGTCTTCTGTTTTGATTCCTGATTCTTCACAAGGAAGAGATTCAGCTCCAGCTTGTGCCGTTTTAAGAGGAGGAGAAACGAGTCTACTGAAAAATTAATTGTTTTTGCACATGCAGAATCATCCTTAGATTCTGCCAAAGCAGTTATGTATCACATGGGGAATTGTACAGCACAGTGTGGGGAATGTTAAAGGGCCTTCATTTATAGATAACAATGTGAAGTAATTGACAGGCTGCATTTGATTGAGATTGAGATTTTTTTATAAAATACAGCACATTGTTAAAGAGCAAAGCAGCCTGATTCATACTTTTCCTTTTGATGCTTTGACTACTTTGTATTCACAACACTTCTGTACTTTTACTTTAGCATTTTGATTGTATAACTTTTACTTATAACAGAGTATTTATTTATATTTAGTATCACATTGTTGTATTGGTACTTAAAGTTGTTACGGTGTGGAGGGACTGAACTCTCTGTTTTGGTTATAAATGTTTTCTTCGTACCCCTCGACTGCAAATAATACTTCTTCCAGTACTGTCTTTGTGTAAATACTCGGCTCTCTACCTGCCGCTGCAGGTGAGTCCTGTCCGGAGAACGGCCGTAGCCCGGGCTCCGTCTCCACGCAGCACAGCTCCCCACGCAGTGACTTCACTTACGCCAACAGCACCGGCGCCACCCAGGCGCCCAACGCCGGCATGGGCAACACCGCCGCCACTTCAGACAGGACGCCAGCCGCCAACGCGCAACCCAGCGACGTCATCATCAATCGAAAGGAGAGCGAAGGCTTCGGCTTCGTTATCATCAGCTCGCTCAACAGGCCCGAGGCAGCCGCCAGCAACAGTGAGTCCGGTGATTGTTTGAGTGGCGTTTGATTATGGAGTTAAGTAGATGCTTCATCATCAGTCATCCTCCACTCTGCATAACAAGTGCTTCAAGTGCTAAACCTCGTGTGAGCTAAAGCTCTCAGACTCATAAACTACAATGTAAAGTCACGATACGCTCTTAGAAATAAAGGTGCTAACTAGGACCACACAGGACTCTTCTGCTCCTCCATACAGGAGAATCTGGTTCCTGCTTAACCTTTTATAAAGGTTCTTAGCTGTAATGTAAAAAGTAATTAATCTACTGTAAATATAGATTCATAATGGCTGTGAAAGAGGCGATTTGGATTGCTAGTGTGTCATTGGTTGAACTACCGTGTGCCAATGGTGGGCCGCATGCAGATTCCAGTATTCTAACAAGAACCCGCCCTCTACCGAAAACCCTTTAATATTTCAAGGGTTGCATCTAGAACCCGTCCAGGGTTCCTCTTGAGGCTCGTAAAGGATGAAGTGGTGCAGCGCCAACCCACAACAATCACGGTCCATAACCACAGTTTCTGGATCTTTTGCACTCATGCTTTTAACAATCCTTGCAAAACTTTTCTCTTCCGGAAATGGAACTTACTGTCTTATAAAAGAACCCTTTAAAAAAAGGGTTGTTCAGAAGCAAATGGTTCTGGGTAGAACCTGTATTCCTTAGAGTGCATAGTGTCAAGGTATGGGCCAAACTTAAGTATAAGAGGTCACGGCTCCATAAAAAGTGAAGCACCTCTCATTCCATCTCCTCAATTATACATGCGCTCCCACCGTACGCCAGTCACACACATCTCTGCTATGCTGCCGAGAGCATCGGCGCATCGCCCACACGCATGAAAAAAAAACTGGAAGCCTTACGTAAGCCTGGGGTGAATAGCAAAATGAGAGAGACGGAGACATATTCAGTCAGTCAGTGAGTGGTGTGTGTGAGAGCGCAGAAAGTCGTAATCCTCCAATCTGCAGCTGAGCGCGTCTTTACCTGCAGCGTGTTGTGTTTGAATCCTCTCCAACAGCTGTGCCCCATAAAATTGGCCGCATCATCGAGGGCAGCCCGGCCGACCGCTGCGGGAAGCTGAAGGTGGGGGACAGGATTCTGGCAGTGAACAGCCAGTCCATCGTCAACATGCCGCACGCCGACATCGTTAAGCTGATCAAGGATGCGGGCCTCAGCGTCACCCTGAGGATCATACCGCAGGAAGGTGAGAGAACACGTGGTCACACACACACACACACACACACACGACACGTGGACATGATAGACGAGGACTTTGAAACTGCGATACTTTGGCAAAGGAATGATTTATGATAGTAATTGACTTTGCTCCATTAAATCAAAGTTGTAATATGAGTTTTTTTTTAGATAAACTGTGTCACGTCACATTCATGATGTGGTGTTCCTCTTGCTTTACCAGGAGCTGCTGTTTCTTACTGTGGTTACATTAATACAGAATACACAATGACAGACTGACTTTCAGTTCACATTAACAGATGGACAAAGTGTGCACCATGGTTATTGATAATAATGGCTGGTTTGCCTCCTTCTCTTTATCTGCTCGTCTGTTGTTGGCTTTCTCCTTTTATGGACGTTTATTACCTCGTTATTTAGCGCTACATTAAAGATATCCATATGGAGTTTTTGACTATTAGTAGTAGTGGAGTGGGCTTCTGTTTTGTTGGTATTGTGCATGCGAGGGATGAACGCATAGGGAATTATCACCCAATCTGCAGCAGCTTTATGGATCTTTATATCGAGTTTCAGCTTATTGTTCGGCGCTCCTGTCTCCAACTTTACTTTTTTTTTCTGCACAAAAGCTCTAAATATCCACTAAATGTACTGACTAGCTGGTGAACACAGTGGAGCATTTAGCAGCTAAAGAGCCAGAGATTAGTAGTTTAGTTTGAAGAGACCAAACTCAGTTTAAAGGAAGTTTAGTATCAGACTTAGATTTAACAGGTGGACAGAAACATGAATGTTTAAATTGGAAAATGTTTTGCTAACATGTTAACTATATCACCTTTATAGAACGATAGTCATAGACTGTATAAGAAGTGGACGTAGTCACCGTGACGTCACCCATTGATGTGTGAACTACGGTTTTGAAGCCTCGAGTTTGGCCATCATGCTGTATTGAAGAAGACTTGAAACTAGAGATTGAGACCATAAACTCATGTTTACAATGTTTACTGAGGGAATAAATCAAGAGAGAAGTAGAGTCACTTTCTCATAGACTTCAAGACTAAAGCTTGAAAGTACACGTTGTGATTCGATTTGTCCTCCTTCTTTTTGAATCCCAGAGATCAGTAATCCCCCATCAGCCCCCAGCTCAGAGAAGCAGAGCCCCATGGCCCAGCAGCACAGCCCGAAGACCCAGCTGGGCGCCGCTGCCTCGCAGCCCAACCCGGCAGTCACAGAACCCAACCCTTCTGCCGGCCAGCCCGACCCCATGCCTCACCAGAGCCCCGTGACCCAGCTGCCCGCCCCTCCGCCTCAGACCTACCCCCACGAGAGCAGGTAACACTCCGTTGATAAGGATTCCAGCTTACAGAGCGAGAACACCTCTTCTCAAAGCCGCTTCATCCTCACGCTCAGTTACAGCGTCATATTTGCAGCTGTCTCGATTCACTGCAGCAGTGAAGAGTTTTTATAGACAAACCCCTCTATCTGTCTCTGGGGCAAACTATTCCTCTGAGAGTACAGCTATGAGTGAAGCACAGAACTTCATCCCCTTGTCCCCATTCTCTCTACCTTTCCTTCATTTTGTTTTTGTATCTATTGTCATCGTTTCTTTCCCCTCTTTCTCTCACTGACTTTGTCTTTTTTTGTATCTATCTCGTCTCCTCTCCTTATTCATCTCTCACTTTCTCTCTTTCTCCTCAGCTTGTTGTATAACATCACTTAACTCTTATGGACCGCTAAATTATTTACATAAATTGCGTCTTTATAGAGATCCGTTGAATATTTTACCAAGAACTACAGGGTTCCAAAATCGACAATGTCATTGCCTTTCCCCTCTGCTTTACCCCTGAGATAACTTGTTTTTATTATAAACATTTCATGCGATGTGTGGAGAAAAGCAGTTTAATTTCCCTACTTAAGTCTTGTTTAATGGTTGTCAGTGCAAACCAAAACAAGCCGTCTCTATCTGCACTGGGGTGACCCGGCAGTTTGTCAGAAAGCATTATTTTCACAGCCCCCCGAAACCCAACAAGTACTGCAGCGTTTCCGAAGATAATGATGACGGTAAGAGAAGGCCTCCTGGGATTTCTTCCTTCATTCCGATTGGTCTGCTAGTTACAGGTCAGAGGTGAAGGCAAGGCAAGATGTTAAACCAGACATCAGACAGCCGCCGTTCACAGATTACCGACAGCCGCCGGTGGATTACCGGCACCCTCCTGTGGCGGACTACAGGCAGCCCCCCACGTTGGACTACAGACACCCGCCACTGCTCGACTACCGACAGCTAGCTACCGACACCAGGCAGTTCCTGCCAGACTACCGAATGCCGCCGGTCCAAGTAAGGATGGGTTTTTATCAACAAAAACAACTGAAACGGACCAGAATATAAAATCAAGAAACAAATGAATTTCTTTTTAAAAGAGAGACAAAATAAAAGGTTATTTCTTCTTCATATGTACAAGTTCATTTCATTATTGTCGTGAAAAACATTCTCCGTCTTTCAGGTTTATGACAAAGAGCAATTCTTCGTACCAGCCTTCAGCTTCAATAAACATTTGACAATCTTTCCAAATTGTTTTTTTATATCATTTCTATTTGCAAGAAATCCCTCCAATATAAAGTTTAATGACGTTTGATGAGCATTCTAAATTGATTGATATTCAAGGAGTACACTCCAGAAACTTTACAAATAAATATTTTTTAGGATGTTTCCCACAGCAGAATATGTGACTCTTTAAAGCTGCACTGATCAATATTCCTACATTAGAAGGCAGATATTCCCCCGAGGAGTGTGTGGAGACCAGCGCAGGGATAAAAGGAGAGTGAGCGGTGCACTACCATTTATTAGGTGGCCAGAAACTGTTAATGTTGCTCTGTGCCTGCTAGATGTGTAAATGGGCAACTCCTTTGCTGTTGAACTACTTTTTCTGTATATTCTGTATATTTTATTATTAGGCCACATTCTGCTGCAGCTCTATATACTTTGCTGTAATTCTGTTTATGTGCAAATCCCTTCATATATTTCTGCTTAAAGTTGACACTGTCTGCCTCAATATATTCCGTTCTTTATGTTATATTATTTCCCAGGCAACTAGAAATAAAAAAAAGGAAACTTAAGAGTGAAATACAAAACCGTGTGTCTGTAAAAGTGCCCTGAGAAAAGGCTGACTCACTGTTCGTTAGCTTGTTTGTGTCAGACAAAGTGCACAGCTGACACAAACTTCAGGATACTTTAAAGTCAAATTTTAAATGTTTACCTCTTATATATCTATATAATATTGTGTTTTGTTTACCTTGCATTCGCTCCCTTCTTATTCACTTATTTTGCTTTGCTGAGTCCTGAGACTATTTGCCGCTATAATGGCCCATTTTCTCCTCAGATAACGTCGACTCTACGGGCATCTGATCTCTGCGCGTCTCAGCTGTCGCAGGACTTTGACTTCTTCACGGTGGAGCTGGAGAAAAGTGTTAAAGGTTTTGGTTTCAGCATCCGCGGAGGACGGGAGTACAAGATGGACCTGTTCGTCCTACGACTGGCCGAGGACGGACCGGCCATCCGCAACGGGAGGATGAGGGTATGTTTGATGATGTCATTTCCTTTTAGGAAGCCACTACACCCCATTCAAAGATTAAGCTGCTTTCTATCTTCTTGGATTACATGGCAGAAGCTCACTGTAATTGTCTGATGTTATCAAAGCTGCAGCAGCAACTTCTTCAGAGCCGCTTAAGAAATAATCTGTCAAAGTAACACAGAGATGGGTCGTCCTTTTTGAGTTTTTTTAGAAGTTTTTCTCCTCCCAAGTTCCTAAAAAAACACATCTCTCCTTTGCTTTTAGTAACGGATAATATTTAGAAAGATAAAGATAGATAAAACATTTAAGTGGGCCAACTTAAATTATACTTTGCTGTTTGGATAGCTGCACAATTCTCCCTCTAGCTATAGTTGCTACTGTACTGTTCGGTCAGAGAACGCAGACACATATTTTCTGAATTTATAAAGATGTAATAAAGCCCTTGACGCTGCCTTTTTAAATTGTCTCCTCATTAGCTCCATGTGTTTTGCTGCTAGCAACATTAAGTGCAACTTCAATACTTTTCTCTGTCTGTCAATGCCGAATGAATCCACCAGCTCGTCTTTATTGACCTCTTGCTTTCTCTTTCTCTCTTTTCTTGCATGTCCTCTTTATGTGTGGAGCTGATAGCATCAGGCTGCGTTACATTCTTCATATGCAATGAACCCGTTAAAGATAATGTGTGCAAAATGCCCCCGGGGGAGATATTACTTTCCTGCCTCGTTGGTGTTAGTCGATGGGAGTCCAGTGAGCCTTGATGCAGGTGGAAGAGGAAGATTAATCCCTCTTGAGCTCCACTTAAATTCAGCATATAAGCTGCTGATCAGTGGTGGAGGGAATATTCGGATCCTTTCCTTCAGTAAAAGTACCAGTAAAGTAAATGTAAAAAGTACTTAAACTTCAGAAGACTGATTATTTAATATTTTAGTATTAGATTGTTGATACTGATGTATTATGCATATGAAGAATACTGATGCTTTTTTCCCAATGGACAGTTTTATATATTATTTTTAAAATAGCAAAGTCGATGCAGCAGAATCACAGATAATATCTTTTTTATTCTGGCTTTGTGTATTTTTCTCGTAAATCGAAATCTGTCAAATACACACAGTGGAGTAAAATGTACCGTATTTTGTAGTAGAAGTATAAAGTAGCATAAAACACTCAAAGCAACACTCGAGTTACTTCTCGAGTCTGATTTGTCTCGGATGAATCGCCAGACAGTCGCTCTGCTGGTGGGACGTTGAAATGAACTCGACGCTGTGCTGTCGAGTCGACTTCAGAGAACAAGGTGCAGAGACCACTTTGATCAACAATCCTTGATCCACACAGCCAAATGCAGAGAGGAATCAATCTGCATTTAACTCTAAGTAAACGTGAGGTATTGGGTAAAAAGCACTTGACATGCCTGTCACTTTGGATTTGAGTGGTGCTTTGACACGCTGAGGTGCAGAAACCAAAAAAGCTCTCTTGCACCGTGACTCCCTGCAGTCTCCCTGACACTCTGAGCTTAATCCAAGTCATTTCTCCTCAACAGGCACTTTGTCACATCTTTAAGAAGGAAAAAATGAACTACTTTGATCATGCTAGTCACAAACTAATCAGTAAGGAGCACTAACACATTTTAACAAGCGTTTTTTGGGGGGGGGGTTTGGTCCAAGTGGCAGTGCGGAGGCTTTTAAGAAAATTGCACGAAGTGATGGGTTATTCCGAATAATCATTCAGCACATTTAATTACCTCTTTGAGCTTTAAACCTTCAATAAAAGACGGAGTCGTGCGTGATTCGTTTCCACCTCACGCTCCCTGTGCTCAGCATTCACGTGCCGTCCATTCAACTCCAGCTCCCCCTTTATTAAAGATGAAAATGGAGATCAGTCTCCGCCGCTGTAAGGAGCCGAGGAATAATGATTGAACCGTCCTGCCTTCTGCCTCTCTTCAGACCACTGCAGTGACACCTAATGACTCCCCCTCTCTTGACTTCGCTCCTGACTTTCAAATTACCCCTGCCATTACCGCAGGACTTCTCCATTTGTTAGCGTAATTGGCCGCCGTGTTTTTTTGTCCTGTTCCCCGGGAATCCTCGCCCATTAGTCGACCTCGGAGCCGTCTCTTGATGGGCTGAGAAGTGAGAGGGGGGGGGGGGGGTGGAGGACTGACGTTTGACCCATCCGTGTGGTCACAAAAGGGAGAAGTGGCACAGTTAATATTTACAGTAGCTGTTAACTGAGCTGCTGCAGTTATGGCCAGGTTATTAGTATTCATCACAGGGGGCTAACATGTTCCCTGAGAAGGGTCCGCCTTAATTCCTTTCAAATTTGATGTCGACATTACTGCCAAAATGAATTATAACTGACACCAGTTCATGGCTGGTAATGCTTATTAACGCTTACAGAGGCCCGTGGGAAAGCCAGTGAGGTATAGATCCATAGTGATCCTTATTATTCACCGTCGTCCATTATGAAAGATTAATATTCCATTTTATATTTAGTGACGGTGGGATCATTTGCACACCTGCCACATCATAACTGACTCAATCTTAGCATGAATGCAAACACCTTCATTAACCCGCTCGTCTTGTTTTCACCTTTGTGAACTCGACCGGTAGGTTTCTGCAACATTGTAGCGCCTTTTATAATTAGACTTTAGTGTTCCATGTAATTGTTTCTACAGTTAACACCTTCCAAGGTTCCTTATATGCTCTTCATACACCAACATGTCTGTCTATATGTTAAGGTTCTTAACAAGCTCCATTATTCACATTTCATTGAATATTTTCTATTTTCAACACATATGTAAAAGGGTGCGGAGCGCGTTGGCCCTTTCCATTAGTTTCTGTCCCCGTGCTTCACAGTAACTGGTCAAAGAGCTTTAACGATGCTCTAAAATCTTTAAATGCAGCTCAGGTCCTGATCCAGTGCTGGCTGTGTACTTGGCTGCTCTGAAGTCCCAGAGTGTTTTATCAATGACTCAACAAAGTTCCTTAAAGTAGTTTGGCAGCTAAAAGGCTACTTTCGTCCTTCGACACCCAACTTGGTCTTTATGTACCTGGCTTGTATGATGTTTACAACTTCTTTCATCCTCTGTCACACACTTCCTGACCTCCAGGTTGGGGACCAAATCATCGAGATCAATGGAGAGAGCACCCAGAACATGTCCCACGCCCGAGCCATCGAGCTGATCAAGTCTGGAGGCAGACGCGTCCGTCTTCTCCTAAAGAGGGGCACAGGGCAGGTCCCAGAGTACGGTAAGTATCCACGCAGAGGTCCACATCAGCTGTCTTTGTCTTCAGGATCATTTCTTACCTCTCTTTTAACTCACAGATTGTACTTTGTTCTCTGTCTTAATATCACTTTACCTCTTGATAACATTATTCCAGCATGCATCATGTTAGATCTTCTGTCTTTATCGACTCTGTACTCGCTGTATTCTGTATTTCACTATGCTGTTAAAAAAAACTAATCATGTGTCTCTTCTATCTTGACTAACATCAGTTTATCTTCTGTCCATTTCAGTGACCCATCACTAATTGATTGGTCTAGGTTGTTACTTCCCCTTCTATAGGAATGGTATCTTCCAGTCTCTCCATGTGCATGAAAAGTGACAAGCATGGCTCCCCCTATTTCTTCCTAATGGGCCCCTCTAAAGACACGGTTTGTGATCATACGAATGCTTTTCTCTTCACGTAACCCTGGCTTGCTGTGCTGTGGTTTTGTGTGTTGTTTTGCTGTAACCGCCTATTCAGGATGCACTTAGCGCTTTCAGATCGAAACAACTTACTTTATAACCTTGGACGCCCTGTACGGTTGAAGATTTGACGTTTTTTTCCTTCAGAAATGGCTGAAAGCTCCAGGAGGTTGTAAAGTTAGTGAACATAACTCTCCTCCTGACCAGCAGATAAATCAACAGCTACCTACAGGCCCCCCCAAAAAAAAAACAGTCAGCTAGAGGAGATGAACGTGAAATATTTCAGCAGATTATTTACCCGGTGAAACCTCGGCGCGGCACGATTTGGGCGTGGAAGGTGAAATTTGTTCTGGTGACATCAAGCTCCGAAGCGTCGCTCACTGCTCTGCACCAGTGCGGTGCTCACTATTCCACGTCCTCCCTGTAGAGAGAAAGACGTTTCGGGGGGAACGCCGCGACACCAAAGCCCCCAGTGGTACACATTCATCAGCGCTTGGCCTCGGCAGTCACCTTCCAGCACTTAAACACAGGAAATAGAGTATGATGGTGTTTCCCCCGTGTTGGCCCTGTTCTCCCGGCCGGGGGACTGAATCTCTCTGTGTGGAGAGCTTTTGTTACACTTGCCTTGAGGTGGTTCTACAGCCTTGAAGTATGCGCACAGGGAGTCTTACTGTGGTCAGCCAGAAGACACAGTCCTCCATCATTAGAGAGCTGTTGAGTCCCGTCCCCCCCCCCGCTGCCTACAAGCAGAGGCAACATTTGAACCCACTCGGTCTGTTCTGTGGGCGCTCGATTCAGCATTTCATCAGCTCTTATTTCATATGCATACTGGAAGGTTATGCAAATCATCTGTGGTGATTAATCTAGCTATTTAAAACATTAGCATACTAATGATCAGAGGAGCAAGTTATTTTTGTCTCAGGTTGTTGTTTAGGAACAGCTGAATGCAAAACCAAGTAGAAAAATTGCAGAATATGTTTGGCATAAAAACATGGTTGCTGGCATGTGCATGAATATTATGGTGTGCCTTGTGTGTGTGTGTGTGTGTGTGTGTTTTTGCGCCTCTATCGCGTGTTAGATCTGCAGCGCATATTTATCAAAGGCCTGAGAGTTACACCACAAAACAAAGCGACATAGTAGAAGTTCTTTGCTACTAATATCAAAGTGACACTCCAGCAAACTAAAGGACGACATCCCATAATAAATGACATGTGTGATCAGAGGAAAAGCCAGTCAGGTTCCAGGAGTTAGAAATAGAAATCCTCACATTCCCTCTGTGATTTTATTTCCAGGGCTTTAAGTTCATTCAAAATGTCATTACCTTTAGTCACTTTCATCTCTTGTCAGACCTTCTGTTCCACTCAATGCCGCCAGTTTCTAAGGCTCACTTCCCATTAAAAACTTTCTCAAACCCAGATTACATATTAACATTTTCCATCTTCCTTCACAGCCACAGAAGTCCTTCAGAACTCTTTTCACTGGCGGAATAGTTCCGCTCTTTCTAGGATACTGTATGTATATATATATATATATATATATATATCAGTATTTTAAAGTGGCCATAAACACATTCTATGTAGCTTAGCTTGTTTCAGCTCATAATTGGGGTTGTTTTGTTTCACACTACCGCCCCCCCCCCGCGTCCAGCACCAAACAGCAGACAGACAAAGTTAGCGATTATCGAATGAACACAGCGCAGCATTTAGCAAAGAGACACATATTTCCCTCAGGAGTTAGTAAATATTGGATATTGTAATATTGGAGTGAATATTGGATTTACATTCATCGGACGGACACCAACGTGACTCCAAATGAAAGCCAGTGCTGCTCCGAGTCTGCTGTGTGTGTAATTAGACAACTGTTTCACGTTTTAATTCCCCCCATTTTAACTTATACGGTGAAGATTTTGTCTATGTCGGGTTCACAGTGTTTGCACTCAAGTGGCTTAGTGCAGGTTTAAAATAATGATGAGAACAAGCCCACATCTTCTATGCCTCTCTAACAAAGAACACATTTATATATTGTAGTTTGTGTTGTGGTGACTCGGCAGAAACGTAAGCAGAGCTTTAGCACAGCATGGGATAAACACAGGTTTCACACACACATACTGATACACACACACACACACATGTAGAGCCCTCTGTGGACTCCACTGTAGCAGGCATACTGTGGGAGATGCAGGTTCTCTCTCTCTCTCCCTCTTAGTCCCGGATCTAATGTGCTCCAGCGCTGCATGGGAGTCTGCTCATAATTGGGTCTCGTGGTGCCGGTGTAGCTGGCCTCGCCTCTGAACCCATGCCGAGCCCGCTGAAAATGACTGATGGCCGAGGGACCGAGACCCATCGGTGCAGAAACGGAAGCTAACAGTCCGTGAGAGTGGAGAGTTGTGGAGGAGCGCGCTGTAGATTCACTGCAGCTGCTGCGCTGGAAGCAGACTTCTTCAGGCTTGAGAGAGAGAGAGAGAGAGAGAGGCTCTGGCCCTGAGGTTTCTCATTCTCGCTATAGCACCACCCTATTGGGCACATCATCCATTTCATTAAACCGGTTTTCGATTTTCCGCCACGGTTTTAGATTGTCCGGGGCTTTAAAGAGAGCTATGGGAGGCAGATTGATGTTGTCTAAAAGTGGTGTCGCCCTGTGACACGTTCGGAAGTAGGTTGTAGTGCTGCTCTGAAATTTCCTTTAACGCTTTTAGCTAGTAGAATGGGAATGATTGCTGCGTTTATTGTGTTTGTTTTGATGTAGTGTTTGGTTGTGCGGTGGCATGCGCGCAAGCTTTTAAGCAGAAGGTATGTGTGGTTACCACATTGACTGTGTGTGTGTGTGTGTGCTCCAGATAATGCCGTCCCATGGGATGCTCGCCCTTCAGCCTCCCCAAGCCTGTCGGAAGTAGCCCCTCCCATCGACAGCCTTTCCATGCCATCGCCTTCATCTCACCTGGCCCCCGACCCGCCTCACCTGCCGCCTCTGGACGTCCCACGAGACAGCAGGACGGAGCGTTCGAAGAGCCCCCAGAAGGCCGAGCTGCTGAGTCCAGATCCGATCGGCCAGGGGAGGAGAGCGGCTTCAACCGGCGGGAGCGGCAGAGCCAAGAAGGAGGGTGGCAGGTCCACCCACGTGGGACACAGAGTCCAGCCCACTACTGAGGTGGAAGTGGGCAAGGAGGGGCAGAGCGGGGAGCCCAAACCTTCCAGGAACACCAGAGGGAGGTCCAAGGAGAGAAGTACCAGGGACGACAGAGAATCCACCGAATCTACCAGCAGCTCCAAGCTCCCGCACACCAACGGGAACAGCGTCATAGACGTGGAACGGTACGGCGGCGGGCAGCAGCAGCAGGTGGACTCTGAGCTGAGCAGGACCAGGCCCAGGGAGCTGGACAGGGGCCTGGGAGAGAGCCGGCCCAGCCTGCCCAGCAAGAGCACGGCCGGCAGCGCGGCGGGGAGGAAGGCCACGGTCTCTCCCGGGCCGTGGAAGATCCCCGGATCAGACAAGCTGCCCAGCACACTGCGCACAGGCACGTCCACGCTGAGCAGATAACACCGCGGCTCCAGCAGAATACAGCGGCCACGTGCGGATGAAACCGCCACACCTTCCTGTGCTCCTTCATTCCCCCCCCCCCCACCCCCCAACCATCCCGTTCTCCCACAGAGTCAGGACCAAAGGGGGGACAGGGTGATCTGGACCACGTGTTTTTAGAGTTTTATTTATGATACTGTACTCTAAATTATTTTGAGAAATATTTTACACCCACCACCTTAAGAACTGGAAAATCATCCACTTTTAAAAAAAAAAAAAAAAGTAATGGAAGAGCAAGTAGAATGTGTGTTCACGGGACGCAAACTTTAAAAAAAATATATTTTGATTTCTCCCCGAGCAGAACTGGGGGACAAAACATGCAAATATGAAACACCTGACAGGAAGCAGCTGTCGACTGGATATCTCTCTCTTTCTCTCTTCACAACCCGAGTCTTGTTTCATGAAATGGAATGTTGAAAAGAAGGTTTGCCTGTTTTTGACGAGCGCTTTGATGGATCAACGGGTGACAGCAGAGATGAACTCAACAGAACTTTGCCTTAACGGAGACTGAATGGGCCTGAATCCATCTTGAATAATCCATCAGATGATTACAGACATAGATATATTATAATGAATATGTGGCGTCATTTTTTTGTAAATAAGATCATCTTTAAGCGACCTGGATGGAAACTCTAGTCCGATGCTTAGACGAGCCAAACGGCGCCACGCGGACCAGAACTTCCACCAACACCGACGTCTCCCTTTTCTACTCTCCCGTTCAGCCCCGTGAGTACAGTCTGGGGTCTCGGCAGGCCTGCTGCTGCTGCTGCTGCTGCTGCTGCTGCTGCGGTTGACTTCACGATCTTTCTGCGCTTGAATCATCCCGAGTTCAGCGGGGGGTGTCATGCCAATCCATTTTTTTCTCATTTCTGTGCTTAACGAACAAAAGCGATCCGCGGCGGTGGTGTCCGGCCGGACGCCGAGAGAAGGCGCTCGCGTGATACCGACCGAGGGGCAGAGTGCCTTAGACGTGACAGAGAGGTTGGCTTTTAAGTCAAAAGGTTCAACTCCAAACCACTTAAGAGGGTCAAAACAGGCTGCTATACCACATCCACTTCACAGATATAAATAATAAACTGTATTTTTTCAGATACGAGCGTGATACGGTGAAATATGGGATTTATTTCACAAGCTTACGTGTGGAAACAAGTCCATTGACGGAGCTATCGGTGGTCTATATGTGCAAGTGCTTCATTTCAGTGTAGTCGTCATTGCTGGTTTGTTAAATGAGGTCTGACTTTAGTCAAGAATTTCTCACAAGAGATTTTAAACGCCAGCACAGAGCACCGCGAAGTCCAAAACAAACTCAAATCTGATATCGATCTCACTTCGTCAAAAGCTTGCCCGTCTAACAACCGTTGACCTGGATGAACGAGTGCAGTCGATTTGAAAATGAAACGTTTCTATTATTTCCAGAGAACAGGTCTGGTTTGTTTGAAGTGATTCTTAGCTCCCTGTGGATGAGATACAGGGCGCTTTGGCTTAAATGTGAAGTTTTACATTTTTATACAACCTGTCAATTGACATTTTGCTAAGCCCTGCCCCCTGAGATACTGATGCTCGTCAGGCTTTTCCATTCTGGCACATGTGCAGTTTACAATGATACGGGAGGAAGATTTACTCCTCAGAGAGTCTCAGTGAGTCCTTGATTTCACACTGAAGTAAACAAAAGCAGCTTCTCATTTCTAGCTGGTGTCGGCTGAAGGGACGACCGTCACTGATCACATCAGATGGAGCTTAACAGATAATAAGAGTTGTCTGAAAAACTGCGTCTCCGGCCGACTCTTTGACATTTCTAGCTGACTGATTGTAAAACAAGTTGGTCTTAAATGTCCACTTGATGCTACATTCGTGGAGCTAAAAGAGGGTCAAGCTACAAAACACAGGCAACAAGTGAGCATCCTCACCAGTTGATCTACTTATTGCAAAGAAGAACACATTAAATATGATAATAAACAATGTAAGATCAGCCTGTTATTTGAGTCTAAATAACAGCGTGTGGTTGTTTGGCCTCCGGAGAACAGTACGTTTTCACTTTTAGTGTCTCAGGAGAAAAGTCTTTTAGGATGAGGACTGAGTGAAGAAGTTGGTAACGGTACTTAATTCAGTGAACTAGTGAGCAGGACATGCTGCAGGTGTTAGCATGTCCTGCTCACTAGTTCACTTTAGCTCCTGGGATTTCAGTTTTGGAAATGCTCAAAAAAGAAAACCGATTTAAACTCTTAAATTGCTGAACGCTGCTTAGACTTCAGCCGCGTGCACGCTTCTTAAATCCCCAAAAAGCTCGACGGGTCTGCAGTGCCTGGTTACAGTTGCTAAGCTGTGATTGAACACTTGATGTTCGGGGCAGGGTTGTTTTTTTTTTTACGCAAACTGTCAATTTTTGAGATCAACAAATCTTTTCACAGCGTCCGTATCCTCTCTGCAGATGTGAAAATTGCCTGGCAATCTTTTCCCTCTGAATGAGACGACATCAACAGGAGAGAGAAAAAGAGCCATAACACCAGAACTAAGGTTTCCTCTTCTTCCACTGCTGAGAGAAGTGCAAACAGTGTTTAAGGAATGAAAGAGCAAAGGGAGACCGGTCATTATGTTTGCCATTGTGATCCGTAATTACACAATGAAGAAGCAGGCTGACTTTAAAAGCACAATCTCTCTCAGACGGTTTGGGAATTATTAAGGCGGAGAAAAATCATCGGCCAGGCACAAACAGCTCAGACCTTCAGTGAGTTTTAGAGGGTGTGCAGGGGCAACATCACAAAAAGAGGCCCAGAAGTACGTTTCTACATTCGTCCGACTGAACGCTGCCCGCATACTGTGTCATCGTGCATCATCTGACTGGACTTCTTCTTCTTCATTTTATGTTTGAAGCAGCAAAAAAAAAGAGAAAAGAAGTGCGTACGTTTGCTCAACCTTTGCACAACTCACTGCTTCCCACATCTGAGCTGTCTCCATTCAGCCACATTGTAAGTAGTTTGCTACGGAAGGCAACGAGAAAAAAAACACATCTAGGAGGTGTAAAAAAAAAAAGTGTGTGTTGAACTAACAGCACTATAAAGTCCCACCCAGGCGGCTCAGTATCACTGTGTAGTGTTATAGCAGTGTATAGACCCTGAAGAAATATCTCTATAAATATGACTCCGTGTACTATCGACGGTCACAAAGACTGTAAGTGGAGCAACTATTTTTATGAAATGCAACACTATGGATATATTAACTTTTGCAAAAATCTTGTTTACCTGTATGATATTCTGAAACGCTGTCAAAATAAAAGACACTCTTGACACGACATGAAAGATTTGTTTAGGACGTGCTGCTGTGTGATTCATTAAGGGTGTCTGTTTGAATTAAAGCATGCAGCTCACATAGATGGGTGGGTAAGGCTTTACTGTATCTCCCCTGATCAGCACTTATTAGCAATTTATATATATATATATATATATATACTGCTTATTATACACTGTGTTCTAAACTAAATTAAAAGTAGTAGACTTACTGAAGAGGAACTGAACTTCATGTGTAAAATCTGTGGAGTGCCCCTTTAACTAGTCTACCTACTAGATCACTTTCAGGTGATTCTCATGGCCTTCATCAGCTAATATAGTTTTACTAGTCAAGGGGAAAAAATACATTATGAGCAGTGTTTGTCAGGACGTTATTTTTAAAACTCCTTGTGAGCTTCTTTCTTCTGTTTGTACCTTTGTAGTGTCACTATTTGGCCACATGGGGCATCTGCTAAACCAGGTGAATTATAGAGGATAGTACTTAATTGAGATTGGTTTGTATATGCATAGGTAAAAAACATATATTTAAATGCACAAAACACTACTGATTTGTCAACCTGGTGCACGTTGAATAGAAAATCCAATGTTTCATACTTTGTGTGCACATTCTCCAAATCTCCACTAGAGTGCAGCATAGATCAGGCATATATTTCTTGCTGTTTGGTTTCATAATTGTTGAACTTACATAAAGTTATTAGTCAGACATTTCCTCTTTTATCAGCCAGTGTGACGTTACAATAATACATACACAGTAAATGATGGTCCGGTGGTTTTATTGATATATCTCTAGCTCTTGTGTCTCAGGTCGACATTTACATGAACTGCGCGGCAGCTTTGGGAAATTGAAAACACACTGGTGCACTCTAAAAAAAAAAAGTTGAGAAACCTTAAATAAGTTAAGCAACCAGCTGCAAAGCTTTTTTGAGTTTACTCAACTAAGGGCTAGTGTGTTGTGTCAACTTAGGATAAGAAGTTCACTCAAAGTGCTATTTTAAGTTTGTCAAACTTAACATTACTATTCAGACCTACTTATGTACTTAAGTAAACATAACTTAAAATATTGAATTTGATCCTCACGCCTACTCATGTACTTAAGTTAAGAACACTTGAAATATCAAGTTGGAGAAACTTGAAATTGTGTGTTCTTATAGATTGAAAACATACATTAACAGCACTGCATATTTTAAGTTGAGAGAACCTTACTTTAAACTTAAAATGTTTTGTTACTACATTTCACTGGTTTCGAGGGCATTCAGGAAATGCAAATTGAGCTGGAGCATCTGGGAACCCGAGGCCATCAACATCATTCAGCGTCTGTTGGAAAAGACGTGGGCCGAAGTCGAGGGTACCGACTTTGATGTCGCGTCAAAAACCTCGAAGGACCTCGACAAGACCATCTTCAACAAACTCTGCAAGAAGATGGGCAGTGCATCAATGGTGCTGCTCTATTTGAGATCGCCTCCTCCATCAGAGAACACTTGACGCCACCAACAAATAAGAGCAGCTGCATCGGCAAGTTCTTCTCGTCCGTGGGCCGAGCTATCGCCAACGTCTGCAGGCGAGGAGCGAAGGTCGTTGTCATATAGGTGAAGGCAATCTCTCTGTCTGTCTGTCTGTATGTCTGTGTCTCTCTCTCTCTCTCTCCCTCTCTCTGTCTGTCGCATCAAACAGACAGGAAAGAGAAGCACGGGGGTGAGAGATGAAGCGCCGCGGGAGCCGGAGAACGAGCTCTCCTGCAGAGGCAGCGCTGGTCGGGGCGGCCTGCTGCCAGCTGGATGCTGCCTGTATTCTCCACAGAGGAGAATCAATCCTGAGCTGCACTCCAACGTCTCCATCGGGAGAGAGACACAAGCTCAGTGCAGACCTTAACAGACTGCTGTGCTCTCTCTGAAGAGACACTAAGGCCGTTAAGAGTTGAACAACCTCTGACTCGTTTATCAAATGGCACTCAAAGGAAATAACTCAGAGTTTAAACGTTGTTGTGCTCAAATCAGACGCATACGCATGAGGGCCAGGGGGTTATATGACAGCTTTATGAGGTGAAACTGTTCATCTAAGCTGCACAAATGACAATTTACCCATATGGCTCAAATCCCAGTTGCATATGACAGCAATGCGCACATTAATGTGTGTAACATAACATACTGCCAGGGAAATAACTGCACTGCAGAGATAACACAAAGTACAATGAGTTCATCCTTCAATACTTTGTGTTGCACAAAAATACCGTAGACAGCACCTCTAGTGATGAAGGGTTTTAGCATCTAGGTCTCGAATTGCCTCACCTCAGCCAGGAGTAATGCTTTTTTATCTGAGGTGAGCAAGGAACTGTTTAGCTGCATAAAAGCAGATTCCTCAGTATCTCACTGTGTGTGAGGCCAGATGAGCTGAACACGAGAGGTCTATTCCCTTGTCCTTAGTTAGCAAGATTTTCAGAGAGTTGCAGGAAGAAAAAAGATAATCAACTCATTTGGGAGCAGCACCGGTTTTAGAAAGTCCATTTCATGCTCAGTAACGCTGAAACCCAGTTTGAATGTATCACAGCCCTCACTGTTAAATGATATAATGCATACAGTGTTTCAGCCATGACTTCTGGGTTAAACATTCCTGCATTCAGCAAACAAATTCAGCCTGGATCCTGTTGGGGTGGTTGCAAAGGCCTCTGAGGAAAACAAACATTTAAAGGACCACAAATAACATGTTGTGCAACAAGGACTACTTGCAGAAGATGCTGAGGGGTTGTCCTGGCCCAGTGTGCAGTCACGTCTTTGTTGCATTGCCACACATGTATGCGTGCAACCTGTTCTTGAGGTGTGTCATCTTGTATTCATACTTTCACAGCTGATCGAGATCGATATTTGCTGTGCAGTTGTAGCTAAAAAGCAAACTCTGCCCTTCAGCTATATATGCAGTGAAACTGTGACTGTGAGTCACAATCAGAGCCGTAAGATTGAGAAATAATTGCACCAACTACCTGTTCTGCAACCAGGGAAGCAAATGATCTGCGGTGCAAGTTGTTTTATGTGGGTGTCAATAAGGGCCTGCCCTGACATGATGGTTTAGCTGCAGATTGAACAATGGGTCTTTCAGTTTAACAGCGATCAATTGACCTTTTTTTACGTCAGGAGATAAGTCGTGTATTGTTACGAATAATTTAGAGGCACGTGAAGGTGATCACATCAGTGAGTGAACATGGAAAATGTCCCGGTTCACATTAAATTGGTTTTATCTGATTGTTCATGATGCTCTTCTGGAAACAAAAGGTCAAATTGGGAGTGTGTCAGGTCACAACACATTTTTTGGGAGATTATTCATAGGCTACAATCATTGTCTTAGATAACAGAAGGATTATACATAGATAGTATATCATGAAACTCCATAGAGATATGACACAAGATTTTGCTTTATGAATTATTAATTGGGTTCGATTTAATTCATAACTTTGCTCACCCATCATCATCTCACTTATCATCAGTATCCTGCATTATTCAGGCATCATCAGTATCCTGCATTATTCAGGCACCAAGATAAGCTAAGTCTATGACTTATTGTCAAACCCACATGGTATTTTGTCATGTAAAGCATTCAAACGTTATATTTCAGTGAAATAAAGCGTTTATATGTGTGTTTGGCATTTGCCGAATTTAATATTCTGGTGTTTCAGAGAGAAATTCACCATTAAGTCGCTTTCTGACGACTCTACATCCAGTCAGCCGCGTTAACTTCCTTAGATTTTTTGAATGAAATTTGGCGTGACGCTCGCTCCGCACTCCACAGAACGGCGTGTACCGGCGGGGACTAGGGGAGGGCCCACGGGCGGGGTGACGCGCCCTGCCCACTCGGTGTCTCACATTCTGCGTGAGAGCTGTAGTCTGTAGGACAGACGGGCGGTCAGCGGACCCGTGGAAGTATTTCAGCAGCCAGCTTCAGCCAGAGCCCAGAGGCGGCCGGTGGGAGGAGGCAGAGAGTCCGCAGCTGCCGCGCACCGCACAGCGTCTCTGACAGCCGCAAGAGAAGCGCACTAAACCCATGTCTACGGTAAGAAGGATTGTGTGTCTTTAGTTTTGTTTATCGGGATTTGAGTGTGGATTTGGGGGAGCAGAGGTGTGTTGTGGCACGCCGCTTGCACGGAGCATCTTTCACCGGTTTTTTGTCGGCTGTGTAGTCTGAGCATCAACACGCCGGGGCTGACGTCTCCCGAGCTCCGTCAGTTGGTCAATTTAGTGTTTTTATCTCTTTTATTATTCTTTAGTTTCAGTCTGAACGTGGGAGTTGTGTAACGAGAGAAATAAGGCAGTTAGCGCGGATCTGTAGCCGCCTCCGACTGCAGGGCGGCGGGGTAGCGGGACCGCTCGAGCCGCAGTCAGCGTGGAGCAGCTGCGTTAAAGCCAGCAGCCGACACAGGAAGTGAGGAGCTGTGGCCTGCAAAAGAAAACCACGAGAAATATTGCATTTAAATAATAAAATATGAGATTCACAATAAAACAACATGCTATTACACATTAACTATTTTACCTGAAGACCCTTTAAATTTGACTGTATTTGTCCCCATCACCAATTACACTAATTGTAAAGTGCCTTGAAAGCAACGCTGGATTCATGACTTTGATAGGTTTTGTTTTCAACACTATCAGACTCCATCAAATATGACTTTCACCCAAAAGTACCAGTGTCCTCCTTCAAAGGCTCAAACCAAAATATCAACCCGTTTCTATTCCCTTACAAGTTTGGTTTGAAAGAAAAAAGTAGTCGATTAATCTATGAGTTGATTGACAGAAAATAAACTATTTAGCTGTTCTAACCCAAACAAAATAGCTGGCAGTTTAATCGATCTTATTGTTGGTCTTCCTTCACCTTTTTTTGTTGTTGTTTTATTCTGAAAGCTCTGACTGGAAGATGTATTATAACAATATTTATTTTTGGACTTTATCAAATATAGAGCGCTGGCACGGATTCGTGAACATGTTCATTTTGTTACATCACCTTTTTAGCAGTGAGTGAATAACAATGTTTGCTTAGAAATATGAGACAGAATTACAACCAGGAAACAAAGCCACTGACCCCCCCTGTCACTTCTACTGTGTGCGTGTGCGCGCGCGTGTGTGTGTGTGTGTGTGTGTTTGCCTGATGTGGTTTCCAGATCAGAAATCCCCTTACAGAGAACATGTGTGCTTTTTAAGATCTTGAAACAGAATGTTGCCTCCCATCAGAGCAGTCAGTCCTGTATGTCTACCTGTTTCTATTGTTACACTTTTGACTCAGGACGATAAACTCTACTCTAGTCTGCTGCATACTTCCTCATCTAGCTGCATTATCA
The DNA here is from genome assembly GCF_910591455.1 of Pholis gunnellus. Lineage (NCBI taxonomy): Eukaryota > Metazoa > Chordata > Actinopteri > Perciformes > Pholidae > Pholis > Pholis gunnellus. The sequence goes on along the minus strand of NC_136549.1, from coordinate 13,662,700 downwards.
TGATAACTGCTGCATTGCTGTTGTCATACGTACCACCCTCTCTTTTTTTAGGGTACAGTGCAAGGGTGTCATGACCTTCCAAGCTGAAATATAATCAGGAAAAATCAGAACAAAAATGACGGTTAAAAGTTGCATTAATTGCCTTATTGTGTGATTTTAAAGTAGAGCTGCAACTAACAATTATTTTTGATATTGATTATATTCTTGATTTAATCATTTTGTCCATTGTTAAAATGATCCACTGGCCAAAGTGACGACTTTAACTGTCTTGTGTTTTCCCACCAACGTTACAAAACCATAAAATGTTAAGTTCACAATGATGTAAAACAGAGAAAAGCACCAAATGCTGACTTTTGAGAACTGGAACTGGACAATGTTTGCCATTTTTGCATGAAAATATTACAAAAACATCAACTAATCCATCAATGAACAAGTCGTTACAGCTCCACTTTTAAAGTGTGAATCATTTTCACATCATAGATTTCCACAAAACTCAAAACGCTGCCACTTTGACACCAACACAAGTAATTCACACACATTAAGCCAGTGTAGTCTGCACGATCGTCAACCTGTCACCATCTCGGCTACGAGGGTCTCCAGCTGATTTCTAAATCAGGATCACAAATATAGAGCTCTAATTATCATCACGGGATGACCTATATTTTGCTCTCAGATAAGCGTTAGGTAAGTGTGCACACATGTTGGTGAATGTGTGCTCATTTATGTATTTATAGCCGCACTAAGAACGATGACATGCTGCCAGAGAGCCTTTTATTCTCAACCTGACTTCCTTCATGGTCTCTTCTGAGGAGTTTACAGGTGTTTGATGAGATAACAAAGAACCGGGCAAGGTTGTTTTTTATTTTTTAGAAAGTCCCTATTTTGTCTCTCTCACCTCCAGCCACACCTGTCCCCCCCCCCCCCCCCCTCAGTTCTTTCTTCATCCTTGTTGCAGGACTTTATACATCTTTTAAATGCCGAATCCAGTCCTCCTCTGAGCATTTCCATACCACAGAGAGTCGTCACGGTGAGTGAGTGCAGAGGCATGATGGGAGAGCAGCGTGGGAGCTGTTTTCTTCCTTGCATCTCCGCGTCCACTTGTTGCTCACAGTTTGAGAGAAGCCGTGTGTGTGTGGTGTGAGGATGTGGTCTTGGGTGAGGGGTTTTGCAGTGTGCTTCCTCCTCAGCGGATAAACAACCACTGATAGGATGTTAATCTCGTTCTATATTGTCGGTACAAGTGTGTGTGTGGAGGAGGAGAGAAAGCCAAACCTTTCACTAGCCTTAGGTTCCATCCTTCAATCAAAACCGAGTCCTCGAAGATCAACTAAAGGGAAATGTCATCAGCGTAAAAGTCTCTGTGACATTTAAGGTTTTGCAAGGAAATGCAGCATCGGGACGAGTGTGATTGTCGGCCTTTATAGTGGCACAGCTCAGCTGAATGCTAACGTCATCATGCTAACATTCGTGTAACAACAATGTGCAAGGTCCTCTAAAGAGCTCTGCAGGAATGAGTCCTAACACATGGAAATGTTCGGCATATTTGCACTTCCGGTTTCCCTGTCTCAAGGTCAATGTTGTTTTAACGTTCTTATTTTAGCATGCTAACATTAGCTAATAGGCTGATGGGTGTTTTGCAGCTGTCTCTTGAGCTGTTTAGCTACATTGTTTCCTTGTTTCCTCGCTCACGTTGCTTGATTTGCCATTTCCACTTTAGTGCCAGCAGCGTGATCGGACGGCTTCACAAACAACACTGTAACTTGCAAATGTGGAAATACTGCAGTTGTAAAAGTGTTACAATGTTAACAACCACTGGTTGGTTCAGTTGGAGGCTCAAGCAGATGTTGTAAATGAGCATCGGTTCCTGTGGTTCCTCCTGCCTGTTAATAACCAGAGGGGGATTTTCCCGATGGGTTGAATGACATTGAACCCCACACGGACTTGGGTGCTCCATTAACAGCGCGTCAATGGAGAGGATTTAAGGCTCTTTCTTGTTGATTAATGGAGCCGATGACCATCGCACAGAGCTCAAGACCACTATAAGACGTCTTCCAAAGTGTACAGATCATAGTGGTCTCCTGAATCTAAATTCATTTATTATAACTTTAAATAGAACGTGCTTTAACAAAGAGATTGGGATACACGTCTCTATTATTACCTTCTACCCCAGTTTGACCTTGTATACCGACAGCGTTTGTGAAAGGAGTGACCACTATTGCAACATTGAGTGAATGTTTCACTCTGCGGTAACCTTTCTTGGTAACCGTAATCTGTTCTTGCTTCTCCAGAAACATGATTCTGCAGGTGGTTCGGCGCTTCGGCCATTCCACGCTTTTTTTTTTCTCCAAAGAATTGATGCAACTCAGTAAGCGAGACATCCACACCGTGGCCGCGGGCGTCTTTGCACACATGGATACACACAAAGCTTGGATACATGAGGGTTCACTGTGTGGGAGCAGCGATCCGCACGGTGAGAGGTGGAAGTTGCTCGGTTAAAGTGGCAATCCTAAAGAAATCCGTTGAATTTCCATTTGAGTGAAAACAGAGGAATCGTGCTTCGGTTTTATCAGTCTGGAGTCTTTGGCTGCGTCCGAAATCTCATACTAACGTGCTATTTTTCAGAGTTGTGCGTATATTTATATTTTGTGTGTGTGTGTGTGTATACAATGGAGAAAAACTGTAATGCAGCATTTTTTCCCCCGGAATATGATCTAGTTTGTCACACTGCACATTGATGTTGCAATACGTTCACGAGCAGCTCAGTCTTCATTGTGTTACGTGCGTCGGCGGTAGATAGTGACTAAACACACATTCATTTAAACGCCTCTTTGACACTCTTTGGTTCATATAAATGTCATGACATAGGAAGTGAGCAGTAGCTCTTTAACACATGCTGCAAACACAATAAACCAAAAGGTTCATAATAGAAACTCTATCCATACACTGCAGGCTTCTTCTATTCTCTTGGATATCAAAGGCTCCATGAAATGATATCTTTGCTTCCTTAATGTGATGTTTTGTTTTTGTTGAAACAGGATATTTTACGTTGGATACAAACTTCCTCTATTAACTAGTCAGTGTGAGTTAAGGAGAGAAAAGATGCTCTGAGTTGATAGAATGAGCAGATTGGGTTTCTTAATCTGAACTGGTGGTTTATTGTACAGGATGAAACCAGGAGTCTGTAAAAGGACAGAGCTGCTTCATACTTCCTGTTTTGACTTTAAAGGCTGGAGCAGGTTGAAATATTCCTTTAGAAGATTCTATCTGTTTCTGCTAATGCTTCTGAGGACAGTGTTAACATGACATTGAGAGCACTGGGTGACGATATGGATTGATCTTGACATCATCAGCCTCAATGATGCAACTGAGCAATTAGCTAATTGCACTCCTGGTATTTATTAGCAGCCGTTGTGTAACATTGGGTCCTGCTTCTGAAGACGAAAGAGTCGGTTCTTTTGTCTTCTGGATGAAGTTGAGATAAATAAAAGTTCCTTTGTCTGTCCAATAACAGATGGAGCGCTTGCATTTGTGCTTTTGGGCTTATTTGCTGTTAAAAGTGGGGCTTGAACTGTTTTTATTATTTTTCTCTAAAATGGTCAGAAAATGCAGCAGGTTCCCATATTTGAGAAGCTGCTGGAGAGTTTGAAGTTGACATAAAAGATAGTTAGATTATTAAAATATTTGCAGATAGTGTTGCTGATAATTCTCTTACCATTTCAGCAAAAGTTTAACTTTTTCCAGGAAGCGTGTGCCTTTTTTTTGGTCTTTTGATAAATGAAAAGAGATTTTCTGTTCACTGCATAATGCCGTGGAGGTCATACCGCACATATATTATCTTATAATATATGCTCTCTATCGTTGACCTTGTTATGGCTGTACTTTGTGGCAGTTAAAGTTGCTCTTGCTGTTACAGGATCTGTTGTGGACGCTTGGTAAATACGGCACCAAGAATGAACACAGAGTTCCTCATTTTGAACTGTTGGAAAGACTTTTTACTCAGACTGTTTTTGGGACGTGAACTAAGACTGCCAAAGCAATGTTCTCCATCATATGAGGCTGCAACTGGCTAACTGAATGCTTGAAGCTTTCATGTTTAGTTGCTTTAAGAAGGAAATGTTTACAATTCTTCTCTCAAATGTAGTCAATGCTGTTTGTCCTTTAAGCCACAACTCAAGGTTTTGTCTTTTTTTGAAGTAACAAGCCTCTGAGACTAATTTGGAGTGATGTTTGTCTTGGAACCCATTAGTGATGTTTGGCCGTCTGTGTCTGGGACTTTTTGGACGAACGCCCAGCCCTCCAATGCATCGTCGGAATGGCCGTCAGCCGAGGCCACGCATATCTTCCTCCTCATACTCGTTGCTCTTTTCTTTCCTTGAGACCTGAGCGTAAATATCTCGCAGGGTGTTTCCTGATTAGTGGAACAGAAGCGAGAGAGCAGGAGCTTATTGTAATTGCGTGCTCCACGCAGGCAACACAATGCATCATACAGACACAAAAGAGATAAAGGCAGCCTCTCCCAGGCTAAACTGAACCGTGACGCATTTGGTTAAAGGCGGATCAAAGGCAGTAAATAGTTGTTATCTGGCATTCACTAAAGCCCTTTAGCAACTTGTCATTGACATTATGGCCTTTTATACTGATGTGTTTCCCCTATAGGTCAAAGCCATTACATCTTGCTTTTAGTTTAGTGTAGTGCTAAAACAAAAGTTGCTATTGCTAACGAGTCAGCAAAGAGTTGCCCGTTTACACATCCAGCAGACATGGAGCAACTAAGGCATTCATTTCAAGTCGTGTTTCATTCATCCAGATCCTCTGCTGGTAATCTCGCTTTAAGCTCAGGTTTGGTCTCCACCAGCGCCCGAGAAAAGTGTCTTTAGCTGCTAAACGCTCACTCGCTAAAATGAATACAGTTGATCATTTGTCACTATGAGCTACGACTCTCACGTTACAATTAACCATTCGATCCACTGTTATTATAAGAATAGTGGTTATGCAGCTTTAAGTCATTCATCAAGAACAATACTGTTTCAGCTTCTTTCATGTGACATGTTTCTCTGTCAGTCATTTGAATATCTGTTGGTCAAAGAAAGCAACTTCACTAAATGTTGACAGAAGAAATTAAGTGATTATTTGATCATCAGCAAATTAATTCATAACACTTTCGATAATCTGTTAATAAAGTAAATTATCAAACATTCTCACTATTTAGTTTCTCAAATGTGAGGATTTACTTCCACATCTTTCAGTTTCAGACGGTTAATTGGACAAAATAAGCCAATAGCAGACTTTAGGAACACTATTTTGTGACTTTTTAATAGACTAAACCATGATAGGAATACGTAATCAGTGTTGAAAGTAATCATTAGTTGCAGCATTATAATGACTCACCTGTGCAATGATAAGACTCTTCTAGTTACCCCCTTATTGCCATTTCCAAATGAATCATGTTTACCACCTGTTCAAATGAAGCATAAGGGCATCTTGCTCCATTCAAAAGTTACTATTTTACCTCCGCGTCGGACCACATCGGTCACTCTGGCAGGAAGGTATACGGCTCTAAGTGGCCCCTGTAAAAACCACATCCTCACTCCAATCCCAGGAAGAGAGCAGCCTTCCTTTTTAATCTCTCCGCCTAGCCTTGTACCCAGCAGACAGCCAACGCTGATTGCATCCTCTTTTCCCCGAAACACACCGAAAAAAACACACACAAACACACACTGTGTCCTTCTGGCTCAGATATATGTTCATTCACAGATATTGGCAGCAGCAGCACCACTCTGTATGTTTTTTAAAGGTCGGTCATCACAGAGAGAAGTTTGTTTGTCTCAGATACTATCACGGCTCTCCTTGCATTAACTGTGTGTGTGTGTGTGTGTGTGTGTGTGTGTGTGTGTGTGTGTGTGTGTGTGTGTGTGTGTGTGTGGTTTCAGGAGGGTGTTTCCTCATGTCACTTTCACCAACAACCTTAAAAAGATCATGATGGTATCGTGTTTTTGAAATCCTGTTGCGTTACTGTATCTTAATCTGTCTACTAGCAGCGTGGATAACCTGTGGATGTTCATGCTTCTATGTTCAAAACCACCAGTTTGTTTTCCACCTGCGGCTCTAATCTGCATACTGAATGGGAGGATGGATGAGATACTCAAACAGCTCACCGATTGACGCCCAGAGCTCCTGTGTCATTAATTATAAACCCGGCTGTCGGCAGCACGAGGTGAAGCTATCAAGTAATGTGCGTGTGAAGTAGTGCATTACTCTTACTGCTGCGTGTTCGTTGTAATCTATCTTTTCGCTCCGGATACCGGATTAAATGACTCCGTTACAGATATTGGTTTCTATGCAAGCGAGCGGGTTGTTGTTCGAAAGCACGGACGAGTCATGAATTACAAGATGGGGTGTGGAGTTTATGTTGTACCACAGGGGCTTCAGTTTTACTCTCATGCATATAAATGTGACTGTGGCATGTGCAAAAGGGAGAGAGTACTCTATTATTGAACAATCCTTCACCCCTATGCTGGCTGTTAGTGAAACAATATTAACAATATTATTTCCAGTATATCACAGACGCATCATGAGATGGCGCATCTATCTAAAATGCATGTTAGATACGAGGTCTACACTTTGTACCTGATCCACAACAGAACCATAAAAAACCTTCCAAAGCCCAAAGTGGAATAATAAGTCTTAAAAAGCATTGAGTTCAGTTAACTTATTTACCTTTACAAAGGTCTTCAATATTTTATTTCCTGCCATAGAGAGTCATATTCGATATGTTGTTGTTTGAACAGTGGGTTGTGAGTGCAAGAAGCTGTTCAACACTTTATTGTGGAGCTTCAGTCAGCAGCATCAGACCTGTAGCGAAGCTCAAAGTCTGTCCATTTTAGCAAAACTTATATTGCCTTAAACTGAATATCTATAATTGGTCACACTGTAATCAAACTGGATGAATTGAGGACATGAGAATGGAAATGCGTGCACTAATCATTAGTAGCACGTGCACTAATGCACTGAAAGGGTAACACTTTATTTTAGAGTTCGTAGTTTCCGAATAATTTCCCAGGAAGTTTCCTAGAAATCCAATTTGGCACTAATTAAATGGAAGTGGAAACAGTGTTCAATTGGTATCCAATTATTTGTCCTCCAATTAATTATTTAGTTCCAATTAATTGTCAGAGCAAACTCTTCCATCAGTGCACTGCAGGTCAGCTGAACGTGCCAAAAATGTGAAATTTGTCTGTAATGAATACTGAATGAATAGTTACTCGGGTTTAAATTGAGCTTTTGTTTTTGCCTCACCAGTTAAGACGTCACTGCATGTCAGGCTGTTGAGAGCGAGGGCCTTTTGTCAGCCGCTGTGCTAATTGCTGTTTCAAATAAATTACAAAAGACCACTGAGGGCTCTGCAGCTGCAGGTTTGGGCGGGTATTTTTTTTTTGTCATTTGCAAGATTTGCGAAACCACACCTCCAAGTGCATGCTGGGTGAAAAGGAAACCAATCCAAGGCTTTACTGTAATGCAGCTCTTAAAACCAGGAAAAAGACATTTATAGCACACTACGACATCCAAAATAGAAGACAATACTTTAGTCTCTTATTACATGTGATCCTCTCGAAATATTGAACATTTCCACCATAACAGGTGTGACGTTGTCTTGATGGTTCAAAGAAAGAGTCCCGTAGTTCATGCTGCAGTTTCAGTGTCTGTATTCAAAACAACCCCCCTTTGACATTCTTCATGTTACTTCTTCTTCTGGTGTAACTTGTCCGATAAATAGTTCATTGAATTTGACCGCTGATGTTGAGAAACTTGTCCAGTAAATGTCCCGACACTGAGCTTCAAGGAATCAAAGTTGTCTAACATGAATCTTCAGAGTGCTGGTCACCTTTCCTCAAGAACATTTGAATTAAGGGGATTGGGTTTGTTGTTTAACAAATAATGAAAATGTTTCTATTGGATCAGTTTCTTTGTGGAAAGTCATGTCGAAAATATTTGCCTGGCTAAATTTAGACGGCACCCAGCATCCACAAACACCTGCTGAAACGCCTTCAGGGAAGACATTAAGAACACGTTGTGGACGTTCATCTTAGGTGAGCTCGTGTAAACTACTTGTGGATTTAAGGGTTTAGAAAAAGGCTCAAGAATAAGCTGATGAAAATCATTTGTTGATTGCTGCAACAAACTAACTTGTTTCATTGTTCTTTTGTTTTTATCAATTAATATGTTATGATCTCTATAATGTAAAAAAATCTCAATCAAACTTTCCCAAACTCGAAAGAGACTTTTGTTTTTGTCCAAAACGAGAGATATTCAGTTTATTATAACAGCTGACTAAGAAAACCACTAAATATTCCTATTTGAGCACCCGTACAAAAAAAGGATTAATCAATAAGCAAAGCAATGTATTCTGTCGATCTATTCATTGATTGAGCTCCAGTTGATTCTGTGAGTAAATGTTAAAGTACATTAAAGGCCCAAGTTATTGCTTTATCATATTAACTTGGATGAACTGGTTTCTGCTGCAGAGCTTTTCTGTTTTTTATTGCTGAACATTCAGTAAAGAACCAATTATAGACTTCTTTTTTTATCCCGGCTTTCTGCCAATAACTGGAGAGGTTTAGTTAACTGGGACCCAGTGTTCTTGCTGGAGGGAGTGTGGACGATGCTCACATATTTATTGTCTGCCTTTTCAGGCTTTTTGTGAGAAAATTATATTGATGAGTCATTCTTCTCTTTGTATCTGAGTTTTTCCTGAAGGTTTGTGTAAAAGTAACGTCTGCCTCATGCGTTTGTTCTGCTCTTCTGTGCAAAGAATAAAAAAATAGAAATCGCTGCGTGGGATTGATACCATGATGACCACAGTGCAGGTTCATGACCTCTTGGCCCGGCCGCAGCTCTCGGGAGAACCACTGCCAGTCAGAGTCAGAGTCAGGCGTACATTCACACCACAGCACAGAGAGGCTCTGTCACTCACAGACCGCTGGTGTAAATACAGAACCCCTCCTCCATCAGACATAATGTAGACAACGCACTGATGCACCAGTATGCAAACACACAGAAACATAAGCTCACACTCTCACACACACACTCACACTGACATCTGATACTGAGCAACAACCTTCATGTGCTGATTCGAATGTGGCTTGTGGTTTAAAACAAAATTAAAATTAAAGAGACACTGCTTAAATCCTTGAAGCCCAGAGCTAATATAATTAGTTCTAATGAGATTAGCCTTTCGCTGCCTCTAAACAAATATGAAGTTGTAGAGAAGATCTGCTGGTTTTTGTGACGTAATGCAATCTGGGATAAGAGCCCTTAAAAGTGCTGTTCAACTACGTGGGTTAGTGTAAAGGGCCAATGTCACAACTTCCTGTTCTGGAGCGGGGGAAGTCGAGCGGGAGGATGCTGGGAAAGATGTTTCATAGTGATGCATCTTTATGGATTGTAGTATGTGACTGGTTTCTATAGAGAGGCGAAGCCCCGCCCCCTTCCCGATGAACGAACCCCAATGGAACAAAACAAGAACGGGTGAGACTTGATCCCTTTATTGCAGACAAAGAGTTGTCAACTCTGTCATCACTGTTATATGTTTGGTGCTAAATCTGAGAGCTTGACAGGTGTAGCAACAGTAACCTCCAAACAATCAATTTAACAAGTTGTATCACTAAGTCTGATGAACTTCGCTCCTTTTTCCTCCAGGAGCTCATATATTTTATTAATCTAGTCTCATGATCAGGTCATTACCCGACCTGAGACTCGTTCATTTCCTCTCTTATCTCATCCCCAGCTCCTTCCGCTTCAGGAAGGAGCTGTGGATGATCATCATGCCGAAACTAACGGTTGACCTACAACTCAATACTGGGCCTGAACGCATCCTTTGTACGCAGATGGAGCTGCTCACCTCCTGTGTGTAGACTCCTGTGTGTGTTGGTGGTGGTTTACATTCTGGGAGTCTTGGATCCCGGATAAGACGAGACGTGTTTGGCCTCCTGAGACCTTCCTGTCTCCTGGCTTGAGTTCACAAGTTGGACTGGTAGTACACTTGCCTGGTAGTACACTTAACTCCGCTTTCTAGGTTGTTTTTATTTATTTTACAATGTTGGCACTGTGTTATTCAGTGAAAGGCGCTGACTTCTCCTTTGTGTTGCTTTGCACTGGCATTCAAGTTGACTAATGCTGCTTTAATAGTCGACTGCATTTTGCTCTATCTATTTTTCCCACACTCCCCTCCTCCCCTGCCGCCTCTGTCGGCTTTTGTCCACTGATAATAGTCTTGGCCAGCGTGCAGCTGTAGAGCTCCATGTTTGCCTGTGTCTCCAGCAGCACACAGCTGACCCACTAATAGAGGGGTTGTGTGAGGAAAGGCCGGAGGCAGCAGAAGGGCTGCAGAGCTGCGGCTTAAAACAACCGGCCTCCGACAAACAGCATGGACCTCCCGCCGAGCGAAGCTTTGAGGAACACAGAAAAAAAAACTCAGTCACAAGAAAAGGAAGCATGAAATAAGGCCGGAGTGCTGCAGCTGAGCCGCACTCTTCAGCCTCGAGCATCTCCAAACTTTACTTTTGAAACGACCCCGAGTGACGCAGTGCTTTGTGAAGATGGCTTCATAACCTGAGAAGCTGTTCCCTGAAGGTTTAAGTGCTCGTCCTCGCTGCCCAGTGCTTTGACATTTCTCCTCTCAAGTCGTAATGCAGACCGTAAAAAGAATGCCGTCTTATTCATCAGTGGCAACACGGCAAGGTCAATGCTGACACACGTCGTCTGAGCTTCACTCTGCTTGTCCTTCACTCTGCGTATGATTGACGAGGACAACTGTCTGGCTGCCGTGTCGAAAAATGGAAAATGATTCCCACCGGGCTCGAAAGTTGCCATTGGTAAACATTAACATGTTAAAATATAGGGACAGCAAGCAGAAATTGAGATGATGGACAAGCTGATGATGGTGCACAACATCCAAGACGTCAATGCTGAAGGGCCGATGGATCTGTGGTGGGAATCGGCACAAAGGTCCAGAAAAACTACGTTTGAGAGGGAGAGAAAGGATAAACCAGCAACCGGTGACGAGCTGGGTTCAATTCTGCAGGATCTCTAAAGAACATGAGCTGCACTAAAGCTATTTTGTATACCAGGAGTCGAGGGTGGACATGTGAACTGAGACTGTTTCGTAAACAGTTGAAAGTTCCTCACAGCAACGTTTAGTAAATGGCAACCATATTTTCAGTTTTGTCAACCAAAAGCAGATGCCACATTTAAAAGCTAGTGTTGAGCCCTGACTCGGCCCCAGTAATCACTGTGGGACTTCAGTATGAAGCGGCAGAGACTGGACTCTTTAACGTAACCAGTTTAGCTCCGGTTTCCACGTTGGCTCGTAGCTGCAGCCTGGACATGATCAGCCTAACTGACAGGCAAGAAGGAGAGGCTGACAGTGGCGTCGTGTACACCCACTACTGCATTCTTCTGAGGTTAGATATGTGCGGGTCCATTCCAACACTTTTCCAGCTGCAGGAACATTTCCATTGTCAGGCATTAATCCGTGGTGACTTTCAGGCCCCCTGCTCTTGTCCTTGTGTCCACAGGGAATCTCTGTGAAGCACAAAGCTGGAATGTCGGCAGGGGACCTTGACTGAGCTTTTTTATTTTACCGTCTCTGCATACGGAGTACTAAATCTGCAGATATTACCTTCTCTGTAAATTATAGATCCAGATTAAAGGGATTAACTAATCCGTCAGAATTTGTGTAAATGTAAAGCTCAGTGGACTTTGTCTTTTCTGTGACGCCTCTTTTCCACTGCACACCAGTGACCAAGTCAAACACACACAGATTGTTTTTTTTTGTGTGTGTTTGTGTGTTTAAGTGAGTGTAATTCAATATTGCAAGCACAGAAGGAAGGAAAGCAAGTTAATACAAGACTGTTTTGTTATCTGGGCCACGTTTGGCTCAGGAGGATTTGATTTCCGTCTTCTGTCTTTGGGGCAGACTTGCCGGGAATCTCAGTCCAGGAGAGAGGATGAAATAAGCAGACGGCAGGGAAAAAAATACTCATCTTGTGTACAAATCACAGGCTCAACTGAGTCACTAAAAGTGCTGATCGAGAGACAATCTTGGCTAAATGTTGTGCTTTTGTTGCCAAGTGACACATTTTACAACGAAGCACCGTCGGCCCCCTTTATTTTAGTTTTTTAGTTTAAGTGGCTGGTTGGCAAATGTTGCGCTGCTCCTATGATTGGTTTAGAAAAAAAGAAGACGATGCCAACCAGAGACAGGAAGCTGTCATCCTGTCTTTAAGAGGCCTGTGATGTATCGCTGCATTTCCTGGTCACACACACAAATGAACAGCAACATTGGCAGCGTGGTTGCGAAGCTTTTAGCCCACACATCCCGCACAATGATCAGAGAGACACACATGCCGGCTCAGAGCTATTGTCTAAAGGGATTAAAGATAAAAGTCTCAGACTGTAAATGTTTGGCAGCACAATATAGCATTCAACATAACGCATACAAATCCCCTTTGTTCTATGTATAAAGCCATATAGTTATGAACGAGCTGTGCTGCTTCTCTAAAAAATACCAACATTACTCTTCCAAACATGGCTTTCACAAGTTCACCTTTTCATCACCCCCAAATTGTATCTTAAATCATACATTATCATTTCTTGTCATATTCCAAGCACAGATGCCTGTAGGTTAGTTTTGATGATGAGAACATTGTCGCCTTTTTCTAAAACAGTATCTGACTTTAGGGCAAAATATTGACAATGATAAACCAGCCACAAGTATTTGTCAGTACTCCGGTTGATACTTGTACATCATTATCATTATTTTATTTTTTTGGCAACTGCTTTCATTCATTGTATTATAATTAAAGCAAAGATAACATTTGATGGTTTCAGCAACTCAAATGTAAAGATTTGCTGCTTTTGCTCGTCTTGCAGTTATGTAAAATGAATATTATCTTTAATTGTCGGTTGGACAAAACACATTGGACTTTGACTGGATTGGACTTACAATATATGAGCACTGGTGGATTCTGTGTCTCAGCGAATGACCGGTAGCTGAAGCCTCAGCAGCTTCTATCGTGTGTGGGGTTTTTTTTCGGGATCAGGACTTTTTAGGACCCGGCCGCCTGCCACTGCTAAAGCGGCAAACGCAGCTCCTGATTCATGGTATTGAATTGGCCCAAATAAGCAGGCGCAGTCCATTAGACCCGTGATTGATCCAATTAAGTTGCCGTAGAATGAGTGTGGCAGAAATCATTGAAAGAATGACGCAGAGTGCAAGTCTATGTCTCTTTATCTTGAGTTAGTGTGTATCTTAGCAGGTGTGTGTGAGCCTATTGTTTGAGGCATTCTTGATTTTGACTGCGTGTCAATGGCTGGAGATTGTTGTGTAAATGTTATGGCTCACCAGCAAGGCCTCCAGCTAATGTTGGCTTGGATCTGTCGCCATATAAATCTCATCATCATGCACGGATAACCCTGAGTCAACACGGACAAGCTGCGTTTCGGAGAAACTCCCCTGAGACCTTGTGGAACGAGAGAGATTGCACGAACAAACGCAGCGACGGCTGGATGTCATGCGACGTCTCCAAAACAAGCTTGAAGTGTTCTTCTTGGTGTAACTTTGGGAGCAGATAGAAGATTGGGATATTGACGTATAGTGTGATTGTAGTTGTACATCCTGTGCTGTTGTGGTGGGTCGATTGTGGAGACGTAAGGTCACAGTGTCCCACACCAAAGGAGTGTGTGTGTGTGTGTGTGTGTGTGTGTGTGTGGGAGGGTTCGTTCATGTTTGAATCATAAGCTGAATGCCTCACTGTGTGGAAGTGACTGGGATCTTTTTTTTTATGTGTAAGGCTTGACTTAAACTTTACTAATTTTGTAAAACAAAGTTTAAATGTTTTAGTTTTCTCTATAAATAAACATCCTGATAATGACAAATAAATGCAAAATCATTTCTCCGTCTCTATCCGCCTGTTTGAATATTCATCTTATTTGCATACAGGTTGCATGATGTTTCTCCTGGTAGTTTGAATGTCAGAACAGAGAGATAACCACAGATCCATGTTTTGAATTTGATGAAATGTGAGGATTTTTTTCTCCACCAAATATATATCAAACTGAAGTCATTAACATTACATTCATGCAGAACTTCTCTTTACAACCTTTGCAACATAAGTCACAGTTCAGGTTTGACTCCTCACTGAACCGCTTCATCACTGAAACTCACTGTGTGTTCACAACACACAAGTACTTCCTGATGCGGTATTTAAACCACCTCCTGCTTCCTGTGCAGGAGCGGTCTGAGGAACGGGACCTCGGCGGGTCGGGAGAGCAGGCAGCAGACGGACAGACCCGACTGACGGACATCTCCAGCTGCACAACGGGCGGCGGCATGGCGTCCATACCGGAATACTACGCCGGCAAGAACGTGCTGATCACAGGAGCAACGGGCTTCATGGGCAAAGTGCTGGTGGAGAAGCTGCTGAGGTCCTGCCCCGAGGTCAAAGCCCTCTACCTCCTGGTCAGGCCCAAAGCCGGGCAGTCCATGCAGCAGAGGGTCAGCGACATGATGACGTGCAAGGTGAGAGCTGAAGGTGTTAGCTGATGCGTTGACTTCACTGTTACCCAACTTCATCTCCAGCAATGCAAAGTTACATGGAATATACCGGCACATTAGTTTCTCAAGGTTGAGTACATAGCAATGTAAATTAATAAGTAAAGTACGACTCCCAAGGTGCATTGTGGCAGAGATTATCCAATCACTAAGCTTCATATGTGCTGCGAAAGACTAGTGGAAGCTCTTTAGAAACCTGATAACACAATCTGCAGCTTAAATAAAGCTTCACTTTCGGATTCAAAGTCTAATTTGGATACATTTCAACAACTGCGGCTTCTTGTTTTGTTCCCACATGTTTTGAATTTGCTACAGCTGTGATTGGAACCTCTGACTGGTGTACTGGTGGGTACATGTAATACCTTTTGTAAATGTACAGATCGTTATATCTAAAACACTACTTGTGTTCTTATAATAGTTTGAAACACAGCAGTCAATTAATATAGAAAAGAAGCGAAAAGAGAGCCGCTTGTTGAGAAAGTTGAACCATTACAGCATCATTTCTGACGCCTTAAAACCAGGAGATGTTTGGACGTTTTGGCTAGTGGGCTGTTGATTCAAATCATCATTCAAATCCAGGGTTGTTCAAATGGCATCGCAGCTGTAAGTGTGTACAGAGCAATAGCGGCAGCTGCTGTTGCCATGGTGAAGCAAACTTAATGACCCCAAAATAATATTTGGGTTTTAGCAGAGACACGAGGCGTCGGAGAGCAACACGAGGAGTCTGATCAGGAGTCGTGAAAGGTTAAGTGAACTGGACGGTTTCTTTTTGAAAATACCTACGGGGACAAAGAAGAGGATGGAAGAGTTTAGGACAGAGGAGGTGAGGAAAGGAAGATCAGGGGAAGGGAAGGTGAGGGGAGAAAGACAAAAACCAGGGGAGGGGAGAGGGGGGAGGGGGGAGGATGGGGGACGAGCTCCAAATATGTGTGCGTCAGCTGCATCGGGCCAAGCAGCAAAGCATGACTCAACAAAAAACTATTTTGGACTCAATGAGGAGCGAAGCATTGGGTGCGTATTGATGTGCTGACAAGCAGCTGCTCTGGTTGGGTGTTGTTGGCCTCAAACTGTCGGCACACTTAAGAAAATCACACTTTCACCGTGTTCCCCTTTCTCTCTCTCTCTCTCTCTCTCTCTCTCTCTCTCTCTCTCTCCCTCTGTCTCCCTTTTTGTAATAGCATCTATTTTTACCGCTCCCATTGAACCCCGGTACTGCATTAATTACTCTACTCATTACTTTGATACCAGCGGAGCGGCACTTAGAGAATATGTCCTTTAATTTACCCGAGCACTTGTGTTTCTTTTTCTTTTATCCCCCCCCTCCCCTCCCCTCCTTCCGTCAAGGTGAGCGCGATGCTTCAGGATTCGTAGAATACCTCTCACCATGTAATCAGTTCACTCTGACACAACAAGTGCTGTTAAAGTGCCAGTTAGCACCCTGTCATTTCTGCACATCAGAGTGGGCGACAGAGATGTATACAAACACCTTTTTTCAAATCCCTGTTCCTGCTCTGCTGCAGCTTTTAAGGTAGCAAATAAGCAGTGATAATCAAACTTGTATTGCGTCTGCGACAAAGCAGCCACTAGTGAGCTAAGACAGAAGGAGAGGAGAGAAGTTTGGTGAACAGTGGACGATGATGGTATTCAACCCACTTCAACATGTCACTTAACTGCTGCTACCGTTTGCAGTATCTCCCCCTCTAACAGTTTTCCATTGGATTTTTGCATCACTCTTATCGTGTCCTCGGCTTGACTCTCTGCCAAGTACAAACTGCCTCGCGCTCGACCCGCATTCAGAAGTGATGTCATTAATTTCCATGACCGAGCCTCGAGCGCCGATTGGTATTCATGCGAGTCCTCGGGTCGGCTTTATTCTATTCAGAATCGGCATAATTCATGAAGGAGAATAGTGGGGGGGGGGGGTTTGTCTCCCGAGTAGCCGCTCCGCTCCATCCTTCGAGCCAGGCCAGTATCTTTCTTACCACCTGTTGCTAGGAAACGACCATTTGATCCGTCCCATGGAGGATGCAATCAGGGGAGCTGCCCCGGGCAGGAAAAAAAAAAAGAGACAAACAGATAGGAATCACATTGTCTGTGTGCATCTCCACTGCAACGACTTTGACATTGAAGCGCCGTCTGTCTGTTGGGAGGCTACTTTGATTCAGTGGGAATGTTTAGACGGCTGCAGGCCCTTTGCTGCGGTGCCAAGCACTGAATGGCACGTCAGGCACTTGATACAAGTAGGCCACTGGGTACACAAGGCCCCCCCCCCCACACTCACACACACACACACTAGCGGGCTCTTGAACCCAGTAACAGTCGGTGCAGCATCTTCATACTGCTGATCCAGAGCTGTGACATGCGAGAGATGGGGATGAGAGAGGAGGAATGCTTCTGGCGGGAAGGGATCATGTGGAATTTGCCTACAAGGCAGAATCCTGGTTACGGGATTGGTTTATTCTTATTAGTAGAGAATTACTATTGATCATTGATTTACAGGCTGTTCGTTGTGGCAGCTGTACCACAGATGGTGATACTAAATGATGTGTTTGTGCATCAGGAATCCAAAATGTGTAATGTGCTGAAATCATCAGGTGAAAGGGACTAAGACACGAGGAGAGGAGGCGAGGAAACGAATCGGGGATGTACAAACTTAAGAAATGAGAAGAGCCAATGGTCCAGCTAGACTCTACTTCACTGTGTTTGTCTGACGGCTTTAGTTCCAGATGTGTTGATGTCGAATGTTTGTGATAAACTGAAGGATGAACTGTTCCTATTATTTGTTGAGAATATCCTCCTACTTCCTAAGATAAAACAAATCTATTTAAAAAGCCTCTTGGATCAGCTGGAAAATGCATCATCACAAAGCTTATAAGCTAGTATTTTCACAGTGCGGTTTGATACTATGACCTCGGTAAAGGATCTGAATACTTCTCCCACCACCGCCTGTCTCATTGAGTCATTGAGATGCCTAACGAGCCTGACATACCGGAGTGCAGATGAAGCCACATCATAGTGACGTCAGTGCTGATGCAAAGGACATAAGCCACACCTGTATCTCCATGAAGGGTTGGCAGGAGTTAAAAGATGAGGGCGTGTTTGTGAATGCATTTATTGAAATGATTTAAAACCTGGAAGCTTCAATAGACGTGCGCTAATCTGTTGGCGACAGCATGAGTTATCACTCGTCGGATGCCATCTTTATCTTGATGGAAGTGCAGATATTCATCTTTAGAGCTGAATGATGTCTTCATTTCTTCTGCTAGAGAGAGGAAGCGTGTTTGTAGGAGGCTTGCAAAGTTGTTCATAGCTGTGCACGTTAGACACACACGGATGCACAGCAGGTTTATCTACGAGCGCTGTTGCACTTACTCACTTTCTAAGTTTCTCTTTTTCTGCAGTAGTCGCTGCTAAACAAGCAGTTCAGAAGTAATTCCTCGAGGGAAAACAGCCCACTTCTCTTTTATTACCGGGTTGGCTGCTCTTTTAGTCAGGAGGCATCGGCATGTGCT
This sequence comes from Pholis gunnellus, assembly GCF_910591455.1. Taxonomy (NCBI): domain Eukaryota; kingdom Metazoa; phylum Chordata; class Actinopteri; order Perciformes; family Pholidae; genus Pholis; species Pholis gunnellus. Next base: position 13,644,577 of record NC_136549.1, on the reverse strand, counting down.
CTTATTTATTTATAAAGCTATTTTACCAAAGCCCTTTCTTGTATTGTTAGTAGCCACTGTACCGGCTCAACCTGCAGGCAACTAAAACTCAAACAGAGTGAGGAAGACATTTGCACCAGACTCTGACTCTCTGTGCCGAGGTGCTCCGCGGTGGTCAATCCTTTGCCCATTATCACAGTCTGATCCAACATGACTACATTGTTCTATTGATTTCCTCTTGTGTGCGTCCAGGAGTCGGGTGATCTCTCCAGCAGTATAAATATTCAAGATGTATTGATTCCTGCTGGCTCCAACAGGCAGCTCTGCAGTACGTGTTTCCACTTGTGGAGCTGCCTGAATTGTTAATGTCAGCTGCCCCGTCTCAATCCTGAAGCGGGAGCCGACCAATTTCTAACCCGCTTCCTTCATTCAGGCTTCACTCGGGTCATTTGCTGCGCCGAGTCCCGCTCACAGACGGGGGACTCTGAGGAGAGGTCGAGGCTGCCAGACTGGCACATTGCGATTTCACTGCTCATCTGTGGCATGCAGTGCGGCAGGCAAGCAACCAATAGCCCTGCAACTCCTCCCCAGAGAGAGGGGCGACGGGGGAACCAATGCGTTCGCGTCTAATTAGGCCACAAATTGTCTCCAGTTTATGAAACAAATTAGCACATTAAACGTCACTGGTGAAGTCGTTAAGGGAGCGGAGACATGCGAAGTGCAGACTGGGTTCTTCAGGGGACTGTTGCAGCACAGCTCAGTGCCTCCACAGCGTGTGGAGATACGTCCTTATGGCTCCACAGATATCTACAATATGACATTAAGACCTCTGAGATTCTTCTGTAGACGATCCAAGAGCGTGACTTTAAAGGAGACATTAGGAATTTATGCATTCAGGTTCATGCTAAAATATATGTATTTATTTCTTTATTTTTCTCATACTGTCTTCAAAATGAACAGGAAATACAAGTGTAAATCTTTGTGATGCAGCAACAAATTGGTCAAAATTTAGACAGGGATTAAAATTCCAGTATATAATGTATGTAGTATTTAAACATGGGAGGGAATTGTATCGATCCGCCACATTGTCACCGATACCTTATCCAGATATTTGAGTCAGTATCGGCCGATATCGGTATCGTTGAATCTTCACACCTAGACCTGCTTTACTTATAGAGAATCTGCCCTCTGTATAACTCTTTAGTCAGTGAAGTAAGTCACCTTTATGGGCACTTTTTATAGGAGGGGAAAAAGCCATTTGGAGCCTTTTGGGAACACCAAATGAAAATTTCAATAAACTTTAAAGGGCACTTCTTTTTGTCTTTTGGCATTTTAGTATTGGGTTTACTTAAAGGATAGTCAATAGTGTGTAAACGGCTGTAGGACAGCAGTAGAGAAAACATGGTTCCCTTGTCCTCGCATTATTATTTGGCCTTCAGTCGATAGTGTTTGAGTGCATGTGTGGGTGTTATTGATCGGGTCAAAATGAGTGAAGCTCTGCTTTGTATCGGAAAAGGGGGGCAGAAGATTGGCGGAGGCTTCGGGGGCAGGACAGATGAGAGGATCATGTTCTTCAGGATTACAGCCTGCAGCCGCTCTGTCTTCAGATAAACTCTGAAACCAATGTGGTACAAAACTTTCTCTTGACAGGACTCAAAAAACAAAAAATTGTGGAAGTGGTTCACACAAGAGCTTTATGGCCACAATACCACACGTTTCTCTGTGGTTGCTTCAGCATGAGGAAGGATTTCATCACAGCTTGTCATGTAGTCTTTCATTTGCACTACTGTACCTGCAGAAACGAGGACTTGAGACTTAACTTGGAGAACAAATGGATAAATACAGGTTAGTTCGATCAAGATTAAAAAAATACAGCGGCTCTCAAGTGGTTAATTCAGCATAATGTACATTAGTACAGCACTTATTTATGTCATACTCATCACTTGAGTTTGTCTTTTTAACAGAAATGTCTTTTTCATCCATCTATTAATTACATTTTTCTCCATTTTCCCTGATCAATGACACTCACGACTTTCTTTAAAGTGTTCACACTGACAGCCTACTGGTAACGGGAAGACTAAAAGACTTAAAAAATAGAAGTGGCTTAACTTCAATTGGAGGGAAAACAGAAAAGTGGACTGGAATTGGCGAATGAAACTGGCGGTTCTGAGAGCAGGTTTGAGGGAAGTAGGAATAAAAGCCTGCTCCAGCTTTTGAGGTAAATTTAAGACCACCGTTTGAGAATGTTCGGTATTTAATCATTCGGACGCTGCCTCGACAAGACTTGATGTGGTGACCTGGAAGGCTTGACTTTCTTTCAGATGACTTCAGAAGACTAATATTTAAAAAATGCTCTGACTGGCTGTCTAAGCATCACACTCAAAAAGAAGCTGATTCACCATTCAATCCCATTTCAATTCCTTGTGGTGTTTAATGAGGACACAAAAGCCTGCGGCACCCATCGTAAACCTCGAGTCTTATTTCTGTCCGTTTGCTCTTGCAGGGTAATAAAAGTCCCCTTGACTCAGCATGAAGTCACTGTCTGCCACCGGCATACCGAACGCCAAGCCCAGAAACCGTATCACTCTGCTCTTATCGATCTTCTCAATTTGAGTTGAGTACAATGATAGCCCAGAGCCAGACATGAGAAAACCCTCCATTTTCATTAGTTAGCTGTGATGAGCTGCTCAATGCAATGCTTGATCACCCCCCCTAAGCTCTTAGGAAGCAGTGAGATTCAGGGTTGAAAGAGTTGAATAAAGAGTAGAGCCAGGATTGTCTCTATTAAGTGGACCACTCGTGAAATATTACACTATTAGTAGATAGTGCTTAACTGAAGATAAACCAGAACACTTGGTCCCTCATGCAAATTTTGTTTACATTTTTTTTACACCTACATTCATTAGTTTTCTTGGCATCCAGGAGTATGCCAATGGATACACAAGATTTTTAGGCAGGCAGTTTCCACCACAGACTGGAGGTTTTGGGACTTTTTTTCTGCTTCAATCTGTTTTCATGCCACTGGGACGCTGCAGCAGAGGCAGGGACAGGGACGAACCTTTTCTCTCCTTAATATGCTGACAGCCGCGGGGGTTAGCCATGTCTGCCCTACCTCACTCCTTCCCAGGAGACTCCTCTCATTTCTTTCTTTTCCCTTTTTAGTATGCAGCCTTGTCAGTTCTGCAGATGAGAAAGAGAAACCTCGCTGGTATCCGAGATTTAATGACGACTGCCCACATGCTCAATGCCCAATTATCGACAGTGATCAAGGAGTTTAAGTCATTGTTAATAACTTTTGGAATATTTTTTTTTCTCCTCATTTGTCAGCGGTTGGCTGACTTAGCAGAGAAAAGGCCCAGACACCACCCCCACACTACTGCATTTTATATTGCTACTACTGGAGACAGGAGGCAAACTATTATTCAAGAGCTTTGCGAGCGAGCGGCACGCACATGCCCAGTGTGCGTGAATGGTCATGTGATCGGAGTTTTCAGGCATGGTAGCATGGACAGAGATTATGTCTGAAACGGCGCTAAAATACTCGTTCTTTTAAAAGGAAAATGTAGAAGTGAGGATGTAGCCGAAGTCAAGACTCTGCAGCTGTGACCTCCAGTCTGTCAAAGAGTTATCTTACACCTCTGAAGATAACTTAGCTCCGCTTCACACTTTGTCCCATTCTGACCCCCCTCGTACATGAGGACCCTCTCCGAAACACGAGGCAGAGATGACATTTTGCTACGATAAACCTATTGGACAGAAAAACAAAACACTTTGCTCTCAGGGTCTGTGCGTCTTTTCTTGCCCTTTCTCTCTCTCTCTCTCTCTCTCTCTCTGCTCCGGGGGAAAGGTCTGCATGAAGGAGGCTGTGAAAAGAGTGGAGCTCAGTTAAAGGGCAGTTAGTGAGAAGAGAGGCTGTTTGAATGGCATCTCGGGTTGCTGGGCTGAAAGGAAAGTGCCATTAGTGTTGGGTTTCTGTGAAAGTCGTACGAACGGCTGCTTCACGCAATGTTTATGGAAGATATATTGCCCTAAGGGAAAGAGAGGACAGTGTCCAGAGCAGAGAAAGGACAAATGGTGGCCGCATAAAAGCCAACTCTTCAGCTTAATAAGCGAAGGAAAAGTCATTCACAGAACTGACTTTATAGACCACCTTTATCCGTGCTGGTTCAAGGCCATGACTCTGTTTGACTGACCGCGAGATGCACTGCGAAAACACTCGTGGTCAAACATCACCACAGCCGTCCCTGCAGAGTGTTGAGGAACGGCAAACTGGTGGACTATTGTATTCCTGCACAAGGCAGTTTGCTCATTGAATGCCCGTGGGTTCGGAGAAGGGTGTGACGGTCGACGCGAGCGATGGAAGGCTGGCACAAGAAAAGAGCCTTTTACAGAACAATCCCACAATGCCATTCTCTGCTTGTGCCCATAACAAAGAGCGCTCTGAAGCCCACATTCAACGGCCTCATTCACCCTTTTGACCCTGATGCACTTTCTCCCCTCAGGGTCTTTCTATAATTCAACTTTGCTAACATTTAACACTGTAACATTCAAAAGAGCATCACGACAAATCGACTTAAGAAATCAGAGTCTGCTCATCGGCCAATTTGGTCTTAGTTGACTAATATTTCTTTAGTCGATTAGTTGTTGTTTTTTATGCTGAATGTCATAGTGTTACCAAACAACAGATTAGTTGACTAATAATCGACTATGAGGGAGCAGCCCTATGAGATTGCCAGATACTCTTTGTATTAAATCATATCTTATTGTGCCTGCTCTATTTTAAACACAGTACGACAACTACGATTTCTTCCTCAGTCAAACCAACGCTTCTCGTTGCAGTATTGAGGAGGTTTTCCTTTATGCTGTTTCTGGTGTTACATTTGTGGTTTTTGTCTTGGTAGCAGTTGCAAACATCATGAGTGAGTCACTTGTGTTGCAGTTAATATTTCCCCCATGTAAAATCAGTATTTGACTAGCTGGTGACGAACTCTTTCACCTGATGTGTCTCTTGACAGATCCGGTATGTGACAGGCAGCGTAATCAGGGCTGTCAGAGGAGTTTACATTTTAGACATCCTCTTCACGCGACCCACAAGGTTTAGTGCACGACGGGCCGCTGCCAACGTCTGGGTGGTTTGTTTTGCGTTACCAAGCTACACGCCCTCAAGAGGAAGTTGAACTGAGTTCACTACATGACATCAACAGCTCTGTGAATCATCCAGTAAAGTGGGGAAGTTTACGGGGCTGGAGAAAATCAAATATCACAACATTTTTTAACAAAAACCTCGATCAATATTGAGAGGATACGGGAGGGTTTACTGTTGGTTCACAAAATATTTATTTACTTATGCCACATTACAATATTACAACATCTATATAATATCAACATAATGCCCAAACCTAACAATTTATAAAGATTGTTATGAGAAAGCAGCACATTAAATCTCTTCTTCTACTGTCACTCTACAGAATTCAGGTCTCTGTTACTGCCAAGCTGTTGGCCTCAAGCAGAGGGAGGGAAAGCACTACTATTTTTTGCATTACATAATGAAAACAGTGCTGCACTGTCATGCAGAAAACATCGCATGCACCCCTCTGAAATGTCAGCCATGTTGGCGACACTCTATACTCTTTGCGACTCCTGATTGGAACCGCACAAAGAAAGGCATGACTCCATAATATGACATCTGACTGACTTTCTCTGCTGCCTTCGGTTAGTGTCTCCCACTACAGCACAGTGGTAAGAGGGTGCTTAGCGCTCTGCAGGGTGTGTGTGTGTGTGTGCGAGACATGAGCTGGCAAATCGAGACGACTTATTCCCCCTCCATGTTGGAACGTCGTCTGCAGCCCTCAGTGAGCAAACAGCTGTGTAAAAGGTGGGATGATATCACACAAACGGGGATTCGTGTAGAATATGTAGTGAATGAGCATACGTGTACTCGCACACTTGTCGTCATCGGGCAGTTCTAGACGAGTGTTTTTTAACCTGAGGGATGATCCATTTGCTTGTGCTGAAATGATTTTCTGCAACAGTTTTAAATGTAAAGACTATTGTAGATTTAAAACAAGGACACTGTAAAAACAATCATTCCTCGCAGTCCAAACCTCACACATAAGCGTTTAATCTTGCTTGTGCTTTTCCCCTCGGATTCCCCTGAACAGAGGGGCAAATGTTCAGTCTCACATTGTTGGATGTATGTCTGCTGTGCACAGCACTGATTGTGTTATGTACACAACAGGGAGCGCGTGTCTTTTCTTTGACATTCATCAGCGAGGACGCCTTCGACTCACAGCACTGACGAGCAAAACTCGTGGGTCCACAGCGGCGACACATATTTCTTTCTGTGCAACCCAAACCCGTCTGTCACACCTACAGAGGCCCTTCAAATATCAGTGCAAATATTTACACATATTTCCCTTCAGCTGAATGCATAATGTTGCACTCTAATGAATTAGATAATTGTTGCCAGCACTGTGTACAAAGTGATTGCTCTCCCTTCTCTGGAATTAGTGGCCTCTCTGAGCAGGACAGCTTTATGACGATGTTAGATGCGTCAATTTGGTAGAAATCTAATTTGCCGGATTATGCAGAAACACACATTCCAATTGGGTTATTTTTGATCTATGAATAGTTGTAATAAGTGTACCTAATCATGATATGCATATCAGCATTGTGCTTTAAAAACTACATTCTGTGATGGAGGATCTTATCTGTATGGCTCACCTTCGCTAATAGTTAGGACTGAAACTAATAATTGTTATCGTCAATCAATCTTTCGGTCCCATCAGTAGATTAATTGTAGAATCAAATGTCAAATAAGGACAAAGGACCAATTTATTTTAAGAAACGAAAGCAGCTCTCGCCCATATATTAGGCTATATCCACAGGTGGTTTTTTTTACTACAAATGAAAGATGAATGATTTTTAATTTCAACACTTAGTTTTCCGTAGTTTGACGAATAATTTCGGTTCTACAACCTGTTAATAATAGCTGTTGTCCTCGTCTTCGACACCTTGATAATCAATGTCGACCCATCCACGTGTCTCACCTGTCTCGTGGCAGCCGTGTTTATTGTTTTCATGAAATAAAACGGCAGACATTGTACTTTACTTTCTTATGCAAATTACCACATTTGCTGTCTTTACTGACTTGAGATCATTTGTATTCCTCGTCATGCTATTTTAGCTTTAACAGTTGATCTCCCCTCCAGCTCTTGTGCAAAATGGGCATAAATATAAGTGGCATTAAAGTCTATTGTCCTGCATTATTTGAACGCTGCCGTGTAAACTTATCTTTCTCTCTTGGTGTGTTTTCTGCCTGACAGCTTTTCGACCGAGTGCGGGAGGACGACCCCGACTTCCACCAGAAGATCATCCCCATCAGCAGCGAGCTGACGCAGCCCGGCCTCGCCATCAGCCCGGAGGACGTTGAGAAGCTCTCCGCCTGCATCAACGTCGTCTTCCACTGCGCCGCCACCATCCGCTTCGACGAGCCGCTCAAGTGAGGATCACGTGCCGCATCAATGCATTAACACAAACACCCTCACCCGCTCTTCACCATCCCTCCTTCATACAAAAACATACTCTGGATCCACTCACTGATTCATACCTGCATTCTGCTGCTTTCTCCCACATTTTTTGGCATTTCACAGAATCAGATAATTTACACATGTGGTTATTGTTCGGTAACACCGGGACTTCCTGTTGTGAGACGTCACTCCAGAGGATCTGCGGCTCGCTGAACAAGATGCACTCTTGTTCTATTTAAAGCAACGTAAGGAAGTAAGGATGGAGATGTGGAGAAATCAACCGTTCTAAATCCATAAAGTCAGACAGGCGATTCCTTCTTTATACACATTGTGCACAAAAAGCTTGTGTGATCGACACAGATGAAATCAAATTTCCAAGATTATAATGAGACATGCGCTTTTTCTTTTTTTTTATGGAACTCCATATTGTATTCAGTATGTTTCCCTCTTCAGAGAGCCTGGTGGTTTGCTTTGGTTCTCCGTTATCAGGCGGCCACAACACAGCGAGCCACAGCTGCAGCAAGAGACAAAACATCCCACGTTAATGTGCATCTGCGGCTGTCGAACAGGGCTAATGCTAACACATCACAGCTGATTACACTGACAACAGGATGATTTGTATGCAAACACGTACTTTCTGCTTCATCTTCTTTATCTGTAGATAGATACAGAGGGAGGGTTTCTGCACAACTTCTCATGCTTTCAAGGTGCATGGAGAAGTGAAAAGTCTGAAGAGGTCAAAACTCCAGTGATGCTTGTAGTTTATAGAACAACTTTACTGTTTAGACGAAAGTGTTTTGGCTTGTGGCCTTCATCGGGGTCATCAGACCGGTCTAAACAATACAGTTGCTCTATATTCTACAAGTCTTGCTTGACCTCTCTCAACATCTTCTTTGTTTGATGGTTGTCTTTGGTTAATTTAAGACAGTCAAAGACTTGTCACATGAGTTTAGGAAAAGTTCCTAATTAACTTAAAACACACTAAAGGCACAATGACATTAAATAAAACATTACAATCGGGTCTAAAAAGGTGTTGAGTAACTCCTAAAAGATGTTGTGGAAAAATATGTCGCCTTCACTGGTTGTTGCTCAACCTGTTTTCATCAAAGCTATCAATGAGTTGGTGTGTCTGTGACTGCAGCTTCAGGAATGTAACAAAAGACAAGAGCGGTACAACTGTTTGGATTACTTGTGTTGCATGTGTGGAGGTGGATTGCTCACGTTAGAGGTGGTGTTTGAACTGCCGTGTGTTTGGAGGCGGGACACTCATTAGGTTTGAGTGACTGCTCGGTTAGGCTAAAGCTGCTGCACTTCACTCCTCACAGCGTTATATATCGATCCGCTACTGCTATCACATCTCTATCTGTCCCGTCTGTTGCCTTCTGACTCCCATCTCTCCCTCTCTGTTGCTTCACCTTCCATCTGTTTCGCTCAGTGGCCTTCTCCTTTTTCTTCTCACCCCTCTTCATCTAGCTTTCACTCCCACGTTCTCTCTCTCTCTCTCTCTCTCTCTCGTCCCTCCCATCTGTGTCATCTCTCGGAGTCATTACTCATGCGCAACGACCGGCGGCCTCGTAGGCAGCGCCACGGCATAAGTAGGAAGACTTAGTCAGCGGCTGACATCTCAGCTGGTCTTTATCCACACTTAAAGGGTCATTCGTCTTATTTAAAACACGGATGTTGTTTGGGTATTCCTTCTGTAACGGACGCGTACACAGACAGTCTGTTGAGTAGAATATTACTGCAATAAACAATGTCCCAAGATGTAATAAAGTTATAATAAAATGATCCTTTGAGGTGGTACCTTGTAGTTCTCTAGTTTCACCCAGAACATAACAGCAAAAGCAGAAGGGAGATGAGTCAGATGCAGGAAGGGGCACAGCGGCGCTTTCCATCTTTTCCCGACAGTCGTGGCGACCTGCATGTGGTCCCAGAAGGTGGTGGGAAGACGACAAGCCCACGCACAACCAACACCACCCTCCCTATTACTGTCCCCACTCTGCATCTATCTGTGCTGCCGCTAACAAGCTGGCACCACCCGACCACATCTGATTCATGCCGATGGACCCGTCGGCCACCACACGCTCTCCAACCTCCTGTCGCGCGCACACACACACACACACACACCTTGCGAGCACCACCCACACACAGCCAGAGAAGCACTCTATCTCACAGTCTCTGTGTTTAACTGACCCTCAGTAGTTCTTGCTGTCGCCTCGAGCAAGAATGGGCTCTGAATGCTGTTGCACTTCCACTCCAGAGCTGACACAGATCTACTGCTGAATGCAGGAGGTTTACCAACTGACAGAGAGACAGTTGTGTTGGTGTTTTTGGCCACATGAGGTTAGAGCTGCACCATTCAGGATTAAACCAGAAACACTATTTATTTTATGACTTCTTTGGGAGAATGTTTTTATATTCATTAGGACAAGAGTTGGATTCGTGAGGGGTGTTTTTCACAATCTTCTAAAATTTCTACACAAAGTGATTTTTGGTTAATTGAAAAAATAATCTACGGGTTATTCGATATTTCTTTCGCCATGTTACTCGGTCCTCTTAAAGAACATCTTTGATTCTTTCTATTTCTTCCCGCTCTGCGTATGCACACTTCATCACACGGTGTAATGCAATCTTGTCATTTCTGGATGCAATTCATGGAGGAATCAAGAACGCCTGGTTTGATGAAAGCATCTCTTTAATGCGACGGCGTTGTCAGGTCAGTTACTTACAAAGCTCAAAATCGGCTTTGCAATTTAAACACACTCAGTACTTCAGTAGCAAAAACCTACAGACATGTAGAAATAAGATTATACGAAGGTGTTAACGGTTAATTACTACATCGGGCATGCACTCTACATCAAGTGTTTGCTGAAGTGCTCATGGCCTGATGAGTGATGGTGTGAGCTGAAAACTGTGTTCAGTGAAAATAACGATGAGACTCATTAATGCGGAGAGCAGATGTCCCCCTCCCCCTCTCTCTCCCTGTTTGGTTTAATGTCTGACCATCGTGTCCTGTCATTCTGCTCCGGCTTATCATCACGTTCCGCAGATTCAAGTTCTTGCATGCGAACCCTCAAACGGAGGGAGGGTGTGCTTGTGTCTCAAGCACACACAAACCTTTCACTCACACACACACTATTTAACTCTGTACATCGCTCTTCTCTCCGGCAGACACGCCCTGCAGCTGAATGTGATCGCCACACAGCAGCTCCTCAGCCTGGCCAAGCAGATGCACCACCTCGAGGCCTTCGTTCACATCTCCACCGCCTATGCAAACTGCAACCGCAAGCACATCGACGAGGTCATCTACCCGCCACCCGTCGAGCCCAAGAAACTCATCGAGTCCCTGGAGTGAGTGGAGGAAGGGCTGGTTTTATTTTTTCCCCCCTGAGGGCATGGAATCAATTTTAGTTCATGTACGTCCACTAAAAAGTGCTTGTGTCTGACAACATTATGGAAAGGACCCTATGGAGCGATACAATGTTTTTCTTGTTAGCTCGAAGAAGTCTCGTTCTGAATTCTTGCATCGCATCCACATCGTCGAAATAAGCTAAATATTCAGCCAGGACATTGATAATCTCTTAGATAACACTAAGCTACACTTTATGTACTCACACAAAACTAAGAAAGACGTTTGTTGTGCAAACTCAAGCACTTTTAGTGGACGTACATTGACAACAAGTGCCCGAGCGATTACATTACAGCCTGTTTAGTGGCTGCTGTTTGCTGTGTTCTCCCTCAATAATTGACCGATTTCAAGGTTGAAAAATACCGAAGTTACTCTTTAGGTAGATCATTCAAAAATTGCTAAACGAGACCAAGATTCTGACCAACTTTTCTATTGTTTATATTTTCAGCACTAGTTGCCTGCGACACGTTTCCCTCAGTATTCAGTTTGATATCAAGTCTTAGCTTTGTTCCAAATCTATAAATCATAACCCACATCCTTTGATTTGTTCAGTGATTCTGAAAGAACGGATAGAAAGAAGTGAAATGAAATGGAAATTCAGTCTCATTATCAGGCTTACCCAGTTCTGAAAGGCAATAATGAAACATGAATGGGTTCCAGAAAAGTGGAATATTACTTCTACATGAAGCCCACAGGAAGCTACATTCCCTGGTGTTTGTGTTGAACACTAGTCGTGCCGGTTTAGTTTAGTGGAGATGTAGGAGTATCAACACTGTGGAAGGAACTTTTCATTGATTCTTTTTGAGTATGTCTTAACATATTAACAAATTAATCATTTAGAATAAATGTACATCTCAAAAACACAATGGATTCTTAAGTGATAAGTTGTGTCTGTATCATGTAATCAGACGACCCAGAAGATCATAGACTAATTCACTCAAAGCTGATCTCTGTATACATTAACACATAGTTATTAGTGATAATAATACACAAATCAACAGCACAATGCATGCTGCGTTTCTCTCACCGAGCCCGTCGTGTCTGTCTCCAGGTGGATGGATGACAGCATCGTGCGCGACATCACGCCGCGGCTCATCGGCGACAGGCCCAACACATACACCTACACCAAAGCCCTGGCCGAGTACTTGGTGCAGCAAGAGCAGGACAAGCTCAACATCGCCATCATCAGACCCTCCATAGTGGGAGCCAGCTGGCAGGAGCCTTTCCCTGTGAGTCTTTTCCTCTTACAGAGCTATTTGTACACATCGTACTGTACCGTTTGTGTGACTCTGGTCCCATTCCCTTGACCCCCATGCTCGTTATGTGTCCCCCGAGTAAAACAAATAGAAAATAAGATAGTGATTGACGTAATCCTGCACAGGTCAGTGCAGCTCCCCTGTGGGTTTCATCTCTAGCGGCCAACAATTCAAACAAATCGGTTAATATTTTGGCTGAAGAAGTCCTGTGTCATTTAACCAAGTCAGTCAACTCAAACAGCTGTTGTGGAGGGGGAGTTGAGGGGGAGTTGAGGGGGAGTTGAGGGGGAGTTGGGGGGGGTGAGGAGGGCTGAAACGGGACACCGAGGGCGGAGATACGCTGACGAACCGAATGTCCGTTAAGGCTGGGAGGTTGAAGAGTGCAGAGAAGTTCATGTAAAGGCCAGAGGACTTTAAGACTCCGAAAGTTGCACTTCTTCCACGATTTAAGCTGCTTTCAGTCACGCTGCTGGTGCTGCAGGCATCCTGACATCTTCAACATTTGCATTTCACAGGATTTGAATCACTTTGCATGAACTGCAAGAAGTAAATAAAAAGAGTATCAACTGTTATATAACCTGGAGTCTTTATATTAAGTAACTTTTGTCATTTTTCAACCCTAGACTTAACTTAAGGAAAAATCAAGCATGAATCCAAATAGAGGCCTGTTTTCCCTGCTGATCTTACAAAATTAATTATGGATGTGAACCTTTTTGCAACATGAGAAAACATGAAAACATTGGATTTGTTTGCGAGTGCTCTTCTGCAGAGGTTTTAAAATTGTGAGGAGGGAAAAAATAGAGGCAAAGAAAGAAAAAATGTTAATCTCAGAGTAAGATCCTCCTTTTCTCTCTTAGATTCAGTGTGATTTACACTTCATTGTGCATAAACCTGCTTAGAGATCATAGAAGAAGTGTCTTGAATTGCTGTAGTTGATTCTAGGTCATTATTTTGAGCTTGTTTACTGTTGTATGCAATAAGATGAGAGCTACTCTTTAGATGCTCAAGGTCGCTATCGACGTTCTCGTGAAATAATCAAAAGTGCTCTGAGAGATGATGCTGCATAAAAGAAATGGCTGTAAAACACAAGGAAGTCCTTGTTTGTCTGGCGTCAGGGAAATGTAGGCGTTGTGTGTGCGCGCGCTGGGACTCTTGACGGCAGATCCTGGCTCTGTGTTCAGCCTTCCGTTGTAAGCTCGGCCTGGCAGCGACTCTTCAAAAGGCCTCGCTCACGCTTGGCCATGCAATCGCCTTGGCAGCTCGTGCCAGTAGGCGCTGTGAGGCAAAGGAGGAGAAGGGGGGGGGGACACTGCCTATTTATATGTCTGTGTTGTGTTGTGTTTACAACCACAATATGCATCTAGTTCTGTCAGTTTGTGGCTTCATTTCTCCAGATGTTGACCGTATAGCCAACGTATAATATGATGCAAAATATCTCTATAAGATCTATCTGCCATTTTAGTCGGGCATGACGCCATCCTCACGTTGTAGTGCTGATAAAAACACCTCTGGCTTGTCCATCTGTGCACTTTATCTGCACCAGAGCGTATTATTAGACTCCGGACAAGCCTCGGCCTCGACCGCATAATCGCTCTCCAGTCCAACACGTTGGAAACTGCAGCAATCTGTAACCAGTGGTTTCATCCATTTTTAATGCTCTCTAATTGAAGTCGACAATCAGTGCTTCCCAGCGTCCCTTGTTCTCCCAACACAGGAAGTAACAAAACCCTGAACATGTGATTCCGCGCTTAATTGCCACATATGTGTTGCTGTCAGGATCGATAACTTAATGTTGTATCTGATTTGGATTGACACGCTTTCTCTGCTCTTACACCTCAGGGTTGGATCGACAACTTCAACGGGCCGAGTGGAGTCTTTATAGCTGTAAGTGATGGCGTTAAAACTCTTAAACCTCAAAGCTTTTAAACACACAGACACGTTTTGGAGTCCTAAGTGTGCTTCTGTGATCAGGCTGGAAAGGGGATCCTGCGCACCATGAGAGCCAACAACGACGCCGTGGCTGACCTGATCCCCGTGGACGTGGTCATCAACCTCACGCTGGCTGCTGGCTGGTACACGGCTGAACGCAGGTTAGTGCCACACCCATGGGGTCTGTCTGGGATGATTTGTTAACCTGGATCCCCAAACTTAAAGGACAGGTTCACACTTTCCAAGTCTTTTGAACAATGAAATTCCCTCATTGTGTTTCATTGTTGAGCTGCAGTGAAGAGATGGTTAGAAAAAGCTGACAATATTATATCATTTTGTTAGGAATTTATAATCTACAGTATATATATATATATGTAGGTATATTTGGGTTGAATGTTTTGTGTGTGTTTATGCTGCCATCCTAGAAAAGACTTAAAACTGGATGTGTATACATAAAGCGGATTTATAAGACTGTGGGATACTTCTTGATGTACTCTGTCCATCCAGACCACACTAAAAGCCCACAGATAAAAATCATAATATTATTTTTCCTGGTAAAAGGATCTTGAGCCTGTATAGAGGACACATACTCTTCAGCCTAATAAAAACCTGGTGTCACTGTCTTTTAACAGAAAGCCATTCAAGTTTAACAAACACCTTTATTGCTTAAAGTCTCAAGTAATAAAAGAAGTAAAAAAACGTTTTACAAGATAGATACCATGAGATGAGTCCAAGAGTCCACACTGTGTAAAAGCTCATGATAGATTTTAAGCAAAGTTTCAACATGTTTGAAAGACGAAAACGGGGACAAATCCCAGACCGAACGTCGTAGTAGCGACCTGTCAATCACAAAGTAGCCGCACCCTAAAACATACTCTGCTTTATGGTCTATTTGATTCTAAATAGATCATAGTTTACTAAATGAACATCATGCTGTATTGAAGAAGACTTGAAACTAGAGATTGAGACCATAAACTCGTGTTTACAATGTTTACTGAGGGAATAAATCAAGAGAGAAGGAGAAACATTTTCTCATAGACTTCTATACAACCAGAGGAGTCGCCCCCTGGTGGACATTAGAGATAATGCAAGTGTAAGGCACTTTGGATTGGCTTCATTTTTCAGACAAATATTTACTCCCAAATTTCCCTTGACTGGGGTCGGTTTTAATGCTGGACAGAATATTAAGGAAAGCTGAACAGACCACTCCCAAATTGTATAAGATTAAAGATACAAAAGAACTGGTTTTTGAGACCTAAATTACATCCAAACAAATGTATTTTATAAAGGAAAAAATAAATCATATCTCACAAATGTAATAACACATCAACATCACCAACTGTTATGTGATTATATCAGTGTTTATGTCCCTGACAACCTGTACTTATTTTCAGAAGGAAAACAGAAAGAGAGACAAATGAAAGTTAAGTATTGACTCCGCATTGGAAATTATGTTAAAAGGTTTAATTATCCCTCAGTTTTCCAGCTCAAATGTATATTCAGTACCTTGTCAGCACTCTTTTAAAGGTTTGCATGTGTTATCTCAGATTAATATGCTTTCAAGAATCACCTTTGCACTTTTATAGCACTATAGTTTTATAGCTTGATGCTCAAATAGTCCAGAAAATACAGACTAATCTGTGTTTTTATTGGCTTCATTATGACCTTCTTCTCCCACACCTTGCAGACCTAAAACAGCTCTGGTGTACAACTGCACTTCCGGCGGCATCAACCCGTTCCACTGGGGAGAGATTGGTAGGTACATTGTTTGTTGTCCTGCTTAAAGGTAATAGAACCCTTTCGCTGCAGGCGGATATTTGTAGAGCTGCTTTTTTTATGCGCCTGTCGGCATCCCACAGTGTTGTCGTCCCGTTCATCGTCTCTAATCGATACTCCAGCGTTGTGACATAACGTCGCCTGTCGTGTATTAAGTTGTGTTGTTTGTGGTCGGGGGTTGTTGTGGAGAGTGTCTGCCACCTGCTGGAAAGAGACAGAAGATGGTTTTAAAGTTGGAGGGCGTTATACTCGAGACCTGTTTTACTTTCATACATAAGCAGGTTAGACAACACTAGTTTTCATAACACTTACATGATTCAACAACAACTATTGGGTGGATTGCCGTCATATGTGTTATGATCCACTGACTTGTTCTTGTTCTAGTTCCACCGGCAGGTTAAACTTTTCACTTGTCCAGCAAATTATCTCAACTACTATAGAATGATGATTGTCATGAACATCCGTGGTCCCCAGAGGATGAACCCTACTGACATTGGTGATCCCTTAACCTTCTGCATGAGGTTGACATCTGTGGTTTTATAAGCAAAACATTCCAAACGCTGGAACTCTGATGGATTTCCGCGAAATGTAGATTTTCACGTCCCTGTCAGGATTAACATAATGACTTTAGTGATCCTCTGGCTTTCTTCTCGCCCCATCATCAGGTCAGAATGTTAGCTTTCTGAGCATGGTAGCGTGCTGACGTTAGCCTTTAGCTCAAATATTCCCTTATTCATACGTATGTCTATCATACAACTGAATTTTCCCTTCACTGAAAGCACAAACTTACTACGCTGTCTGTAATCACAAAATGTATGTGAGATTATAGACATTTAAATCATACTACAATGTTTTCTTTTATTATTGTCACTACCCCACTCGTGTTATGCAAATGTGAGGTTTTGATGCAGTTGATATGAATTGCTGCTAGAGCTCAGAGCTTTTATGGTTTCTGATAAATGAGGTAGCGATGAAATTCCACGTGAAGGGTCATCAGCGGTCATCAGATACAGTGGGATTAGAGAGCTGTGGATGTCAGGCTGGCTGGATGACAAGGGACCCTCTTTAACCCCATTTCCTCTCAGATTAGCAAACATGCTCCCTCCACCGAGGAAATTGCTACCAGATGGCTCGTAGCAGGATTAGGTCTCATCACTGCAACTCAGTTATGAAAGAGGAACCGTTTACTCTTATCTCGCTGGCCCAAATTAGAAGTAGCGACGAAGCACAAATTACAATGAGACCAAAAAAACACAAGTAAAGAAGGAGGATCCAGCTCCTTGTTGTGAATTGTGGGTACTCTTGCCCATTTTGTTTTTTTGGGGGGGGGGGGGGATACTCCAGGCTGCGAGGGGCCCGGCCACAGCTGGCTGTCAGCTCGGATCTGGTCATCGCTCGGCCCCTGCAAATCCCTGCATATCTGTTTCCATGGAAACGAGCGGTGTGATGTAATGTGTGAGGTCACATGGCTGCTCTCTGTGTCGGTGGATGGCTGCTGCTGCTGGATTCTGGGAGGAGGGGGGGGGGGGGGCGAAGTCATTGTGTGGCTGCTTTCTGCCGGATACCTTCTTTATCCTGCATTGCATCATGGGATCCCCACATGTCCGCTGACTTTTAAAGCAAGGCTCGCCCTAGTTTGTGCCCCCATTACATTCCAGGCACAGAGCTACGCTTTGGATTTGCCCAAAATTAAATAACTGGGGATCTTGATATCTTACCGCTGAAGGCTTTTTTAAATCCTCATCTAACGATCTGGATGAAAAAACCCTATCCTATCCACTGCACGATATAAAATATTTTAAACTTATTGAAACTTTTTTTTTGGGGCACTTTGCATTAGGAAACAGTTAAAAGTATTTTATTGTACAGCAGATGTAATGTTTTTTTCACCTAGTTTGTAAAAAGAGTCTTCAAGAACTGGGTAGTTGAACTAGTACATTTTCTATTTGCCCCTCAGAGATAAATACTTTATTTTGCCGTCTAATTTATCCCCTGAACCATGCCCATTTTACAGAGCACCATGTAATGTCGTCCTTCAAGAGGAACCCGCTGGATCAAGCTTTCCGCAGGCCCAACGCCAACATCACCTCCAACTACCTGATCAACCAGTACTGGATCCTGGTCAGCCACAAGTTCCCTGCACTCATCTACGACCTCGTCCTGCGTCTCTCTGGACAAAAGCCGCAGTAAGACTCGCAGCTATCTGTCGCACTTGAAATCTACAGAGGAGTTGGCGTGTGTCGTAACCTCTGACCCCACTCTCGCTCTAGGATGATGCGCATCTTCAATCGTCTGCACAAGGCCATCGGCCTGCTGGAGTATTTCAGCAGCCAGGACTGGGAGTGGAACTCTGAGAACATGAGCATGCTGATGAGCCAGCTAACCCCGGAGGACAGGAAGGTACGCGTATCCACAAACACGCTGCCAGTTTGGGCTACATTTTCCACCTTCTAAGCTGATTTAGGAACCAGATTGTTTGATCCAGTCTGAACAATATTTGCTTCATCTGACAGTATCTGATGCAGGTATTATTAGGGAGTCTATTGCTCCATCTAGTGATGAAGAGTGGAATTTCACATTTCTCTTCTATTACAAATAAAACAGTAGCTTTGATTTTTTGTCTTTGACTCGACGCCCTCCCAACCATCTTTTCTATCTTGCAGACATTTAACTTTGATGTGCGCCAGCTGAACTGGCCCGAGTACATCGAGAATTATTGCATCGGCACCAAGAAGTACGTCCTGAATGAAGACATGTCCGACATTCCTGCTGCCAGACAGCATCTGAGGAAGTAAGTCAACAAGAGAATAAAGCATATATACAACAGGACTAGAATGTTACCAACCTCTCAAACTCTCTTTCCTTAGTAAATAACAGGAATTTCAGCTCAGTGATAAGTGTCAATGAAACGTTATCTTAATAAATTCACTACAGCAGAGCTCTATATTACCCATTTAAAAGGTTTTTGTTATTTCCTGTCTCATTCCTCCTCTCACTTTCCCAGATTGAGGAACATCCGCTACACCTTCAACACCCTTTTGGTCGTCTTCATCTGGAGGGTGTTTATCGCTCGCTCCCAGATGGCCAGAAACATCTGGTACTTTGTGGTCAGCCTCTGTTTCAAGTTCCTCTCTTACTTCCGCGCATCCAGCACCATAAACAACTGAGTCTTCCTCCGAGCCTCGAACCAGAGACAGCCGCCTGTCGCCTTTAGCTGTCTGCAGGATGTAACATCTGAGACTCTGACTGTCCACAAAAGGACACTCTAAATCCTCCTTTATGTGCGGATTAGCTGGGAGCTCTCTACAGGTGGGAGACTGCAGTTGTGTGAAGCACTCGGAGGGAGGAATGGAGGTCGACTAGCCATGAATTATTTGTTTTAGTTTTGAAATCTGTCAGCATTACCTGCACTGTTCAGTCACTAGACCCCGTCCATAAAGAAAGTGTTGTCATTCATTTTGTACCTACCTTTTTCTTCTCAGCGTGGCCAATTATATATGCAACGAAAAGCCTTTTGTGTGACCTCCATTTTCTTTTCCACATCATCGTTTCCATCCTCTTGAATCTCGGTACATGCCTTGCCTTGTGATGATTTTATTTTTTCATACTTGAAATACGGCAGTGCTTCACTGGAGGACGATTTCGATACGATTATTTTTGTTTCTCTGTTTTCTACTGTTGGGCAGGTGATGTGGCTATCTGTTTGTCTTACATGACGTGTATCTACTGCCTTTTTTAAGATTACACCCAAAACTAACGTCGTCTCAAGGCCAATCCACAGATCGAGACTAGTATTAAAGCTAAATTCTGACCACACAAGACAACAGTATCACTACATATACGGAAACATACAGATCTTTCCTGCTGTCGAGCTGGTCACTTGTTTAATATCACAAACAATAATGTCAGTATGTCTTTGAACATAAACCTTGTTTGTTTAAATGCTCATCCACTTTTTGCCTGTTTGTACAGCAGTTTGTACTGGAACTAAGTTTACTACTTTTACATATTTATACTTGCGTCAAAGGCTAGTCTGATGTATGTGGTAGACCTTGGCAGTGTATTATATATAAATAAGAGAACATCAGAGTCAAGTTTATTTGTATAGCCCAGCATCACATACTGTACAATGTCTCCCAACATTTCCCAACCAAGCCCACGTTTTCTAAGAAGACAAACTCCCCCAGAACCTCAAAAAGACATTCGGCTGGGGGTGAAATAGGAGCCATAGGTGGGGAAAAGAAAGTACAAATTATAACAAGTTGTAGCCGTTGGACACGCCAGATACATCAATGGGATTCTAAAAGGTCCACGGCTAATGTAGTAAATCCAAGTCCAGTTCAATATTAGTGATGTCAAATATCCAAGATGTAAGGTCTACGGTTGGTGAGGTTGGGGGACCGAGCTTAAAGCAGGCAATTCAGTTGAATAGTTGAAAGCTGGAGGAGACCTAGCCCCAGTGTGTGCCTCTCACTAGCGCTTGAGTCACAGTGATAACCAACAATTTCTCTGTAAAAATAATTACCTACAAATATTTCATCCCCTGCATGATGAAAGACATTTTAAACCCTCGTTGTAACTCTGTTTCCTCCGCCATCTGGATAAGAAGGGTCTTAGTAAACAGAGTTGCAACAAATACAAAAAGTGTTGTTAAACGTCCTTCTGGGTTTTTCAAACATCACCGAGTCTTTTATCTGAGAAATAGATGGGTACGGCTGTGACTCAAATGTAATGCTAATACATGAGAGCACAAACTGGAGCAGGAGGAGATGCAGCTCTTCCAAAGAGTGACAGCAGCAGGGAAGGAGCCATCAGGGCACCCAGCAGATAGCAGCAGACTCTGTATTTAAAGAAATGTGAAGATGAAGGTACTACTGACTTACGATTTATCTTAGTTCCTGAGGCAGGCCTCTGGATACTGAAGAGGTCATAAGGTTTGTTAAATATGGCTGAGAAAGAAAGAAAATCACCTCTAGTGGGAATAAGAAGTCAAAGCAGCAAGACTGTGTTGTAAACTATAGGGGGGGGAGCATTTCAGCTTCATCTATATGTAAGAAAATCTATTTCAAACTGCTTTTGACAGCTAGTAAACAGGACAGAGCATAGAGGCAATCATAAGAATCGATTGCAATGTTAAGTCGAGTGTCATCTGCATCAGAGGGAAAATTCATGTTGCAGCTGCAAACGATTCTGCAGAACGGAAGACTAATGTGAAAAGTAGTGGACCAAGTACGGAGCCTTGAGGTTTGCCAAACCTTACCTGATGGGGAAATGGACTTCTATTTTTAAGCAAGACACACTGTGACCTACATGTTAGTCTGGACCTAAGTGCTAGGTTATAAAAGAGGGATTTAAAGCCCTCCTGGTATTGCATCATTTACCCCAGTTTGGAAGACCTGTAAATAGTTGAACTACATATTATTCTTATAGACTACCAAAAATTGTATTTGACTGTTGATCTTTGCTTGGTGAGTGTCTTCACAGGATTCCACCACAGAGCTTCCCGCAGAGTTTACCAAAAGTGTTAAGTGTTCATTTTTACTAAACAAATGAGAAAACTGTGTACAGTGTTGCTTGACTCTTGACAGAATACAATACGTAACAGTTACGAGCCTATATGGGAGAAAAAGGGACAGAACTAAATAAATGTTTATGCAAAGCCCATGTTTGTGGTGTGATCGTGGTAACCGTCCTCCTAATTTCAGAGGGGGATAATGAACCAAAATGTCTGCAGTTGTGCGAGGCCTGTATGAGGAAGTGGCTTTGTCAGTTATTGTTGTGGTGTCGTTTAAAGAGTTTTGCTCATGTGTGCTTGTTTCACAACAAAGTGCTGTCTTTGCTGCAGAGCACCGTTGCGACTGCTACTGTACGTAACAAACTACGGCAACACGTAAACAATGACTTCATCTTGTGCTTTCTGGTGTCATTTACAAAATGTTGGACCACCTTTATGACCTGCTCTGACAGCACTTCATTCAAAGTCTGCTTGACAAAACTGAAATAAACTAGAGGAGAAAAAGTGTGCTGCAGTCCATGAAACTTCTACCTCACCATGTAATTATACTAGGGACTAAAAGTTATGTTTTGGTCTCTGCTGCCTTTATTTATTTCTACATTTAGTCAGTACAATACTAAATCACTAGATTATCCCTTAAACCTTGATGCAGAGCCAGAGTTTTATTGTAATATATTAACTGTATAGTTTTGATTTTATTCTCTTGAGCTGTCTTTAGGCTTCAGATTATCTTATTGTCTAACTCTTAAGCTAACTATTTATACGCTTGTTTATTTACCAACAACCTCACATGCTACACCTAAAACACAAGTTATGAGCAACAGAACGATTGGATTAAAAGGTCTAAAAAAGATGCCGGATTTTGAAGACCATTCCCATCTTTTTATGACTTCAAAGAAGATTTAAATGTCTTCCACACATCAATGCTTTGGGGGGAAAAACTCACTGGTATTTTTTTTTATTTGTGGGTCTTTACATTTTATTGGAGTCAAAATGACAACCAAACAATCCGTATAATGTGCTATTACAGCAAATGGAACAGAAAGCCTTACAGCATGCCTAAAGTAACAAACCCCATCACAAAGGAAATAATGTATTATATAAAATAGTATGCCTGCATTTGTAGTAGTACAGTGTAGTAGTAGCACAATGAGCTATTTTTCAAGTCGACACCACAGTGTTTATTAGACAGCTTTACCGTTCTCAGTAGAAAAACACAATTTTATGACAAAGCGATAACGTTTGACGATGGGCAAAAGCCTGAAAAAACACTACTCCTGAGGGACATCGTCGGCCAACAAAGGAGTCTGGTGATTGTTGAGATTGTTCATCTGGTTGTGTAGCTGCACATCCTAGAATAGATCCAGTACAGGTAAGTCTATTAGATCTGCTTAATGGTTGAGTTTACATAGAGAAAGAAACAATTCCTTTGGATTTTACAGTAATGGAGACGGCCTGTTTATTGAGGAAAAGCAAACCTGTATTTTGGATATAAAGACCATAGACGGTGTGTTCAAGACTCACCTCTCTGGGCCGGTAGACTCCAAGTTTGAGGCGACAGCAGATAACATCAAAACAGAAGCCAACGAGCCCATGGAGCATGCCTTTAAGAGAGAAACACATGGCGATAAATAGATGAATTCACACATTTTAAAAAATCACATTTTAAGAATGGACTTTGAATTTAAAAGTCCAGAAGCCCCATATATATTACTTGTGTTTTGTCTTCATATGTGTCCGTGTTAATCTGCACTGTCCCTGTGAAAATAAGAAATTAATAATTGTGATTGCAGGTGAAAAGCAGACTTGCCTGTCGTGGAGAATATACCCCCGATAATGCCGCAAAGCCACACCAGGAACTGCCACAGTGGCATATGCTGCTCGCTGACCGTCACCATCAGAGAGCTGGTGTCGTACTTGACAAAGATGCCTGAAACGCCGTGACTGCCCGCTGCGTGGTTTATCACCCGCTCCTTGCAAACAGACGTGGTGGTGGTTAGTGTCATCCCAGGTTTCTCTGAAAGGCTTCATCATCCTCTGTCCGTCCCTCCTCGTGGGCCGCTAATTACTTTTCACTCACCCGCTCAGTCACAGAAAACTGGTGAGTGTCTGCAGATATCTTGTATGTGTTCAGTCTGGTTGGAACCACTGTGATGAAGTACTGGAACATCTGGTTATCTGTAATAAAACATCAATTTAAAGAAGGAAAACTATACCGAAGAAACTCACAATGAAACTAACCAACTTAGGTGAACTAAGGACAGTTTGAGTGAACTCGTGATTTAGTAAAAGTCTGTTTTATCCTCTCCTGTCTCTTGAAACACAGCAGTAACTTACTGTTAAAGGTGATTTTCTCTGTGCCGTCCAGAGGATTGATGATGCCCGGTACCTCCTCCCCAAAAGATAAATGGTCTATTCGATGGGAGAAGTTGTACGCTGTGATGCAAAGATGAGAGGGAGCTCAGGTTCAATCAAGGCCATGGAGAATCACTGAACACGTTCTGGGGGAACCTGGAAAAATGTACTCTGCACTTGCTTGGTTACAGATCAGTTGTAAAATGTATGAAATAGAAAACTGAGAGGGATTTATAATATATATGTAAAAACGCAACATTTAATAGCATCATTGATGTAAAAATCTGCTTTCATATTCAGTAAATGCCCCGAGGAAGATGTCTGTCGTCGCTTTTTTTCAATTTAGCAGTCATAGTTCTTTCTTTGTGCACCATGAGCAGCATATTAAAACACTGTACTTTTAAACAAGCCAAAGAAA
The DNA here is from genome assembly GCF_910591455.1 of Pholis gunnellus. Classification (NCBI taxonomy): domain Eukaryota; kingdom Metazoa; phylum Chordata; class Actinopteri; order Perciformes; family Pholidae; genus Pholis; species Pholis gunnellus. The sequence continues at coordinate 13,620,411 of NC_136549.1, read as the reverse complement.
ACATATGCAAGCATAAGTACAAAAACTGTTACATACTTTCGTGGCTCACAAAAGCTGCAATGTGGGCATGACCCTGAGGATGGTGGATGGGCCTGGAAAAGACAAAAGAGGTATAAGAGGACTGGAGTCAACAGCTCGATATAGTTATGACTGGGCCGTGGTAAGAGATTCCTGAACGAGCTCTAGTTATATCTGCCAGCACCTTTTTGACAATTCCTCTGGTTTCTTACTTTCCCACAGTGATGTGCAAGTTTCCTGCCACCTTGTTGACGTAGACGTGCCCGTGTATCCTGCAAGCATTGAGCGGATCCAAAGAGACGCCCTCCCTACACACACACACACACACACATAATCATTAAGTACAAAATTTGACAGGCTGCATAATATCTGCAGAAAATAAATAAAACTTTGTTAGCCTTTTTGTGAGATTAATGAAGAACTGAACACACGTAATATAACTGACCGTGGGGGCAGAGCAGTGGGACCTCCTTTGAGGAGAGTTTTGTAAAGGACTTCCTGAAGGGCATGTTCCTCTCTCAGCCTGTTCTGTACGAGAAGCAACGTCCTAGCGATGAAAAAAGAAAAGTTGGCAGCATGCTAGACAAGGCTACAGTTAAACTACATCTTGACTGTAGAAATGCAACTGCTCCAGCTTTTCTACATCAATTTAGATAGCATAATTTCAGACACTACATGACTTGCAGACATCCTGTTGTTTCGATATCTCCCGTCATGATTTCGTGACAGCTCACCTTTGCCACAGTCTCTGTTGTGGAGTCAGTTCAAAAATAACCTGAAAAAACATACAAAGAGAAGAGATGCAGTTGTGAAAAGCAACACCTTTAAAAGCTGGAAAGAAAATGCCTCTGACGCTGAATTAAACACAACATCATGCTTCACTCACAGGTTCGTACAGGAGGCCGCTGGATGTGATCATGGTCTCAGCCAGGTCCAGAATATCTGCTCCAACGTCTGCAATCACAGACATAATATGCATGCAGGCAACTGACACATATTTACACCTGTAATGCAATTCGATGAGCAATTTATCTACGTGAGATACTCACGCTGGCATTTCATGGCAACTGTAATGTCAATGTTTATCCTCAATTTACTGCAAATGACAAAAGAAGAAGAGGGAGAATAATATCTGTTCGACAGTCATTTCCTGCCATACACTGTAAATATGAGCAAGTTTGTTTTGGGAATGTTACGTTTGATTAGTACCTGGAAAAATCCTTGTCAACTTCATATTCATACTTCATCCAAGTGTCTCTATAAACAAAGAACTCTAAGACAGCCAGAAGTGCCATGGCACCGAAAGCAATCAGCGACACTGTGGATGAGACAGACACATTGGTTACCGTGGTTGTGACATCTTCACCGTATTGTCGTCTTTTTGTCTTCAGAGGAGTGACCCACCTGTTCCTCCTGAGGCCGAGGTCTCCACGTAGCTGTCTGAGACTTTGGGGAAGGCGTCCAGCTCCCTCACTAAGCTCAGGGCTTTTCTTCGTGACAGCCGCCTCATCTTCAGGTTCAGGGCTGCTCTCCAGCTCCTCCATCACAAATAAAACATCCATTAGTGTTACATTCAGGACCCCAGTCTGCAGCCTCTGGCTTTGTAATGGTTTTTATTAAGGATGCAAATGTACATTTTACCAAAGGGCGAACACATTCATATCATGCTAATACCACCATGTGTCTGTTAAATGTACAGTAACACTGTAACACATCTTAAAACACACTCTTCATTAGTAGCTTTCCTGATTTATTACCAAATGCTTCCTATTGATGTATCCTATTTTCTTTTTCAATACATATTTGTTTTATATTCATCAGCAATACAATTATACAATCCAAAGACCTATTAAAACAAGTCTCCATCTCAGATGAATAAAACGTAAGTAAAGTATTTATTTTTGCATAACGTTTTTTTTCAAATGTCCTGCTTTGCTGCCTCAGTCATCAGTAAACATCTTAAAATAGAATAGCAATACAATTCTATTGAAAATGTTTTTTGAAAATAATATTTAATCTTCTCTGTTGTTTTATTATTATTATTTTAACTTGATGTATATGTTCATTAAAACACGTGATAATCAAATGCATTAGGTTGTCAATAATAAATTGTATTATTAAAATTGCACCCATGTCACACTAATGATTTTAATAAACCATTGAATAAAAAATAATACAAATAATAATAAACAACCGAGAAATTATTGTTTGATCAGCTGAATATTTCATGCACTCAACACAAACACCACAACACATGCTGCTCATATAACATCCTAATACACTTTATATCGCTATATAAGCACTGCAATACTGCAGCGAAAATATGTTAATGTTTCTATACAATCAATATTGGGATGGATATTCTGCAAAGTCCTACAGAGTATTATATAACAGTAGAGTGTTTTATGAAGTGAAGAGATCTACTGACTGTAAACCGTTTCAATAAAGCAGCACAGCTCCTCCAACACCATTTATTTATAATTCATCTTACCTCTTTTATCATCTGGTTAGATGTTAAATCGCGGTACAGGATCCCTGGACGCCATACTCAAGAAGTTATTCAATGATATCTTAATGTTAGTGCACCATGACACATCCATGCAAGGGGGCGGTCTCGCGTCTTCCTTGTTTGGGTGAACGTCAGCCAGTGCGTGGCGTGCGACGTGAACGCGCACAGAGCAGTGTCGATGTTCTGTCAGGAGGTGGCGCCTTTATACTGGAATAATATAATATATAGTAAATCTGTAGGGTTCAAACTATATTCCATACACAATCATATTACAATGCATGAATAAAACTGTTTTAATTACAATCTAAAATGATCCTAATATATGAAAAGATACAAACTGTTAGCCAGTGGTGGAATGTAACGAAGTACATTTACTCAAGTACTGCACAATTTTAAAATACTTGTACTTTCCTGCTTATACTGTACTGTATGCATTCTATATTATATATAGGCCTATATTTTTGTGATCATACTTTTTTAGTTCTTTGTTTTTAATGCAGGACTTTTAGTTGTACAGAGTATTTTTACACTGTAGAGCGGAATACTTCTTCCATCACAAACTTACCAATATCTGATCAGAACACTTTTTACATTTAGAAAAGTTTGCATTACCTCATTATCTTTTACGCCAAACAAAATTATAGCAGACTTATTATTTAAGTCTTCAGTTGAAGAGAAACCCAAAACAACAATAGCAACATTTGGTTCAGATGATTTACAGCTTAGTTTCACTTTCCATATTTTGACATGTTGTAGTTTTACATATTACACTTTTGTCGTGTGCAACGTGGTATAATATTTTATGACATTGGTTCATAAAACAATCAAATATTGTAGTAGTAGTGGTAGTAAAACACTTTGTCCATTCATCAGCAGTCACACACATCTTAAGGAGCATTGACCTCCACTTACGAGGGATAATTAACTTCCAGGAGGAGTGTTTACCACAGACATGTGGTGGATCTGCACACCAGACATGAAGTTGCACTGCTCACACTGACGGGAGAGAAAAACCTATTGTGATAATGATCTACTACGACCAACTGGTGCATGCTGCTACGGCATTATCCCCCTGAGGACAAAGGAGGAGATGTTTACATCTTGGTGCAGGCTGAGAATGCACCAAACAAAAAAACTAAAATACTATTCAGATCTGCAGATGAAATGGCTGAATCACATGTGTCTTCTGTGCAGCGAGTGCTCGTGAGTCTCTGCATGCACCGGGCCTGCTTGCCTATGCAGAGCAGCACAGATGGGCGTGTTGGGGGATGGGTGCTGTCAGCTCACAGATCAAGCTGTGGGTCGGTGGTCCCATTGCTATTCACCACACAAGCACGTAGGGCATGTCAGACACGCTCCATGGAGACATACCAGGGCTGGATATTGTGTTTTGGTAATGCTATTCCGCTATGTCTGCCATAGTTTAGGAATATTATCAGAGCGACTCGCTCTTTGTTGATGAGAGGTGTGAGAACACAACGAAGACAAACTCTGCAACTGTGCACATATTCTGCTGATAGAGCAGTTTTAGATTGGGTGACACAATTGTGCTTATTTTTTGTTGTGCTTATTTCTTTGCATCACATCAGCTGCTCTTTTAGGTTACTGATGAGTTAAATGCTGATGCTGCACATTTGGAAGAATGTACTTGACGCTATAGTTTCAGTCCGCTAAAACATGTTTTGCACATGGCCTAACAACATATCCAATGATGTATTTTTGTTCATCTCCTTGATTGAAGTTACAGCAATATTGAACAATATATAGTGAAACAGGCTCACCATTTTCCTTTACTTAGCCTAAAAAAAATCCGATTTTGTTGAACATAAATCTCAGATTGTAACTTTGACAAAATTCCCAAAACAGTATAATGATGTCATTCCTTTGTTGGTAAAAAGAAAAAGTTTGTGTCTATTGTTGGTGTGCCCACATAACCAAATGAAATGAATAATTTGGAAACTGACGTCAGACGTGGGATCGCGTAGAATGGAGGACCTCGTGCACACTCGGGTAAACTCGGGTTGTTTCCGGACGGTGGGTTAAAGCCCCGCCCGCTTCATTCCTGCGTTGTTTGGGGACAGAAGGAAGATGGCGGCGGCCCCGCTGTACTGTGTCTGCCGGCAGCCCTACGATGTTAGCCGGTTTATGATCGAGTGCGACATCTGTAAAGACTGGTTCCACGGCAGGTACGTAGGCTATGATGCCTTTAAGGCACGCGGCTCGTTAGAAGCGACAAACACTGAGAGTTTATTGAAGAAAGGCGACGGCTCTCTGAGCGGTGTTGACTGGAAGCTAACTTAGCATGCTAACGCTAGCGGTGGGTTTTAAACCGTCTATTGACACGACTTTTGAGAAAGAAAGTAAGGTTTCTCTCTCTGAAAGCGGCTTGAAATTTGTCGGTTTTCCTGCCAATTAGACTACAAACACATGGCGTGTACATAGTGTATATAATTATGTTGATAATGAACGTTATTGACGCAAATAGAGCCCATAGAAAATAGTTTATATCTACTAGTATGTCGATCTATCAGGAGAGCGGTGTCAGTCATCGTGACATAGAAAGGCTGCATGTTTACCACATCTTTGTAGTCACTTCAGATGTAAGTGTAATGTTGATTTTAGGGGATTAAAATCCAGTTAACGTTCAACCACTTTGTGGCTTATAAATCGCAAATGGGCTTAAGTTAACGACAGGTCACTCGAGGTAATGGCAGCCACAGACATCTCAAATGTAACGTTACTTAAAACTTAATTTACGTGAGCTACATTCCCCAAACAACTTCTATTTTGTTTAGAGTACATCTATAGGTTATTGTTATATCTGACAAGTTAACTTTATATTTGAATATATATATACCAATATAGAGATGTGTATGTAATTTGTAGTTTTGTTATTTTGATGTGTTTTTGGTGGTTTACATTTAAGAAAGCACAAGGTTGAGAACAAGGAGCTTGTTATGGTCGGGGCTTTTTGATTGACAGCTTGAGAAATTTAAATCCCCCTTTAAGGCAGAGGAGGCACATGGCAGGGGACCCCTAGTGGTGAACAGGGGGATTATTTAAAGGTACCAGACAGACGCATGTCCCTGGGCTGCTTATGCTCGTGTTTTGTCCTATTTTCTCGTTTTTTTAATGTCCTAACCTCACTACATAAGTGGACCAGTGGTGTTGCAGATACCCTTTATGATTCATGTTGTGTGTGGGGGGGTTGGCTATGGCTGTCGAAATCATAATGACTATTTTGTTGTTGTGTAATAAAGCCTTTTTTTGTGTCTGAGCATGTATTTCATAATACAACGTCAGATTACAGATAGCATGTTCTAGTCCACACCGGTTACGGTGATGAACACCCTACGCAGTGGGGTCAAGATCATTCTGTACTGGTTTGGGGGTGACAGTGACCTAGTTGATTGTTATTTCTATTGAATGATTAGGTTTAACACCTTCATCGAGCACTATGAAGCCTGCTGAGGTGACTGTTCATTGTTCTGTTTGAGAGAGAAGGTTTCAGAGAAGATTTCATTGTACTGTATTGGACATTATTGTTGTCAAATAACCTGTCAGACCAGAACCAGAAAGAGCTGATGTTGTTTAACTTTCACGCTGCAATGCCCGTCAACGACTTGGACAAAATTGAAGACGTATGAATACCTTGAATCAGCCTATGTGGGCGTATCTCCACAGCAACTGTTTATGAATACAATAATCTGTTTTTTTGCTCGTGTTGGAATGACGGAAGCCGTTGCGTAACCACATTAAGTGCTCTGCCAAAAAACTTGGCAGCCAGAATTTGTGGCGAATCAAGACTGGCTGGCTGTGTGTCATATGCCAGCAAGTAAAGGAACAAATGTTGGAGCTTCCCCCCCCCATTGATGACTAATCAGCAAACACACACACACACACACAGAGCAGAGCTCCAAAACCAGCCACATTTCCTGTCTCTTTCCCACGAGGCTGGCCAGAAGGAAGGGGATATTCTCTGGCTGTGGACGATGGCACGCCGATGGAGTGGAAAGCTCAACCTCCCGGCGCCTGGTTGTCAGTTTGCTAGCTGTGTTTGTGTGGGGGACTTTGTCTCGCTGCCTGTTTTCAATCACCTGTATCTCGGTACACAGTACAGCTTGAGACTTTAACCGGATGAGGATGTGGGCATTGTTAGAACAACACTTTGTGGTTTATCTGTTTTGGAGTAGTGATCAGTGAGGTGAACTGGAAAGCAAAGAGATCACGTGTTGATACGGTGCTCTTAATTGCTTGCATATGTAGCCTCTTGTGTTGAAACACATGGCCCCTGAGTCTTTCTCACAATATACAGATACACTTCCCTGGTCGATCAGGGACCCACAAATAAGACTTTTATGACGTACAATTTAAAAGTCGTGGGATACATTTTTATACACGTTTATGTGTGACTGCTCATCACAGGTTTGATACGTCTATGAATCATGAAACTGGTCAAACAAACACTGATTTACCGCTAATCTTTAGAAGCTATAAAACTATCCACGATTTTTTTAAAAATGACACGTTTGTGTAGATTAATCATAAACATACTTTTTCTTCTATCCTCTCAATCCTCTTGCGACCCTGATTCATCATAGGTTGAGTACCATTGCCCTCAAGCACTCCTTTAGGGACAGAAACCCACTACCAGAGCCTATGGTTTAGATTACAAATGTTAGTTTGAACCCTGGTATTTACCATTTAGAGCCTCACCTAATTACAAGGCCTGCTTTTGTAAATGGACTGTTTCCCGTGCTTAAAGATGCCAATTTACGTCAACACTGTGGATGTTGGCTCGCTGGAAACCCTCACTGGGTCACGTCGGATCACAGGGTTTAACCCGCTGTAAGGTGTCAGCCACTCCAGTCAAGCCCGTCTGGTTTAGGTACAAACGGTGGGGGTGACTATAGACTAGCGGGGCTCAATGGGACAGGGGGAGTGATTGATGGGCGCTCCGGCTCGCCAAGTTCAATGCACGATCCGTCAATGTCGCACAGATTGTGAGCACACTAAAGAGAGATGGATAGCCTCTACAGAGTGCCTTTTTAGTGTTTACGTTAAGTGGATGGGTGAACGAGGGGAAGGATTCTTCTTCTTTTCTTTTTTTACCGTGGTTGGCCATGAAAGAAATGTTTCAGATCATCTGTTTAGATGTCTGATTTAGTTAATTGACCAAAATAAAGAGCTGCCTCACAGCTCCTGTTAAAAGCTATGTTTACGTTCATTAGCCAGGCTGACCCTGGGGGGAGGTAAACCGTGTTACAGCCAGCTTGATCAATGTTGATTAGGGGGTCAACAACCTTGTATATTGATTGGCAGTCAGATTGAATTATGATATTAAAGTAAGCACGTTATAGATGGTATTCAACTTAGTTTGGGTGTGGATTTGGATCTCTCTGTGCCATGTTGAATCCAAATCAATGGAAAAACTGTGAAGACCGAGTGAAATATAATGTGGACTGCAGCAGCAGACAGTCACAAGAGACTGATGACTTTGTAGGTTTTACTGGGGAACTGAGGCCCTTAAGACAACCATGTTGAAGACATGTGTGAAAGTAGAGCCTCAGTGCTCGGAGCCTCAGCGCAACTCTAACCTGCACCCAAAACGATTAAGTTGTTAAACCTCCCCGAGGCTCCCTGCCGCCCCATAAACAACAAAGCGATCCTCTTTTGTTGTTTACCAGCTCTGACTACAGAGAGGTCTCTTTCAAGCTGTAACCACTGCGGGGATGTCGGGTCGCTTTTACGCACAGTGAGCTGAAATGATTTAACCGGTACAGCCAAAATGACAGATCCCTATCCGTCTGTCAGGGCTCAGTGGCTCTTGCTGCCATCCAAGTCCAGCGCTGTTTATGTAAGCTCCGGTTGAGTGTATTTGGAAAAGAGCCGGAGGAGTCAGGTGCTCCTCTGGGGGCAGATAAAGAAAGCCAGGTGTGTTTAACTGCCCTCATCTCCTCTCTATCTCCGTCTCTACCACCCATCCATTAGGGATCTGCCAGTTCCCTAATGTAGGCGTGTCGCCGCCCCATGTAGAGCGGTTATTTAGAGCTGAAAATAATGGAGATGCCCGCCTCCAGGCTTTTGTGTTTCTGCACTGATCATGCAGGACAATGAACCCCTCACAGTGCATGCACTAATGAATAAGCCCTCTCAGTCACACAGGAAGGAGGCCCTTGATGAGAGGAAGTGGAGGGAGAGGGGCTGTTGATGGCAGGGGTTTAGCCAAGTACACACATCTCCTCTTATTCAGGAAGGGATGTTTTGCTTGGTAATCTGCTGCAATGCCGTCACAGAATAACCCTCCTGTCTCCAGTCTGGCGAGGCTTTTATCTTTGTGAGACACATTGGCTACTGTACGCTGCGTCACCCTCGACCACAATACGCTCTTGTTGTCGTACAGTACATGTGATAATGTCATTAAGGATTTAGACAACCCCCGTTCAGTTGCCTCCAATCTGATCCTCGCCACGATTGCTTTCCGAGTAACTGAGGAATGAGGTTCACGTTGGCGCAAGAAGTGTTTGCACACTTCGCAGTGATGCAATACATCATCAAGCCTGAGCAAGGCAGGAAATACTTGGCCCTCGTTTCCCTTTGAGTTGAGTTTCCTCCCCCCTCTTTTTACATTCTCTATCTCCAGGTCCACACAGTTTCACCAGCTTCAGCGCCTTGTTATGCATTAATCATTACAGGTTGACACGTTAGCTGAGTCAAGCCATTGTATGTGGCACAGTGCCCTGATTTCCCACTGTGGTATTACATAAAGGAAAGTACCGAGTGAGATGAGGACAACGAGGTCACCTCGGCTGAGCCCGACGTGGGCCGGCGGCAGCGAGCTGTGACTCATGCGTTCCTCCAGTGAACAGCCACATGTGAACCAAGATTCCTGATACACGAGCGAGGCTTAACACTGCAGCCAAGCACTCTTATTGTTGGTCACCCGCTTTGCTGACGTGCAGGAGCAGCAGTAGTTCTTAGCTTTTTTTTTGCCATTTCATATTTTTCTTTCTATGGATGTTGGAGGCAAGAAATAACTTGTGAATAATACAACTTAAAAGCCCACTTAATGGCAAATATAATATATATAATTATATATAATTGTCAGCATGACAAACACGATTTTTGCAGTGCAGCAAATAACAGCAGCAGGTTACATGTGGTAAATCGGAGCGAGGCAGCTACTGTCTATATCCTGTTAGTGCACCGGGGTGAATGGGGCCAGCATTCACACAATCTCACCACTTCCTGATGAGTTAATGGCCCCTCGGCTTTATTTCCTTTTACACAGTTTGCTGCAATTTCTTGTAGATCAAAGCGGATGGAAGGCTGGGGTCAGCTCTGTCCCTCCTGCAGGCGTTCACCTTTCCAAACCAGACAATATATCCACCACAAATCAATCATTTACAACCTATGCTAGCTGTCAAACTGGAGCTTCCACTGGCTCGAAGATGGTTTGAAGATGACACGTTTTAACTTTCATGTCAGTGTGCTTGCAGTTTTGTTATGCTTGCATATGGTTTGTTTACTTCTTAGGGTCAACCATCGCAATGCTAATGGGGCTTAGCGACATGTTTCTTAATTAGCCGAGTTAAAATCAAGCAGTGGAAGTGAAATAATTAAAAATATAATGTCAGATTAGGACGGTAGCTTGGTCTGATCGTGCTAGTAGTAACTAAACAGTATGAATGCTCTGAATGCGTCTCTTGACTGGCTTCTAATCAGATTTTCCAAACTGCATGTAGTCTATCCAAAGTTTTTATTGTGTTGATGTTCGTGCGTAGATATGGACACACCAATAAGTGTCTGAGCAAGTAAACAAAGAGCATGAAAAGCATAATGAACGTCTATCTCCAGGTCATGTGGGGACATACACTATGATCCCGTAGAACAGGTTTTATTCATTTTCATCAATAAAATCCCTTTAAAATGAGCATTATGGTGGCCTGTTGAGTACAGAGGGTCCTTTTGTGTGTGTGTGTGTGACCTCTCCCTCACATCACTTAACCATAAAAGTCACCTGTGCACGTGCTCAAGTCACACAAACATGCAGTTTTTTTCTAACTCTAAATAGCCATTCAGGCTGAATGGGAACTTGGTTGCTGTTGCTCCGGTATGCGACAGAGGAATTCCATGTGTGTTGGTGCCTGTGGTTTGGCTGCTGCGGGATAGTCGGGGGTAGCAGTATTAGTGACGCTGTTGCAGATTCATGGGCGAGAGCCATAACAAACCTCACTATCCGTGCAAGCAGTTGATCCTCAGCCAAGGGTTTGACCCAATTCTGCGGCCACATAATGACGGGAGAACGGGGTGAACCTCCCGTTAATCCAACTTGGGAGTGTTCATGTTTATTCCAAGACGGTTACTGGTAGCTGCTGAGTGATTTTGAAAATACATGTAATTGAGATTATTATGACTGCAATTGCAAGGGGGCGTGGCATTAACCAGGGCCTGCACCATGCTAGTGCCGTTGCATGATTGTTGTGCAAAGGCTTTGAAATGTGCTTGAGGTTTCCTGCTCCAGTGAGGCTGCAGTTGTCGAACATTTGTTTGGAAAATTGATCAGAGCGAAGGATATTTTCCAGACCCAAACATGCACAATCTCAGTTTGTTTATCCTGAAACTGTGACCCCTGACATCTCCTCTGGTAACGCACACGATGTTTGACAGTTTGGCATAAACTTGTATGTCAACTTGTCCCGTTCAGATACAATAAATCAATGGTCCCCACAGTGTTAGTCAACACTCCAAATCATGTTTTATGGGCAGGAGTTTTGACACCAAGTAAGCTATGCTGCAGTTGAAATATATTCTATGGGATAGGCTTGTGGGATAGATCGTGAATCGTGTTTAAACATGTTGGAAGAAGCATGAACTCGTTCTAACTGCGTCTCCTGTCCATCTCCAGCTGTGTGCAGGTAGAAGAGCATCATGCCGTGGATATCGATGTTTACCACTGTCCCAACTGTGATGTTGTACACGGACCCTCCCTGAGTGAGTACTGCTATTTGTCATTCTTGTGATGTTTCTTTTTCTGGTTTCTTACCTCAGCCCTAACATGTGTCCCATTCATCAAAACTGTCCTCTGATTCCACTCAGTTTCCCCCTCCCACCCCTGTCTTTGTAAGTCTGACTGGTCACGGGGGAAAAGAGACCCTCTGCAGTGTGACTCAAGTTTGGGTGGGGGATGGGTCAACCAGAGACAGCCCAGAGACAGCCCAGAGGGCAGACATTAACAGGCTAATTGAATGGTGTTGTAAGCCCTCCACTTCGATTGGACAAGCCCCTCCAGCCCCATCTCTGAGCTCAGGGTGTTGAGTAGTGAATTAATGTCGGTGACGTGCGTAATTTACCACTTTTATTGAAAGGACAAGCTTCAACAGGGCAACTGCATAATGAAATTAGCATGAAGCAACCCCCGTGAACCTCAGGTGTCTCTTGTTTGTTGCAGTGAAAAGGCGCAACAACGGCCACAGGCACGACTACACGGAGCCAGACGATGGATCGAAGCCGGTGCAGGCTGGCACCTCGGTGTTCGTCAAGGAGCTCCAGAACAGGACCTTCGCCAGGTAGATATCAATATAGACGCATGTAATACTTATAAATCACTTGACATGTCAACCACCAGGGGTTAAGCTTCGTTTCCCATCTGTTGAACTAGATAATGATGTCCTCATAGAGCTGGTTTAACACTTGAAGCTCATGACGTTGATGGCCATTGATGGATCACATCACAGTTCTTGCCGTCTCCACATGGTGTCTTCGTAGTCGCTGTGAAACTGTAACGTGTGGCTACGTGTTTGAGGAGGCGGTGTAGCCTGCAGTGTATAAATGGCACCTACATGTGGAGGCTCTGAAGCTACAACTGACTGCGTTTACTGAACTTGTTCTGATCTTGTTTTCAGCGGTGAGGAGATCATGATGCAGATGAAGGGAGAGCACGTGACAACCAGGTACCTGGAGAGACACGGCTTCAGCTACCCCATCGTGGTCACAGAGATGGAGGGCCTGGGACTCAAACTACCGGTCCCGACGTTCTCTGTCAAAGACGTGGAGCAGTACGTGGGTAAGGACACTTCATAAAGAACCCGTGGTTGTCCTTCGTGGACGGATGGTGGAAGGCACGGTAGCCTCGGTCTGCTTAAAAGCTAATGAAACCACCCAAACTCCAGCCTGCTAAGTGGCCCTCGCTGAGCAGGCGCCATCTGTGTGTCAATAAGAACAGGTTTCTAGGTTCATGGGGTTTTAACCCACTTATCGGGCATCAGGCGATGGCTGAATGAGTTCTAAATGAGCGATGGCTAAGCTTTCACTACCCTCTCTCTGACACTACGCTTCCTTGTCGAAGCGTCCTGCCACTTCCCGGCTCCTATTACAAGCCCATTAACAAGCCCGCTGGTGTTTTTATCATTAAGTTCAGATTACAGACTCCCCGTCTCACTTTATCGCTCCCTCCCATGCCCTATTGAGCATTAAGCCAAGGCACAGGTGTTGTGAGCAGGGACCGGGTGTCGGGTTACATTTCTTAGTTTGGAGATAATGGGACAACATGAGTGAACGCTGGTGTCTTCTAGGGTCTCTAAACGGTAGTGTAGTCAACATAGTCAATGAGCTAATGATCGGGCCGAGTGGCAGAGCATCAATGAGTGATCAGTGGAAGTCTTAATGATAGGACTGAACTTTGATTGATCCCAGAGGGGTTCAATACAAACGTTATCGTAAAAAGATGTCAAGTTTGGGACATGCTGGTTTAACTATATAATCGCTCTCTCGCTCTCTCTACACAACAGCAAGTTCTATGTTTTAAGGTACTTTATTGATTTTACAGATGTCGACCCACAACGATCAAATGTCTTTGCAGCTGACTTAACATACTTCCGCCGATGAAGAGTTTCTCTGTAGAAATACTGGATGTAAGCATCGGTTTGACTCCCGGCAGATAGTTTATTATTCCAGGCAGACGGTACACATCTGGGGGATCGCAAAACTACCTTTGAAGACGCTGCTGGATAACGCTTGAGAAACAGCATTTTGACTTTTTCCCACAAGGTTTGACTCTGAAACGCTTTGTGGATGAATTACGCAGCGCTGAGGTCACAGATGGGACTATGATACAACATGTTTATTATACAAAATATAAGGAAAGAAAACAAATGCACCTTCAATATTTGATAGTAACAATAATAAACGGTGCAATGCTATAGTGATAGTAAAGACCTGAAAACTGCAGTGTAGAGTTGAGGATTTTGCTGTATAAATTGATGATTAATACAAAATATATGACCTTAAATTGTTTTTAAATGGAAGCATTAAGAATGAGTTTCTAGTTAATGAGCTCTTTAACGTTACTGTGTGTCTCGAGCTGTGTTTGTGGTATTTGTCTTGCTGTTGGGTTTGTGGAGCTGGTGTTGTGAGCTTGGCGTTGTGCGGTTTCCAGGCAGCTTTGTCTCACTCCAGCTGTTCTCTGTCATCAGACGCTGGCCAGCTGGGCCTTCAGAGGTGCAAGTGTGTGTGTGTGTGTGTGTGTGTGTGTGTGTGTGTGTGAGTGAGTGAGTGAGTGAGTGAGGGGGGAGAACAGGCAAAGGGGTAATAAAAAAGAAAAAGGTGAGTGGGAGGGGTGTGGGTGAAATACAACAAGCAGCTGTCTCGCTACACACACTGCACCCCGGTCCTACTTCCGGCCCCATGTGTCACCAGAGTGTGATTTGTAGCGTTCCGACTGTTAGCTGCGTTTCGGCTTCTTTTTCCCTTTTTTAAAGCAGCTGTTTTCTGTCTCTTAAACACACCACATGAAGCCTATGCACACACGCTCTTTCTCACAGCAAGACGCGTCTTTACCTCTATGCTCGAGGTCTCCCACGCACGTATACATCTGCTTTGAACACAGCAGCCCTCTCACCTCCACCCACTCCTCCCCGGGGACCGGTGGTCTGGACAGATTGACAGATTGTCTCGCTTGCCTCCCTGTACTACCCCTCCCCGTGCTGCCATATTGGTGCCAGTTTCCCTCAGGGCTTGATCTCTAAAAGCACATGGAGATGCCAGCAGGCTGCTGACCCCAGTCAACCCCACGCCCACTCGCCAGCCAATTAAAAAAAGTTGAAGATGTTTTGCATTCAGGAGTCACTGACAACTGTACTTTCTCCATATATCATGTAGATTAAATGGTATGTATCTCCTATCTAGGTGGCAACAAAGTCATCGATGTGATAGACGTGGCACGGCAGGCGGACAGCAAGATGAAGCTCAGCGAGTTTATCAAGTATTACACCAGCCCGCATCGACCGAAGGTCCTCAACCTCATCAGCCTGGAGTTCTCCGACACCAAGTAAGGGTTCCAGTAAACACATTTTCCTATATTTAGACAACCAACTTTCTCAAAGTCTAACCTTCCTTTTTTGTTTCTGCCACTAAGGATGTCTGAGTTGGTGGAGGTTCCTGACGTGGCTCAGAAGATGTCCTGGGTAGAGAACTACTGGCCCGACGACTCCTTCTTCCCCAAGCCCTTTGTCCAGAAGTACTGCCTTATGGGGGTCAAGGACAGCTACACAGATTTCCACATAGACTTCGGAGGCACTTCTGTCTGGTACCACGTTCTCTGGGTGAGTGTCACCACGGCTGCCACGCTCAAAACACTCGCACCCTCAAAGTGTCCTTAAAGTGGGCCGAGTATCTAACTCCTCCTCTTCTTCTGCTCTGCAGGGTGAGAAGATCTTCTACTTGATCAAGCCCACTCCCGCCAACCTTGCACTATATGAGGCATGGAGCTCTTCGCCCAATCAGAGTGAAGTGTTCTTTGGGGACAAAGTGGAAAAGTGCTACAAGTGTGTCGTGCCCCGAGGAACCACCCTGCTCATCCCGACAGGTCTGTGGTGATGTTTATGCTCGTGTGAAGTGTTTTTTATGCGACTGTTGATCATCAGAGCTGAAAGAGCTCCAGTGCTGACATTTGTTCTAATGGAGGTCTTCAAACAAGAGCCGTCTCTGTGCCGTGGTTGAAGTCCTGTAAAACATCAAAAATATTGATTAACGCCAAGAAGGTGTTCAGGTCCTGAAAAACAGCCTTTTCAATGATTGTTTTTACAATCAATACAATTTACAGTCACAAAATCATGGTGTTGGTCACCCTTAGAGTCTTCTTGGATGATCTCCTACTTTGTGGTTTCCAAGCTCAACAACTGTCGGACACTCGGACACGTGTCACTAGCGTCGTATCATCGTAGTGGTTGCAGGACTATCCCGTCTGCACCAACCCGGCTGACATGTTGTAGGGATTTGTTTGTCTTTTCACATTCAAAAGTTAAAATAATTAGGCTTCCCATGGCTCTTGCCAGGAAAATACAGGCTTCTGGAAGGTCCTCTATCATTGCCAAGGGAAAATAACAGAGGAGGAATGTCTTCCTGAGCAACAACCCAAACAGTTCTTAATGATCATAATTTCAATGGAAAAATGAAGAGAACCAGTGCTCTTATGTAATATGATGAAAGAAGCGGTGACGCTGTAGATCACAGCTTTCCTTCTTGCATTCCTTTAACTAGCAGCGCTGCTGTCGGTAATTAGAAGTTGCGTTTCCAGACTAAAAAGATGTTTGTGTTTCGTGTCACTAAGTGAATATGACGTGCTTTGTGAAGCTAATGTCTCCAGTCATACTATTATCCATCCATCAGTCTCTCAATGGACTTCTTTAAGCCGACGGAGTTCCTATGCTCTCCCCGTGCAGCCGGACAGACAAAGCTCCGTTCAGCCCATCAACGGCTGGATGTCCTCAATCATTCTTCCAGTCGTGCTTTCTCAGCAGGCTCAAGCAGCATTTTAAAAGAGCGCTTTTGGGCAGAGAGGGTGTGGAGAGGTGGGAATTAAGTGGGGGTCAGAGAGCACAGTAGGTCAGTCAACCGGTGCATTATCAGGCCTGTCTATCAGCCTTACACCCACCCCCAGACTCTGCTTTCTCTCACTTTGTGTTGTATAAGGAGCACTGTTTATCTGAGTGGGAGCACATCATTGCAATAGACAACCTTATCTTTTTTTTAAAAGTCTTTTAAAGGAGGGTAAGAAGTTGTTTTTTGTGCGTACACATATGGGTCTTTAGTGCACAGTCAGGCATTTACGTGCTGTGAATATCTACATATATTCATGCAGATTCCCCATGAGTACGTATGTGATCAAGTGCCCACTATTAAGGTGTCAGTTTAGCTGTCTTCTCTTTAAGTTGTGGTGAGTCGGTCTGTGGGTGAGTTGTGTAAACATCAGTACTCTGGCGCCCCCTACAGGATGGATCCATGCGGTTCTCACCTCTCAGGATTGCATGGCGTTTGGAGGGAACTTCCTTCACAACCTCAATATTGGCATGCAGCTCAGGTAAACAGCTCAGATAACACAAAGAAATGACTTATGTTTATTTTTATTTAGTCTAGAAACATATTTGCTTTGTCATTAAAACAGATTTTGTGTTTTCATCTGTTGATTTGTAGGTGTTATGAAATGGAGCGTCGCCTGAAAACCCCAGACCTCTTTAAGTTTCCGTACTTCGAGGCCATCTGTTGGTATGTGGCCAAAAACCTGTTGGAAACGCTAAAAGGTGAGTCAAACGATAATATGTACAAAAACACGTGATATTAGATGTAAGGTAAAAGCTATACGTTTTATCTGACCTGTCGGGATAATAAAGACAAATAAAGCAAATGTTTAGTAGGAGCATCCCCTCATATATGTGACATAAATGGCTCTGTTTTCAACTCTGACAATAGTTTTTTTTTAAAAAGACATTTCAACAGAAGAAGTAACGTAAAGAAACGCTCAATACTTTGTTTTTTTCCTCCCAGAGCTACGAGAGGACAACTGTCCGCCACCAACGCACTTAGTGGAGGGAGTCAAGGCTTTAATCAGTGCTCTGAGGACCTGGTTGAAAAGAGAGGTGAGCAGTGTTCTCACGGTCATCATCGTCTCCGTATAGCTGCACCTGACTCCGCCTCGCATATCCACAGTCCAGATGGTTATTGTTCCGCAGTCGTCCCCACTGTTTGCTCTTATCTCCTGGATGTGTGTCAGTGGCCAACAACAGGCTTCTGTCTGTTCCCTTCTCCTGTCTGAATGTGGTCCGCTGTGGCTTTGCAGGTGACTGAGCCCACCAGTGAGGTACCAGACCATATCAGGCCGAACCATCTCATTAAAGAGCTGACCAAGGAAATCCGCTACCTGGAGGTGAGGATATAGGAGAAGGTTGGACCTTTTTAAGCCTGATGCAGGTGTTGATGTCGGCTCAGAGAGGAGCTACGGTTCTGGTTTTAAACATAAACTGGAATATGCAAAGTACACACACACTGTCTGTAAAGGAATTCGATTAGTGAAGAAAATAAATGTCATTAAATGCGTCTCACAAGCTCATTAAATTAGCAAATTCTAATGTTAAAAAAACAATTATGTTTAAATGTGGGCTGTATTTTCTTGAAGGCAATTTGTGAACTTGTGAACCAGTAAATTACGTATTAGTTTTGGTAGAAACGTGACTCCATTATGCTTTGTTTAAATGATCAGGAGGAACCAGTCGGTGGTAGCAAGCCAGTGAAATCTCAGGGAATCGGGTGTGGAGCAGCATCTGGATCAAGCGCCTGCCCGGCCACCCGCGCCACACTGGATAAGCTGTGCCAGGCCCGGCAGGCGAGAAGGGCCGCCAGGCGGCTGCGGGAGCAGCAGCGGCAGGCCCCCAAAATGCCCTCCAACCTGGACATCTTAGAGCGGCACACCAGGGAGGTGCTGAGGAGGCTGGAGGTGGGACCGCTAGAGGAGGTGAGCAGGCAGTGATTACTGACCGTGGCACTTAAAAAGCAATGTTGTAGATGCTCCTTTTAGTTTAAACATATGGACTAAAAGATGTTATGGTTTATGTTTATTGACTGAGGCTGATCTACTCTACTTAGGATGCTGCCTTCTGTGCCAAGGTCCGTGGGAAGCTCAACAAAGTGTCAACTGCATCAGCAGCGGCGGAGTCTTTAGAGGACAACCACCTACGGCTAATGCTGGTCAACGGCAGAATCATCAGGTGAAAGCTCACTTCTCTTTGGTCAACACAGCGATGTTTGTGCTTCTTAGAAGTAAAAGCTTGGCGGTCATTCATTCTGTGTAAATGTAAAATCCTTCCAGAGAAAGTCTTAGGCACAAACTCAAAGAACTGCTTTTGATAACTTAGTATAAATGATACTAGAAACTAGAGTCAGAAAGAACAATAACAGGAAACAGGAAATGAAAACTTCAATTGCTGTTGTTTTTAAGAGACAAAGAGGTTTACTGATGTGAATCTTTCTATTCTATAGCTCAGATTCTTTATATTTTATGGTGAAATTATATTGTTTGGATCTTTGTGTGTGTGTGTGTGTGTGTGTAGAGATGTGAGGCGAGCAGCCAGCAGCCCGGTGAAGACGGAGGGTGAACGGTCTGTTGGCCCACCAAAGAGTTGTGTGAAGTCTGAGAGGACACAGGACAGTCAAGAGAAACCCACACTCCTCAGTAAGTCACCAGGGGCTGTTAATATTTATTATAATTATTAAACGTATATTTTAGCATTGTAGGGTCATCATCAATGTCTTAAACTTACGGTGCTCCTCTGTTTCTCAGGTGGTCTGGAGAGGGTGAAGACTGAACTCAGGGAAGAAGTCTCCGGACACTCCAGTGTGTCGGACACGGATTCAGACAGCGACTCTCCCTCAGAGGTTATTGATTATGTGTTATGGGTTATTGATTATGTGTTTAATTAATTCATGTATTGGTTTATTTAACATGGACAGAGCAAATTACATTGCTGTAAATGCACAATGTTTACGTACCTTTTAATTGAAAGTTATTGAAATAGCTTAAAAGCGTGCAGAGTAATAATAGAAAGAGAAGAGGATATTTATGTTAAATGTCACATAGTACATAATTAAAAAATGCAACACAGAAGCAGACAGATTCTGTCAGCTACAAATACAACACATGGAATGCATAAATCACTCTGACACAATATAAGCAAAGCCACAATTAAAAGACCTGCATGCAGGTACAGAATAGTCAAAGCTGGAAAGTGATGAATTAAATGTTTTGTATATAGTCACAGAATTACAAATGCAACAGCGTGCTGTAAGGACACACAAATACTCCACGTCTATCTGACTCTTCGTGATATAACTGATGCGTCCTTTCTAATAAATCTTTTTTCCACTGTAGCGTAAAGCGTTGTCATCGTCCTCGTCGTCCTCGTCATCGTCCTCGTCATCATCGTCATCGTCGTCCTCTTCTGACGAGGATTCAGGGAGTTCCCAGGAGGAAGAGGATGACGAGGAGAGGAGCTCCTCTCAGCAGAGAGGCTCAGGCCACACCATAGAGCTGGACCCGTCTGGCCAGAAACTCAGGCACAAACACAAACCACTCAAACGGTGAGAAACGCAGTCAAAGATGCTGTACGTGGTCCCGTCATGGCTCCCCCGTGTGTTATTTGACGGTAAATAATCGAATCCTTGCTGCTTCTTGCAGAGAACGTCCTACCTCACCCAGCACAGAAGAGGCCATTCAGGGGATGCTGTCTATGGCCGGTCTGCTGTGCTCCTCCAAGCCGGAGAAGGTGGCCTCGTCCCAGGAGTCCTGGTGGTCCAACTCCAGCCAGTGCTCGCCGCTGGAGCAGAGGGAGGAGGCGCAGCACCAGCAC
Source organism: Pholis gunnellus (assembly GCF_910591455.1). Classification (NCBI taxonomy): domain Eukaryota; kingdom Metazoa; phylum Chordata; class Actinopteri; order Perciformes; family Pholidae; genus Pholis; species Pholis gunnellus. The sequence continues at coordinate 13,600,206 of NC_136549.1, read as the reverse complement.
CGACTGCAAGGGGACAACAGCCCGATGGACAGCCAGGGCAACAGCAGCGAGGCCTGGGACAATCGGGGGCTGCCCAGCCCCCTCAGCCGGAGCCACGGCGGCAGCCCAGAGGCAGACTACCAGTACTGTGACCCCTCAATGTCTCCACCGCTGCACCCGTCCAAGAGGCAAGCCCCCAACCCCCTACCCATCAGCAATCAGGCCACAAAAGGTTTGGAAGTCAAGAGTTTTACTTCTTGTTGTGTCTGTGCAGAATGATGTCTGTGCAGAGTTTCTTATCGTCTGCTGAAGTTTCTCTCTGTGCTCACATTAAATCTGAATCGGACATGTGCATGTATGAAACTATTTGGGAAGCTGGTCGTAGTTTAAGATGCAACAAACTCAAGTGGAAAAGAGACATCTTTTGTCCAACAGTATTTACATTTCTAAATGTTTCTATTTCATATGTTGGACTTGGTAATTTGACTTTCTGTTCAATCAGAATTTTAAAACATGTCTCGAAGGGAACAATGGGAATCGTTTTAGATTTTTTTAAAATGTGTGGAGGGATTGATGAGCAGTGTTGATGCTAAACTGGATAAAAGTAGATTGATTATCAGAATTGTTGCAGATATACATTTATTCAATGTATCATTTGAAGCAAAAATGCAAGAAATTCACTGATTTTAGTTTCTAAAATGTGAATATTGAATATAGTAAACGGGGTAAACTATATTTCGGGGACTGTTAATGTGTCGTCTTGTGCTTTAGTTAATTGTGATGAGCTTTACCAAATATTCTTTGTTTACAGCACTAGTAGACGTGCATTGCACATTCTCTCCTTATGCTTATTTCTAATGCTGTTCTCCTTTTTGGTTTCTTTCTTTTCTTTTTTTCAGGCAAGCGGCCCAAAAAGGGAATGGCCACAGCCAAGCAGAGACTGGGGAAGATCCTGAAACTCAACGGACACAATCGTGTGTTTGTGTAACAATTCAACTTTTTCAAAAATGATGCGTGCGGAAGGAAGGAAAAGGAAACAAAAGAAACTTTGGTGCGTTTGTTCCCAGAAAAACAAAGACAAACGCACTGCCTGAGGACGACCGTAACCGAACGAATCTTGACACGTACAACACGCTCACTGTGCATGCTTAGGAGACAGGGTATTGGATTTTAAATAAAGCAAGTGCACGACTTCACCCACAAGCACACTAAGAACAAAACAGAAAGGAGCTACGGGAAGCAGAGAGGGACAAGCATGTTGTGAAACATTCTGCTGCAGGGAAACGGTGGACTGAAGCTCCTGCGGGCATTTTAAATGGACAAATGAGATGTAGGAGGTCTACCAAACGAACAACTAAAATACTTAATGATGCCAAGATCACCCGCATCATATTTTAATATTTCCCCTCTCTGCTGAAAGCACCCTCCCCCCCCTCCCCCCCCCCCCCCCCCGCACAACCTTTACTTGCTCATTGCTGTCTGTGACAAACTGAACAGGACGGAGGAGCAGATGAAACGGAGCTGTATGTATTTTGCAAGTTTTTATTATTATTTTCCTCTGGATCTGGAAACGAGGTGCTAAGGAGGACGCGGTGAACTGAACTTTCTACACGGTGCTTATTGTTTGTACTTTCCTCCACTCATGCTTGTCTTCCCCCCACCTCCCCTTATCTCAATCACACCAGCAATAATGACTTTGAGGAGCGAGGAAAGAGTGAGAGGCAGCAGTTTGGTGCGTTCTTCCCAGATTCTTCTATTTGTAGAAAAATCCAAATAAGGTGCATTACGGACTTGCACAATTTAGTGCAAAATACTCAAATCTGCACTATGTTTTGATAGAGGGGAGATTCTGAGCTGCTCAAAGTGCTGCCTCTGAATTTGTTTAAAATAGGAATTACGAGTCAGTCGCTCGGTCCAAAAAAACCCGAAGACGACGGATGACGTGTGATATCCTGCTTAATTTATTTGTTTTTTTAACGTTATTTTTATGGATTCTGAATGATGTATTTATTAATTGAAAGAGATAATGATTTTATTATATTTTGACCCTAAAGCCTCAGCTATTGAGTTTTTTTTCCTTTTTTATAGGGTTAATTTTCTCTTTTCCTCTTTAACACATGCTTTTTGTAAATGTGGATGTTTTAGAGTTCTGTTGAGTAGCAATTTATCTACAAATCTTTTCTTACCTTCTATTTTGTCACAACCCTTTTCTCCCAGTTGAATAGTGTTGATTCTCGTGTGTCCTGGTTTCCTCTAGAGGTGTTGGGGCTTCGTGCGAATAGAAACTAGGTTAGGTTGAGAAACGTGAACTTCCATATTTACACCTGAAGCTTTTTCAACTAGTGCCAGTTATCATTTAGCAAAAAAAAAAACAACCCACAAGTATTCTGAGCCACTGTGGTCGAAGGGAACTTCAGTAGGATGAGTGAGATTTTTCCTTAAAAAAAAAAAAAAAAAAAAGACAAAAAAATTCCAGTGCTGATGTGCGATGTTTCTCTCGGGGTGCGCAGTTCTTCACTCTCAGGGAATGATGCCATGGACACAACCTTCGATTAACCCACCAGCCACGATGTTCTCAGCACTCACTCGAGACTTTAAAAGATTCACTTCCTGCTTTGGAGTTTCTTAGGTTTGTTTTCAAGTTGTAATTACAAGCCAGTCAGTCATTGTAACTTTAGGCTAGCTTTTACAACTTCTGTTGTCCCCCACTGCTTCTTAACACACGTTCAGCTCAGTGTTAGCTTGTTAGGTGGACTCTAGGAGACTTTACACCCAGGCTTACTGTTGCCAAGTAGATTCCAGGAGACTTTGAAAGCTTTGCTCAGGTTGACTTTAAATGCACATGACCTTCAGTCATTAAAGGCCTGGTGGTGTTTCACGTAATCCTAACACAAAGAACCAACTGAAAAAAATAGCATTAATCACATTGCCAGACTGATTTCCTCCTTTTCTTACACTACACTTTTTGAACTTTTTGCATGTCATGTCATTGAAAACACGAGCTGGCCCGCAGGCAGGGTTTGTATTAAGCTGTAGTATTCATCGTACACAATCTGTCCCTTCTTTGCTTTTATATGCAGCTTTCTTGGCATTTGTGTTATGTGCGTTGGTTCTTATGTTTCCCCCCCCAGATTTAAATGGCTTATGATTTAAAATATACAAACACTGGCTAACTGTGACACTGTTAATGCATTGCATTTTGTTTCTGCAATTCGAAAATTGCGTGTAAATAAAAAAAAAACTAATGAAATAATATGCTGTCTTTTTGTCAAGCCCGATCCAACACTGTAGATGTTAAAGTTTAGACCATATTATACTGTGGTTTTATATAAAAAAATAAACCCATTTGACATATTTAAAGATAGTTTTATTAGTCTATGTACAACACTGACTTTCAGAATATCCTGAAGATTCCCACAAAGACTTATCCAGCAGCTTGAATCCCTCGTGATCTACAGACAAAAGATGACAAAATGTTTACAGCAGTGGACAAAATGGAAAAAAAGTAAACTACTCTGTTGCCAATTCATTAGGTACACCTATCTTAAACTAACAGTGTAACACTACAGTCCTGCCACAAATCCTCCTTCATGAAACTTAAAATGTTTAGTTTCGGAGGTGTTGATTCAACTGTATGATCATTTGAGGCTGTAGTTTGTGGTACTATTGATTATTAAATACAGGGAGGTATTTCAACTGAACACAAAATGCACCAACAAAAGAGGGAGTTACATTTAAAAGTGCAGTTTTCTTTCAATTAACTAAAAATATCCCTGAGTGCAACATTGCAATCTTTCATAATGTGTATCATTTATATTAAGTTGAAATTGCTATTATGATAAATATTGATATTGTGCAACTCTATTCCTAATCTAAGGAGAGCTAAAACAACAAAGGCTTATATGTTGATAATAAATGATAAGACATGCACATAAACCTTTTTATAGCATCATAAAATATTTGGATAAAGTGGAACCGTTTTTCAAAGTGAACCAAACTTTCTCTACATTTGGATTACATATTATGGAAGTAAAAATGATTGTCCCCATTGATTACTGTACCAGTGCTCATTTAAGCAAAGGAAACTGAAGAAATCACCTCATTCCTCGTCATCTGCTGGGATTCCAAGCTCCTCGTCTGTCCATGCTGAGGAGTCAGGCCAGGGGAAGTGACCCTACAGAAGAGGCAAGAACCTTCATTTAACATTCACATTTTAAATTAATAGATGTTGTTCCTGTCAGGTTTGTACAGTATGGCCTACTGTAGATAAACTAGCAACAGTACAAAGTACACAAATTAAGTACAGTCTAATTTCGGTTTACCTTTTTCTGATTCTAACAACTTTCCTTCTCCTCTGCGTTTTAAATTCATCAGACTAAAATTGTTTTGCTTTAAGATACATTTCCCACACTGTAACGTTACTTAGTTACTTTCCCCCACTGCATCCACCTGCAGTATAGTGTCTGGAGGGCTGGACAGTGTGTACTAGTACACGTTTACTTACCAGGACTGCATCAGGGTCGTGCCAGCAGTGCCAAAGGATCCAGAACCACATGGCACCGCTCAGGAGCTCGGACTCGAACTTCTGTTTCTTCGTTATCTGAGGATATTGCCTGTACTGGGGCTCGATGTGCGGTCCACCGCCAGCCCTAAAACATAATAAAAAAACACAATTAAAGTCCTTGTTACGGCAATATTAGATCATTTGGAATATAGACTGTCATTTAAGACAGTGTTCAATGTTTAAAGAACTTAAATATTTCTAGTTTACCATTGTGTTAGCAAGTGTTTTTCTATAGCTAAAGATGCTAGCAGGCTTGACAATACTTACTTTCTGGTCGTTATTCTTTGCGTACCGCGTCTGAGGAGCTGACTTCCGGTCCGAAGGACTCCCAACGCCCGCCCAAAAGAAGACATGGTTGCTAATTTAGCAAAACACCAGTCTTATTTTTGGTTATTTGTTGAGATTTCCTTGAAGAACTGCCCTGTACGTTGAGGAGTCACCTTCTCCCCTTGTCAATAAACGACCTCCCAACAACGAGGGATGTGATTGGACAGAGTGTGACCACATCCGTTGTTTCTCTGTGCTGATTGGTTGATCTGCTAACAACTTGAACATACAGCGCCCCCGTGTGGTCTCCAAGAGACTTTCCCTTTGAGTTCTGCTGTCAATTATTTATTATAGTTTTTATATTATAATATATAATAACGTTTTTTTTATTGTATAGTTATAGCTAATTGTAGGTACTTATATTTTAACATACACATTAATGCATTAGTAATATGAATCCAACAACTTTATATATATATATATATATATATATATATATATATATATATATATAATAGTAAAACACTGACAGGGACTATTTCTGCAGGATGAGTACTTTTACTTGAATTTTGCTGATAATACTTAAATACCTTTACTTTAATATGGCTTTGCATGTAGGATTTTGACTTGTATTGGAGTACTTTCAGTGTGGTATTGTACCTGAATACTTCTTCCACCTCTGAAACATGACACGCATTGACTAAGTTAGCTGATAGTTACTGTTTTCTGTATTTCATTTAGACACAAACAGTTGGAACACTGAGTTGTTTACCTATTTTCTATGTTATGCTACCATTGGGTCACAACGTTTGTTCATCTTTTTATATTACTGAGGTCATAATTGTCAGAACAAATCAAGTTTTTATCAATTCGTATTCAACACTTGTTTATTTAAATAAAACTTCACACTCAAGGGCAGGTACACAAAATAACTCTTGGTTATAATACAAACAAATATACATCACGTTGATAAAAACGGGAAACATATCTGCCAGTAATTTCGTCCGTTTTGCCTGCACGATCCACTAGATGGGGTCAAAAGCTAAAACAAAGCGGGCAAATGGCGATCTACTGTTGTATATGACCGTTTATCCTCTTTAAGGGGACGACATCGTATAGTGTGAAAAGTGGAGGAGGAACATTAAGTGCTTATGTAACTGGGTTATACAGAGAAGAGAGTGTATTTAAACAAGAACGCCATCTTCTCGTGATGTGAAACAGGAAATAATAACATTGTGGCGAGAACGCGCACGGTGGTGCCGCCGCCCAAGAGTGCGCGACCTCGACCCGTGCGTGCGCTTAAAGAAAGGAATCCTCGACGCCATCTTGTTCCCAGTCCACAACGGTAAAAATGTGGTTTAACGACAGGAAGTCGTTTTTATCGTCAGACGCAAACGGTCAAATGTCCCACTCCATGTGCAAAACACAAGCCGTTATGTCGACTCATCTACATTTTACCCACCGGGAAGCCTCTTCGCATATATAAATACACACGGTACGTTGTTACCTAATGGCGCCTGGTCGTCGATGCTCTCCGGTTGCGCCCCTCTCCCCTCACAGCTCAGATCCCGCCCACAAAACACTATCTACATGATGTCATCGGAAACCAACCATTTCTCAACAAAAAAAATACAAATTTTCATCGATTTGTTTCTAAACCTCCAATTAAATGTGCGTCATTATCTTAACAAAGAGAGAGGTCAGATCATCTTCAGACCGAAAACGCGGATATGGGCACAACTGTCATGGATAAATGTGATCCTCTCCGAAAAAAATACTGGTTTCATCGCTGCGTCCTCGTCTACGAACGTTTCCGTTAGGGTAACGGGTGACGGTGGCTCGAGCGGCCCAACTTTTACCTCCGTCCTCCCGCAAGTTTATTTCAAACAACCTCGCCGCCCGTGCACCAGCAATTTGCAGGGTTTTGCAGCGGTCCTGCACGAATGCGCATGCGCGGGGGGATGCGGTTTCGGGTGGGGGGAGGGGTCAATAAATGGAAACGATGAGAACATCCTCTCTCAAACAAATGATGTCAAAGGGATTTCTACAGACATATTTGTGGAGATTTGACACTGACTGATTTACACTCAACAATAAAGCTGTCGGGAAGATTGCTAGAATCATTATTGTGTTGTGTGTTAAACATGTCAGAGCTCATGTGAGGTTGTTAAATAAATCCAAAGGGTTGTAAATTGAAAGTACTAGACAGCTGATAACACAGACAAACAAATCATATTTTACACATGCTTTGATTTGGGATTTCTTGAGTGAGTGAAGTGAAATTGTTTATCTTACGAATTATTGACAAGCAGATATTTGCATGTATCAAACATGTAGGATTTAGTGTGCGTGTTTTATTATGTATGATCTGCTATCTTTATTCTTGATGTACTGTTAATGGTCAGTGTTTAATGGGTACCACCTCCTAACATCAGTTCAATAAACAAAATACTGCTCTTGTGTAAGGGGTTACATAACAGCTTAGTTGCCTCCTCCTGTGTTGGGTAGTTGATGGAGGTGCTTCTTTTCAGCCATGCCAGTGGTAAAAGCAGAGATTCTGGTCCTAAATAATCTCAATAAACAATCTGTTCTGGCCAACTTAGCCTACATTTTGGGGTGTCAATTGTCACTGTAGCCTAAGTCTGTTTAAATATCTAGAAAAACAAACAAAAGTAGGTATTAAATGTAATATAAAATATATAAGGGTTAGTGTTGAGACAAAATATGCCTTTTGACCCTGAGAGGAAGACCAAACCTCCTTATAAAAACATTCCTACTTTCACAAGATGATCATGTAGATTGCACGGGCATTTATGTAACCATAACACCACACTATTGTATTGCAATGTGCTACATATTGCATTCTGCAAGATGTATTTGATGGGCTATTTTTAAAATCCTAACAAAAACAACGATTAAACCACCTGTAATGTGACTTCAGAAAGTTTACTTTATACGTATAAATCATTCAACATGCTAAGGTTCAATTTCTATTCATGCATTGTCTAGCGAGAAAAGCACAAAGTAAATCCAGAGCGTTACCGACATAAATGGCAGACTTGAGTCTTGAGGAATCACAGTCGTGGACGCGCAATGGAGCGCGGTCACGGTTGCCCCTGTGAAACCGGGAGGGTAGCCCCGCAGTATGTGGAGGCGGAGCTCGGGTTTAGTGATGGGGAGGGAGGGGGGCTCGTGGGGGAGGCGGAGTCTCGGCAGTCCTGGCAGGGCCGCCATTTTTGCAAAGGGAAAAGAGACTGGTTTGAGGGGATCTAATTTCGAAAAGTCGCCGATGACTAGGGCACTGTTTTAACGGTTTCGAATATATTTATAGTAAAAAATTGGGTCACTTCGTAGACCAAGAAGCGATAGATTTTTCACTCGAAAGGACTCTTTAGCGGACAAGTTAATAGACAAACATTTAAAAGCTTTGCTAGGGATCCGCAGTGTGTGGACAGAAGTATTGTTTTGGTTGTGGAAGCTGTGCTGAAAGCGACGGGGGTCTCTCCCAGGTCCCCTAATTCGCTCTTCAGATCATCCAGAGTGGACATAAAACGGTGAGTAAACTGCATTGCGTGGTAGTTTAAAGGTGAGCACAAATCCGACCTGGAAGGCTATTGTTGGCTTTAGTTAGCTTGGCTAGGCTAACGTAGTTGTAGTATCAGCTGAGTTTAGCTTGCTAGCTAGCTGAGCAATATCACCCAGGGTCTGTTACGGTAGATGTCAGTTTATTTCATATTTGCCGAGATAGAGATTGAAAAAAAACTGCCAACGGGTGACGCAAGTTTCCCAAAATGTCATGTTGGCAAGCGTAACGCCAGTAGACCGATTGCTAACTAGCGCATGCTACTAGCTCAAATTAGCTCGACACAGACTGACTCTTTGATAGTGTGGCGATACACGAAACGTCACACAAAGTTATCAGGTCAATATTATTCACAGGTAGCAACGATCAGTGTTAAGTGTTTGCTACACGCGTTAAAGCCGCTTTAAGATCATATATATATATATATATATATATACGTCAACGTTATAAAGGTAATGTAAGACAGAAAACGCTGCAATTAGATTAATGGCTGTCCCACAACGTCTTTGATACAGCACACTGACTCGGTCAACAACAGCTAACATTGTCAACTTGTCATTAAAAGTACGATGTATATCCATGTTATTCTGACGGGGGTCTCGCGTCGTGTTGGTTTGACACAGAAACAGAAGAGGCCATGTTGCGCACGGTTTCATTCGCTTTAGTGTCACTAATGTGACCTCCTAAATATAACCGCTTTATTTGCACATAGTTTACTTTACGATACATCAGCTACGGTCTGTCAGAAAAACGCATCAGTCATTTCTGACATCATGTGTTACTCGATAACGGTATTTGCAACACCCTCGACCAGCATGAAAACAGTACATTTTAGCGTTAGTTACAAACTTGAATTTGGTCGTGGTGGCTCCCACCCTGCATTATTTCCGTTCAGCGAAAATCATACAAAGCCAGAGAACAATGAGCTTTTACATGCATGTAACGTCAAAGAGAGATATGAAGAGGTTTAGTATGTTATCTACTAGACTACTCAAAGCAAGACCAGCTGCTATAATAGCTTAGATGCCGATAGCTACATTGCGCAGTAATCTCAGGCTACTGAGCTTTTAATGGAATTGTAGGTATGACGAGAGGTAATCGGGAATAGACCCGATGTCACACGACGAGCTGACGACTAGTATACGTTATAATCGGACATAAAAATGCATTTTGCATTAATTTAGATTTAAGGTTTGTATTGAGTTCTAATGCTGCAAGCGTGGGGGAGGGGGTGTTGCATTTTGGGCAACTCGCCCCAGCCATACAATTTGTAACCCCATCTCCCAGCTGAAATACACTGTCGCAATTGGCTACTTTACATGACCTTAAAACAAATAAAAGTAGAAATGTGCTGTCGCTCTGGTTTTCCTCGTTGTCGCCCTTTCCTTGTCTGCGACGAGTCAAGTATTAATCCACTTCTTTCGTGTCGGTAATAGCGCACCTCGCTAACTTTAACCCTCTACGCATTATGTCCTTAGCTTCCGATGGCTACCGTTACTTTCCACGGCCATTTTTTTTTGGCGTTTATATACGGCCCAGGTAAACAGATACTCCATGCATCATTGTGCTAAACGTTTTTTCTTTCGCTTTTTTTGCATACCGGTAAAAAAAAGTGTCAAATTTAAGGCGGTTCGTGCGTCGATTGTTTCGCCATTGCTACATTTCCAGAGGCCATTGCTTGGCCATAATTGCTAGCCGATTAGCTTCTTAGGCTTTGCTGTCGACGAATTCACAAAAAAGCTCTAATGGTAACAACACAGAGACTGCACCGACAGAGTGATACTTAAGTTAGTGTATGAAAGAGGCGATTGAATGCATTCTTGGGGGGGTTTTCCTCCCATGGCGAGGCTCCCCTGGCCACACGATTGTCTCGCAGTCCTGAGAAAAGCGCTATGAAAATGGCGACAGCACCAGGGTGTTGTGGTGGAACATAATACAACGTTGTACCCTCCACACCCCTATCGGCAGGACTGACTGCAGCGCCGACACACTCACTGGGAAGCAACTACACAACACACGGATTCCTTTTTATTTTAGTTTTGAGTTTAAGCATTTGAAAAACGTCAAAAAACAATCTAGATCATGCATCGACAATACTGCGCCTTTTTTTGTTGGCTTGTAGTAACATTCACTGACGCTGTTGAGGCTGTTCTCCCAAAACGAATTACACAGTATCCCTGTAACATGCGTCACGGCTTATGCTACCGCCAGTGTTTCGTGTGGTAATGTTGGATGATGGGACATGAGGTTTATTATCAAAGAAAATTAGATGTAAGTACTGCAAAATAGAGAGAGAGCACATTGATGTACTTGTTGACAGCATTGTGTTTCCTAAAGGTACACAAGCATAACTCTAAAATATGTATTACAGACACATTTCCACATAAGCACCTCCCTAAAATAGTCTTTACTAAGTTAACGTTACATTGTTGTCCCCAACACCTGTGTTTTGCATGTATCTCCTTTATTGTGATAGAAATGCACTCCGTATTTAATTAAAAGACATGTTTATGTGAGCTGCTTAGCTATATTGGGTACACAATAGTCAGATGCTTATCTTTCATATTGCTTCTGCACAATCCCATATGTTGAACATTCAATGCTAGAAATGTGCCCTAAAATTGTATTTAAAAACAGTATCAACATATTAGAATTAAGAGAAATGACAGCTATTTTCCAGGATAGTGTTTTCAACCCTTTGGGCTCTCACAAAGCCCTGCAACGTTGTGGCACAGCTGTCTGTTCTTCAACCTCACCCCGTGGGACAAACTTTGGCACTTTGCTCAGCTGAAATGCCTGTTAATGACTAATGCCAAGTAGTGTGTTTTTTCTCCTTTCCTACTGATTGTTTTAATGTCAGTTCAGTGAATAAAAAGGAAATTTCACAGTTACTGAAGCACGTTTAATCACAAATATGCCTAGTTACATTGTAGTTCAAACATCAACAATACACATGTGATTTACATGACTGTAAACAGCTGTTTAGCTGTAGGGTGAGGGTGTTATATGGTTGTCAACCTCGTGCAAGCCATCATTGTTAGACTAATAGATGCTTGTTTGACTAAAGCACCTGTCCGCTGCAGGAATAACTCATGACACAGACCTTCAAAGCATACCATGTGAAATAAGCAGACACTAGAGGGTCGGTTTATAGTCGGTTTATCACTACTCGTATCATAAACATCACTAAGCACTTGAATGGTCTGTATAGCTTCTATCCATTGAAGTTCTGAGTCATTGTAATGAAGTTCAGCCGCCTGTGTGGTTCACATAATAGTAAGTGCTAAAGGGTCTTCTCTTGGGTGGAGGGTTTATTACTTATTAGATGAGTGAGAGGGCCCTTCTGTGCAGTGCTTAATCAGTCTCTGCTACATAATACACAAAGTCCCAAGCCATCTTGTTCTTGCTTGTAAAGGAGCAGAGGCCTCTGTCCTAATACTCACTCCTTTTACCCCTCTTCTGTCTACATGATATTGTAGCTGAAAGTGTTAAATACCGGACCGGCTGTATGTGTGCCTGGTTGCCTTGTGCGGCAGCAAAGTGTGTTTGCTTGCTTTGTTGACAGAGATGGTGACGGGAAGTGAGCTGCCACTCCCCCTCTGCCACAGGGACGGGGACAGGCAACTATGGCAGGTGGCAAGGAGACTGGTAGTCTCAGATGACACCTTTCCTCTCACCTTAACCCCTAGCGAGACACGCATAAGATCAAAAAGCCAGCACCGAACTATTTCATTTTTCAGTGTGCGCAGCAGCGAGTGAGACAGAGACAATAAAGAAGTCAAGCAGGTGCACAGGATGTTTATTGGTGTATTGACTTATTGATAGGGCGGATGAAGGCCACATACTCCTCTGCTTTCTCTTCGACTCTCTGCCTGTACTTGGAGGAGCTCCCCTTGTTATTGTGCTCATCCCAGTCTCCAGACAATAAAATCTCATCCCCGAAACAGTAGCACATCTGTATTGGTGAAGTGTGTGTCTCTATAGATGCATACCTCACCATGTGTGTCTGTGGCCTGGTCTCCAGTGATCTCACTTGTGTGATACCCAGACACTGAGAGACCCAAAGACAAAGCTGCCTGGCTCTAGGGCCCAACACAGTCACATGGTATCTCAGCTGGGAGGAGAAGGGCTCAGGTGACCTGTTTTTGTGCAGCTAGCTGGGCCGTAACAGATCCCTCTTTAAGCTAGCAAGCTGCCTCCCCGACAGGTGGCTTTAGGGCTGAGGCTGCTGATGCTGCAGCCCTACCACACCTCCCTAACCTCCTTCCTGTTGCTGTGCCCATGTTACAATAGCATGCACGAGGCAGGATGGGCTGAATAAAGAGGGGATATGCCATCAATGTTGGTGATGTAACGGCACTGCGGACCAGGCGTGAAATTGATCCTCGAACACTGCTCTAATGGGACCTCTGAGTGGCTCTTACTGTTCTTTTGCCCTTAGATGCAGTCGTTGCCTCTCCCCGTTTTCTCTGGACCCGCATGAACATGTATACCTCAAATTTTCGTGAGCTGCACATTGCATTCTCCAAATGCTGTAATGAGCTTCCAGCTGCATGCATGTGTGCCAGGATAGCGCTCCATGAACGAGAGACGAAATAGTATCGGCCTTCAGTCACGCAGCCGTAGATGCAGTGCAATGTAACGTACACATGTCTAATTTGTTAAAAAAGGACTCACCCATGACCACACAGAGCCTGGCTGTGATACTCCTTAAGCAGGAGCAAGAGGGAGATGGAGAGATAGTGCCCCGGGGCTCTCTTGAACAGACATTACTCAGACTCCAGGAGGGCTGCCCCAGCTTTGCTGCCAGATCCCGATCCTACTGACTTTAACTCACACACTCCCTGACTGTTTGAACTGAGCACGGAGGATATTACTTGGCTTTTCTGTCCTCGGGATGCTGCATTAGGATTATATGTCTCACATTTTACCACATCACAACCATATAAAATTGCCATTGCAGATGCAACATGTGGCAGCCCCTGAAAAACCTCCTAAATTGTTTCCTTTATTGTTTACTAGTTGCTAGTTATAAGTCACACTCCTCATCATCTGTCTCCTAAATTGTCTGATCTCTACAGTCAGCTGAGGTATTGGTATTGGCTTGCACTCTCAACAGCACAGTTCCTATTGTGGCCACAAAAAATTGCTTGTGTGGACCATATCCCCCGCTGTATTGATGTATGACTTCACCTTCAGTGCTCAAGTGCAGAGGGAGTTCTGGCAGCCATGGGCACACTGATTTATGAAGGACGGGGCAGATGCAGCATGTCCCACTGTGGGTACCGGGAAGAAGAGGGCCGGCCCTACATTCCATCTGGGTCACGCTTCTTCCTGTGTACATGACTGCATTTGTAAGAGTTTGTTTTAATCCGTTTGTTTATGAGCTGAGTCATTGCAGCCAGCTATGAGGACGGTGTGAAGTCGCATCAGCTTGGCAGAGAGAGAGAGGGGGGGGGGGGGTGTTTCAGTTGGAATCCCTTATTTTCTGTTGCTCCTCCTACTTATCGAAAAGCATAATCTGCCGAGACTTGGCTGCGAAAACAAGAATTAAGACACTTACAGATAGAGCGGTGGTAATGAACTGAGAAGAGAGGAAAGCTGTCGTCTGTAGCGGCATTGGATTTTTAGAGTGTGGTGATGTGGGTTTTCCCTCACTGACTTCAGTGCGGTTCAGTCTTAAAAGGATAGTTATTCCCCCCACACAATGACGTGACTGTGTCCCCTCGCTGAAGGAGGGAAGGAAGGAGGAGAAAGGAGAGACTGGCTTACGCTATATGTGCTCCACTCTGCCACCCAGAGTCCACCCAGGTCTAGGCTGTGTAGCGTCACTGTCAGACAGACCCTGTGTACACCTCCCCCACCTCGCTGCCCTCTGAAATGGAGGGGCTTCTAAAGCTCCCTACAGCGCAAGGAAATCTGTGAAGGGAGCGCATGAAAGAGGTGAACGGTTTTAGAGAAAACAGACGCTCTGCACGCAAATCACTTCCATCCCGTGGCTCGTTTTCACTATTGTCCACTTTGGCTACATGTCCCTCTTCTACTCACCCTCCCCTGTGCATGTTCCCCATTTTCCCCACCCCTGTGTTTCCATAACCAGCAGTGGATTTTGCCAAAGGTGACTTTAAATGGTCTCTCCCGGGCTCCATGTAATTTGGAGCTGCGTCTGCGACACTCCCCCTTCGCTCTGCGTTACTGTCTCGCGTTTATTTAGGAAATGTACAAGAGGAGGGAGAGAAATCCGGCTGGGCGGGGTGACTGGGCACAGGAAAGGGGGGGGGGGGTATTTTTCTTTTCCTTTCTTTGGCTGCGTTTCTCCAGCGTGATGGACATCTCTTCTAGAGGAAGTAGGAGGAGGAGCAGGCAGAGGCAGTCACAGCGCAGTTCAGATTTAGTCAGGAATGCAGCTGTACTGTACTTGTTTTTCTTTTTTCCCCACCCGCCTTTTGTTAGTCTCAACTGTGTCTGGCTGTAGCGCAGGGCATGTATGTTTGCACACTGATCTTCCTTATGGAGAGGAATGTTTGAAAGGACAGGGTTGAGGGGTCATCTCTGTGTGTGTGTGTGTGTGCGTGTGTGTGTGTGTGTGTGTGTGTGCGTGCATTCCTTAGTTGTGACAGCAGGATTCCCTGGGTGAAATGGAGACAAACCTAGTGGACGAGGGAACGAACAGGCTGCTTCAGAGGAAACCTCTTTACCAGTGCTAAAACATACTGGGCCTTTCAGATGACACAAAAGAAGAGAAGTCTGTCATTTCAGTGTTTTTTTTTTTTTTTGGCAAAGCGGCCGATCCTTGTTCTGGTTACATCAGCTTCAATCGTGAAAGGCCTCTCTGCCAGCGATAGTGCCCCTGCTGTTTTACCCATTCACTCACTAAACACAGAATCAGAAGAGAATTTGGAGGGTGATCCCATCAGCAGCCTTGGCTGACACACAGACACACAGGGGTCTTCTTCCTGCTATTAATTAGGCCTGGAGCTGACAGCTGTCATGTCTGTGCGCCTCTCACCAGTCCTGCTGGCTCTAATAATGCATTTGGAGGAATTAGTACCTTAAATTACTCTCACGGCTGTTTTGTTTTTTCCCCTATTTAAATAATCTTAAATTGTGTGTTTATCCCCATGTGAACTGAGTTCCCTTGACAATTAACCCGGCAATGAAATCAGTTTTTCCTGGAGAGAGAGATATGTGTGTTGACATGTTTCAGAGGATAGGCCAGAATAGGCAGTCCCATCATAGGCGTGCAGAAACATGTTTTGGTGCGTTATTGCTTGCCATGTGTGTAAAGTATTGTCTCTGCTAAATACATGACATATTCCTGCTTTGTAACCCCTCTCCCGTGTACACCCCAAGCCACGATTTGAGCCTTTTGTTTGGCCCCAGTGTGCATGAGCAGGCGGAGGTGTGACCTCCAGCCTATTTTGTCTCGGCATCTGTCCCTCACATTAATCCCGCTTATCAACAGAGCTCTCTGAATCGGAGGCAGCCACACGGACACATATGCTCCCGTCTGGACTCGCCTCAGACACAAATACATGGCATAATATATCAATACTTTTGCTAGTATATGATTTATTAGTCCAACCGACCTCCCACTTGGGGACCAGAGGGGCACTACGTTCAATGCCTGACAGTCAATTATTGATGAAACGATCTTACTTGATCTCTCGCAGCGTTTTTCCATGTGAATAACTAGAGACTCTTAACAGTAGTAACAATCAAAATGTAAGCTTTCATATCAGTAATACGTGTAGAGAGTCTGTGTTTGTGTGTGTGTGTGTCGTCTTTTGGATAAGTGGGTTTGAGTGCTGAGAATAGAGCAGTCCTTTTCAGTCGAAGGGGGGAAAAATGGCTTCTATGTGTTGTTGCGTTTTTTCCTCCCTCCTTTCATGGCGGCTGGCTGCTCTGCGCTCTCTTGCTCCCCTTTGTGGGAGCTTCCTTACAGTGCAGCCTTGTGCATTCCTGGCAGATAGCGTGTCGAGGTTGCTTTAGCGCAGTTCACAGCAGCAGCTCAGGCTTCACTTGCACAGCACTGGATCCTCTCCCTTGTCATCAGTCAATACCTCAGCTTGGTAGCTCTGTCAGAGGGGAAATTCCTATCAAACACTTCCCTGTCAAACGCCGTTCTTGGTCTGAAAGTATGAATCATGTAACGTGTTCTGGAAATACCCCGTTTTCACTATGATTTGTAATTTGGGGTTTGCTTGGTACTGCGGCCTCGCAAGTGCTTTTTTTCTTGGTATGAAATCAATCACGCATTGTGTAAACATTACTAACTGGTCCCTTTTCTCTTTTGTCTCTCTACCCTCCTCTCCTACTACATGCTCAGGCCTTGTGGATGCACTTAGATGTCTGCAATGACTGCTGTGGCTGGCATGCCTCAGTGTTTTGGACTCCCATTCTCTGGACTCAGTAGGACAAGAACTGATCAGCAGAGAACGTCATGAGCATAGTCATCCCAGTAGGGGTGGACACAGCAGACACCTCGTACCTGGACATGGCTGCAGGCTCAGAGTGAGTAACACTTGACAAACACACCAACACCTTCACTGTTCACACCTTTTTTAACGCCGCCCCCCCTCATTCATTCTTGCATATTTGTCTTTGCCAAAGAAGTTCATTCTCAGTTTCACTACCTCCTGTTCTCATCTCTCACCCGTCTTAGGTTTGGCTTCACTCATGCATTTGACACTCTTAGTCAATATGATTCCCTCTCCTGTGCCCAACATGCCTTCTATTAGGAGTAAAGCAGCTCGATTATATTCTTAATTTAAATTCTGTCTTTTCACATAGATCTCTTCTCCCACGTTTACAAAGTTAATGGAAAGGTATTTTGCAGGGCCCCTAAAGTGTCTGCTCTAATGGACAGTTCAGTCTTACCATTGATTGGACTTTCACTCAGCCGTTGCTCATCACATTGACTCTGTTCTCAGCTCTTAACTACATCTGCTTTTTGTGAAACTGGAAGCCCAGAATGCAGACGTATGTCTGCTTACTGTTTACAACACTGGCTGTGTGCAGCGTACACAACATCATTTCCCTTTGATCCTTTACTTGATGTTTGCACATGTGTACGCTGCATTGAGTCGGTGAAACGGAAATGCAACACGGCTCCTGTTGCCGCCTCCTTCCCTTGTCTCCTATAGTCCCGTCAAGGACATCCTCCTGGTCAAATAAATGAAGCAAGAAGATCTCGTATGCCCAAAGAATAAGACACACGTCACCAACTTATGGAGGGGGCTCCTGTCTCTTTAAAAAAAAACGAGGCATTGCCCTCGTGTTACCATGGTACCCTCGCTCCCCCCCCTCTGCACTGCGCAGGGCCTGTTGCCATGGTCACTGGCCCTGAGTGACAGGTGGTCCTCACATAGACATTGGCATCTTAAACCGTCCCACCGGGGGTAGAAGTAAAGCCGTGACTCTCTGCGTCTGATCGCCTGCTGCAGCTTTTATTCAAAAGCAGATAACGAGCTTGAAAAAGGGGGCTTCCAGCTGCCACTGCATGCAGACCAAAGGGACCTATATATATATATATATATATATATATATATACACACACACACACACACACACACACACACACACACACACACACACACACACACACACACACACACACACACACACACACACACACACACACACACACACACACACATATACACATATATATGCACGCACGCACGCACGCAGCTCTTTGGCGTATTGTGAGTGCGCCAGCCGAGTTAGCGGGGCTGGTTACTCACCAGCAAAACGTCCCTTACTCGTCGCCCCTGAAGTCTGCAGCAGCGTGACCAGCTGTTGTCTAATGCAGTAACGTGTCCACAGTGACACACTGGAGCTCGCCGTGCGCGCTCACGCCAAACTGGGATACGTAGTGTTACCATGGAAGCAAGTGTGGAGTACTTAAGGAGCGAAGGCGTTGCCTCTGGCTTGTTCAGTGCTGCTCTCTTTTTCTTTCCTCTCCTGCTGTTGATCTCTCCTCGTCCACTCTGCCTCTCTCGGCAGGTGTTTTAATCACATCGGTTCTTCTTTTGTTAAATACTCTTGACACGTATGAGCTATAAATAGTGCATACCTGGCGACACACCTTGATTCTCTTCATTTCTTTCTCTCACTCCTTGTCGTGTGTCTGTTCATGTTTTGAGTCTGATCATGACATATCTGCAACCCTCTTACTCATGTGTACTTAACTCTCTAGGCCCTCCTTTCCCAACTCTCTAGGCCCTCCTTTCCCAACTCTCTAGGCCCTCCTTTCCTAACTCTCTACGCCCTCCTTTCCACCTCCCAGGAGTGGAGACATGAATGATACAAACCCCTCCAGCTATAAACGCATGCATTCAAACACGCTTTACTTCCTTACTGAACAGGCTGGCTCACATGTTTGCCTTCTGCATTTCTTTCTCTCACTGCCTCTCTCACTGTTTCACTTGTAGGACAAACTAAAAGAGTGCGAAAGCCCAATTACTTCATGAATAATCCCCCTCCTTTAACCACTTAATGATACATGCTTCGGCCAGATCTTTAATCCATGTATTATAAAATATAGACTTTGATCTGGTTAACCATTAATGGGAGAAGGTTATTGAGCCGCCTGCACTCTCTTAAGTATGATTTTTAAAATTCTCCCCCTATCTTATAAACCAGGCTCTTTCCACACATTTAAACAGTTTAGATTCTTCTGTGTGTCAGTTAATCTTTTGTGCACACACTCTCAAAAACACACACACCTTACACTGGTTCCGCCTCCAGACCTCATGCATGCACTTACGTTTTCACTTTGACAGTGAATACTTGAGCGGCAACGCATACAGGAAGTGTTGCACATTGCTCTTACGGCGTGCAACAAGCGAGATAGGGCTGAGAAGGGCTCACGCAGGTATCGTATCACTACTTTACCTTGAGATTCTAGATTTTCACTAACACATCTCCAAACGGGGCTGGTTCTTTTCACCGTTGGCTACTTGTTTTCTGAATAAAAGCTTAAAAATATGGCAGTTATGGAGTTGCATTGTAATCAAAGCTGAACAGTTTTACATGTACAGAAATGCTGCATGGCCTGTTCAGAGCCCCCATTGTCTGTTAGTCCTTTGTACCAATCTTACTCCGTATATCTGAGAGGCTGTCCAGTATGCTATGTAAGCTGTTCTCCATGATTTTTGCCTTGTTTACAGAAACTTGTTGGCAGTGGCTCTCATGGATTTAGTTGCTGTATGGTGTACTTTTAGTGTTGAGAGAAGGAAACAAGCTTCAGCAGCTGTCGCGTATACCGACACTCCTTGATGGTTTTTGTTTGTCTCCCACCGTGGGACAGTTTCCTAGATAGGACTCTGTGAAAAGAGAAGATTAACGCGATGTTTTTGCATGATTGATCCACGAACGCATGTATCTGAATAGCTGCCGCACCTCGCAAATGAATTGTGCTTGTCCTGAAGTGTTTCCCTCTTTCTTTTTCTTCCCTCTTTACACCCAACTATCTTGTCTCATGCCATGCGTTATGACAGTTCCCCTTCTCTCTTCCTCCAGAGCCACCCCTTCAGCAACCGAAGAATAGATTAGTCATGTCATAATAAGGGTGGGTTGGTCGCAAACAGCCAAACAGGCTCCCTTCTTAACTGCATTGTGATCCTGGGAAAGGTGGATCTACTGGTTTTGTAGGAGTACATGGTTGTGGGTTTAGTTGTTTTGTGTGGCTGACAGACTGCACAGTTGTAGTGATTGTCTGCCTTGTGGATGTGGGTACAGACTTCATTTATTTTGACATGAAGTAGTATTATTACGACTCTCAGGCATGACTTTTACAGCCAAGGTGACGTGACAGCAGGTACAGTCAGTGGTGGAAGAAGTATTCAGATCCTTTAGCAAACATATCATAAAATGTACTAGAAGTATTAAAAGCAAAAGTACTCATTCTGCAGGAAAATGGACCATGTAACTGAGATTTATCTTTTATCTTTACTTGAAACATCTGAGAAGTTCAGTAGGGGAATACAGTATATCTTAATGTGCGTAAAATCTTAGTTGCTATATTTAGCAACTATAGCTGTGAAACATGCAACACTTACCCCTTCAATGGTAGTGTAGCAGAGTAAAGTGGAAGTATGAAATAGCATAAAATGGAAATA
This sequence comes from Pholis gunnellus, assembly GCF_910591455.1. Lineage (NCBI taxonomy): Eukaryota > Metazoa > Chordata > Actinopteri > Perciformes > Pholidae > Pholis > Pholis gunnellus. The sequence continues at coordinate 13,579,688 of NC_136549.1, read as the reverse complement.
CTCAAAGTACAAGTTGGAATTGTACATTATTAAAGTAGTTGGGTGAATGTACTTTCCCCCACTGGGTGTGCAGTGGCCTACTGCCCCAGGTCCCCTGACAGTGTGACTGTTTTTAGCATGCGTCCATATTCTACTTCTGTGTCACCAGCAGTCCCTCCCCTGCTCAGCATACTGCCGCGCACACACTTCCTAACAGAGTTTGAGGAAGAACAATTACTCCGTGTACACCTTGTTATCTGAGTGTTTTTTTTTTCTTTGTCAGTGTACTGTAATGTGTGCTCTCCGTTTGTCTCTCTGCTCAGCAGACCAGAATCGGTGGAGGCCAGCCCTGTGGTGGTGGAGAAGTCCAGCTACCCACACCAGATCTACAGCAGCAGTTCTCACCATTCCCACAGTTACATTGGCCTGCCTTACGCTGTGAGTGCGTGCACACACACACACACACACACACACACACACACACACACACACACACACACACACACACACACACACACACACACACACACACACACACACACACACACACACACACACACACTGTTCTTCCCTTCCCACCCTAAGACAAATAACCTACAAACCTTAGGCCCTCCCTCTATGTTAATCATTGAGCGTATGACTAGCTCGCATTTAGGTCAACATAGAACATGGACCGTAGTATTATAAGTGATGCAGGGAATTTCAAGTGCAGGGGTTAGGTCATGAGTTGATTCACACACGATTAATCAGCAAGTTTTTTTGTGATAATATACTAATCGTTCAGATAGTAATTTAAGGAAACGTGATAAACCATTTCATGTTCACAGCTTCTCAAATGTGATGATTTTTCTTGTCTTATGAATAAATAATAAATTAAGTATTTTGGGGTTTTGAACAGTGTTCATATGAAACAATTTGATATAATAAACTCAGGCTTTATGTTTGGTTAATAAACAAAAACAATTGGTTTATCGATAATGAAAATAATCTGTAGTTTGTCCATATGCCTGTGAATCAGTGGTCTGTGCTACACATTACTACTACTACTCCCTGCTGAATTATCCCGATGATAAACTGTCATTTACCTACACCCGTTGACCGCCCGTCCTTCCTTCCTTCCATCAGGACCATAACTATGGGGCGCGGCCCCCACCCACTCCACCGGCCTCCCCTCCCCCCTCCATGTTGATCCGACAAGGAGAGGGGGGGTTGTTTGTTCCAGGAGGCCAGGACGAAGCATCCAGGGGCACAACGCTCAGCACCTCAGAGGATGGCAGCTACGGGGCCGACATCACCCGCTGCATCTGTGGCTTCACCCACGATGACGGCTACATGATCTGCTGTGACAAGTGCAGGTAAACTGACCAGATTTTCTTCATGCTCTAAATTAATTAATGACTCAGACGTGTGTTTCATGCGTCCCAAAGTTGAAGCAACTTCAAACTGTGATTTTTAAAAGTGTATTAAAAATCTTTTGCTTTGATTTTTTTTTCTTCTTTTTTTTTTTTTAGTGCCTGGCAGCATATTGACTGCATGGGCATCGACAGGCAGAACATTCCTGAGACTTACCTGTGTGAACGCTGCCAACCACGACACCTGGATAGAGAGAGGGCCATCCTGCTGCAGACCAGGAAACGAGAGTGTTTGTCTGGTGAGCAAGACTCCACACGTGTATATGTAGGCGCTAGTCTGCCTCAGAATGTTTTTGTTTACCTTTATGCTGACACAAAGTTGGATAAAATACAGACCGATGGTTGTTATTTTGAGAGCTGCATCTGCCACGGCAGGTTATGAGGGGTTGGAAGTTTTCTATTAGATCTCATAGATGGCTCTTTCAGTTCTGCTTTAACTGGCCCCTTTGCTGCAGTAAATGGCCAGATTGTTATTGAACCCAGCAGGTTGCAGGCTGTGTCAGGATGCCGCCTCCTCAGCCTGGGACACGCTGACACCTGCTGGACAAGAAGCAAACTTCTTTTCTAATCTGCGCTGTAGCATACCTCATCTTCCATTGTTGTAACACAGCTGGCTCTCTATTTTGGCCTGCAGCAGTGTGCAGTCTTTTATATCAGCACTCCCTCCTCATAACTAATATGTATTTGTTTGCTTATTCAGATGGTGACACCAGTGCTACAGAGAGTGGAGACGAGGTGCCGTTAGAGCTCTACTCCACCTTCCAACACACGCCTACCACCATCACGCTCACCACTGGGCGCCTTGGCCATAAGCAGACTGATAAGAAACGTAAAAAGAGTGGCGATAAAGAGTCTCCAGCATCCTCTGCCCGAGCTAAGAAGGTCAGATTTGACTACTTAATTTATAATGAACCAAATCAAAACACATTATGTATTACATCCTTATTATATATTAGTGTATACTTCAATTAATACAGTTTTTGATCTCTTTACTTTGTCTGGCAGGCCTTCCGAGAAGGGTCCAGAAAGTCCTCCAGAGTAAAGGTAAACTCACTGAACACAACACTCGGAGTCCTGTTGTCTTCCGTCAAACCCTTGAACCATTTGTACCAACGACTGTCGTGTGTTTTTTTGTTTTCTTTCTCTCAGGGTGCTGCTCCGGAGCAGGAGCCGACAGAGCACCCGTCTCTGTGGGAGAACAAACTCAAGACGTGGATGGAGCGCTACGAGGAGGCCAGCAGCAATCAGTACAGTGAGGACGTCCAGGTCCTGTTGCGTGTCAAAGAGCAAGGCGATGGCAAGAGCCTGGCGTACAACACGCACCCCGCCTCTTTCAAGCCGCCTGTGGAGGTAAAAAACTATTTACTATAAAGTCAGATGTACAAACTCACCCACTCTTACAATCCCTTGTGAACAGGACATGCATACCCTGATCATTTCTTATATGTAAGCAAATGTACCATCCTAGCTTTGTCTTTGTACTTTATTATAACTTAATGTGTTCCTTGTCCAGGATCTGCACTCATGCCAGAGTGTCTCTCTCTTCCAGAGTCAGGTTCAGAAGAACAAGAAGATCCTCAAGGCGGTGCGAGACTTGGCCCCAGACTCCCTCATCATTGAGTACAGGGGGAAGTTCATGCTTCGACAGCAGTTTGAGGCCAACGGATACTTCTTCAAGAGGTCAGGACACTAGTCACTTTTCAGAAGGATTTCTCCTTGGAGTTGTTTCATATGAATGTAAATTGGATATTGCAGCTTTTTTTTAATGCAGGTCAAACCAATTAACTGATATTAAGGGTTGTGGGGACTTGGGAGGAAAGCTATGGATTGTAGTTCATTACAGTGTGGTGGTTTGTATGTGAGTAATTGACATTCATGCTTTTCCCCTTTTAGGCCATACCCCTTTGTGTTATTTTATTCTAAATTTGACGGACTAGAGATGTGTGTGGACGCTCGCAGCTTTGGCAACGAGGCACGCTTCATCCGTCGCTCCTGCACCCCAAATTCTGAAGTAAGTAAACATCGCAACATTGTTTGTACGTTAATCTTGCCTATTTTAATTAAGTCAGCCCTTATGCACAGTTATAATATTGCATTACTCTCTGTCCTCAGGTGCGGCACGTCGTTGAGGATGGCATGCTGCATTTATACATCTACTCATTGAGGCCTATCACCAAAGGCACAGAGATCACCATTGGTTTTGATTATGACTATGGCAGCTGGTGAGTTATAAGTAAACTTGTCAAGTAGCATACAAAACCACAGTGGTGTGGCAAGATCCTTTTGCCTCCTAACTTCATATTTCCTGTCTTTCTTTTGTGTTTCTTTCTCTTCATATTCGTAGTAAATACAAGGTGGACTGTGCCTGTGTGAAGGGGAACCAGGAGTGCCCGGTGCTCAAGCACAACCTTGAACCCACCGAGAACCTGGGCTCCGGAGGCCGGCGCCGAGGGAGTCGCAAGGACAAGGAGACCGTCCGGGACGACCTGGGCCAGAACCAGAACATGGGTTTGGACTGCGACGGGAAGAGCAAGAGCGTAGGCGACGGCAAACAGAGGAAACTCTCTCCTCTCCGCCTCTCCATCTCAAACAACCAGGCAAGATTACACTTTTAATGAACAGCACACGAAACGCACCCACTCTCATCCTTCTTTTACACTTAACATACATATGTTACATGTTGAGACTCTATTTATTGTTGATGTACATTTACCCTTGTGGTCCATGCATGCAATTTTGTTTGATCTCTGTTAAATGTGTTGTGCATGTGTTTTCCATTGTCAGTCACTCTACATGCTCTTTAGTTCCCTCTTTTCTCCCCATCATCCCTTTTATACATTCGCCTCTGCCCCCCTCCCCCCCAACTAAGAATTTTGACAAAATAGTTCAGATTTACTGTCATTGCATAAGACGCTTTTGTGCCAGTTGTCTGGCAGAGTTGTGACACACTCGGAGAATGGCGTTTCTCTTGGATGTGTTAACAGCAACAGAATTTCTCGTCTGTTCCAGAAAAGCTAATTTCACTTGCCATGACCAAGTCAAATTGTTTTTTGATCATTAAGAAATCATTCCCTAAGACTGTGGTTTAGACATCCCAAAATGTCTCAGCTGTAATTTCAGAAGGATAAAATGAAAGATGTACCAACAGAGTAGATAAACAATGTGTAAAAGTCCTATAACAACCATATGTTCACACTAAAGGCAGGGCAGAGTATGTCTTAGTGGTTGATTCTGTTAGAGGGTGCTGCTACAGCATGGAGTGTTTATTAACATCATTTATGAACAACAGTGAAAGACCAAAGACGAGTTCTGAGCATGTTTTGTTTTGTGCACAGATTGACCCCTGAAAAGTAGCAGAGTTGCTTCCCTCCTATATTTCAGTTTACTTCCCCTCCCTCCTTCCCTCCCTCCTTCCTTCCCTCCCTCCCCCTCCTCTTACCTGTCTCCCCCCTCTAGTCTGTAGCTAGTCTGACTGATCAGCCATGATAAAGCGCCATACCCCCCTCTCCCCTCCTCTTACAGGATCCTGAGTTATATGAGGATCTAGAAGACAAAACCTCCGTTAGCAATGAAGTAGAGATGGAGTCAGAGGAGCAGATTGCAGAGAGGAGGAGGAAGATGGTAAGTGTTCCAAGCTAGGGGGCTACAGCTTTTCTTTTTTTTTCTTTTTTTTTTTTTGCCGTGCAGCCACCCAGCAGAGAAAGTGACAATAAAAATGAGACTGTTGCTCTGGGTGTGGACCAAACCATTTGTCTGCTACGGGGGCTGTGGCTTGGATAGGAGCAGCTGTCCTCTATCTCCCTTCCATTAAACTACCCTCCTCTTCATCACGTATCTACTGCTAGTGCTCCCGCCTCTGTCCATGCCCTTGTTGATATTTTGCTCAGTCCTACTTGTGTTTTTTTTAGTTGTTTTTTTTGTTCTCCCTCCTGCAGCTTTGGCTTCCCTCTTCCTCACAGTACTGAGGCTTCGTGCTTGTCTCTCATTACGCAGTGACATTTATTTTCCTCATTTGCTGCCGTTTTTTTTTTCTCCAGCATATTAAAAAAATGAATCGGCCTCTCAGGGCCACATGCCTGTTTTAGATCACCATCTCCTGTCAGTGGGAACAAACCAGTATGTTGTGTGTTAATGGAAGCTGAAACCGTCCCCCAGCGTGCGTTATAGTTCGGAGTCTAGCGCTCCTCTCACCTTCATTGTGGCTTGAAGTTTAAAATGGCCAATTACTGGTTTAAACCATCTTTCTCCTGCCAAAAAGTCTAATGTGCCTGAGAGATGGTATCAAACACACACACACACACACAGGCGAGCATGGTGCACTTCACACACGCACTCTCTGGAAATTACCCCGCAGTCAGCTTCATTTCACACGGTGGACCCCGAGGTGTAAAGTGCTGACTCATCTTTGGCCAGCATACAGTTCTGCTAATCGGCCAGAGAGGGATAGATATTTGAGGGGAGGGAGAGAGAGAGGAGGAGGCGCTGCAGAGGGTAGAGCCTTGTTGCCAGGGCCGTATTGACTTTGGGAGATCCAATAGGCTGGTTTCTATGGAATGTGGCCCAGGAGAGAGCTCTGCTGCCGGATCAAAGAAGTGTGCATTCATAAACTGACGATCACAAGCATAGTAGATGCATGTGGGTGTTTAAAAGTCGATGGCGCGATAAGGCGCGGGGGAGATAACACTGTTGTGTGTCGGCATGATATTTTGCCTACTTAAACAAGAGCCCTTATTGTTTGAAAAGACATCCTGGTTTTCCTGTGTAGACAAAATGTTGTCATTTTGTGCCAGCTAATGCCTCAAGTATGCATTCTACCTGGCTGCGAGAGAAGTCTACCCTTAAGGTCAATAACGTTCCGATTGTTTTGAGGCCCATCCATTAGCTATACCTGCTTATCCTTGTAGCCAATCGCAGCTGACATTGGGTGAGAGGCGGGGTACAACCTGGGCAGGTAGCCAGTCAATCACAGTGCTGACACATAGAGATGATCTGATTAACCTAACTTTCCTCCCGTCTGACTGTGGGAGGAAACCAGAGCACCTGGAGGAAATCCACGCAGAGCTAGCGAACGCACAGAAAAGGCCCCAGGTTCGCAGGTCCGAACCGAGTGTGAGGCTGCTGTGAGGCGACAGTGCTAACTGCACCACCGCCCATTGTTTTTAGGTGATTGGTGCACATGTGTGTTGTTTTTTTTCTTTCTTCTTTTTGCAGCAAAACAATATACAATCTTAGGCCATTGTTTATTGCCAGACTCACATGTGCACGTGTGTGTTGTTTTTTTGTTTCCTGAACTGTATTTTTAAAATGGGGCTTAGAGAATGTTGCGCTGGCCAGTTTATTCTTGTGATTGGTTGGTGGTGGGAGCAGCAGACAGATATTTGCCCTTTCTGATTTTTTTTTTTGGGTGTTTATTCTCCAAAGCTCCAAACAGGATGTTCCTCAGTGTGCAAGCTGCAACCACAGTTTTTGGATTGAAGACCAAAGATTTTTTTTTTTTTTACCATATTTCCCTCACGATTTCAAGTTTAGTCCCAGAAAGCCCAAAACCATACCGTTTAAACTTGTATTGTCATATAGGGAGGTGTTTATATAATGATGGAAAATCTTGAAGGTGTAAACTACAAAAATGTGAAAACGTCAGCTATTTCAGAAATTACCCGTAACCTAGATATCGTAATAATTTGGCAGATTTGTGGCGTTACGTCTGTTACCAGTATCGTCTATAGTAGGATATTACGTAAATTCCAGATCAGGGAGCCACTAGTCTAGCCCTGTCCAGTGTTTGTGAAGCCTTGTTTAGGGGGGACATGTCTCTTCTAAACTGGGCTGTCTCTTTATTGAACATTCAGGCCAACCCAGCGGAGCAGTCCCATCTCCCTGTCGGGGCGGCTTCCAGCTGGAAGGGACTGAAACACAAGGAGGTAAACTTGACCCATTCATAGCCAATTCCTACCCATCTACCCCCAAATCTCCCAGAGGTGACTGATTTACAAGCGTACTAACTGTCTCGTCTTTACAGACACCTGTCTTCAGCCCGATCTCTCAGCAATGTGTCTGTTGTTTCAGTATGTTTCGTGGTATGAATATCTTTTCAATGGGGTGTTCTGACCGAAGGTGGAGTTTGTGTGTTTTTTTTGGTGGAGGTAGAGCTGAGGTTATGTGGCACAAACATGCATATAGGAACACAGACATGCAACCTCCTGGTTTGTCAGGGTTTTAATTGTAAAACTCTTTTTCTGGTAAGTTAGGTGTATAAATGCAGTCCATTTACATCCTCACCACATTGTTCCTGTTGCCTGACCGTCTCTCTTTTTTTTTTGTTTCTCTTATTATGAAAGCAAGGACCACTTTTACACCTTTTCTTTCACTCGGCGCGCTGCACTTTGCACAGCTTGATCGGCTTTTGCTGTGTAGCACACATTAACCATTGTATCGCTACCTCTGGGGCTACGTGGGAGAGTAGTACTCCATGGACTAATGTCTCCGCTCCCTCTTCCCGTCCATCCATCACCCCTTTCCTTTTCGAACCCCGCGCCTATCTCTCTGCAGACACGGGAAGAGCGAAAGATGGAGGCCATCCTGCAAGCCTTTGCCCGAATGGAGAAGAGGGAGAAACGTAGAGAGCAGGCTCTGGAAAGAATCGGCGGCGTCAAGACGGAAGTCGGGGGCCGCAGTGACATCAAGGAGGAGCCTCCAGTCACACCGGAGATGGCAGATTCTCCAACTGTCATACAGGTGAGGACATGGAGACACAAAAACCTCTTTTTGAATAAACAATCCACTGCAGGAGTCTGGTTATCAAAGCTATCTTGTGTTCTACCAGCCTCAACAAAACAATCTTGCTGGTCCATAACAGTGATATACATCAAACGATCTATCAAGGATTAAGTATGACCAGTGGCCACGGGGGACATGTTTGTGGTTGCATTTGTTGCTTCGCATCAATTTAAACGATATAAATACTCAACTGTGTTTCTCACAGCCACTACTGGAGGTGAAAGAGGAGCCGGGATTAAAGCCGGCCAAGGTCAAAAGCTCGAGGAACAGGAAGAGTTTCTCCAGGAACCGCACGCACATCGGTCAACAGCGCCGGCGAGCTCGCACCACCAGCACCTGTTCCGACTTGGCCCCTGGCTCTCCGACCGAGTCTCTGGAGCCTCTGACCAATGAATCCCCCGAAGGAGAGCTGGCCACTGCGCCTGAGCCGGAGGCCCTCCCTGACGAAGCCCCGGACAGCAGCCCTCCGCACAGCAGCAGCTCACCTGCACCTGACAGAAACCGCAACGGGAGCAAGAACTTCAAAGCTAAAAAGGTACCATAGCACTATTTCTGATATGCTTGGCCTTTTGTCTAATATCTGGGTCAATATCAAACATATTCAATGTATGGGAAACCCTACGGATTGTCATGATACATCTTCTCAAACTCTTTTCCACAGCACTTTGTGTGTGAGTGGGTGGGAGAGAAGCAGCAGGACCACAGTGCAGTACGAACCCCGGAGCCAGTCCCAGAGAGGCCGCTGAGAATAAGCAGCGACCCTGAAGTACTCGCCACACAGCTCAACGCCCTACCGGGCATGGCCGGCTCTCCACAGGTCTACAGCACCCCCAAACACTACGTCCGCTTCTCGTCCCCATTCCTGGCCAATCGCAGCCCCACCACTCCCGGGGTCCCCTCTGGGAGACGGCGTTCCAGAGAACTGCCTGAAACACCGCCAACCACCGGCTCCTGCAAGAAGGTACTGCTTTAGAAATATCCCCATTTGGCTTTGATGCTGATGGAAAAACGTACACCCGTGGATCTGTCTTTAGTGGACACTGCCTTTCTGTCCGTCAGTGGCTTTGATTCTTCTCTTCTGTTGCGTTAAACGCCTGTAAGGCTATCAGTATTTAGCTGCAGCCATTGTTGTTCTTACTGAACCTTTACTCTTTCTTACAGCGATGGTTGAAGCAAGCTCTAGAAGAGGAGGGCTCCACCAGCCCAGCCAGAAGACCGAGCCTCCTCATGCCCAGTGAGGGTCCGCTCAGCCCCCCCATTAATGGAGACTCTGACAGCCCTCTACCCTACAATGGTACCTGCTCACTACCAGGTACGTAGCCAGCACTCAGTCTGGTCCAACATTATAAATATTGGATGAATGCTCAGCTAAATCACACATCACATTTCTCCCTACAGAGTTGCCCACACCGTTGAAAAAGCGGCGGCTGAGTCCGTTGGATGCCTGCATGTCCGAGAGCTCGACTCCCTACGGCTCCCCTTGTGCCACGCCCACCAGGGCCGACCAATCGGAGACACCCGCAACCCCCATCTTACTGGCTACCCCACCGCGTCCCCGAACGGAGGAGCCAAGTACAGAGCCGCCCCTGCCCAGCACCCCAACACAGACACTTAATGTCCTTCAGGAGGTAAGGGTGTGGAAACCCCACTGGAGGCTGCACATTTGTTTACGTGAGTAAAAGAAGTGGAGTGACTAAATCTGTTCCTGTTACGCAGAGTGAATCTTCAGTGGAAAGCTCCCCAGAGGTCAGCCGAAAACCCAGTGTGCAAGAGGTGAGCGAAGGATGAACCAAAACTGTGTATCTATACGCAAGGTTTAGGCTTCAATAATTATTTTATTTCATTATTTATCAGGTAAACAACTTTATTTGGAATCACAATCTATGATTCTTCAGTAGAGACCTCGAATGATGATGACCACCAATCTAGCAAATGTGTTTATTTTGAGAAATGTTAAGTTTCTAAAAGTAGGATGAATTTTCTTCTTTCTTATCTGGCTTGACTGTTTACAAGAGTTCCTTTTGTTATCACAGTCCCCTGACGGTGCTTCCTCCTTCCTTTCCTAGGCCGATCGTCCTCCTTCGTTGGTCACCTCTCCCTGTGTCAGGACTCCCAGTTCAGACGCACCCCCGACAGAAGTCACGGTGTCGGTTCCTGAAAGTCCTCAGCCTCCGGCCGCTGAGCCTATGGACTGCGGCGAGGACAAGGCAGAGGGTGTGGTTGTAGAGGGGGGGACTATTGAGGCTCCCGCATCTGCAGAAACTTGTGCTTCCTCTTTTCCTGGCTGGATAAAAAGCCCAGACAGAGGCCCGACTGGACCAGCTGGCCTGAACTTCTCTCCAGTCAACTCAAACTTAAGGGACCTCACCCCCTCACACACCCTGGAGCCTCTGGTATCTCCCTTCAGGCCTGAGGCTGCAGCTGGGGCTGCAGCAGGGCCCGCAGTAGTGACGGTGCCATTGGTTGGCTCCCAGCCCCCCTTCAGTGAAGCCCAGGGGCCGCTCTTTTACCCCGGCCCCGAGGAGGGAAGTTCACTCGGCTTCTCGCGCTCGCTGAATGGGGATGGCTCTGGCGAGGGAGGAGGGTCGGCGCAGAACCCTCCACAGAAGAAGAAGGTGAGTGGGCAGTGCTCATTACGTTTTACTTTGACTTCTTAATCCTTGGAGCACAGCATAGATACTGTATACAGGTTAAAATGAGATTTTAACTAGGGCTAGTTGATATTCTTTATTTAAAATATAAGTGAGAGGAATGATAAGCAAAGAAAAACGGTATCAGAGATGCCGTACATAAGGTGATGTTAATGTTTTCTGTCACGTCCTCTCTTGACCGTGTGGATGTTATGATCTGAAGAGATGAGTTGGCTCATGCTGCTCTTTGTTTCAGTAGCTGCCCAAGTGCTGCCCTCTACTGGTGCAACATGAAACATGCTCTTTGTTCACGAATGATATTGAGTTGGTGGTTCTGCATCTTCCCAGGTTTCCCTGCTGGAATACAGGAAGCGTCAGCGCGAAGCTCGTCGCAGCGGCTCCAAGACAGAGTGCAGCTCTCCCGTGTCCACCGTGCCACCTTTAGCCGCGGACGTCTTCCCTGTTGCGTTAGAGACCCCCAGTGAGTCTCCTCTACCCCCCGCTCCCACTCCTCTCTGCAGCAGCAGCAGCACCACCACCACCACCACCGCCGCCACCAACCCCACCACCACAGTAAAAGAGCCCCAGACAAGTGAGGAGGCAGAGGGGTCTGGAGAGAAAGGAGAGAAGGAAGGAGGAGAGGGACAGTGGTATGTTTCAAAGTACTTCTACAGCAAAACATTAGGGACCCTTTGTTATTATCCAGTTGTCATTCATGTTAGCTTATTGTATAGTAGGTATCTTGTATAGAGGTTAAAATTAAATAATTCATTGGTGCAGATAGGTTGTTTTCTGAACTATGGTTATCAGAGGAACTGTGCCCGATTACACCGGGACGTATATCACCGTTTTACAAACTCATGAGGGTTACTGCTACTAAAAATATGTGAGTAACTCCCTATAATTATCTAAACTACCGTTAAATACCCCATGAAAGAGCACTTGTACTTTGAGACCTGGAGAGGGGGCGTGTCTGCAAATGCGCAACATACTTCAAATTACGTTTTTTTTTATGTAGACTACACTTCATAAAAACCTTCAACGCATTATTCTTTCTAGTGATAGTTGGAGAACGGAGGCTAAATTCATGTCTGACCCGTTGATGTTCTGTTCCAGATTTATTTAGGTATTCAGTTTATACATTCTGTATCAGTCAGAGATTGTTCACTCAGATGTTTGTTTTTGCGCTAGAGAACTATCGTTATTATATTGTCCCTTTTTCGGTAGAGTGCACTGTACCACTCACTGTGTAATAGGAATTAGATGGTGATGATCCTGAATGTTTTTTTTTAGGACGTCGTCCACTTCTGTAGAGCAGGCCCGAGAACGCAGCTACCACAGAGCTCTGCTGCTCAGCAAAGACAAAGACACAGGTGAGAATAATTCTTACCACTCTCAAATCTGACTGTTAAATATAAAGATGGAGCCATTTTCCCCAAAATGTCTAGTAGTTTACATCAACATTTTTACTGTTTTATACTATTTTCTAGATGGTGAGACGGAAGGTGGAGACACACCTGCACTGAGAGATTGCCCATCTCCAAGTCTTCAAAAGACCCCAACCCACACAGTAAGTCAACCTCACCCACACGAGGTAGCTCTGACCCGTCTCCGCTAGTCAGCAACAACTGTGTGACTTTCTCTCTCTCTCCCCCCTCACAGCCCTGCTCTCCCGGTCCGGTCGTCCAGCCTCCCAGTCGGCCAGCGAAGGAGGACGACGGTGACGGTCGGCCTCGGACGCCAAATCCGACCAGCCAGCCGCCGAGCAAGCCTGCGGGACCCAAACCGGCTCCTCTGACCCCCACGAAGCTGCATCCTGTCCCGTTACCCTCCTCTCCTGTCCACTACCCTGGACCTGCCCTCCTCCACTCTCCCAAGCCTCAGCCTCAGGGCTCTCCCTACCGCAGCCAGAGGGCGCTGTTCTCCGCTCAACCTCAAACCCAGCCTCAGCCTCAGCCTCAGGCTCAGACTGGCCCAGCTCCTTTCCCCCAGTATAACGCACAGAGTGCTCCACCACCACCTCCCCCTCCTCCACCAGCTCCACCAGCCTCGACGGCGTATTTTCCCAGCCAGAGCCCCTCACCCGCCGGACCCTTCTCTGGGTTTAAACCTGCCGTCACCCCCTCTTACCCTCCTGGTTCTCAGCCCCTGATGCAGACTATTCCCCACAGCGTGCACTATCAGAGCTCAGCGGCTCCACCGCCTCCTCCACCCCCCCCACACCCGTTGTCCGGCCCCACCCTGCTGCACGTCAACCTGCAGCCGCCTCCCATCCAGCAGCACCAGCTCATGCTGACCACCGCCTCCCCTCCTCCTCCGCCTCCCCCTCCTCCCCCGCAGGGCCAGACCTCCCAGCAGCAGCCTCCGGCTGGCAGCACCCTGCTGTCGCTCACCCCTCCTCCGCCTCCTCCCCCACCTCCCCCCGCCCCGTCGACCAGCGCCCAGATGCAGCCCCACCACTTTCAGAACTTGGGGGCTTTTCAGCCGGCGCTGCTCCACCCGGGCGCCGCCGCCAACCCTTCAGTGCCCCCGTCGACGTACCCCCCGACCCTTCAGCAGACCGGACTGCCCCCACCTCCCCCTCCACCTCCCCAACAGACTCAACAAGGCCAGGCCCAGGCCGCTGCCTCCCAGATGCCTTCTGGGACTCGTGGCGCTCCTGCGTCCTCGACCCCCTTCCACAGCCCGGGGTACCTGAGCACGGGGTGGCACTGACGGCCCTCTCCGCTGTCGGGCCCCGGCGGCCCTGAGAACTCGGCCGGAGAGGGGCGTGTATCATAAGCTGTAGATATGTTTTCTATTTACATGAACACATGGCCAGTGGAAAAACAGCTGATTGTGGGATAAAAGGATACTTTTTAAAAAATAATTAAAAATAAAACAAGGACAGAAAATTTTAGAAAAATGGACAGTGACAAGACAAACTGATAAAAACGAAGATGGACGATCTCCCTGGTGCTCTTAGCCCGCTCTCTCTGGCCTCCGTTTGTTTTTATATATCCTTCCTGTGATGGAGAGGAAAGCTCTTTGTTCCGTGTCTTGTTTGGACCCCCGTTGTAAGGCCCTGCACTTTGTTTATCAGTGGACATTCCAGCCTATACCCCCCCCTCCCCCCCTCCTTCATCCTCCTCTTCCTCCTTTGTCAGTTATTCGTTTTTACTTCCTCTTCTCTCTCGTCTGTTGTCGGCTCTCTACACCATTTTATTTGTTATAATCTAGTGGCTCACTATAGCAAAGAGAAAGCTTTTTGTATAGAGAAAAAAAAAAAACACAATTATTTTTTTTATTCCTCTGTCTAACAACAAATATCTGTTCACCGCTGCAGATTCAGAAAAGACCCATTTCTGGGAGCCTGCCTCACCATCCTGGGAGGCTGCACTCGTGTGTGTGTGTGTTCTTAGGTCTGTGTGTGTTCGTAGGTCTGTCTGTGTGTGTGTGTGTGTGTCTGTCTGTTATAGGATGTGAAAGAGTATGGTTGTTTAAAGGAGGAGAGTGTGTGTGTGCGTGCGCGTGAATTTGTGCAACGAGTGCTTGTAGTCTTCAGAGGTAGGCAGAGTGGCCTCGCCCACAGGTAGGACGTCAGCGGTTTATTTTTGAATATCAATGGTTATTTGTAGAAAGTGTAATTTAATGTATAGGTGGTTACTCCAGCTTTCACCAGGAACCGGTTGTAAATATTCGCTTCTTTTCTTTTCTATGCTTGTACAATTCGCTCCCATCCCATTTTTGAAATATGGTTGTAAATATGTACGCTCTTCTTGGCAAAGCTGAATGTTTCTGTGACTGTAGCATTATTTTTTTTTTTATTTTTTTTTTTCCCTCTCTGGACTCTCTTCAACTTTGTCTTTTTTTTATTTTTATTATTTGTGTGTGTGAGTGTATGTTTGTGTGGAGGGGAGAGACTCACAGACACTGCACTGTTTGGCTATTTTCATGGTTCATTATAATAAATCACTGTAATGACAGTTTTATACAACTTGTTGTGTCATGTGTCTCTGGGAACATTTTGTGCCGCCGTCTCTACTGTCTGAATATCCACTCGGCTCTCAGCCTTCAGGAGAGCAGACGGGAAACCTTCAAGGACGGCAAAATGTTCTGCAGTAGAGACTTACCTGTGAGTTCAAGGGCTCTATTAATAACGGCTATTTTGTAGTTGATATCCAAAGTATTGTTGGTTAATGTGTTGGACATTTGCAATTACCAGGCAATCCCCATCAAGCACATGTACATCCATAAAACAATGTGTACAAAAATAACCTGCACTCTGTTCTCTCGTTCCCAATTCTTCTGCTCGGAGACAAAATGTTTTCATGTCTCTGTGAATTGGGAATTAGACGGCAATGTTTTGGTATTTTTAGCTATCTTACAAGTACAAATGTAGGAATTAGTTTTGTGAAATTGGTTCATTGCTTAATGTATTAAGGGCAGCGATACTTCAGTGTAAAGGGAAAGTAAACGAGAGCAGATTAGAAATATGTGAAGAACACTAACAACTGCAGCAGGTTTGAGCTTCAAATTACATTAGAGCTGAAATAATTGTATTTCGATCATTGTTTTTAAGAGCTTTTTACATACTATACTATGACTTTTTTCGACATGCTATATTATGCCGTTTATAACTCTGCAGCAACTCCCTTCATCAACACCAGGACCAGTGGCTGGACTCCAGCGGGATTATGTCTTATCCGACCTCAGCATCACCAGCCCTCGATTGTCTTCCTTCAGGATGGAGTCCAATCGCCAAAGATGTTGCACTATTCAAATTTGTACAATGTGTAATAAATTATGAAATTCTAATGAAGTCTCCCGATTGAATTACTTTATTTTTCGACATGCTATACGACTTTTTTCAAAATTAGATTTCACGCACTACTCTGCTATTGTGTCAAACTGCGCACCTCAAACATCTGCAAACATCTGCTCGGGGGCTTGGATTGCAGAAAGTGTACATTGAATCTCGACATGAGTTGGGAGAAAACTACCTTTAATTTACGCCTTTGGGCCGAGGAATGTGACTGGATGATGGCGCAGTCGAGTGCTGCGAGTCCTTTTGAAGTAATAGTCTGTATTCTAGCTCGGCAAGACAAAGTCACAGGACTCCTTCAGCTCGACATGGTAACACCTGAAGTAACGGGAATAATAAAGGATGCACGCTCACAATTATGTTGCTGTGCGACACTCAAAACTACTTTATTTCAAAAAGCTGTTCAGGGTATTGGACATTTCGGGAATTACTCCAATTAGCTTTTAAGCAGAGAGTTATCTAGCTTACATGATTGATACCACTCAAGTTTGTCAAACTCTGTTAGCCAATTAGCTTAATACTAGCAAACAAGAAAAAACAGTATGCATGTCTTTGAAAAATTTACAAAATCTAGTGTGAAGGCAGCAATATGGTGTTTTACAGCGGTTAGCTAGCTAAAAACATAGTCGTCGTTTAATACACAATTCAGTTTTTGTACAGTTCTAACAAATTGGATACGTTAACTGCTGAGCTTTAGAGGCATGGAGGTATAAAAAGAACCGGATACAGAGTCCCATGAAGACCCAAAGAAGTTTGAATTCGGAGTATAACAAATTTAAATTCCACCGTTTGGCCACAATATGTAATCTTCTTATCTATGCAACTGCTAACTCTCCGCCAGAAAGCAATAAAGTTAAGCTTATATCCCAAACTGTGAAACTTTGCCCGTGTGTTTCTCTATTTTAGCCGGGAGACTGAAGAATGACAATTAAAGAACATTAAAACAAAGCGTCAAACATGTTCAGTTTATCTTTTCTTACTCCCGGTTAGTACTTCACAATACTGTCAGATTACAAGATACTGTATGGCACACACACACACTAATGATGGACCGATAGCTTGACATTTCAAAGTGCACATTTCAAAGTCAAGACAAAATACAAGGACGTAATCTACATATATACAGATTATAAGACTTGATACAATCGATATTTTTCTCCTATTTAGTACATGTTTTGCAAAGTTGTCAGCAGCAAAACTTCCATTTACTACCTTTGATTCTATCACATCAAACATTGAATTATAACAAAACACTGCCGTTGTTTCAAAAGGTCGACCAGTGTCAAAGCCAAACTCCTTTGTTGACTTGATAAGAAAGAAGATCCGACGGTTTTGACCTCAAGTCTGTAAAGTCCTTATTTGTGTCGGTCAAAGTCTGGATGATTTGTTTTGATTTGATTCGTGGTGTGTATCCTGGAGCTGAATTAACACATGAAGAGCCTTTTTAAATACTTTTTTTTTTCAGCTGAACCGACAGCCTTCCTCACATCCACACGGACAAAAAAAATGTCAGTTTGAACAGCTCATGTAAGATGACACAGGTGAGCTTTGAGAAGGTCTTTTTGAGGATTCATCCTCCAAGAATAAGCAGTTTGAGAAGAATGAGGAGGCTATTTTACAGGGGGGGGGGGGGGGGGGGGCTCTCTGAGAGAACAAGCAGCATCCTGGTCTCCACCAAGGTTTGTGTGGCCTCTTCCAGACCTCCTCTCACTCCTCTTCTTTGATCCTTTGTTCTTTACCAGGACATCAGCTCTACATCCCAGCCAACAGGTCGGACCACGAGAGGGAAGCTGGATCCTGAAGTAACATCATGTCTGTGCAGCAAGACCTGCAGGCAAAGAAGGAATTCATTTAGTTTAAAACAGTGGGGAATGGATATAGATCAGTTTACACTATATTCAACTGCTTGAGCCAATAAATAGCCTAAAACGTGTATACTTTGTGTTATTTTTAATGCTTTTAATTAAAAATAAATCTCTAGAAAACAGGGAGTAGGTGGAGCTTCGTGATGTCCTCACACACACACCATCCAGTTATTGTACAAATATGCTTTTAACAGCTATTTACTTAAAATGCAAAAGTATCTCTGATTCATATTCATGAATACAGCATCAGCTGGAAGCCACTTGCAGATAAAGAACAAATACATATTTGATATGTTAAATCTAACATCAATTAAAATAGTGCAGTGATTTACTGATTAATGTAAAAAAAAATAACCAAGTCATTAAATTATGTTTACCTGATGATGAATACCATTATACTGATTACTGCCGTTTTCTGATAATTATATTGATTATAACAGATTGCTTGAGGAGCATGCGGTTGCAGTAACTATGTTGCGTCTGCACTCCTAAAAAGATGGTGGGTCATTACAAACTCCTGTTTGCTCAAACCTACACACCTTTATTTTTAATTCTAGGGAAAATCCAACAGCTACAATATTGCCACTTGATAGCACGGTGCAGCTATAAGAACAAATAGTCTTCGGGTTGAATATTTCACTCAATTTAAACATCATGATCGACCTTTTCAAGCTAAAGTTATGATGCAATTCTATGTCTTTTACATGACTATATTCATGTTGTATTATACAGCGGAGAAGGCTTTGAAATAGCACTTAGGTCGTCATATCGCAAGATAAGAATCACTGAAAATGTAATTGATAAAAGGAAAAGTTTATAAATGTTTAACTCTTAATAAATAACAGAATGACTTTGATTGTTGCTTATTTAACATGAAATGTAATGTTATGGAAAAATAGATGATCTAAAAACCAAGTTTTCGGTGCCTTAAAAGGAATAAAAGAAGAAAGTCGGACATTAAAAATTATAACGTGGGTTGCAATGGGAACAATTTAAATTATTACCTGAGAGGTACAGTGTTAGTAACATAAGATTGACGTTATAAACAATCACATATGATCCTTACCTGTGTGTTTGTGACTGCTTCATCATTAACAGATGTTAAATGGCGTTGTTGCCGCTCTCTGTGGGAGGAAAGAAAGAGAGAAATCAGTTTAGTACTGAGAGGATAAAATAACTGACATCTTTTCAACCAGCAGGGGGCAGTGTTACACAGACGTTCTCCTCTAAAGGAGGCATCAATTAAAACACCCCTCAGGTGATTCTGGACAGGTGTCTCTATCCATCCTCCTGAATGACAAGATAAGAAAACATCCTATTTAAACTTCGTCCTCTGTTTGACGAACTCTTCATTCTCATATTTCATGTACATCTCTCTTCCTCCCCTCATCCTCTTCCTCTGCTCATTATCCCTCTCTCCGTCTTGTCCTTCCCTCTCCGGTTGATGATGGCTTCTTCCTCCCAGTCTTTCTGCTTATGCGAGTGAACAGGCGGCTGGGTCCCGGCTGATAGTGTGGCTGTGATTCATTTAGACAGGCTGGCAGCAAGCTGTGTAAACAGCCATTAGTAATTCATGACTCTGTCCAGCATCCCCAGGCTTCAATTAACCCTTCCGATTGGTGCATTCTTCCTCTCAGTCACCCATCTTTCCCTCTCTCTCTCTCTCTCTGCGTCTCTCCTCTCATTGCTTTTCACCTTCATCTGTATTCTCCTCATCTTCCTTCCTCACCGTTTAAAATCATTCTCTTCGGGTCGCAAGTGCAGTTGTCATCTCGCCCGATCGAGACAGAAACATCTCAATGGTGACGGCGGCAAGCAGGTGGTTTATAACACCCATCCAACGCATGAAAATGAATAACTTGAGCATGGAAAATTATGCAAAGAGGAAATGAGGTCTCAGTTTCAAGCCGCTGGTGGGACGTGTGGTACGGAATCATAGGTGTCTTTGAACTGTCTCATTAAAAGGACTGAGCTCTAATGGAAAGGCCAATTAAGCACAAACACGTATCAGGTGTGGATACGAGGCGCAAATTGTATTTATTCACACAAAAAAAGACTCAGTTTACGTTGACTTTGCTTGGATTTGAGCCTCATGACTTTAAAGACTTATAATACGCTCCTCGGGCCAAAAGTGGAATAATATTCAGACAATCTGTCAATCAAGTAGCTATTTTAAGCAATTTAATCAGTAATTCATTAGTCATGCGTCATTATTACTGCAGCTTTTCTTGGTCTATCTAAATCCCTTTAAAGATAAAAATGCATTTGCGGTATTGTTGCCGTTTCTCCTCTCCCTCCCGTATCCTCTTACTGTCTCCCAGCAGCTCCTCAGACATCAGACTGTCCTGACGGTTTCCCAGGACGAAGCCCAGGAAGGAGAGGATGAGAGCGTCCAGGATGCCCATGATGGCCAGGATGTAGGCCCAGCGCACCGAGCAGGCGCCCAGCGTGTACTTGTCCGTCTGCTCGCCACACATCCGCTTCACCTCGTCGCTGTCCCAGCCATCCGGGTAGATCATGCAGCCCAGAATCAGACATGTGCCTGGAGGAGGAGGAGGGAAAGATGGGTTCAGGTTAAAGAGACACTTCTGATTGGACTCGTCTCCTGTGACTTCAGAGGCTTTGCCTCTAAAAGTCTGAGAAAATAACCGATGACGAATTTAAATTTTCTCCACTTCAAAGTAAAGTGCAGAGAAACGTCCCCTTTGAGTGTTTTACTATCAAAGATTATATCTTTAGATTCGTCTTCTTCATGAATTAATGCAAAAGCAGGATTCTGCTGTTGTAGTTGGTTCATTTTAAACCGTTTTTATTGGATAATAATGTTAGTTTTCATTACGGATTAATCTGTTGATTTGTTCTCCATAAATGAGACACTTCCACATCCGTCATCTTTGCATTAAAAATGACAAAAACAAGTTCAATATAGTTGCTGTATTTTCTGTCAAGTGAATAATCATTCCAGCTGTACTGTATATACTGTTAAATCTATAACCATCTCATTTTATAAGCTCTTCATATGTTTCGTGATGTAACTAGTAACACTGTCAAATATAATGTAATGAAGAAAAAAGTACAATATTTTCCTCTGAAATGAAGTAGAGTAGAAGTGGCAAGGAAAGAAAAGACTCAACTAAAGTACTAGTACCTCAAACTTGTACTTAAGAACAGTACTTGGATACATTCCATCGCTTCATTCAGTATAAACTCAAGCATGAGTGTGTGTGTGTGTGTGTGTGTGTGTGTGTGTGTGTGTGTGTGTGTGTGTGTGTGTGTGTGTGTGTGTGTGTGTCAGGTTAGCCCACAAAGTTGCGTTGACTGCAGGATTAAGCAAACGGATAATCTCGGTGACCCGTGTCCCTCCTTCCCTTTACCTCCCCCCCCCCTGTTGCTCGTCTCTCCCCCTCCCCCGCCTCGCTCTCTTTGTGGCGGCCATAATGACAAAAGAGACCTTTACACAGCTGAAGGATGACAACATGGCCGTCTGGGTCGTGTCTGTTTTTCTGTCAGTCATAAGTTAAACACAGCCAGACATCGCTTTCTCAGTTGTACCAATAAAAGCAGCAACAAGCTACTGTAATAAAAGCCAGTATTGATGCAGAAGCACTCTAATCCATTTCCTCCGCCTACATTTCCCAGGAGGCACCGAGTCTATTGACTTTCCTGCAGCCTTCCTGAGTTTGGAGATCAATGTTTTCTGAGCAAAAGAAAAGTGTGTAAAGCAGCAGTGGCTTGTTGTAACACATTTATTTTTCTTATTTTTATTAGACACAATGTTCCCCGTTTGGTTGCGTAGGACACACAGCTTGTATGTCTAATAATAATAATTCCTTTTAATCTTTGACTTCAAATTTGCTCATCATGTAAAGCGCCTCGCTACCACAGCAAAGCTTGAAAGAAATCAACCAACAATGTTTCTTATCACTCGGAAACATTTGGTATTTTCTGTATTGACGGTGAAAATCTGTCAAAAAGCACGAAGCTTTAGTCGAGATATCGACACGTTTCCAAGGATGCTTAGTTTGTTTAGTCCATTTATAAACACAACACAGTGACAAATCAACACAGCTCACGTGTACCGACAATAACGTAGAAAAAGATTACAAACACAATTAGATACATAACCGGTTGTATTATCTTCTTTAGCGTCAGATCTCCGTCAACACAGCATCGTGACAGGATTTTGAGTTCAATTTGCAGACCGTGTGAAGTACAATGGCACTAAAACAAGAAAACAACAGAGGATATAATCTGTGAAATTCACAAGAAAACATTTCTCTAATGACAGTGAACAACTACTTGCCAACAAGGGGTGATTATTTGGTACATTTACACTACTGCTTAGTGCTAAAACCTTAAATCCACAGGCTTATTCATGCCTTTTAAAGTGGAAGTCGGGCTGCTTAAAAAGTGTCACGTAAGGACGTCTTAATTCTAATTTCTGACTCTTCAGATCTTCAGGAAATGGTTTTTCATGTTCACTAAACTCTAAACTTTCACGGCGTATTAGTGTTGATTTCCTTTTATTCATATTAGAGGATTTAGTACAGTGCTCTCTTTCCTGTAAACAACCTGCTCCTGCAGGCAGCTGTAATATTAATAGAATAAGTTGAATTACACACCGTCTCAAAAGGCAAATCTTAAATCTCCCGAAACACAGGAGATCAAAGAGAGTCTGACTCATCTAAAGGCCTTAAAATGTCCGTTTCTGTGCTGTGGTGCTTCAGACTTAAAGCTCCAGCAGCTGCGGGTTTGATGCCACGGAAGCCAAAGTGTAAGTCGAGCTGAAGCTAAATATGCCGTCCTCGCTCTTTGCATGTTTGCATAAAAGTACAAAAGAAATGTAATTCCTCTCACTGCCTGATCTCATTATAATCCATTCATCTTCTATACCTAAACGCTTCCTGCAACAGCTTTTTCCCATTTTCCAAAATGTACTTGAATTTAATCTTTCAACTTCAGCAGACATGACATTTCTTCCTGTTATCAGCAAAGCTAAAAAAATAAATAAAAAGCAGCTCAAACAGAAATAGTCTATCCCCAAAACAGCATCCAAATTTCGCTAAAGTAGGCTGGGGGCAATCTTTTATCTTTAGCTAAATTGTTTGGTTTTCAGGCTGGCACAGAATCGCCGTGTAGCTACAAAACAATCCTACAAATGACATGCAGCTACAGCGTAATGTGCAGTAACGACACGGGGTCAGCCAACGGGGTCAGCCAACGGGGTCAGCCTCTTCATCGCCTGATAAATACATTCTCCTCATCTCAGCATCCCTGCACACAATCGCTGCCATAAATAATGAAAGATACCACGAAACGAAGACGAGGAATCGTGTCAGCTCTTTAAATGAGTGATGTTTTCAACCTAAAAGCTCAGGATAACATTCGGATTCAGACGAGCGATCTGGGTTCAATGCTTCAAATGATTTGGGTCGACTGAAAAAAAGAAAGAAATTGAGCTCACGACTGTTCAGAAATGTTCAAAACAAGCTTCATCCATCGTGGTAGTACTCCATCTCCGCAGGAGGTGGCTCGTAATGAGCTGAAGTTCACACTGGACTCCTGAGAACGACTCTTCATCGCACAGGGAAGAGGAGGTCAATTACTGATCAATGCTACATCTTCCTCTTTCATCTCCTTAGTAGAGACTTCAGGCGTGTTTCTCTCTTTGGTCAAGTCGGTGCTGAACAGAGGAAGTATTCTGGATTCCTCGACAGTTAATTAGTTCGTTTTTTGAATTCAACTAAAGCAAAAGGTGGATTAAAGGTTAAGAAGATAATAGTGTTGAAAGTTGATTGACACTAATTTAATAATTATTATATTTAAAGAGGAACTTAATGGTGTCGAAGGCGGTGTGCAACAGCTCTCTCTGGTGATGTCACAGTGTACCGACACACCCTGGAGTACACTTCTACATCAGTGCAGTCGGCAAAAACAAGAGTTTCAGGGTTCTTCAGTTGCTCTAAGTTTTTAAATCAGGTAAAAATACCAAACATTTGCCTCCAAGTTTTGAGGATTTGCTGCTTTTTCAATATATGTTTTGATTTTGTTGGTCGGACAAAACAACCAATTTGAAGACATCACCTTGGGCTAATAACAGACATTTTTCAGTATTTTCTGACAATTTCAAGACTAAAAATGTTCAAATGGAGGTCACACTGAATACGTTTGCCAATAAAAAGTTTCTCAAACATTCCCATCATGCATTTGGATGCCCTTCATTTCTCTCTCCTAACACGCACACACACAATACACTTCCTCTCCACTTGAAAGCTTCCCAGCGGACAGCTGTTGGCAGCAACAATCAGAGGAGGAGGTGTCATAGTGTAGACCTTTGTGTCTAATCACCACATGCTCACACACACACACACACACACACACACACACACACACACACACACACACACACACACACACACACACACACACACACACACACACACACACACACACGTAGCTGTCTGCTTTGTGCGATTCATGTTCCTTTAAACCTCGCGGTCACCGAGGCGGTGAGAGTGCATGCGCAGGTGTGCGAGTGTGTTCTTTTGTGCACGTGTAGCGGTGTGTTGGAGATAGAGAGCTCATACCGTATGCACTGAGCAAGGTGGACCATAACACATTATATTAATGGGTGTTAATTGGGGCGGAAACCGGCAGATGCAAGAAGGTATGAGACGAAACACCTCTTCCCCCCCCCCCCCCCCCCCCCCCCGCTACTCCACAGAGGACTGAGGAAGCATGCGTGTGTGTGTGTGTGTCGCAAAGCATGATTTGCAACACATATCCTGCCATATACCCCCCATCCTCATTAACACTTCTTAGGTCCACTGATTCTCCAGGTTGGTCTGTGCCATCGACTGAGATTAGAGGGCTGCTCTGAAGTCGCTGCACTTGTTTCACAGACTCACATGTTGCATGAAAATAAAATGAATAAAAGGCATTTTCTTCCTAGATTAAATTTACATTAACACAATATGTGTGCGCCTTGGAAAACATCTTTTCTAAATTAACAGTAAACTCCTCAGTAGATGAGATGAATAAAAAGAAGCTCAGCGTAGAGCGTTTACCACAGAGCACAAGGCGTCGGTACAGAGTGTAGAAGTCAAAAGTCAGGAAAGACTGCACTGCATAGTCAGCCAATAAAAAGCTACATGATCAGGGATCTTTTATTACCGTTGGCATGAGAAACAGGCTTTGTTCAGCACTTCATCAGGCTCATGAAAAGAAACAACGAGCCAACATTAAATCAGAATTGTACCCATGTGTGTACGTACAAGATTTAGACAATAATTAAAGCAAAAACATCAGTCCAGCCTTTTACTGTGAGAAAACATTATGTGAAGCACACCGGAGCAAAACAATCTAAAACACAGTATAATAATAATCTAATGAGTGTTACAGTAACACTTCATTCTACAGGTCCAATAGTGTCAGAGTCGGTTGCCAGTTTCTCAAAATCATTGCTAATTGAAACCTGGCAACCATTACAGTCGAACCCCGGTAAAATGTATAGATCCAGAAGGTCTAGAAATACTGGAATAAGTCTTATAAAATAGGATCTCAGTGGTAGCTACAGCTCTTATGTAAATGTTTTGGGGATAAGACAAAATACTATCAATATTTGATACATGGCCTAATATTGAACAAACCAATCTACCAACAACACTGTCTGTCCACACTTGCAAGTAATGCGAAGACAGAAACTACAGAGGATAAGAATATCTTGTCGCTAACTGAATTTAGCATCGAGCTGAACTTTCCCGCTGTGATCCTGAAGGAGCTGTCCACACGGTGCAGTGCTGAAATCTCAGCTACAACTGTTTTCAGCTGCTCCGCTCTGCACAACACACGCTCAAGATCAAGAATTCCTTGTGACCTCACCATCTCCTACAAGAACCATGTTTCTGTTTGTCACTGTGGATGATGGGGAGAAGGAGAGTTGAGGAAGATGAAGCACCGACTGAAGATGAAGAGAAGGAAAGAAAGAATAAAGACAGGAAATGAGGAAAAAAATAGAGGAAAGAGGAGCTTGATCTATGGAGTTTGGGCTTAAAATAACATCAGTGGCAGTGTTTGTGTAAAAAGAGACAGAAATGAACTGCAAGATCAGGATGATGAGGAGATTTTTGAGCACAGAATCTGAAAGTTATTGATATTGTAAGATACGCGTGTCACTCTCAGGTGTGGATTAGAAAGGAAGACTGGAGGGATCCGGCAGGAACACGGGTTACACGACTGGAATCCCAATGCAACCCGTTTGAGACATGAAGGGAATGAAAGTGTCTGTTTAAAAATGCAGCGCGAGAGAGACCACGCTCCTCCGTCAGATCAGAGGGAGGCGCACAGACGGAGAAACCACACTTCAAAGACTTAAAAAGCAGACTGACTTTCAAGTCAAGTCGGGGCAAAAAAACCCGCGTAATCCGCTCTTTATTTTATTCCCTAGGACGGCCTCAGCCATTAGGCTGTCCTCATTCAATTTATTGAAAAGCTAAATACAATGTAACTCCGTGTCAAAGACGAGCTAGTTTGGAGATGGTCCGTGGAGAAGAGCGTGCCGTAAAATTGATTGAGGATCAATTTTACAATCTAATAATCTCTAAGCGGAGAGGGAAGCAGCTCAGTTCTGTAGAAGTTATTATATTATTACTGCTTTATCATTTATCAAAGGAAAAACAAAGGATGGATACACACACACACACACCTTTATTTAAACCTAATGTAATCGTAGAAACTCAGCCCCCACCGCCCTTAGTTAGGCTGCTGGTGCTATGCCTGTAAAGTCCTCTGTTTTTGTGCATCGCACAATAAAGTTAAATAAACAGAATGACATCATTGGACCGTCCCAGTGGGTCACGTTTTCACCAGTAGGCCTAAAAAGACACCACTTTCCAAAAACTCTTTACTTACTAAAACCACTTAAACATGTGGAAACGTCGCTACTCCTTCAAAGAAAACGTTAAATAATGTAAGTTAATGTCTCAAAGCTTCTTCAGGTGAGAATGTGCTCAAAAGTTAGTGAATCAGGATTATTTTAAGACGTCTCCAGAGGCCCGTTTTTTTAAACCCCTCGGCGTGGCAGTGCCACAGAAACAAAGCCTTCTTATTTTAGTCATAATCTGCATAAAAGTTATTCTGATCATCCTCCTGGGCGGAGGGTATTGTTTTCCTCCCTCAGACGCCGCCGCCTCCTCCTCTTACACGAGGCCCTCCTGCTGCGTTACAGCACACAGGAGACGACTTCAGAAGTTGCATCCAAAACACCGACGTCGCCTCAGATTCGGTTGCCTGCCTCGTTTGAAGTCGGTCCTAGTTGGAACAGCCTTCTTCCGAGTATTCAAAACGAGCTTTAATCAAAGCTTCCTCTGATTTTCTTCTGAGCACAGAATATGTTCGGGAGTGGGAGGTCGCTCCCCCGCACCGAGGATCCAATCGGCTGGTTGGATGAGTGTCAGTGCCGTTAGCGTGAACGCGACACGAGCGTTTTCTGCCTTCCGTCTCGTCTGACGAGTAAAGCCCCACCATATGTCCATACGAGCAACATACCGTCACGTATGAACATTACATGAAGTTTCCCACGAACCTATCAGGAGGCGATTAAGAACAGGTGTTCACGTTATTTAACGGCTCCCATTGGTGAACCTGAGACGGATCTGCCAAACAGGATGAAGGAAAACATATGTTACGCCTTGTATGCTCGCTGTCAGTAAAGCTAAAATCCCACGACGCCGATAACGGTTGTGAGGCTCAGCAGTTGACAGACGAGGAATAAAACAACAGTTGGAGGACGAGGAAAAAGCCCACATGGTCAGATTTTAACGACATTTGAGCCGAAGAATTCTATGTTACACATTTGATCGACCATTGTTTTATTTAAGTGCTCTCTGCCTCCTCAGATGTTGGTGACGGCATTCTTGAACTCAACTCAAGCAGTTCTGAATCTTTAACGGTTGTCCTTATTTTCCTCTTCCAAAAACCGGCTGCCTTTGAAGTCGAGCCGAGGGGATTGCTCCACTTCGTTTCAGCAACTTCTAATGTGTGTCTGATCTGTGGCAGAGAGTTACATGTTCTCCTCTTTTTCTTGTCTTTCAAGCCTTCCCCTCCCTCTTCTCTGTCTCGCTCTCTTTCTGCAGCACTGATGATTATGAGAGGGCAGGACAGACAATATACAGAGCTCCGTCTTACTGAGGAAAATCCACCAATAGAGAAACCCTTTAAACTGCACGGTCCAACCAAAGGGTGAGTCGGTGCAAGCTTGTGTCAGAAAACACAGTTTATTTACTCGCTGTTTTGGAGCTTTTGATCTTTTTACACACAGACATCAAGGACTTTCAGATATATATTTCTCTTAATCTTTCTGAGCTTTTCTTTTCATCCATTTTGGCTCAAAACTTGAACTTGACTGAAAGTGCAATTCTTCCACCACCGATGGAAGTCAAGCTGCTTCCATTGTTGTCACAATGTGAGGAGACAAGCCCTCATCTTGCCACTTGTCATGCAGCTGTGATGCATCACCGCTCCGGGGGGAGGGTGGGAGAGGAGGAGATGATCTCCTGACCTGTGGTTTGTGACCTGAAGCAAGACGTTTAGCTTTTTTGGGGAAGCGGCCGACAATCGCCTTGAACCTCGTTCTTGAAGCTCCCGCATCGGCCCCCCCCCCCCCCCCCCCTCTTCCCTTTCGGCAGCTCCTTAAGGACCCGAAAACAGCTCACTATTGGGGCGCGATCTCGTGGAGAGTGAGAGCGATGCTGAGCGATGGGATGCCGCCAGCATGCAGCGGCACGGAGAGGCGTTTCCATGGCAACCGGCAAGCTCGGAGGGAGGAAGAGCATTAATGGACGGCTGCGAACATCGCCGAAGCAACACACGTCCTCTCTCCCCACACAAACACACACACACACACACACACACACACACACACACACACACACACACACACACACACACACACACACACACACACACACACACACACACACAAACGAGACCGTGATTTCTGATCAGTGACCTTCGAAAAACGGACCCGAGGGAGTCTCCTCTCTCAGGTCTCTATTGTTCCTCCAGCGTAATAATAAGTCAGTCCGCTGGGATGTAAACACTCCCACCGCTCACACTTCTTCACTCCCCCTGCTAAGTTTATCAAATAACAAACCTCTGCTGTGGCGCTACACAAGCTCCGGAGCCTTTTGATGTCGTCTCGAGCTCAAACCTCATTGGTATTCTACGTCTGTCCCCAGTTTTCACTAAGCTTTCTTTGATTCAGTCCCCCCGCCAATATGTTTCCCAATGTACAACATTGTTAGTCATGTTTTCCACACAGCAGGGTGCAACTCCTCATTTGCAGCACAATACCGCCGTTGTGATCGTCGACGGATCATCAGCGTAATTAGGCGTCTACCTCGGAGGGAAACCAGCGGGAGGAGACGCCTCGTTACCGTGATCCACGCACGGATTTCGGTTCAGTTCGTCCCATTTCAGCAGATAGACAAGTCATTACTCAATAACTGCTGTCGTGTTTCCCCATCAGTCAACCCACTGCGGCCCTTAACTCTTCTGAGGCCACAGAGAGTAATACATTCTGGACGTCACGTCTGTATTATGCTAAAACGCTGCAGCCATCAAACGGCTTCCTCGTTCAATATGAGGGTATTGATTGACGAGACGGTGGGATGTTGGAAATGAAACGTCCTGCTGAGAAGTAGATCTAATGGATCCGAGTTTCGCTTTGGCTCTTTGGAGAGGAAATGTGGTTGCACTTTAGACCTGCAGAGGTGACCAGAAAAAAGGGGATTTGTGGGCTGTAAATTGGATATTTTGGAGACGGGGGAGAAGCGCAGAGAGAATATATAAAGATTGATTACTGTGCTGAACAAACAGTTAAGGAAGTAGGCAAGATAAGTGCAAAGTTTTATTGTCTTTAGTATCTTCAAACTACAGGCTATACATGCGTTTATGTATCTATTCATATTCTAAACAAATTCAGTACTCATTCATATCTTACTAAACAGTCTGAAGCAGCTTTCTTGAAGTTAATTCCTCTAACCGTCATCCGAGAAGATAGTTCATAGACGTTTTTCATAGTTTAAAATTTGGGCTGTGTTGCAACCTTCACTTCTATAAATCAAGGAGCATCATTCACCCTCAAACAATGAGAGCCAGGTGTCATAACAGAATGGGATATATGCTGAAGACCTGCTCGACACTGATTAACTCAAAACACTCACACACGTTGAAAACGAACATCACTCAAATGCACATCCACGAACACACGCGGGCTCATCCGAGGCAGATAGTTTAAAATGGGTCACCGTGTCCTTGTCCTGCTGCCTAACTCCGGAGGAGGAGGAGGATAAATCAACCGGCTGTCTCCTCCACCCCGGCCCAGTGATCAAGAAGATAAACCCCCGATGGGAAATCTATAAAGCCGGCCCCTCCTCTGGGAAACCTGTGAAAGCGAGCGGCGGTGGAAGAGAAGTATTGACGACATGTTAGAGCGAGCCGTGGAGGACACAGCTGCAGAGGCTAATGGATCAAACAGATGTTTGATTTAGCTGCTACCTGCTGGTCACTCAATTGTGTGGAAAAAGAAAAGAGAAAGCTGTCAAGTCATGTTTTACCCTTTTACGGCCCGTCTTGCTTCACAACGGAAAAACGACCTGCTAATGTACAAAGTTGCCCTTTTTGAAAAACGTAATAACTGGCAGCTTTAAACTGTCCTCATATTTCATGTTCCCTGAGGTGGTGACAGACTAAAAGCTTCCATCTTGGAAACACCAATCAAAGCGTCTCAGCTTTTAAATTGTAAACCAGGGAGTTTTGCAAAGTGCCAACATGGAAATAGCTGAATCCAGCCCACAGACAAGCTGCAGAATGTAATCATTGGATCATTAGTAGCAAGGAAGAGCTTGTGAACGCAAACATGACGTCTTGTTGTTAATACACCACATTTGTTTCTGCTTAAACACGGCACCATCTCGTAGCCCTTGGGTTGGTATTAATTGTGTGAAGAGTTTTCTCTGTGTCTTTGCCCTCAAGTCCTAATTAAGAGGAATTATTGCTTCATTTTGTAACTATGAAGCGTCCAAGTATAAACAGATTGGAGGAGGGGGGCTGGAGAGGTTGTGCAGGATGTTTTTTCTGCCATTTTGTGTTCATTTTTTTACTGTACGCGCTTCCAGAAAAAGCTACAGGTTCATTAGCATTCTTGAGCCGCTGAGAATCAGAGTAGTTACAGCTGCTATCGGCAGATTCAATTCTGAAGAACTGCATACACACAACAGACTCCAGACACTCGGAGGCTTTCATTCATGTCCGAGAGTGTCATGATTTATTCACAAGCAAGCAGTTGTGTTTGCATTTATAATTCAGATCGAAGTGACCCGCTGCAGAGAGACGATGACAACAACAGGAGCATTTAATCTGCAAGGTTGTTGGAAGTGAATGTTATGTTCAAAATATCTCAACAGTGAACTGTGAGCTCAGATTGAAAAGGCCCGAGGGACCAAGAAGCCACAAAGTCCTCCGCCAGTCGATTTGGCACACTGTTGGTTCGTGTGGTGGTTTTGCAAAGGTTTCCAGTTGTCTGAGGTTTTGAGGAGTCGTCAGTGAGAAGGTGCCAATCGACGACTCCTCAAAGGGGGGAAAGGTCAGGGCAGCAGGGACGGGCTACTATCAGACTTTCTGCTCCACCTTCCTGGTTACACTACTTACATTACTCCAGTTTGAGACAGAATAATCAAATCTTAATGAGGCGTTGAGGACTTGAGTGCTGTTCTTGACCAGTGCCGAGACTCAAGTTTAAAACAGAATGTAAATAATGCTAAGAATAATAAGAGCTAATAAGACAACGGCTGATATTCATAACTCTGAAGAACTAGAAGGACGCTCAGAGCTCAAATCAGGCCAGTAGCTTTTCTGTTATCATGCTGACAAACAAACCGAAAACATAACCTCCTTGGCGAGGAAGTTAGTTTGTGTTATTGTGGAGCTTCCCATAAGACTTAAAAGGCAGCAGGAAAAACAGAGAGTATTTTGTTCTCCTGTGGGACGAGCTTATGCTCCTTGAGATTATCACTTTCCCCTGCTGGGGGATTTGTCACTTATTCCTTGTGCAGCGGGCAAGCTGTTTAGTGACGCTTCCTCGGGGATACATAACACAACAGCAGACTGGGGACACTTTATTTGGCAGAGAAGGAAAATAACACAACATCGACGGCTGCTGGTCGCATCAGTGATACTCCCACTCAGCCCGTCTGAAATACACTCGCTGAATAAATCTCTAGTCTCTCACACACACACACACACACACACACACACACACACACACACACACACACACACACACACACACACACACACACACACACACTCTCTGAGCTGCCACGAACATCTTCCTCGCCATCATGCCATTCAGCACTCTCATTTCCGTCCAAAATGTGTACCAGTGTGTGTACCAGTGTGGTAAAAATTCAATTTCAAAAGCTGATAACTAGAATTTGTTTACATTTCAGTTAGTAACGCTTAAACGTTTCGGAATCGTACAGCTGGAGGTTCGATCTCTCTTAATTCATCCTCCTCTTAAAAAGTGTCCTTGAGCAAGACACTGAAGTCACATATTAAGTTACATGTACGTTACAATATGTTCTGAGTGTGGTTGAACCAGATGGTTGTTCTGGTGTTATGGGATATGAAAAAAAAGCCCCTTTAAACGTAGACACAAAAAGAAGAGCTTAAAAAGGATGAAATGTGTCCTTTAAAGTCCAGCAGCCGGATGATCAGTGAGCTACTTAATAGAGCTGTCACCCAGAGAGAATGACCCTAAACACGCAGTGGGCGAGGCGATTTAGAGCTGTCCCAGAATGTGAGCTGGTTTATGGGGTGTGTGGTCTGGTCTGAGAGGTGACATGGAACATTGTGTCCAAGGTGCTGCACAGCCGGACTCGAGGTCCTCATATCTGTGTCAGCTGCTCACAAATCTTCTCCAGCAGGTGGACGAATTCGACATTAATGTGCATTAAATATTTCATGGGTAACAGCGTAGTTAGTGCTACAAGATGCAGCAACATTGTGCTTTCTATAACATGGATTGCGGTGTATCTGCTGATATATATTTCACATTGAGTTTGAGAAAATAATCAATACTTTTAGTGTGGATCTCAAAACATATTTTATTGACGGAGTTTTATACCGTAATTGACTGGTAGTTCCTCACTCCGGCCGGTAGGGGGCTGAAATGGTCAACAAACGAAGAAGAGCGTCAAAGAGGGAGATAGCGGCGAAAACACACAAACAAAAAAGAAGAAGAAGAAGAAGAAAACTCACAAACAGCGTGTAACGTTAAAGGAGGCTTATTTTAACAACTCATTTTAGGGTTTAATGTGACAAAACCAGAGTGGGCGACTGTTGCAACATTGGGAAGACTAACCAAGAGGTTTGTTTGGTGAGTTTCATTTTATTTGTGTCGAGTTTGAGTGAAGTGTTGCAACGAGTTGACAAGGCAATTAAGCTGGTTTTAGTTATTAAGTGGAAGAGAGCACGCGTTGCATGCAGGTGTTACGTCAAAGTCAGTTCCTCGTCAAATTGTGTTTCACTGTTAAATTGATAGGCCCCTGCAAACGAAACCAATTGATTGCATTTCGTGACTATCTCACGAACTGCGAGGCCGTGTGTTGGTCCTGGAATTAGTCTTTTATTAGCCGTGGCATGATCGACAGGTGAAGCTGCAGGGGCATCTGGAGCCCGCTCGAGGTAAAGCGACAGCGGTTTCTCTGATTAGGGAATCGCGAGGTATTTAGAGCCTTAAGTGTGACTGACGGTTTTGATTGCAGGCTAGTTAGGAAGTGGAATGAGCAGAGAGACGGAGATTATGTGAGACGATGAGGAAAAGAAGAAGAAATCATCAAGGCTGACAGATGGAAATTACATCCAGAGTCCTTGTACTGTAATTATGCTCCACCCAAAGGATACTCTGTTCAGCTTTAACTGCGAATAAATGAGCAGCAGTGATAGGGGGTGTTTAATGTGGATGCACAAACAAAACATGTTATGCAATAGCCACAAGGCCATAGCTTTGTGTTTGATTGATTTTGAATTTGCTTGCAGGAAGCAACACAAAAGTCTAAAGAGTGACGTGTGCCTGTCAGACACAAAAGTCTTTTATTTTAAAAAAGTCTTTTATCAGACACAAAAGTCTTTTATTTTAAAAAAGTCTTTTATTTTAATAAGCAAAGTCTTTTATTTTAATAAGCAAATTTTAATAAGCAACACAAAAGTCTAAAGAGTGACGTGTGCCTGTCAGAGGCAGCCTGTAGTCTTGGTTTTTGTTTGCCAGAAGTATGGTTCCATGTTTCATGAGACCTGCCTGGTTCTCCTGATGTTTAGCTGAGGCCGGAGGAAGAAACTGTGCCACTTTGGAGGTCTGGTGGCATTTTCCAGAGCTGCGTTGCCCTTTTTAAATTGGTGGGACGATGATGGGATAGTGTCCAGTTGCCAGACGGAGGGAGCCGGTGGTGAAGCTGATGGGGAGATAACGAGGTCTTTCCAGGAGTCTCTGCAGGATGTGGATGTGCTGAAGTTTTAGGGTTTAATAACACACCTAATCAGGTGCTAGTTATGGAGCAGCAGGAGAGCTAACAGTTTACCACACTGTAAAAACTGTGATTTGCGTTAATTAATACCTCCTAAATAAATAATAGTAACCTAAACATAATTAAAATAGACAAATTCAACACATTTCTATTATTTCTTAATTACATTTTACTTAATTTTGTTTGAATAAAATCAGATATTCAGTAAATGTAAATCAATTTCACGCAGGTATTCAGTATGCAGAATATGTCGAAAGACTAAAGAGCTTCATTTTCAAGCCAAAGAAGCACAATGATGAAGTGGCTTCATTATTTCCTCCGAGTCATTACTTTCCTAAATGTTTCTGTAGTCAAAGGGACATTGAGGCTATAAGAGTGAGAGGCTGATAGAGGTCACAGAGCGGTTACTGTCCCTTTAAAATCCTCAGCAGCTAAAGAAGGTGATCCACTTTCTTAATCCTCAGACTTAGAATTAGTCTGTAGTTTGAGATCTGTGAGCTTCACTCAGCTGGCTTTTAATTTAGCTGATTCACTCTGCACGCGTCAACATCTCTCTGTTTTGTTTATTCTTCTGTATTGTTTAAACGTAATTACCATCCATGCACTGTGACCTCTCTGAGCTTTAAAAAATAAGAGATGTTCCTTATCGGGCAGACGAGCACTTAACTGATTAGAGAGGAAATAAAAGGGGGTAGATCTAAAAACCTTTAGGTGGACACTGCATCTTTTCTTTCTCTTCTGCTAGCAGCTTCTCTCTGTGTGTGTGTGTGTGTGTGTGTGTGTGTGTGTGTGTGTGTGTGTGTGTGTGTGTGTGTGTGTGTGTGTGTGTGTGTGTGTGTGTGTGTGTGTGTGTGTGTGTGTGTGTGTGTGTGTGTGTGTGTGTGTGTGTGTGTGTGTGCGCGTGTTTATGTCTTAGTCTCATGTGTGGTCATGTTACATCATTGTAAAGCCTCTCAGACTCTTCAGGTCCTTCATTATATGTGTGAGAGGATAAAGACCGGGCTGATGTCATTAGCTCTCTGCCTGACCATCTCAACTAAAGGTCGATCACTTATGAAACAACATTTCACTTATGAAAGGTTTGTGGATAATCAGAGATTTCATAAGTGCTAAATGTACATGATACAGGCCCATGTGATTATCAGATGTTTAACAGATGAAATGTAAGAAATAACATAAAACAACAACAATGTAATAAGGTGAGAAATCTATTGAATGTGTTCTTTCTGAATCTAAATACAAGTCAAACGGACAAATAAAAGAATTAACGAATACATATTTTTCATTCTCATGCATCTCTTGTCAGGAATGAATACAGAATATAATGTCTCATTTCATAACGTGTATTTCAGATTAGATAAAATGACTATGAAGGAGTAAACATGTATAATTATTGGATTATTATATGGACGGAAATAACTCAAGCATTATTTCAACCTGATAATTTCCCCTTTCAGACATTCCCTGGCTCAGTTTTCATTATCTATCCGTCTCCTCTGCAGACGTGATAGCGTCTCGGTGTTATTTTCCCTCTTCTCTCCAACAAACAATGTGACGGCGATAAGCAGAACGTCCCGGTTCCACTTGACATCTTTCTGAAGAGGAGTGAAAATGAATACCGCACGATGTGCCAAGCGTTCATATAATATAATACTTATCAGTCAGTCAGACGCTTTTCTTATCAAACTGTGTTATCATGCTCTAACAGCGTAACAACGACACACCACTGAACCGCTGCACAAGCAGCTGTCCCCTGTTGGAGCACTTCTTCCTGATATTC
The DNA here is from genome assembly GCF_910591455.1 of Pholis gunnellus. Lineage (NCBI taxonomy): Eukaryota > Metazoa > Chordata > Actinopteri > Perciformes > Pholidae > Pholis > Pholis gunnellus. Next base: position 13,543,855 of record NC_136549.1, on the reverse strand, counting down.
TGGAAATCAACGCTTGGATCAATGAACCTCCGGCAACCAAATGGACTTTCTAGTTTTGGCTCTGAATGCGAGACCACTTAAAGCGCCGTGAGGAACTTCACTTACTACCCACAGGAAGCTGCCGGTCAGGCAGCCGGGAATTGGACCCACCTCTGCTCTGACTCCTCGGATTTACACCCACAGAAAATGTGCAGCTGTTCCCTCCACACTGGTAATGTTTGTGTTTGAGAGATCCAGATGGCCATCACGGCTCTGGAGGCCATCCAGGTTATTGAGCACCAACATGCCTCCTGTTTTCATTATCACTGGCACCTTCTAGTGAGCTTTTAAAAGGGTTTATAAAGTCATAAATGAGTGATTTGTCAGTGGCAAATAAATCACATATCTATGACTTTATATATATACATATATAAATAACGAGCCATTAATAACCTAAACGTCATAAGGTTGTGAAAAATACATTTGGCGTTCTCCAGATTGCCTTTTTTTTTTAAGCTCTTTAATTCACACATTAAGTGTGAAAGAAATGAAAGGAAAAATCGACATTAAATGTCTTAGTGGTGCTAACACAAGTTTAAAACAGTTTCCATGCTGCTTGGCATGGATTCCACTCGTCTCTGAGGGGATGAAACAGTTTTTCTAAAAGATATTCCCTCGTTTGATGAATAAATCTCCCGTAGTTGTTCAATTAGGTTGAGGTTTATTTGACTGCGAACATACGATTCACATCATTTTCATGTAAGTTGTTTAACTGTAGATGATACCACAGGTGTGGACTTCCATAAGAGCCACAGTGGCCATCTGGTTTTGGTCATGAATGGTTTGGAAATTCAGCTGGTGGTGTTAACGCAGAAAAGTACAGGAGAGAAACAGAAGAGAGAGAGGTAAAAGTTGTATCTCTGCTTGAGCTGGATGCCAGCTATGTGCGCCTGCCAACGACTGTTCAAAGTTATGTAAAAGATTTGTGCAAACTAAAAAACAGCATCAAGACAGCATCAAGTTTTTTTTCCCCACATCTGCAAAGAGGCAAAGAAACGGCTACATCACTACAGCGATGGTCATTATTCTTATCTATATTTCTAAAACTCATCAAATATTCAGGACATCCCATCGCTGGAGAAGAGGGCTGCCTCTGAGCTGTGTGTGCTGCCTTTGATAGCAGATCACAGCAGACTCATACCACCTGAAATTACATCTGACAGGGAGGATTTTTTTACAATCACGTCGGGATTTCAGAGGTCTTAGAGAGAAGAAGCATCTCGATATTGGCTATTTAAGTTGCCTAAAAGACCTTTAAATGGCAGATTTCACAGCGGCCTTGAGAATGAGAGATGAGACAGGCAGAGTGATAGTGAATGGGGCTTTAGAGATTATCAAAAATGATTATTTTTACCTCGTAAATGTCCAGAAGTATTAGCTGCAAAATGTACTTAAAGTATCAAGTACTTGTTTTTCACAAAAAAAGGCCCCAGTGGCTAATATTATTAGATTATTAATACTGATATTAAGCCATATATGTTTGTGTTTTGGACCGTTGGTCAGACAATAAAGCAATTTGAATAATGTCATCTTTGGGCTTTTGGAATTTGAGACATTTTTAAGTTAAAACATAGTTTTAAGGCATCTTATGGACCAAATGATTTATCGTTTAAGTAAGAAAATAATCAACAGATAGTTAATAAGGAAAATGATCATTACTTGCACCCCTCGTCATATGTTTTAAAATCTTTTCTGAAACGTAACCACCACCAACAGCTGCTGCGGAGTAAAGAGTTCAATATTTCCCTCTGAAGAGTACTTGAGCGCAGTACTTGAGCAAATGCACTCTCCACCACTGCAAACCACATTCACAGAAACCACCAGAGACGAGAATCTGATTTAGTTCTCTAACCTGAATGTGTTACGGTCACATCTGCTCCTCTGACTTGGTGAGAAAAAAAAACTCGAGAAAGCCAGCATGTGACTCAGAGGAATAAGAAGCAGCTTTGATCGGTGACAAAAAAAGAAAAAACTGCAAAAACTCAAACTGCCAGGATGTGCCACTCATTAGGATTCTGATGGAGCTCATCACAGTGCTGTCGCTCCAAGATAATCCAACTCACAGCTGCTAGAGTTATATATTTTAGCAACAGAGGGGTTTTATTTGCAAAGAAATAGCCTCACATCTGGCCAATGGCCCTACTAACCTCCATATCAAATCAATGGCTGGTGCAGCGAGTAATTAGATTGCAGTCTGTGGTCGCTGTTTATTGCTAAAACTGGTGATGAGCGGACTTTGGGACACATGTTCACCCTAAATCAGACTGGATAGTTAGCCGCTGTGTGTTTCTGTAGGCGGAAATAGAACCGCGCTCTCTATGAATGTGATTATTATGGGCTGTGACATTTAATTCCCATTTGAGAACAAGCTGTGTTTTACAAGCAGGCATCTGTGACGATGCACAGTGTGATGATGGGATATTAGCTATACACACACAAATTACATTTATATGAGAATTATGAACCTTAAATTATGCTCACAAAGTCATTATATGTTTCTCCGGGTGTATATTGGTGTGATGGCACTCATCAGAGGAATAACATCAAATCTGTTGTTTTTGGCTTGAATTTCAGTTCCTTCATTTACACACTTGATCTGTGGTGTCTATTAAAAATGCTTATTTTTCACAGCATATTAAAGAGTCCACCATCTCCCCAGCAAGTGTTGACTCAAGGTAATTTGAATGACAGGCCGACTGATTGCATTCTTCCACTTTTGACCTCGTACCATTGTTGTTTATCCCTTATATAGAAATGATCTTCTTTGAGCTTTCGCTAATTTAAATGTGTGAATGTTTGCAGATGACGCAACAATCGCAACAACAGCAGAGTTAAAACTTCAGGCACATGAATATCAAAAGACTTTAAAATTGTTTTGCCTCCACAGCTCTGCTTGGGGCTAGCAGCTCAAGGCTACATTAGCTGCTACTGTAACACAACCAAATCTCTGACAGAACTGTCTGTGGTGGAGTTGCATTGTGGGTAATGAAGGCGCCAGGTTTTGACAAGTACGACCAATGAGTGGAATATAAAAGGCCATATCTCTGCTTCTGCTGCATCATTTTTTGACAATGTCATAGGAGTGTAACCCTAACACTAAATTGGAGGAGTACTCTTTAAAAGTGATGATTAAACGGGCAGAAAAGGGCAAATTGGTGTTAAATGCAGTGTGTATGTGCAGATATATGTGATGATTATGTAACTTACTTTGTGTGTTCAGTGGTCTAGTATATTAAATATGATGATGATTTATATAGGAAATCTTGGTAGACTATATGAAAAAAGAGATTTACTTTCTCATCAAATTGTTATTTGTGTGTGTTTATTATTACTTATTATTACATTCAATATTTCTAAAATCCTAAAATAAACATCTGGTTCTGTTGCTCTGTAGATCCAATCTATCAAAAGTAAAGATTTAGGAGGAAAGTTGTTAAAGTTTCTATTTACTTGTCATTTTCCCGTGTGTGTACTGAAACTCTTGGCTGAGATATAAAGCTGAGCTGCACCAGTTATTTGAAAATATCATTTTTGGAAGGAAATCAAGATCTTCTCTGTCTGCTTCAGAGAGGATGCTGGAAATGTGAGTAAAAAGAATGAAAGGTAAAGAAGCAGTTTAGTCAGTCACACACTACATGCCCCTGCTCCTTTGAACTTCTTTTCTCATTTACTCTTACATGTGTTTTTCTTTTTCATTTAATGTGCACGGTGGGTTTGAAGATGTTAGAGAGACCCTTTCTGTTCTCATTAAGAGAAAAAACGATTTGCATATTTCCAATTTAAGCTGCAATTGAAAGGCACGCACAATGTAAACCCTACAAAAACCACTGAGGACTTTCCTGTTTCTAGGTGAGAGTTTATTAAGCTTTTATACTGACAGCCAAGTTGTTTACCACACAAATATGACAAAAATGTGGATGTACTTTGGAATGTGTTGCATTTAAGGGATTTAATCGTCTCTGAATATTTGAGCTTTGGGATGAAAAACATTCTGAAAATACATTTTTGTTCATAGTGATGTAAGGAAATCAAGCATTTACATCACTGTCTGTGTATTATGGGTAACATCAAAGCCCACTTCTGACCTGCAGGTATCATTTAATTTTAAAAGATTGTAAAAGATGCTTGTATCTTTTCATTATTTAACTCAGCACAATGTTTTTCACCATTTCAATCTGAGGTTTTACGTTCCCCCAAGACTGCACTCCACCTACACTTAAGACAGTTACATAATGCTTTATAGGGCTTTGACGACCACATAAATGCTGTAAAATTGACAAAATAATGAAATGGGGCCGTGGACAATCCGTTGGAGTCCTCAACCTGAAAAAGCAGGAAAACGTGTAACCCTTGAGCTAAAATATGTGCATTTTGATCATTGTTTTTTTTACAATCTGTTGACGATAAAACATGTGATTGTGGACAATTTCCAGTAAATTAAACTATACTCATTTGAGCTGCAAGTAATGTTTACAGATCTCAATGACCTGCTTATGACCTGAACAAAAACAGGAGAACATCTGGCTTTGTATGAGCAGTCTGTGTGAATGTTGAGCTGTTTTTAGAACAAACTTTATGAGGAGATGGGGGCAAACCCTCTGATTGTGGACCAGCATTTCTTGTGGATTGAATCTCATTGGAGCGCCCCACACACTCTGACACTCTGAAGTGTCTTATGAAACTACACAGCCTGTAGTCAGAGCAGAGTCTCCTACCTGCAGCCAGCTGCATCCAGCCGCAGATCTTATACACGGTGCCGGTGCTGCAGAAGAAGAAGAGCGCGAAGCAGCCGATGCAGGTGATGACCAGCACCATGGACATGCCGATGAAGAAGGAGGCGGCCTTGAACGCACCGGACGGGATGGTGCTGAACTCGGTGAAGCTGCCCTGACAGGTCAAGTCCCGGGACAGCCCGTTCCCGATGCAGTAGTGGAACAGACCGAAGTAGCCCGCCTGCGGGGTGTCCATGCCGTCTCCGATCCAGTACGGCTGGATGAAGCACACCACATTGACGATGGCGAAGAGGATGGTGAAGATGGCCCACAGGACACCGATGGCGCGGGAGTTGCGCACGTAGTTGGTCTGGTAGATTTTGGCAGCCTCGGAGGCGGGGAGCATGGTGGTGGTCGTGCCGGGGGCCCCGGGGATCATCCTCCGGTCTGTGTGAAGGGGGGTCCGCTCGGTCCTCAGGATCAATGAACCTGTGCTCAGCAAACTAACAGCTGCCGCACCTGAGAGGCAAAAAGCACAGTGTTCTGCAGAACTTCTCGCTATTTTCGGATTTTATTAGATTTTTTTTCAAGACTTTATTCAGTCACAGCTGTTCCCACAGCATCACTGCACTCTCGTATCCATGGCGAGGTCAGATTTTGTTTTCGTCTGGTGTTCTCGGCTGATGTTCATTCATCACTCTCGCAAAAACGAAACGTGTGCTCCGGGCGAAAAATAAAAGCGAGCTTTTAGAAATCCATCTTCCATTCAGAAGCCCGTAGATTTTTACATTTGTCCTCATATGTATCTAAAAATGTCGCTGCCTGACTCGTGTCCAAAACCAGAGACTGTTATTGCGACGAACGGGTTCAGCTCTGTGATTCACTGAGTGAGATCTCGCTGAAATGGTGCGTCTGTGCTCGACGCCGGCAGACCAACAACCGCAGCTGAGATCCTGTAGTGAATTAGAGGAGGTGGAGGAGGAGGATAGCCTTGGCTATCGCAGGGCCAGCCCACATCCCTTAATCCCAGTCTGACGCATTATTCCAGTAACACGCGCGAAATCTTAAACAGACACAGTAGAGAACAACCACAGTGTACAGCAGCTAATACATGTAATGCTCCTATCATCACATTTATACCCCAATTGTATGAGCGAGGTATGGACAAATGCACAAATTAAAAAACAACAATACAACAGTATTTCCAGATGTTGCGTATACATTTATGCAGTTTTAGGCTTAGCATACCCTGCAACATATAGGTTCAAATATATTTTATCATGTGAGACCTGTATTAATATTATCTCCAGTTTTATGCACGATAAATAAAATAAAGCAAAGCACTTGCTTAATTATAATGTTTTAAATGTCAACATCTCCTATTGGGGCTATTCTGAAGCTGTATCATCACATCACACTATCTATCTAGCTGTTATGGAATTATGAGATAATATGACACTTTACTAAATTAAAGACTTAAAGTATATAAAAGCATCTTCTGTCCCTTTATTTCACAAATACCGAGTTTTAGAGCCATAAACTCCATTACCCATGATCCTTTGTGTGATTTGTGATTGGCTAGGAAACGGAAGCCGTCATTTGACGTAATCCGAAGGCGCGCGCGAAACTCTTGCGAGTGTGCTCGACTGTTTATTTGCGTTTTCAACATTTTAACTTTTAGCTTTTCACCGCGTTTTAAGTTTGACCCACATTTGATCATTATGTGCTTCCACAGTGTCCTGTCGTGTTCACAGTGAACAACTTCCGACAATATTCCTTGTTTTTGCGAAGATCGGGATGTCAGCGCTGTTGCACCATCCAGGATATGAGGAGGAGAGGCTGCAGAGGCTCTCAGAGCAGCTGCCCTGCAGAGAGCTCCAGGCGGGCATGCTGCTGTCGCTCATGGGGCAGGTACGGAACGTTAGCTTAGCTTCACTTAGCATGGTGCTTTAGGTTAGTTTACACAGATATGAAGTATTGTCTGTTAAGGTTTACAGAAAGTACAAGCGCAGCTTGATAGTCATGTTTAATGGTGGTATTATTAATAATAAAGCACCTTTTATGCACACACACTGCAGCTCAAAGTGCTTAGTGTTTAAAAACTATTTCAGACAAATATACATTTGAGTACAATAATAATAAAGATTAGGTTTAAATCCAATATAAAACTTTTTTTCAGGCTAAAACGGTGAGTGTACTCCCACACACACATTGAATACAGGAATATACAAACTACACAATGTACAGTAAAAATACTTTACCTTTAAAATCTTTCTGCTACATTTCTTTCTGATCAGTGTTGTGAATCAACAGTTCAGAACAATAACTTGTGTGCTTTTAATCGGACACATCTCTTGGTTCTTTGATGAGAAATACATATTTAGATACATTTGTGTTCTTTGTATGAGAATAAACTGGGAGAACTTGTTTGTTATTGATCATAATGAAATGTCACAATTCTATTGAGTACAAATGTACTGAATCTTGTTCTTTCAGCCACACCAGTACAGCTACCCGTCAGTCTTCATCTACGGTCATCGGTCCTCAGGGAAGAGTCACGTGATGCATATTTTGCTGAAGGAACTTGAGGTGAGAAGAGATATTAAAGTTCAGGGAACTCTGGGGATGAACGGCGTTAATCAGGTTTGAGCTGATGCTGTGTAAACCTTAAACAGACGCTGCAACAATAGTGCAAGCCTCCTCCAGACTGCTGAAAGAAATTGGTAATATTACATTTAATTGAAAGTGCTGAAGAATTCAGTTCCCGCAACACATTTTATTGTATTTCAGAAAAATCTCATTTCTCAGAGCACACAAATCTTTGAGTGCGTAGGCGTGTGTTTCCCTTCTTGATTCAAAATGTATGGACAGAATCACGAGGTGTTTGATTTAGATTCCTTCCCACCCTTTGCACCCACACTTTGAGCTTTTACCCCTCAGGGAGAATGTGTAATGTGTCTTTCTTGCCGACTGCAGTTAGAATGCTGAATGCATCGCCTCTTTACATCTTCTCAAACATGCTGTTTGTCCTCATCAAACAGTTTTCACAATGTAGACAACAAAATAACCAATTAAGGCTGCAACTAACTGCTTCATTGTCCATTAATCTGCAGATTATTTTCTTTAAAATGTAAAAAAATAGCAGCTCGGAGGTCTTTAAACTGCTTCTTTTGACCAATCAACAGTCCAAAACGATGAGATGTTTAGTTTACTAAATAAGACCCAAAAAAAATCATGACGTTTTTTCATTTGAGAAGCTGGAATCAGCAAAGATTTTGGCATTTTTGGTTTAAAAAATGGCTGAAATGATGGTGCCAATTAAGTTGTTTTTCAATAGATTAAGTGGTCCAATTGCCGCTGCTCTAATGAAACACCAAATTACAGCAGAGAAGCAATTTCAATATTTCATCAATGACAGGTTGTAATTGCTCAGTTTGCAGCAAAACTCAAAGGAGAGAACCAACACAATGTGAAGATATGAAATTGATTGTCTTTCCTCCTTCCTCCTCCTCCTCCTCCTCTCTGCAGCTGCCTCACGCCACAGTCAGCTGTGTCGAATGCGTTTCTGTTGCGCTGCTGTTTGAACAAGTCCTGCTGTCCTTATTTGGCGGCGACGCTGCCTCGCTGCTCCCCCGCAGTCCCTCCCTGTCCGACTTCGTACGCGTCTACAGGCAGCAGTGCTCCCAGTCTCCCGCCAAGCAGACGCGATACATAGTGAGTGTCGTGCACTTTACGCCCAAACCGCAAAATGTAATCCGTGACGCGTCATATTATTTATTCTTTGGGTTTGTCACTTAAGTGTTTGTACGATGATATGATTAGTAGTGATAACGTGTGCAGATAGATGCTAAACGAAGCTCCAGATGCGTTAGCTTTGAGAGAATTCGTGTGATTTTAAAAGTGAGCTCACATCATATAAAACACTAATGTGCCGTGATTAAAAACCGCCATTCACAACCTCTAGTTTATTGAATATGGATGTTGCAAAATAAGCTCAAATGTACACGTATATGTATTTTTCAGGTGATGGAAAAAGCCGAGCTTCTGAGAGACGCCGATGCCAATCTCCTCCCTGCTCTGCTGCGTCTTCAGGAACTGGTGAGGAAGAGCAGCGAGCGCTTTGTGTTTTTTTTATTTCAGGTCATTTTTTAGGTAACATGAGGAATATAAGTCGCACTAAAACGAGTCGAAATGATACGTGTATATACTGTATCACCTTTTCAGTTATTGTCTGTACTTTGTAGCTTGTTCATACAGTTTCATTCGTGAGAAAGTTTGGTATAAACATCTCTGGCTTCACCTTTTTGGATCTTTGCTATAATAAGATAACGTTTTTTGACATTTAGTCGTTACTTTGTTGCTGTTTTAATCACTGAATCATTTAGTCATTCAGTTTTAAAGTGATCATTTATTTTTTGGACTAAAAGACCAACATTAAGATCAGCTTAATTAAATCTGTTGATTATTCTTTCACTCGGCCCTAAAGCACAATGTGCAATAACCAATGTCAAATTATATTAATATTAAATATGTATTTTATTCAATTAGATACTATTAAAAAAACTAGAGAAAAGCATCAAATGCTTAAACAACGTTGTTTTCCACTTATCCATCGAGCACAAAATAAAATACACAGAACGTTAGATATAAATATATAAAACCCGTTAATTAAATTGGTAGCAATACCTGTAGCCATGGAGAATCCACTTGTTATACAAAACCGCTGTTACATGTTTATATATGTTTCTACTACATATTTATATATATGTGTTTCTATTTATGTGTCCTCCTCAGGTTGAGGACAACGTTACCGTCATCCTTCTCACTGAAATCGTCTGGGACAAGTTCAGACCGAACACCGGCTGTTTCGAGCCCCTTCTGCTCCATTTCCCAGACTACAGTAAAGGTATAATTGTTCACACACACACACACACACACACCCACACACACACATGCTACATCAGCCAGTGTCATGAATACACTGCCACCACACTGCATAATGGTGACACACGCTTGGCAGATGCAGTGTGAGATGTGAGATTTGTACCTGTGAGTTTGTCTCAACACTTACGGCAGCGACTGTGGAGGAACATTGCATTATAGAAACACCACTGTATGAATTCAGCATTTTAGAGGGAGTGAATGATTGTACTTGATATGTGAGAAGACATATTTCTTATTATAATAATCTTTTTGTATAGTATAGTGACGGAGGTTTGTTTTGTGTGTGTGTCTCTGTCCGTTCACGTCTTTGAAGGTGAGCTGCAGCAGATTTTGTCCCGGGACAAACATCCTTCATATTCTGCTGAGTTTTACTCGTCCTACATCAACATCCTGCTGGGAGTCTTTTACTCCGTCTGTCGGGACCTCAGAGAGCTGCGCCACCTGGTCAGACACACACACACACACACACACACACACACACACACACACACACACACACACACACAGACACACACAGACACACACACACACACACACAGATTTTTAATTGTTTTGATTTTCTTTCAGTCTCGCATCATTGATGTCTTTATTTTCTCTTTTCCACTAGGCTGCCCTCAACTTTTCAAAGTTCTGCCAGCCGTTAGCAGAAGGAAAAGGTAACGCGTAAAGAGGTGTATTCATTCATCTGACAGCTGATCAATATTTAAAGATACCTTATTTTACCCTTTTTGTTTGTGTTCATTTGAGGGATCTTTTCTATCACGTCGATGCCACTTAAGCTATTGAACTTTTCCATATTTATTTCTTCAAAGCTGCACCACCCTGGGGGGAAGCAGAACAAGCTGTAAACATTGACATATTATCACCGTGCACACACACAGACATATAGCAACATATTTGGTTCTTGTGTTTCCGTCGCCACCGTGTTAGGGCCGTACCGAACAGTTCGAAGCTTCGTTCATAATGTTGACACTCAAATTCTAAATCGACATTCAAATGCCGCACATCTCTTTTTGTCTTGTCTATTCGTTCTTTTTTTAAACCCGCTACTTCTGCACAGTTGCAGATACACTATTTGTAGAGTTGAGATTCCAGTGGTGACTGCGTTAGGATTGTGTGATCCAGACATTTCCAATAACTCCAGACAGCGTTGTCAAATACAAAAGTCAAAATGTATTGAAAAAGAAGATGGAGGTAATTATTTCCACAATGCACAACGTGTTCTTCAATCCATATTTGTTGATGCTTCCTCTTTCAAAAACAACATTTTCTCTGCAGTTTGCTGTCCTGCTCGCCGCGCACAAAAGGAGACGCTTACACTTATCAATCGGTGCAATCTAGCAGCAATCCAACGGCAACATAAATTACATTTATGCAACCACAAAAACAAGCTATTCTTTTCTTAGGGTGATGATGTCATGAAATAGGACGACTCATTGGAAAACCTCGGTAGAAGCTTTAAGTGTAGGAAAAGGAAGTTGGTGCAGCCCTGTGTTATAGTTGCATGTTTTAGGAGGTGCACGTCAGCTACAGTGTAAAGCTCAAGGTGAAGAATCGCTCCTCTTGTGGCTCTGTTTTGTTCCCCCTTCTGGGTCTTGTGTGACAAAAATATCTGGATCTTTCGCCTCGACACCTTTCGCATTAACACCTTATTATTTGATTCATTGTTTTTCCTCGCCTTTCTGATTACGTCTCTTTCTTTGCAGTAAATGTGGCTTTTTACACCAATGCTGCTCTGTTTTGTGTCTTCAGTGAAAGAGACCGACACACACAAGCTGTGGAGAAACATGGAGCCTCATTTGAAGAAAGCCATGCAGACCGTTTACCTGCGAGAAGTGTCCAGGTCTGTGAACCGCGTCACTGTTGACGTAACGACTCATCTTAGCGATTCTGCTTGTTTTGCCGCCTTCCGGTGAACCGATGCTGTGGGTAATTTTCATCATTGTGTTTCAGCCTTCAGTGGGAGCAGATGCAGCAGATGGAGGAGAAGGAGAATGGAGCCATTAGAGGTACTAACACACACTGAGCACTGTTGCACTTAATGACGTCACGCGACTGCAGAGCAGATGTTAAACTGGAAAAATCGTTGCCGGGGTGCAGCGACACCCTGGATTCATGTGAAATGTTTTGATTTTCTTAACAGCACATCAATGCATCGCGCTGAAAATAATCCAGATCTTAGGTTGCACTGAACATCTGATGTACTGTGTGAAAGTATGTTTAGTTTTGCAGACTCATTGCATTTATTCCCCCTCAGGTTTATCTGCTCACACTCATGTTGAGCTGCCTTATTACTCCAAGTTCCTGTTGATTGCTGCCTATCTGGCGTCCTACAACCCGGCCCGCACGGATAAGCGCTTCTTTCTAAAGGTAAAATATTGTTCTTTAAGGATAGAGAATGTTGCATGTTGTACAGATTGTGAAGCCCCTATAAGGCAATTTGATATTTTGTGATTCGTACAAATAAAAGTCTTTTTATTTGTGTCCCTCTGTTTCCTCCCAACAGCACCACGGTAAAATTAAAAAAACAAACTTCTTAAAGAAAAATGAAAAGGTAATCATCTTAACTGGTCACATTTAAGCTCAAGTTTCAGATTCAGCCTGTTTATATAGTACCAATATATTCTCTCAATGTATTTGCTAGACAAGTAACCATCTTCTGGGGCCGAAGCCGTTCCCTCTGGACCGCCTGCTCGCCATCTTCTACAGTGTGGTGGACAGCAGAGTCGCCCCCACTGCCAGCATCTTCTCCCAGGTCAGTTGGTCGGTTGGCTGCTTCAGTCACATTTAGTCCCTTCACATTTACATAATGTTGTTCCCTACTTCACTAAACATTCAGATAACGGTGCACAGATACAGTTAACTGGCAAAAAAACAACCTAGAAGAGGCTCCTCAGATTCCTTTGACAGAACTTTGTTTGACACTTTATCACTTTTGTTTGTACATGTTGTTTTAAACTGGTTCTTTTTTACAGCTAGAGAGTCTCTCTGACAGTTTAAATTCCTCATGATGAGGACAGTCTGTGAAGACTAGACTCGTTAAACTGAGCTCTATGGTGGTTTAATTTAGCCCTTTATTTAGTCCAGTGCTTGTAATCTTTCTCTATGATTGTGACTCCCGAAGTTAGCTGTAGGAAGTCTCATGGGTCTCTAAAGAAACTTATTTAATTTCACGCTTTTTTCCCCCATGTGCAAGATAAGCGAATGAACACTATAATGATCAGAGGATTTTAAATGAGTTTTTTTCTCATTTCTAGGTGCAAATAACACATTATTTCATGTTAAATCAAGCCTAATGACCACAGTGTCTCAGATGAGAGTTTTCTACCCATATGGTCATGAGTTTCGGGAACCGCGGCCAAATGCCGATCTATTTATGGCCACGAGCATGAAATGGTTTTAGGAAATTAGGCTCGACCCGTATCTCGATCATTTAGTGCCTCTGCATCAAAGTGAGGAGAAGCTGTGCTGAAAGAAGTGGAGCAGAGAGCCACTTCATGTTTCCCCTCCATTCTCCATTTAGATCTCCTCCCTGGTGACCTTACAGCTGTTGACTCAGGTCAGTCATGACGACCAGCTCGATGCCCCAAAGTACAAATGTGCCGTTTCCATGGACTTCATCTGCGCCATCTCCAGGTGTGTGTGTGTGTGTGTGTGTGTGTGTGTGTGTGTGTGTGTGTGTGTGTGTGTGTGTGTGTGTGTGTGTGTGTGTGTGCGTGCGCGCGCATGTTAATACACGAGAGACGAGACTGAAAGCAGAATAATTCAAGTAAATCAAGCTTTTTATAGTTTTCAGAGGATGTGTTTTGTGTGATTTATCTTCCAGGACGGTGAATTTTGAAATTGTCAATTACCTTTATGACTTCCTGTGAACCTGCTGAGAGTACAAGAGAGAAGACGGCCAGAGACGTCGAGACAAAAGAGGGATTTATACATTTAAAGACGAGCCAAAGGAAGAGCTCAGACTATTGTCGGGAAATATCTACAGGACTGTTAATCCAATTATGTCGCTGCCCCCTTGTGGCTGATACATGAGCTTCTTTGTTCTCGTCTCCTATGACTGTCCATGTTAGATATTTGCATTTGTATAAAATAAATGTCATATTGGCAATTTCGCTTCATATTTATATTTTTTGTTGTTAAAAGCCTCTGTTAAGTTTGTTGAGTATTCAAAGGAAACATCCAGAGTTTTCCCTCTTTTAACACAAGAAACCAGTTCATAATCTGGTTCATCCTGCTGAAAATAAAGGGAGGAGAAAAGATGAATATGATGCAGGTTTTAGCATTTTTTTATCTGACACAGAGCGACCGTGGCACCATGAGGGTGAATCATCGTCCTTGCTCAAAGGGAGGATTTGGTTCCGTGATGCGTCACCTTTGTTTACTTTGCTGTATGAGGATGAATAGGGAAGTCATAGGATACTGAAACTGTAATGGAGACGATAAACAAGCTTTTATGAAGATGTATTGTGTAAAAACAATACGTTTACCCGTCCTCCTTTAGCCACAGCCTTTACAAACTAGACCAGTGTTGCAACCTTTTGGAAAATTGAAAGAATTGTTGCAGATTTCTTTTAGATCATGCTAATCTGGTTATTAAGATGTAACATGCCGTCCTCAGGTTGATACTTTAACACCCACTATTTAGTATTTATAGGGAGTATATAAACATTTGATAAATGGCTTACGACACACTAACGAACATAACAAAAGTAATTAAAATCTGTATTTAGAGCAGCAAAACATTCAGTCAATGAAACAAAAAAAACAAACCTTAATTTTGAACTTTATTTAAAACTTTAAAAAAGGTTAAAAACATTTTATTTTAACGGTAAACATTTGAGAATCTGCGCACTCGTAAAACACTTTTACCTGTTCCTGTATTTTACAGCCTTTGACTTAATCAAATTAGCATAAAGATGTTAAAACACACTTCAGAGTCAGACAAGAACGGGAAAAAAGAGATTTAAGTATTTCGATGCAGAGGGGCTCAGACGCTGGAAAGAAAGAAAAGATTTGGAAAGCATTGAGTGCATATTATATCCACTCTGCTCCATTATCTCCCTCTTTTATCCCTCGTGGACCGATGAGGGATCATCGCTCAAAGGTTGGCTGCATTTAAAGTGCACACGTGTCCCTGTATTAGAGATGAGACATAGGACACGTCGGTGTCTGCAGCACACTGGAATTATAGTCGATCTTAATAGAAATCTCAGTCTGTAAATGACCTCTTCACCAGAGGCCATGATGCACTGAGGCCTTCGTGTTAAACCATCAAGGAGGATGAGGTAGTGGGACTAAACGCTGTGCCTCCTGTTGTGGATCATCGTCATGATGTGGGTGAGGTCCAGACTCTTTATCATCACCTCCATGAAGTCTTCATCACTGCGCGCACCGGCCACAAACTCATCCAAGGAGAGCTCGCCTGTCGGACGGGGAAGATTGTTTTTAAAGACATTAAATATGTGCAAAAGAATTTTGTAAGAAAGGTTCAAGGATGGTTATTGCTCATCTGTGTTTCCTGACTCAAGACAGCACTGCAGCTGATAAATGTCAATCTGTGATTAATTACTTCCTCAATCTAACTAGTGCCAGAACACACTCACCGTCTCCATTTATGTCAATCCTGTCAAACACGCGGTTAGTGAAATCCTCAGCGGATGTTTCCTGACTTTCATTCCCATTGATCGCACGGATGGCCTGCAGGGAACAGAGTGGAGGAAAAAAATCAATGTGCCCATGTTGAAGCTGCAAGACTTGCTGTAAAATAATAAATAAAATCCAGTGTCACTGACTGCACCTTTATGATGTTGAGGAGCTCGTGTCGATCGATGCAGCCGTTGCCGTCTACATCATAAAGTTTGAAATACCAGCGCAGCTTGTGCTCCATCTTTCCCCGCATCACCAGGCTGAGAGCCGCCACATACTCCATGAAGTCGATGTAGCCGTCCTGCAGAAAACAAGCGGGCAGATGAGGCCTGGTGTGCACCCTGCAGTTACTGGTCAAACGTCAATAAACTATCATGCATGACCGTCTGCTTATTATTAAACTATTCAAAGTGATAAATCAGCCCCCCCGCCCATCCATAAAAAGATATCTGTGTGACATAAAGCATGCCATGACGGAGGATTAGATCCAGGGTCTGTTTGAACAACAATCTTGGCATCAAAGCAGTTGTCTCACAGATAATCTCTCAGTTTAAATCATGCAGAGAGATTGCCACTGCCCTTTGTGAGCTGAAGGGGGAAGGACTAAATATAGCTTCTCAGAGACACTAAATTAAACCGATCTGAAGGCCTTGTTGCTGGAAGGTCACTGCTTTGTGAGGACGTTTTTAGGAACTTTCCTGCTCTTGACCTAACTTTAGGTCTAGCCTTAACAAACTGTTCAAAAGTCAAGGGGCGGATCTTGAGTGTTTTTGTCTTAGAGCAAAAACAATTGCTTGATTAACGGATTAGTCGATAAATAATTTGCCTCATTGTGATTATAAAGTAATCATTTAAAGTGGACATGTCATGCTCATTTTCAGGTTTATTTTTGTGTTTTAGGTTTCTTGTAAAACTTGTTTAGATGCTTTATTGCTCAAATAAAACCTTTATTTTTCTCATACTGTCTGTCTGAATATACCTGTATTCACACTGTCTAAAACGCTCTATGTTAGCGCCTGTCTCTTTAAGGCCTTTAAGGCCTCTTTGGAGGTATTGATTGACCTACTATACTAATTAAAAAGGAATGTCAACAAAAATAATTTGAGAAGTAAACATTTAAGTTTTTCTTCTTCTTCTCGGTCAAAAAGGTATTTACATTCGTACGCTGCTGATTGTGTTTGTTATGATTGACTTTCTCTCTTTACGGTCGAATAATAAGAAATAATAAAAAGTGAATCTCTCTGCAGTCAAAGTATAAGCCCTCCTGAATTCAACTTTGTAGGTTAAGAAAAAATCGCAGCATCTTACCTTGTTCATGTCAAAGGTGCGGAACATCTGCTCTATGTAGGCGTTGGCCTCCAGGTCCAGCCCTCGCAGCCCGAAGAACTGCTTGAACTCGTGCAGGGTGAGCTGACCCGAGGGGCACTCGGTCATGAACTTCTTGTACCAGAGGTGCATCTCCACCGCCTGCAGGTCGTCCACGGTGCTTCCTGTCGAGTTACCCATTTCTTCCTGACACCTGAGGGAAATAGCTGGATGTTTTTTTTATTTTGCAGCTGGTGCAGAGACCGCTCAGCCCAAGTGGTCTACTGTGAAGCGGAGGTTATCCGTTTTCACAGTCACACAACAACGGGTCTCAGGGTGAGAGGAGCAGCTGGCGGAGGCCTTTTGTAGCCGTCTGTGTTTTCGGGGGATGAGGCGGTGCCCTCCCCTCTGTGTCCACCTTGGGTTTAATCACTGCCTTGTAATCCAGGAGAACATGCAGATCATCAGCATAATCGCCTCTTTTAAAAGGGCAGGTTGACTATTTCATCTCCGTCCACGTTTAGCGTGAGAACCGCTGACAAACACAATGCAGCTCTCATCCCTCACGTGGAGACACAGGACATCCATCACAGTCATGCATCTGAACCGATGACTCACCTCTGAGTGGTGCAGCTGTAAAGCTATGCACACCATAAAAACACCTCAGCAGATTAACTATTAATAAATAAAAACATTTAGTTGCTGCTCTACTTGTTTCATTCTGTAAATAAAAAAAGAGAGATTGCAAAACTGTTTCGTAGAGACTTTTATTTGGACACCACAGTTTAAAACTAAGAAGATGAGCCGTGGCTGATTGGTACAGTAACAAAGTGAAAGTGAAAAGTGAAATTAATATTAAAAACATGCATAAAGCTTTTCAATCTCAGAGTTGATACAAGAAACCAGGGAAATACTAAATAAATCTTGTATTAGTGGTATTCAGCAGCTACAAGTGTCGTTCATGTTCAACAGTGCGTTTTGTACGACTTGCAACTTGTGTTATAAGTCACATAAAAACAACATATTTATATGTTAGTGCTTAAACTGAGGTCTAAATATGCAAAAAATTAAAACATGTGAATCAATACAAAAGTAAAAATAAAAACGTCATTAGTAAATGCAGCCGTGGAACATTTTAAAGCAACATTTCACTTTTCTTTTTTTTCATTTCTCATATCAGTTGCCTCTTGAATACATTCACAGGACGAGCGTTAGGGTTTCATTCCGGCAATACAACTTGCAAAGCAGAAGTATACGTTTCAGATAATCACAGGAAAAAACCCCCACGGGAAGCAACATCTCCACAGGTGCAGCCAGAGTGGCTCATTCCATTTATCAATACCACAAAAGGTTTGGCCAAAATGAAATGTGGTGTATGCTTCAGACAGGCACAGATGTAAAAAAAAAACATTTGAATAAAAAGAAACTTCCTCTGCTGTAGTGCAACAATGTGATATGGAAAATACACACATATTTGACTCTAGTTTGCATTACAAACATATTTGCATTAACAGTCATATCAGATATTATTATCAGAGATAAGAGTGATGAATGGCAGCAACAGGGTTTGTTCACCATTGTACCTCACAAACAGCCTTTAAATGTAGTTTCCAACATTTTGGAAGAGCATGGAATACACATGTTATGTAATCACATGTCATAATAAAACACAAGTAAGACGATGTAACAAATAGCTATGTTTATAGAGCATAAAAAAGTAAAAAGCTTGGATTTCTTTAACTTAAGTAAGGCCTCATTTTCCTTCTTCATATTAAGTTTCCAAAAGTTCACCCCTTCCGTTTCAGTTGCAGTCTTTGTTGTCGTCTTCATGTCTAGACAGACAAAGAGTCACTGTGGCTCCATGTGAGAGCACGGGCCGATCTCTCTGGCACCACCGGCGGCACTTTTCCTCTTCCCCCAGTGCAGGTGTCTGTAGATGGAGTCAAACACTGACACCGTGTAGCGTGCAAACAGGGTGGTCCACCTCACTGCGTCCACCATCCACTGCACGGAGCGCCCTGCAAAGGCCACAAACACTGCGGTGTAGTGAACCAGCAGCAGCAGACTCCTCCCTAGCTGCCTGCCTTGGTTGATGATCCGGTTGACTGCTTGGTCGTGTGGTGCCATCCTTATTTCTGTCTTCTGACTTCTGCCAGATGTAGAAAAAAATATTTTTCGTTTTTTTTAATGTATATTTATACGCAGATACTCCCTAGAAAGGAGTAGATGCCTGCGAATTTGCAGACGGTCCCTTAAATACGCGAATCCAGGCTGTCCAATCAGAGCAAAGGAAGTTTTGTTTCCGGGAATGTTTTGGTGATGTGGCTATGCTCTGCCTTCCATCCGAGGATATATATCACATAAAAAGCAGACACATTCACCTGGGAAGCAATAGCACAGGTGAGTCAAAGGTCCTTAAAAAAACACACCACTTACTGAGCTGTGTTAAAGAGTTGTCACCCACGAAGAAGAACAACTCATCGAAGCAGGATTTAAACAGTCCTTCTAGGTTAGTGACCAGCGTTAGCTCGCTAAGTAGCATTAGCTAACTTACTGTATCGTGGAAAGTAAACACCGGATGTTTCCCCGGATTATGCTGCTCACGCCGCCGTTTCTTAATCTTTTAATGCGCCTCCATCTTTTTGGAGGCGTCGCTGTCCAGCCGCTCGGGAAAGTTTGCCGTCCATCTTTTTCGCCTTAGCTAGCTTATAATCTTTGCTGTTCACAAAAAGGGTGACGCAGCCGCAGTGAGTGTGTTCGAGCAGGTTCGGGTAAAGTCGGCTCTGACCGGTCCGGCTCGGAGGAAAATTGGCTAGGGAGTGTCTGCCAATCTGTTGCTTTTTTTTTGTTGTTGGAAAAAAAGTAATACAATTGAGAAAGATATGTGTCAGTATAAATCCAGGTTGTATAGTTCATTTATAGAAATGGTTCTGAAAAATCCCCAAATATTCTAAATCTTGTAACATACATATACTATTTACATAATATCGCATACATTTGTATGTTAATCTTCAGTTTATTTTCTCAATTATTTGGCCTATGATATTCTGATTTTAAATATGCTTAAGACTATGTGTATAATCACACCTTGAGAGGACGTGTCACTCAGCGTCGGGCAGCACCTCAAGCTGTTCTTGGCAAAGACAGTAAATGTGCACACATCCTTCATTATATACTGTGTATTACAAACACACGGCTGCTCTGTGAGTAATGTATTCTGCTCATTGATGGAGGACGTTGCAGAAAGTCAATAGTTAAACATTTCCACTGTTTTATCTACGGGGAACAGAAGAGGGCTTGCGCGGGTGTGGCAAAGACATAGAATTATATGCCAGATATTGATAATGTTACTTTTGATATGTTTCCCCCTCACAGAGCCATCTTTATGTTCAGCCGTCTGGCCACAGTCCTCCAGGAGCTCTCTGGAGAGGAGGGCCCAGATGGAGATCCGCAGGTGAGAGAGCAACACATCAATTATGACAAATTAAAAGAGTATTTGCCAAGGCAGCTTCAAAGGGTATTTCCTCCATTTCCCATAATGCTTCTTTTATTTGATCACGAAGCTATAGAGGATCTTATATTATATAGCTGTTAAACTGGTTGAACAGGTCAAACTGATCATATCTGTTTCCTCTAAACAGGGCGTGCTGGTGCCTCAGCTCCCTGCCGGTGAGGGCCCGGCTCCTGCGGAGTCTGAGGCCCCCGAGGAGGCCATGGAGAGGCTGGCTCACCTGGAACAACTGGTGGTGCAGCTGAAGGAGTTCATCCGAGACAAAGACTCTCAGCTGTTAAACAAAGATGCACGGCTCAAGGTGAATAACGTGTGTGTGTGTGTGTGTGTGTGTGTGTGTGTGTGTGTGTGTGTGTGTGTGTGTGTGTGTGTGTGTGTGTGTGTGTGTGTGTGTGTGTGTGTGTGTGTGTGTGTGTGTGTGTGTGTGTGTGTGTGTGTGTGTTTTCTATCAAAAGTCAGTTATGTTCTTGGTGTCAACTAATGCTTTTTGTGCTTCTTATCTACAGAACGAGAAAGAGGAAGCTGACGCCCGCTTCACCAAACTCAAAATGCAGGCCAAAGCCAAGATGGTGGCGCTCAACAAACAGATAACAGAGTTGAAAGGACAAGGAGAAGCAACAGTAAGTTTAAATGAAGCCAAATAGCCTCAGCCTAACAAATCCTCCTACAACAACGATCTTATACACGTTTTTATCTGACTCGAACGTCTGTTTTGTCTACAGCAGAGTCCAGACAGCTCTTTCACAGGAGCTGCAGTCGAGGAGGAGCTCCAGGAGCTGAAGAACAAGCTGAGTGAGGAGGAAGCCAAAAGCAGAGAGCTCTGGGAGCAACTCCAGACCACAGAACAGATCCTTCAAGAGAAGCAGTCTGCCCACGCTGAACAGGTGACATATCTGGGTCTCTCATTACATGTAGTCGCACTCTGTTAACAAACGAGGACTTTCAATGATTTGTTGTGTTTTTTTTTTTTTTTTTTTCAGTTGGGGAAACTGCAGGCAGTGGTCTGTGAGAAGGATGTGCGATTCCAGGAACAGATCCAGACACACGAGGAAGAGCTGCTGAGGGTCACGACGCAGTCTCAGCGTGACGGCGAGCTTCAGCAGGTAAAAGACCCGTCAGATCTTTAAAAAAGTGTAACACTTTATTCTGAAAATAGTTTGAGCTAAAACACATTATTTAACTACAGTTTCATAACTGGCACATAACTCAAATGTGCCTCTGTTCCTCTGCTCTCGAGGGGATAAACACAAAACACGTTTCAGGTTTTCCACTCGTGAAAGGGCAGATGATGGCCACACTTCACAGATAAATCCATTGTTTGTGCGATGATTTGGTCTCTTTGTGTTTGCTTGTCCCAGGCCCTGCATGCAGCGCAGAGGCGTTGTGAAGAACTCGAGGAGGCCTTAAACTCTCGGTCCCAAGTGCTGGAAATGCTGCAGGAGGAAGTGAGCAGTGCTGATCAACAAAAACAGGTACAGAACCGGAAGCACTGGACGCCATTTGTGCAGATATTTGTAGTGTGTTGGGTTAGAGACTGTTGTGCATGTTGGCACATATTTACAGATGCTTCAGTTGCAATGAATAGTGCTCCTGCTTGATGAAAAGAAAGCTGCTCAAGCAGTCACACCCTTATCTTATGCATTGTTTGGCTGAGCCACACACACGACACACCCACTCATGTCCTCTTTCTTCTTCTCTCCGTCTAAATTTCTGCTCAGATCTTGACTGTCCAGTTCCGGCAGATGGAGCAGGAGCTGGCCGAGGCCGTCAAGCGGAGGGAGGAGGAGAGGCAGCAGTGGGCCGAACAAGCCGGCAGGGCCGATGCGGAAGTCGCAGCCCTCCGAACCAGCCTGGAGGACTTTGAGAGAGAGAGGACGGAGGCGGCGGGGCAAGAGGGCGAGCTGTCCTCCCTGAGAGCGGCAGAGCATGTTGGTCGGGAGGCTCTGGAGAAGGAAAAGACGGAAGTTGCCAGATTGGAGAGAGAACTGGCTCTGATGAAAGAGGCCGAGCTCGCAGCCGTCCAAGCGAGCCGCGACGCTTCAGAGAGCGACAGGGCGGAAATAGTTCGGCTGGAAAGTGAACTCGCATCCACGAGAGAGGCAGTCGTCCATGCCAGCCAGGACGCCTCAGAGAGGGAGGAGGCAGAAGTTGATAAGCTAGAGCGAGAGCTGGCTTCGCTGAAGGAGGAACATCAAGATGCCCAGAAGAAGGCTGAGATCTTGGCTGAAATTTGGGGACCTCTGCGGTCTCTGGCTCTTGAGGAAGCAGCCGAAGACGTCCCCCTCCCTGCTGACCTTTCCCTGTTCCTGAACACTGTGCAGTCTGTTGAGACTCAACTGACGAGGCTGAAAGATGAACGCAGTGAGAGAGAGGAACATTGTGTCGAGCTCACCCACACCATGGAAACCCTTCAGGGTATGAAACTGTTCGTTTATGAAGTTCAAGCACGTGAAACCTTTTAGTTTCATCGAGATGTTTAAATATGAATCTCTGATTTTCAGAACAACTTGACAGAAAAACCTCAGAACAGGAGGAAACCACTGCCATGATACAACATCTGCAGCATCAAACCATAACGGTCAGTGCTCAGAACCCATGAACACCTGGTATTATTACATGATCTGTGTATGGCATTTAATCAACAGGCATTCAAAATACGTTGTTGACAATGTGAGCCCTCCAAATGTGGTCTTAAAAACACAGAAGCAAGTTTCTGCTCAACGCCAGAATTGAGCAACTTTTCTTACTTGATGTAAATTCTAAAGGAAATTTTAAATAAGCTCCTTGATACTCTGCAAGTCTTATCATCTCAGCAAAGATTTAACTTCAAAGTTTATCACTGCCTTCGTAATGACTTTCTGTTTTTCTGTCTCTGTGTTTATACGATCAAAAAAGGTGTTGGAAGCGTAAGATGTGGGACTGGAGGCTTAGTATAAGCTGAGGTATAAGAAGTTAAAGTAGTTCTGAGTAGTCTGTCTACAAAGTCAGACAAACGTGTCTTTTTTATTGTACCTCTTCTTTAAAATACATTTCGAAGAACTTTTATTTTGAGAGCAGGTCAGTCAGGCTGGTCCTCTACACCTGGTCCAGGGTCACAACATGTGTCTGGTCCTGGTTATGTTCCTCTGGACAGATGCAGGGTCACAGACAGACTGTGGCTACTGCGCCTAATCCCCTCTGCACTGATCCAGTGTTAGGACTGACCGTCTTATCTAACGTTCACCTCACGCTACAGCCGTGTGTGCTGCTGATATAGATTTAAGATCAATCATAGAAGCCATACAGAGCTTTAAAAACAACTTTCTGTACAGGAAATTATCTCCAGTAAATGTTTAATCATGAGATCAAAAAGCTTTAATCTTGCCGAATATCTTTTTTTGTTTCAGGCGTCTGAAAGGGAAGATGAGACTGAACCATCGGCAGAGGAATCATCTGAAGCTAATGAAGGTACAAAAACTGGATTCGTACTCCCAAAATAAAATTCATACATAACGTGGAACATAATGGTTAAGATCAGTACACTCACTCACACACTCTAAAAGGGATTCTGCTCTGTCAGAGGTGTTTGTTTACCTTTTATGCAGCTCTTATTTACAAGGATACTCTGTATAGGGACAACATTACATAACTTGACATTACTGAGTGTGAGGCAGTGATGAAAAATATATATGGACATTTACTTAAAATACAAATTTGAAGTTTTTGTATTTCCTTTGTACTTTACTCTATTAATACTAAATATAATCAACAAATAAATCATGATGCTTCAGAGCTGAAATGATAAGTCAATCGACAGAAAATGAATCAGCAACTATTTTGGTATTCATTTAAACTTTTTAAGTAATTTTTCCAGCAAATATTTTTCTAATAACTTACTCCTTTTGTTGACTTCCACAGCACACTTACTGGAACTGGAGCAGCAGCTTTTAGAAAAAGACAACGAGCTGGTTTCCTTGCGGGAATCCCTCAGACTGGCTAACGAGCACAGCTCCAGTGGGGATGCATCATGTGAAACCTACGATCAGACTCCAGATCAGACTCAGGATGCCAGTGCGGCCCCCCATGACAGTTCCGCGGCCCTTCCTGACTTCACGGAGGATACACAGGAAGAGGAGACCACCTTAGTTGCTGAGGACACCTCAGTCCTCTCCATTTCTGCTGATAATGAGAGCAGCCCTGAGCTTATTGGAGACCAGCCCGAGTCCCCAGAAGAATCCAAAGGGACCTCCTCAGATGAGATGGTCGCCAGTAGTGATTCAGAGGTGGCCCACAGCAGCTGGACGCTCCTAGAAGCTGTGAATCAAGATGGAGGCCAGGAGTGGCCGTCCATCATGCAGGACTTTGGCCAGCTGCAGCTGCAGTCATGGGAGGCGACGAGCATGGAGCAGGAAACCTCCATGGTTCAAGTCGAGTCCTCCTCTGTCATCATCCGAGAGACGGTGGAAGTTCATGTAACTCAGCACGGTTCTTCCACCGCAGATGGTGACGTGGCCTCTGGTCAGGTCTTCGCTCAGGCCTTAGCTGAGGAGCTTCAGAGGAGGTACAGTGAGCTCTTGGCTGAGCTTCAGATGCTCAGAGAGGCAGCTGCAGAGTCACAGGAGAAAATCAAGAGTCTGGAAGATGAAACGCAGTCCCTTACTGCTGCAAAAGAAGAGGCCGAGTCCCAGGGCAATAGTTTTATAGAGGAGCTTAAGTCAGCCAGAGAGGAGTTGGACAAGCTCTCTCAGCAACTCAGCTCCGTGGTGGAGAAACACAGTGTTGAAATGCAGCTTCTGGAAGATCAGATAGATATTTTAAGCACTGAAAGAACAATTAAGGAAGAGAAGATCCAGGCCCTGCAGACTGATCTGGAAATGGCCCACCAAGCTTTCTCCGAGCAGGAGGGCCAGGCCAGGATGCTGAGTGCTCAGCTGGAGGACAGAGAGCTCCTCTCCTCCGAGCTGGAAAGGAGGCTTCAAGATATGGAAAGCAGCATGCTGGAATACTCTCAAACATCAGATATTAACAATGACACTCTGTCAAAGAAGGACATGGAGATCAGCGAGCTGCACGGCCGTCTCAGCCAAAAAGAGCAAGAGGTGATGGAGCTCAACGACAGCATGTCTGCTAAACTCCTCCAAGCAGAAGAAGAGAAGTTCCAGACAGACGGGGAAGTCGGTAAACTGAAGGAGCAGATAGTGGACCTCGAGAAAGTCAGGGACGAGAAACAGAAAGTGAGTCCTGAAGACTCAGCCGCTCATGTGGATGATGAACTCGTCTGTGTGCGAAAGGAGAAAGGAGTGCTGGAAACCCAGCTGACGACCACAAAGAAGAAGTTGCAGGCTGCGCTTGTGCAGCGCAAAGAGCTCATGAGGAAGGTTGCCGATTTTGAGGTAGAAGCAAAGAAACGGACAGAGCGAGATGAAACGGCAAAGGGAGAAACTCCTACAGACGTTCCTGAGGTAGAACAATCGAGAGGACATGACATTCAGGAAATGGAGGCTAAAGTCATCGAACTCGAGGAAGCTTTAAGATCCAAAGAAGAGGCGGTAGAGACCCTTGAGCTGAAAATCAGCCAGCAGGATCAAGTTCTCACCGAGACGCTCGCTCTGAATAGAAAGCTAAGTGAAGAAGCTGCAAACTCTCAGCAGGCGGACGGTTCTTCTGAAACAACTGTGTTGCAATCCCAAGTGGCCTCTCTGGAAGCAGAGTGTGACACCCTTCAGAAGAAAGTTCAAGATGCCCAAGAGTCTCGCAAGGAAACCATCCGCAAGGCAAAAGAGAAAGACAGGCACCACCGGGAACAGCTGAAGCAGCAGAAAGAAGAACACGGCGAGCTCGTGGAACGTTTTGAGGTGCAGAGCGGCGAGCGAGAAGAGCTTCTGGCCAAAGTGAGAGAACTAGAAGAGAAAGTGAGCGCTGAAAGAGAACCTCGTCAGGAGACCAAGCGACTGGCTGAAAATGTGGCAAAGCAAGCGGCGGGTGATTGGGTCCAGGAGGACTGGGTGGATTTTGCCACATCGGAGACGGATTCGTCGCGGCCACATTCCAGCGACCCAGTTCAGCATTTTGCGGAGCAGTCTGACGTCCTCTCTGCACAAATGGAGGAATCTGTGAGAGCACTCAGAGACGAGATCCAGACTGTGCGGCTGGCTAACACAGAGCTCGAGGAGAAGCTGCAGGAAACCCACACCAGTTTGTGTCTGAAAGAGGCTGAAGTATTGGAATTGGGCAAAGAGCTACTCGCTCTAAGAGAAAAGGAAAGGCAGATCGATGCACTCTCAGAGGAAATTCGTGATCTTAGAGAAAAGTATCAGCAGGCGGAGTCTTACGCTGAATCCCTGAAAGCAGAGATGGAGGCCGAAGCAGCAACTGCAGATTCTACTTCCTCCATCACAGCTCTTCAGACCGAAGTGCAGGACTTCAAGCAGTTCCTCGACAACAAAAACCATGAAATTATGGAGCTGAGTCAGCAGCTCAGCGAGCAGAACTCTCTCATACGCTCAATGCAGGACACGGTGTCTCAGAAGGATCAGCTAATAGCTTCCTTACAAGAAGAAGTGCAGGCTGAGCAAGAAAAAGCCCAAAGGTTAGAGGTTGAGGTTCCACTGAAGCAGGAGGAAGAAAGAGACAGCGAGGCAAAGATCCAGCAGCTGCAGCGAAAGCTTCAGGCTGCTCTGATCTCTCGCAAAGATGCCTTGAAAGAAAACAAAACCCAGAAGGAAAAACTAGCTTCAACTGAGAAGCTTGTTGCTGAGCTGCTGCAGAAAATTGAGTCGGCAGAAGAAGAGCTGGAGAAGCTCAAAGCGGAAAGAGGTAAACTGATTGATGAGGTCGACCGGACATTGGTGGAAAACCAAAGCCTAGGCTCGTCCTGCGAGAGCCTCAAACTGGCCATGGAGGGCATACTGACGGAGAAAGAGGCCTGTAAGAGAGAGGCGGAGCTGGCGAAAGAAGAGGCGGCCAGAGCCTGCGGAGAATGGGAGGAAAAGGTTCACAGCTTGAAGGACGAGTACGAGACCCTGCTCAAGTCGTATGAAAACGTGAGCGACGAGGCAGAGCGAGTGAGACGAGTCCTCGAGGCCGCCAGGCAGGAGAGACAAGAGCTCGCGACCCGGGTGAGGACGCACGAGGCTGGGAGGCAGGAAGCCGAAAGGCAGGCGGAAGAGGCACAGAAAGAGGTGACTTCAGTGAAAGACAAAATGAGAAAGTTTGCCAAAACAAAGCAGCAGAAAATCCTGGAGTTAGAGGAGGAGAATGAGAGACTGAGCGAGATGCAGGACAAGACTGTAATAAAACGAGAGGGCAGGGCTCTCAAAGTTGAGGTCGAAAGACTTCAAGCTGAGTTGGATGCTACTGTGGCAGAAAAAGACTCTTTAGGGCAGCAGATTGAAGAGTTGAGGGAACAACTTGCCCGGACAAGAGAGAAAGAAGACTGCGTAATTCAAGCTCCTTTGCTTAGCTCTGCAGCTGGTGTAGAAGAGGTCGTCACTGCCCAGCAATCGGACATAATCGTGACCAAAGCAGAGCCTGTTGAGAGTCAATATGAAGACAGAGATAGACCCTCAACCCCAGAAGAGACGCCAGCTGACCAAATAGCTGCAGTGGATGCACCAGAAACACATTCACAACCTACTGAGGAAAACGAAAAGGAGGAAATGGCGGAAAGTTTTAACGTTTTATTAGAGAATAAAATGAGGGAGATGGAGGCAGCTGTCAGTGCAGAACGGGAACTGTGGCAGGAACAGGAGGCTGGACTCAAAGCGGAGCTGGCTTCTCTCGAGCGAGATCTTCAGGAGAGTAACGAGAAGGAGAGCCTTGTGGCGTCGCTAGAGAAGTGCCTTCAAGAGGGCAAAGAGAGAGAAAAGAGTCTGGTTGAAGAGGGATCAAAGAGGGAGGCCCAGTTCAAGGAGCTGCTCCGAAGCCTCGAAACTGAGAAAGACAACCTGGAGGAGCGTCTGATGAACCAGCTGGCTCAGCTCAACGGGAGCATCGCTGGCTACCAGCAAGAGGCTGCAGACAACCGCGAGCACCTCGCTGAGCTGCAGCGGGAGGTGGAGAGGCTGGAGAGGGAGCGAGCCGAGCTGGAAGCCAAGGCGCAGAGTGAGAGTGACCGGGCTGCCAGGCTGGAGGAGGACATGAGGCAAGCCCAGAGAGAAAGGGCTGAAGCCGAAGCAGAGTCGGGGAAGCAGAGGGAGCTGGAGCAACAGCTGAGGTCTGCCCAGAGGGTCCGAGAGGGCAGCCAGAGCCGAGCGCGTCAGCTGGAGGAACTGTTGAGGGAGAAGCAGCTGGAGGTCCGACAGCTGCAGAGGGACTGCATCAAGTACCAGGAGAGGATCAGCGAACTGGGTCGAGAAGCTAAGTCGCTGCAGCTGGGCCACGATGAGCTCCACAGCAAGCTAGAGCAATCCCAACTGGAGACTTCCAAAACCACGGAAGACCTGAAAAGGTGTGAAGCAGAGTTGGCCAGCTGCAAATCCCAGCTGGACGAGGCGCAGACGCAGGCACGCGAGGCTATAGCTGAGAAAACCACCCTTGAGCAGAATGCACAAAAGAAAGAGGCCTCGTTGAAAGCGGAGGCAGAGCAAACCCTCGACTCTGTGAGATTCAGGCTCGGAGCCGAACTGAAGGAGATGGAGCTGAGACTGGAAGAGGTGGACAGAGAAAGGGACCGGGAAGAGGAAGCCACTCTGGAGGCCAGAGAGGTGGCAGAAGCAGCCGAGAGACGCGCCCAGGAGATGCAAGCCCGTCTGGACGAGTCTCTGGCCAGGTTAGCCGCCTTCTCGCGCTGCATGTCCTCACTGCAAGACGACCGGGACAGAGTTTTGGACGAGACCCGACAATGGGAGACTCGCTTCAATGATGTGCTGCAGAGCAAGGAGGCTGAAGTTCGGGAGGCTGATACAAGGGCCAAGGAACTGGCAGAACAGCTTCAGAGAGAATCGGCACTGAAAGATGAACTTCAGCTGTCAGTGGACAGGTAAAGATCGTCTCTCTGCATTTGTCTTATTCCCCCGAATCCTTTGATTGATTATGTTCAAACTCACAATGATTTATTTTCTTTCTTTCAGACTTGAGAAAGCAGACAAAGACTGGAAGCTGAAACTGGAAGAGGAGGTAAAGAAAGTCGCTGAGAGCCAAGCTGCCCTAGAGGAGGCGAGCAGCAAGCTTCAACAAACTACAACTGAGCTGCAGTCTGCACAACATGAAGCCCATGCCCTGAAAAATGAGGTGGAGAGTCTAACGCAGAGGGCCAGAGCTCTGGATGAGGCTGTGGGTCGGCTGCAGGGTGAAGTCGACCAGGCCAGGACTGAGCTGAGGGAGAGGGAGGCAGAAGAGAGGCGGCTGTGTCTGAACGTGGAGCAGCTAGAGACAGACCTGAGGTCCTCTAAGGCCTTGACAGAGAGCCTGCAGACTGAGTTAAACGAGAAGGAACGCAGAGAGATGGAAATGCTGGTGGAGAAGGAGCAGGCTGTTGCTCAGGTATTAACATGTTTTTATCTACAGTGCATTTTGTATATTGTTCATGGGTGACACATTTCCCAGCATTCACATGTGTGTTTTGCCTCCCAGGCTGCAGAGGAAGCTAGGAAGGAGGCCGACAGCCGGGCACAAGAAGCCGAGGGGGAGCTGGAGCAGAGAAGAGGGGAACTGCGAGATCTGGAAGAAAAAATGCGAAAGGCCGAGGAAGAGAGCAACAACAGAAAAGCCAGACTGGACTCTTTCATGAAAGCCATGGGCTCCCTGCAGGATGACAGAGACAGAGTCCTCAACATGTACAAACAGCTGGAGGAGAAGCACCTGCAGGTAACGCAGACAAAACGAAAGCTCATAAGATATGCCGAGCTTTACTTAGTAGCCAATATAATGTTTGTATTGTGTCCCAGGTGATGTTGGAGAAAGATGGCCTGATCCAAGAGGCGGCGGGGGAGAACAACAGCCTGAAAGAGGAGCTGCGCTCTCTGCTTGTCCAGAGAGACGACCTGTATGCTGAAAAGGCCCAGCTGTCGGCTCAGCTTCACGGCTACCGCGATGAACTTAACCAAGTCCTGAGCATGAAGGACTCTCAGCACAAACAGCTTCTGGCAGCTCAGCGAGAGCGCATTGCCTCCCTGGAAAAAGAACACAAGGAATTGGAAAGCCAGGTAAAGAGCGTGAGCAGAGCCAGAGAGATGGAGGTAGAGGCAGTGGAGAGGGAGACCCTCAGTCAGGCTGTTGACCTTAAGATGGCATCACAGGTGATAGATGCTCCAGGCGCAGAAGTTGAGAAGCTGAGGGAGCAGCTGCAAGCGGCGAGAGATCAAGCGGTGGCACTGGAGGAGACCCTGCAGAAGGAGAGACAAGCGCAGGAGAGCGGGAGCAAAGAGCTGGCGGAGCTGCGCTGGGAGGGAGGCGTGATGCGGACGGAGTCGGAGACCGCTCAGGAGAGGGTGGCCGAGCTGGCCAGGGACTTGCTGACTGTCGAACAGAGTCTGCTGGAGGAGAGGGAGGCCACGACGCAGCTGAGAGCAGAGAACCGGTCATTCTCAAAAGCCATGGCCTCCCTCCAGGACAGCAGGGACCAGGCGGTAAACAAGGTCCAGGAGCAGAGCCTGAGGCTGGAAGAGATGAGTAAGGCAGGCGGCCACGCGCCACAGAGCAGCCCCGGAGGCTCCACTGGAGAAGTGTGGGGGCTGAAGAACGCACTACAAGCCCTGCAGAATGACAGGGAGAGACTGGTGAGTTACATGTCGGACCACAACTCTCCTGGCAAAAGAATGTAAACGATGTAAACAGTTTGATATGTCTTTTATTTTGTGTGCAGCTGGAGCAGCTTCAGGCACAGTCGTCTGAGCTCAAGATGCTGAAGTCGGAGCTGGCTCGACTGGGAGCTGGAGAGCTGATAAAAGTCAGCCAGGAGCTGTTTGAGGAGAAGAGGAAGAACGAAGACATGCTGACTGACATAATGCAGCTGGGGAATGTGGTGGAAATGGGCAAGCAGGAGATAGAAACTCTCAGGTGAGCCACAGAGCCGGCGCTCTTGTCATCGTACATCACCGCTGTTTTTAATCGAGCAAAGTGGCACAAACGGCCTTTCATCGTGCGTGAATGTGTCTGCTTTGTGCTTGTTAGTCTGGAGCGTATGGACTGGATGGCTCAAGCAGAGCAGCTGAAGCAGCAGACCCTCGCCACGCTCTCGGAGAGGGACCAACAACTGCGGCAACTCGGCGCCATGCTGGAGGAAGCCCACGCTCAGAAACCCAAACTTCAGCAGGAACACTATCAGAGAGAGGTATACATTTTGTTGTTTTTGTGTCATTCTTCGTCTTTTTAGTTCCACATCTCACACAACACATTGGGTGTCAGTAATCTCTGTCGGCCCTCCAGAAATGTGGTTTGCAAAGAGCATGATTATAAACTATAAAATCAGCAGGACGTAGGACGATGATGTTGCATATAATGTGGATTTTCTACAATGTCATTATCTTCCCCACAGGGCACAGAGGAAGTGGACAGTGCTCCGGGAGCCCCACAGGAGCGAAGCAGCCTTGTAGACAGCCACGCCTACGTAGCTGAGGTCAAAGAGCTCCAGAGAAGGTATAGTGCAGGTCGAACCTTACAGGAAGTGCTGCTTTAAAAGTGTTTGGATAAAACATGTCGATGATAATCAATGTTTGATTCTTTTACATCAGGCTGGGTGAAGAGATGCAGCAGAGGGTGTCTGCCGAGGAGCAGCTGATGGCCACACAGGATCGATTCAAACGGTATGAAATATGATGCATAACAGAGAAGGCACATTAGAGCTTTAAGAAATATTAGTTTATTTTCATTGGATTAAAATGACTGATAGGTGTTTCTTCTAGTGACTAAATCACCTGGATCTAAAGAGCTTTTTAGTTTATTGATTAAACTGTCAAGTATTTTCCCGATGAGTTGTCAATTGTTCCAAAACTAAGCTCAAATCTTGTTTTTTTGTCTTAACAAACCCAATGCAGACAGAGAAACATTGCTCATAAGTTTGTTCTCTATTAAATGTTGCATAATGTTGAGACTAACGATCATATTCTGTAATAACCGTTGACTAACGGGGCTTTAATATGCTTTCTGTCGTATCTCTGCATTTACATCATTCATCTTTTTGCTCTGACAGATTTGTTCAATCCACAAAATGTGACCGCTAACATCAGTGTTTTTTTTTTTTAACATGATAAGTCACAGCCAGGCTAAATGGCCCTCTGCACAGGAAGAGGATCACTCAGAGACCGCTCTTTTGATCGAGCCGGAAGGAGTTGTCCCCCGAGTAAGGCTCTGCTAATGTTCCCGTACCACCTCATTTGTCATCTTAATAGCTCTCGTAATAAAGACTTATGCGCTGAATGTTTCCCGTAACCTTGTCCTCCCTCTCCTGCAGACTCGGAGAGCTGGTCCGGGTTTGACGCGGATGCTCCGAGTGGCTTTCTGCTCCCGTCAGCGCACCCCTCTGCTGTTCAGCCTCTATCTGCTCACCGTGCACGTGCTGCTGCTGCTGTGTCTGGGCGGATACCTCTGAACGCAGCTCCCTTTTTTAAAAAAAAGAAAAACCTGACAGATAAGAGATGGAGAGACACAGACCTAACCCAAGCCATCAATATGTTTTATGTTGTTACACGGAATACTTTATAGAACGGTGTGAAGGATGTTCTACACACAAACGTTGCACTTTACAGGACTTACGCTTTTAGCCAAAGTATGTAGATTCATGTAGGAAGCTGTTGCTCTCGTATGACTTTGAGGGAAACTCCAGAGAGGACATGAACGGACTTCTTCCTAAAAATCTATGGTTGTATATGGTGGAAAGGTAGATTCCTAACCACGTATGCTGGCATGCTTCACGTGCCTTTAGATTTGGATAGAAAAAACGTTACTTTAGAGCAAAAAACTGACATTTTGGGGACGAGTTTAACGTTAAGCTAACTGTCTGTTAATAATGACATTATTAAAAAGACATGCAGTTAGCTTAGCATCCAGACAAACGGCTAGCCTCCAAAGCCCACTATTACATGCTTTATATTGTGTTTGTTTAATTCATACATAAACCAAAGTAACCATTTTCCAGAGGTATATTTCGGGAGGTGTTTATACAATAGTGTAGTGACCGAGGTATATTTAGCATCTGAGCGTAGAACGTTGAATTGTGGTTTAAACGCTTAACAAACGAGAGATAATGTGTCAATTAGTGAGCTTTAGAGGTTCTTTTTAGAGGCTAGCTGTTTCCCCTGCTTCCACTATATGCTAAGCTAACCATCTGCTCATATCTGACTAACAGACAGATATGAGAGTGATATCATCTAATATGCGTAGACTTCCCAAAATGTCAAAACTGTTATTTTAAGATGGCTTGAGGTTCAGAGCGTGTTATAGTCCAGTCTCTTCCTCTTCTACTCATTTTATGCACAAAAACGGAGCACAGTGCAATTTCAGTTACACATTCCTATTGTGGGTTTCCTTTTCTTCTTCTCTAAATCACATTTAAACAAAAGGGAGCACATTGATATCTGTACATATGTAAGTGTATTATGTCACTCAGCTGGATGTGGGTTTTCCCCCTCTTGCATATCCGATACGATTCCCGGTCCTCTTGCATAGACTTAGATTTTACAGTTTGCTCTGTAGTGTTTATGGCGGATGAAGTTGCCATTCTGGTGCAATGTTACCACCGTGTGGCTTCATTCCAGAAGAGAAAGACTGCTGTTTTCTAATGATATCCGTCCCATTATAGACTACTCTGATGTAGCATAATTTATTGCCATAACAGTTAAAATGATATATTGACGTCATCCACTCGATTCTTGTTTATTTAATCGCGCGCTGTCGGTGAAAGGATCCCTCTGTACTCCTCTTCCTAAACATTCATGTTCTTACTCACATCTTACACTGAAACTTACTTTTAACTGTAAATAATTGTTTAAAAGGGCTGTATAGAAAACTAACATATAATAAAAGTGTTGGTGGTGTAGATCAGGGACAGGTCTTGTGAGGCATTAATTATTTACTCATTTGTATGTCTGTAGAAAAATCGGACATTGGGACTTTTTTTTTTTTTACTTGTTTATTTTGGGCTCAGTTCATTTTTATTCTAGTTCAAATCAAAACTCGATTTGTTCCTTTTTGTTTGTGAAGTAATTAGGAAACGATTTTCATTAATCAATGATTTGGCCGTTTCAGAAAACATTTATAATTGTGGGAGTGACATCATGACGTCCTGGGACATTTTGTAATTCACAGAATAACGCACTGCGTCTTAAAAACTCTTAATGCTTCTCTATATTGGAAGAAGCATGATGTAAACACACTGTCTTTGCTTGCACATTCACTTTTTGCAAAAGTGCGTCTGGCACAGAATAAAGATGAAACATATAAACTGTGTTTGTCTGTACTGAGGTCAGCCAGTCACATGAAACGTGGATGTTAAAATAGTACAGATATAGTTTAATAAATCAACTACTGAGCCAGAGGAAATATTAATATTAAGTGTATTAATCTTTTTTATCATGGATGCAAACTTTGCTGAATGTGCCTGAATCTAATCAAGGTTTTCGAGTTATTGTTCTTTGATGATGTAGAACATTGACACCTGAAGCCAAATTTAAAATGCTTTGCTTACAAATGAACAAAAGTGTAACAAAGAAAAACACAATAGTACACAATAGTAAATCTTTCGCAGGTTTCTCCTGTCGCTGTGGTTCATTGTGTATAAACTGTGTGAGTCTGCCCCCAAGTGTTGTAACTACACTACAGCCGGCTAAATCACAGCTGTAGCGGACGCTGCATTCAAGTTCTGCTCATAAAATAGTTTTAAATGGAAACAATTATAAGTGTAAGTGACGGCGATAGTTGCCAGTGTCCGTGTGTTCAAGTGTTTGTGGTGTGAAGTAGTTCTAGTAGCTATTCAATCCTAAAACTTCCCATTTACTCTTATCACCACTTTGTCTGGTCGTTCATCCTCCGGATTTCCCGAGCGCATTTAAATGCATCATTTATTTCTCTTCTTTATTTTTAATTCTTTAAACATAATAAAATATAATCATACTACATATACAGATGTTATGCTACAATAACAAAGCCGTGTGAGGGTTTTTAATTAAAGTACGATAATATAAATGTTATTATTTACATCAACGCGCGTTCACGTACGCGAGATCCGCGTTCACGTGTCGCCCATCAAACTGTCGCAACTTGAGTGAAGAACTTCGAGATCACTCTGTCGGTGTAATATCCGCCTAAACACGGATACATCAACCTGACAACTAGAAGGTAATGCTATTTTTCTTTCTTCAAACTAAGTCTGACAAGCCTAAATGTATTTACACTTATTTTATTCACCTTTAAAGCTTATTAAGGAAGTAGATTTAGTCGGACGTATACATAGTTTACTGTAAACTTCAACGGTTAGGTTGCATATATATCTTTATTTTTTACCTGTATGCCATAACACTATGTCCAATATTACTTCTTCTACAATTACTTAACAACTTCCAATTATAACAGTAAAATATGATGCAAAAATGAGATGTGTATAGAGAATTTGTAGTCTGTTAAAGTATTTAAGGCTATACAGGAAGTATTTATCTTAAAAAGTATGTTGTCGTGATACTGTTTCATAAGGATTTTGGTGTATTTGTACTACATGAAGTACTGCTGTGTGTTTCATTTTGGGGAAATGAAGCTTCATGTTGAAAATAACTTCCTTTTTGAGACTTCAGCAAATGGTGGTCAGAGCTTGTGGTTGCACATTAGTTTGTGTAGCCATAAATAGAGAATAGGCAGTCGGTGCATACATAACAGTTGTGAATACATGATCATTAATCAGAGTTATGTACTGTCTTCATTGTGGCTCATTGTGTTTTACTTCCCCAGATGTGGAAGTCAGCCGTGGGCCACAATGTGACCATGAAGGTGGCTGCAGAGGGGGAGGACTGGGAGACAGACCCTGACTTTGAGGTACTGTATACTTCCTGGAGATGTGTATCACTGTGGGCGAAAAGATGTCTGCGTCAGTCAACGCATCTCTAAATGTGTGTTTCAGAATGACGTGTCGGAGCAGGAGCAGAGGTGGGGAGCAAAGACCATCGAGGGTTCAGGGCGAGCAGAGCACATCAGGTAAGAGATGCGTTATTTCTGTGTCTGTAAACGAACGGCTCTTTAGATGATGCAGAGAAATGCAGACTGGGTGCTGTGTAGCAACAGGAAGAGGAAGTGAGAGCAGAGAGCACAAGCTGTCAGACAGCAAGTCTCTCCTAATATGGGTAATATGATAACACTGACATCGTTCAAGGCAGTGGTGCTGAATGTAAGAATAGGACATCACTGATTTAGGTAAAACTTCCTGAAAAGTCAACAAATACTTATAAATGTGTGAGTGAAGTCATGACTGTGACATTTTTAAATGCGTCTCTTATCTGAGAGAAAGCATGATGTAAACACACTGTTAATCCTCCAACAGGACACTTCATTTCTAACTAATTTATAGTTATTAAGTTCTTCAGGGAGACACTTTGGACCACTAACCATCTGGGACAACCTGAAGGGGATGTGCACCAAAATCCATTTTTTAACAACTTATTCACTTTTACAACTCTTGACTTGATGCATCATTTGGTAGTGTAAAACCTTCCAGCATCTATTAATATATTTCCAACATTTACAATTGCATAACTACCAAATAGAAACCATAAACACCACTGGAGGGATTTCTCACAACACATCTATAAATCATAAGTCAATTATTTATTTTTGGCCTTTAAAAAACGTCCTATTTTCTTGTTGCGTTCATAACTTTTATGACGTTTGTTCGTGGTTCCTTTTATAGTTTAAATGGCTGTAAAGCACTTGTGTATGAATTGTTGTGCTGTATGAATACATTTGTATGTTATGTATCACTGAATTACTTACTAGTTTCAAATGGCACATATTACTATCATTGTGTGTACTGTTGTGCATCTCTGTGTCAGTGTGTTTGACCCCTGCGTGACCTGCCAGTGTTGCAGAGCTCAGAAACAAAGTCACGCTGGAGCACGCGCAGGGCAAGCAGAAGGAGCAGACTCCCAAAGCGTCATACGGATATGGAGGGAAGTTTGGAGTCGAAAAAGACCGAATGGACAAGGTACAAGATACTCAAAACATGGTTATAAGCTCCTCTTATTTACTGCCCTCGCTCACATAAACCGTATGCTGTGGGCTGAATCTCTTCATAAATGTACCTCTTCTCTCCAGGTGGCTTTGGGGAACGACTATGTGGCGCAAGTCGAGCAGCACTCCTCCCAGAAAGACGCAGCACAAGGGTTCGGAGGGAAATTTGGTGTTCAGAAAGACCGCGTAGACAAGGTGAGAAGACAAGTAGAGCCCCCCCCCCCCCTCCTCTCAAAGAGATTATTTCACCTTCACTAAATGATGTACGTGCAGAGTTTGAC
Organism: Pholis gunnellus; assembly: GCF_910591455.1. NCBI lineage: Eukaryota > Metazoa > Chordata > Actinopteri > Perciformes > Pholidae > Pholis > Pholis gunnellus. The sequence goes on along the minus strand of NC_136549.1, from coordinate 13,506,287 downwards.
ACTAGAAGAAGTTTCTCTGTGCTCACCTTAAATCTCAGTTAAAAAACGGGTAACTACCAGCATCATTTAGTGACATTACAACTAGTTTTAGAGCCCATCATAGCCCAGAATCAAACTAAATGGAAAATCAGACACAAATAACTATTCAAAGCAAAGTCTTTTTTTAAAACATTTTGGCGAGGGATCCTTAAAGCAATGTATGAACCTTAAATACCATCTCTGTGCAGTCAGCCATGGGCTATGAATACAAAGGAGAGGTGCAGCAACATGCATCTCAGAAAGGTAAGCCGTCTGTCCACCTTCTCAATTACTGGACAATATTTTCCTTCTTTGAAGGAGCTACGCAACACAATTTCTCTTCCCATCCGCGTGTGTTTAGATCACTCAAAGGGATTTGGAGGAAAGTACGGTGTGGAGAAAGAAAAGGTGGACAAGGCGGCGTTGGGGTACGACTATAAAGGCCAGACAGAGAAGCACCAGTCACAAAAAGGTGAGCTTAAGTCTTAGCAATTGTCTGTTTTCACACCATTTGCTTGACATTCGCTTTATTTAGCGTCTTATTTTCACCAGACTACGCTAAGGGATTTGGAGGAAAGTACGGGGTGGAGACGGAGAAGGTGGACAAATCAGCTTTGGGTTACGACTATAAAGCAGAAACAGAGAAGCACCAGTCACAAAAAGGTACGTTTAAGTTGTAGCATTGACAGTTTTTGCCTGACATTAGATTAATCTTTATTCGTTTCATGTTCAGATTATTCAAAGGGATTTGGAGGGAAGTTTGGTGTTGAGAAGGAGAAAGTGGATAAAGCTGCTTTGGGCTATGATTATAAGAGCGAGACGGAGAAACACCAGTCACAGAAAGGTGAGGAGACACACACGTGTATATCTTAAAATACTCTGACAGTATTATATAGTTATAGTACATCAGACTGATCAGATTGATCTCTGTTTAGATTATTCTGCAGGTTTTGGAGGTCGGTATGGAGTCCAGGCAGACCGCATGGACAAGGTCAGAATTACAGCTGTGATTATTCATTTTTAAAATGTTTGTATTCATCTGGAGGTTTGGTAGGTGAACTCTGATTAGAGTTTATTGTGTGAAATTTAATGAAACCATTTAACCTTTTAAACATTTTTAATGGGTTTCATATCAAATCAGATATGGATGTGATGACAATTGCCTCTCTTGACCTTTTGAAACAAGTACATGTTCCTCTCTGTTGCTCTCTTTCAGAGTGCAGCTGGCTTCTCTGACATGGACTCCCCTACCTCTGCGTATGAAAAGACAAAACCAGTAGAGGCCTGTAAGTTCTGTTTTTATTTCGCTCACCACAATCAACTGCACCATCTTGTCTTGTAAAGCCACCGGTGCTGACGTGTTCCCATGTTCAAATGATCGGAAGCGGGGCCGAGGTCATCGCTAATGCACCGTATTCATAACCATCTCTCTGTGTTGTGCAGCAAGTGCGGGTGCAGGAAAGCTGAAGGCACGTTTTGAGAACATGGCCAAAGCTTCAGGTGAAGAGAACAAGAAGAAAGTGGAAGAAGAGAGAGCGAGGAGACAAGCCAGAGAGGGCAAAGAGCGAGAGGTGGCCAAACGCAGACAAGAGGTAACACCAGCTGAAAACACGTAAAGAGGTCCGAATATTAAGTGACGGTCAATAAGTCACGTTAATGATTCTGTGTTTCCTGTAGGAGGAGAGCAGGACAGAGGAGGAAATGTGGCCACCACCTGTTCCAGATGTGACTCCAGATGAGGCTCCAGATGAGGCTGCAGATGAGGCTCCAGATGAGGCTGCAGATGTGGAGGATGAAATGCCACCACCTGAAATCCACCACCACATGCCAGAGATACAAGAAATACCAGAACCACAACCAGAACCAGAGGTAAGACACGCATTCATTTGTCCATTTAAACGTTAATAAGGCTGGCAATATTCTATATTTTTGTTTTTGTCAACAACCTCCTTTATTTGTTATGGACTATTTTCAGCTGCGTAGTGAGTATTTATAGTGTGTATTAATGTGTTATTTTGTATAAAAATGTAAAATACTGGAAAGATGGCTACCATCTTTCTTAAGAAAACAAGGTGCATTTAGGGAAACAGGTTATTCTTTTACTGTGCAGTGTTTTCACCCAGATGGTTAGAAGAGTCTTTGAGGGTTCTGGAAAAAAACAGCCACTTGGCTCAGCGACTCGAACGTAATGGATGAACACGAAACGTCTTATGCTGAAGATGTTCTGTGATGTTTGCAGGAGGAACCAATTTACGATGAGCCCCCAGATCTGCCTCCGCGCTCGGACGATTTCCTCGACCTGGGTGCTCCTCCGCTGCACAGCGGGTCAGCAGCCAATGAGGAGGATGAAGGAGATTACGAGGACATTTCAGACCCGCCTCCTCCTCCGCCGACAGGTCTGCGTCAGCTGTCAGTTACACGTCGAACATTTTGCAGATGAAACACTCGCTCATTTCAATGTATTTTACAGCCGATGACAACGACTATGAAGACCTGTCGAACGGCACTCAGGCAATAGCAATTTATGACTATGAAGGAGGTAAGACACCTTTAGAGTTCTTCATTTTTTGACGTTTAATAATCATCCCTCAACATTTGTGATGACAAATCCCCCCCCCCCCCCTCTCTTAAACCCACAGAGGCTGAAGACGAGCTCTCCTTCAACCCGGATGACGTCATCACCAACATAGAGATGATCGACGAGGGCTGGTGGAAGGGACAGTGTCACGGATCCGTTGGCCTTTTCCCGTCTGCTTATGTTCAGCTGATGGAGTGAGCGACGGGCTCAGGGAGGTTGTGCACAAGCTTCACTTAGGCCATCGTGTTTCTCAGGTTGTCCAGCAGAGGAAATTAATTTTAGCACTGTATTTATAGAATAGATCACAGAAAATTTGTGCCAAAATAGCTTCTGATCAGCCGACTTCTAGTTATATTGTGTAATATCTCACGTAGGGTCTGTGGCAATGAGCATCTGAAGGTATGACCGTATTAGTGGCAAGGAGTTTCATCTTTTATCTGCAATGAATGATTGGATTGAATAAAATGTTCTAATGGAAAGCTTCTTTATCTTATTATGCAGCAACTTCAGGGCTATTCTCACATTAATTCATAATTTTGAATACATCTTCTATATGATGGTACTCTGAGAAATGGGGGGAAAAAGCCTCAAGGCTGCACTGGTAATATTGATTTTAAACATGTCACCCAGTCTTTATACAACAATAGTAAACAACCAGCCATAGATCTGTAGATGATTTTTTTATCAGAGTATTAAAAAACTTACATTGTAATAGAGAATATGACAATCACCTGCATTGCTATGATGAAGTAAGACTAGCTAAAGGATATTTTGCACAAGTCTTAGTTTCCCTAAAGTTGTCCCAACACGAAAATAAACCTGCTGTTCCATAAGAACAAACATTTTCCTGCAGTGAATTTATAATATCAGACTCTGATGCACAACCACGAATCTGAACAGAATGAGATTCAACAGCAGAAATTCCACAGCTGTCATGTACAAAAGAATACATGAAATTATTTGCTTTTCCTGCGTCAAAAGTCTTTAAGGCGAAGCAAAGGTCTTTAGTTCACCAGGCGATACCCTTCTTCTTCTTGCCCTGGCTACCTTTCTGGCTACCTTTCTTTGCCATCCGTTTGCCTTTCAGTTTCTTGGCCTGCCGTTGATTCATCCACCCAGGGTACTGACCATTTTCATCCAACAGAGTTTTCTTGTTGCGCTTGCTGTCCATGTCCATCTTCCCATCTGTGACACGAAAGACGACAAACAAGGTTTACCAAAAGCAAACGCACCAACAGAAGAAAGAAAGTGAAGTCTGTCTAATCCTGTGTGTATGATGTAAATAATTATCTTTCAGATTTTGTGTCAGGTTCTCAAGGAACCCAGGTTAATACCAAACATTAGCCCAACCTGACAATCTGTGGCTAAAACACAAATCTACAGAAACCAGTTAAAATTGACCTTTTAGCACGAACACTTTGAAACACAACTGGAACAATACACAACTACATGTCAGCTGTCTCACTCACCGTCACCCATTGCCTTCTCCTTGATCTCGTCAGCTGTCACCACAGTGGCGATCTCCTGCATGTCAATCATGGCAACTTCTCCTTTCTTATCCAGACTCAGAGCTTCTTTCAGACGGGCCAGCTCCTTTGGAGCATACTTCTTCCTCTTCTCTGCACGCATCTTCCTCTTCCATTTGCTCCGGAGGCTTTTTGCCATTTTAGGGTCGATCTGAAGAAAAACAACAACAACACATCAGTCTGGTTTACACATTATTATCCAATTATTTCCCTAGACAGGAGGCGGCTCTCTGAGGGCCAACACTTCACAAGTATGAATACATTATGTTTCAGCTTCAGGACAGTTTTCTCTAAACCATGTTTATGAACTATTGAAGACACTGTCAAAATAATACTCCTAAAAAGAGCATAAATATTACACATTTCAATATTACGTTAGTCAAAATACAGCTCACAGGACATTTATAATTACATAATAGTGAAGGATGGTATCAAACGTGAGAAGTGACACAGTTATCTGTTCACAGCCAAGATAGCAGTACAAGTTATTGCTTGATAGAAGTAGGTATTAACATAAAATAGGCTTCTAAAAGAGCTGGCTTTGGCCTTTAATGAACACTATTCACACGACGCAAGATCATAGTTATAACATACGTGTCCACATATCAACCAGAATAATAAAGCTAACATTATACATTGTCGCTAATTCGTGATAGTGACTAATTATTAGTTAATAGCTAGGGCTATAAACGTTACGGATACAACCCGTTTGCTAACTTGTTAGCTATCAAAAGCTAAAGCAGCTCAAGTACGCACTTCAAAGCTAGCTAATACCACGTGATACATTAATAAAGTGTACTAGCATTGTTCGATATGTTAACAGTAAACGGTAACTTACAGGAAAACTAGTTTAGCTGCTTAAATGTCCTCCGTAGACAGGCTAACACACACTCCGCTGCTTGCACGTGTTTACAAGTAAGAGAAGAAAAAAGCGATGACGCGGGTTTAAAGAAACAGCAACGTGATTGGCTGCTTCAGTCAATCTGAAGATCCTAACCTCTGATTGGCTGGTGATCTCGAACCAGGAAGGACGAAGGATTATGGACTGTAAACAGGGTTATTTGACACCCAGGTATAAACTAAGCTAATACAAGCAAAGCAGTGTCTTTTAGCGCTGTAAAATAGTTCGTGTTTTTATTTTTTATTGGTCTCTAATTTGACAGATAGTCATGAGCAACTGTTCAACCAGCATGGCTCCTGCGCGCAGCTTCGGCACAGTTTGCAGCCCACAGCTCACTTCTTCTCTAACACAGATGTGCAGCATGTTGGACACCGCTGCAGAGCAAATGATGGTCCACAAAGACTTCCAGGCAGCTTTTCAAACATGCGACAGAGGCCTGGAGAGTCTCGCCAACATGGAGCAAGAGGACAGCAGGTGAAAGTCTAAAATGCACCTTGAATCGGTTGAATGATCCCTGCCTGGCTGGGTGGTAATGTCACTGTGTGTGTGTGTGTTTCTGTGTTTTGCCTCCCCAGATGTGGAGATTTTAAGGCTGGCTTCTGCATCTTAGGGATTCAAGCACTGGCTGAGCTGAATCAGTGGCACGGTGTCTTCTCCTGGGTCCTTCAGCAGTACGAGCACCAGGAGACAATACCGGCTAAGATAATGCAGATGTGGTGAGTAGAGATGAAGCTTTTAGTCGATTAATTAATACGTTGATCCACAGAAAAGGATTCTTTGATTCCATCTTCTTAAATGTGAGATTTTTAATTACAAAAACAAGCAGACATTTGTATATGTTTTCCCTTTCTCATTCCCATTTTTATTCCAATTTAATTGGAATAAAAACACAAGAAAAATGTCCATTATAATTTCAAGGTAGTGTCTTCATATTCTTTGATCTATCCAACAAAAGTCCCAAACTCAAGGATATTTTATATTTTATCATTGAAACAAGAAGAGCAGCAGCAAATCCTCACATTTGAGAAGCTGAAGTTTGAATATTTGGCATTTTTGCTTTAATTCCTCTGCTGATTGACTTATGAATTCACCGACTGATCTTTTCAGCTCAATACAATATCATTTCTCTCTCGTGGCAGCATACTTCTTTACTCCAAGGTGGGAGAGCCAGCCTCGATGCAGGAGGCCGCCAGAGTTTGGTTACACTGCCCATCCAACAGCAGAGTAACGGGGTTCAGGACGGTGGCAGAGCTGTACCTCCTGCATGTCCTCGTGCCTCTTGGACACAGAGACGAGGCGGTGGAGCTGATCGTCGGCGAGGTTGGAAGCGCTGCGTTCACAGAAGAACAGAGGCAGACGGCACTGGATGTTGTGGAAGAAAAAGAGCAACAGAATCAAGAACCGCCTCTAAATCCCGGCATCAGTCCAAACTCTACGACCACTGCACATCCTGTCTCAACTCGAGGTCTTCAGCTCAGTCCTTATGACATGCATTATACTAATTCATATAAGTGCAAACAATTAATGCAGGCGTTCTGATTGTGTTTGCGTTGTACAGGATCTGTAATCCGTAAACTTGAAGCCATGCTCAGGTTTTTGTACAGAAACGTGTTGGTGACCGGCTCTGGCTCATTCCCTCTCCGGAGAGTCTTTCTGGCTGCCCTCCTTCTCTACATGCTTTTTTTCCGCTTGGATCCAGGTTTGATTAAATCTTTCTTTGTAGCTCAGTTTCATCACAAGGCTTTGTTGAAGTATGAAACATTGTATTGGAAATAAATAAAGCATTTCTTCCTGTTCTTCCCCTGCAGCTCTTCCATCTTCATTCATGTGGATTTCCAAACTTCTCCAACTGCTCAGACAGATGTGGACGGCCATGTTTGCACCGTACTATCAGGCTGTGAAGGACTAAAAATCACAATATGTTTCGTTCATCATTTTGATTCATTTTCACTTTGTGTTGATTAGAGAATATGGTTTCGTCCCTTTTTCAAATTGCATCAAACCTGTGTAAACACCAGTTTAATTATTTATTTTTACTCCAAATAAACATATTTCTATTAGTGTTTGCTGTTTTCTGAGTCAGAAATCACCGCCTTAAGAGGCTCCACTAGATTGTTAACTCTGATATTAATTCGTCAGCTTTTCATTTAGCCAGAATGCTTTTAAGCCAGGTCCTTGTGAGTACATTGTACTTATAAATGCGGACGTCCGCTCAATTTGTGTGTATGTTTAATTTAACGGTACATTTCAACATATTATCAGCTGATAATTACTATAATTATCGGCTAAAATAAATACGATATCATTCATGCGGATTTGAACAGTGTTTTAACGGTTGAGATGACAAACTTTATTATAAAACAGTGAAATAGCCTTTAGACACGTGTGTTATTGGCGACACAACGTGAGATAAAAGAAATATCAGGAAATAATAATGTCGCAGAATTAAATGGACCATAATTTAGATTTGTTTTGTGTTTGTTGGTATATTAATATTTTACAGGCTGCGCAGTGCGCATGTCAACTATTAGGTTTCGTTTACGTCAAAGTGACGAGAAACTGTAAAAACGAAAGTGATCCTCCAGCTGTAGATGTGACGGTGATGTTTTCACTGAGGTGACAACAGGCTAATACTGTAAAACGAAACGTTTGACACCTCTTACCAGAGTAAACTGCTCCATGCTGTGCAGGACGAGTCTCTGCGTTCGTTTGTGTTCGTCTCCAGAGCTTCAGCTAAAACTTAATGGGTGAAGTGAAGTCTGCGTGGATATCTTGGATCTTGGATTTATTCTCACATCTTAATATTAGGGACTCCTTCTCTGGTAAGTGGACCACTGATTGGAAAATGTTTTTTTGTTGATAAATATGATTTAAATGTTACCAAAAGTACCCTGTAATACAATAGCCCTGCAATGTACAGTATATTACTACCACGGTTTCTAAAGGCTGTAGTTGTATTGGACTGCATTGTATTGGTGCCTGTAATATATTTGCTTCTGTACAGTATGTAAATAAGGTGAAAAATAACTTGTTTGCCCCAGTAGAGAAAACATAATGCAGTGCCATACAGGCTGCCAGCTAAATGCTGGTAAACTTAATGTGCAGCTGGTGCCATTTTTATTTTTCCGCCCCTGACCCTCAGACAACCTGAGTCGGCCACTGCAGGCTGGTTTTAAAGGGAGGAAAAGTTCAAATATTCCACTATTTTTCACAAATGTTCAGTGTTTTCTCTCTGAAGCTCCTTTGGGAATCCCTGAGGGTCTCTAGGCCCCGTCAGATTGTTGCACTGTAGATCTAGCGACCCCACACAGTCATCTGTTAAAACATTATGGCTAAATTAAGATCTCCATGGGCCCCACCACAACCTGTAACAATGCACATACATACACACAGTGTGCGGTTTCTTCAGTGAATGTCCTTCTATTACTGCATTTCACACAATTATTTTTCTCTTCACAACCAATAAATCCCTCACGTGTGCAGCGATGACATAGAAAACAAAATACTGACCTTGGATCTGTGTAAAATAAACATCTCCTGTACGTTGGGCCTTAAATCAACAAACCAAACACGTCTTTTTCGCTCTGTCTTCTATCAAATGATTGATTTGTTTATTTGACTTCAATATGTAAGTGAGGTAGGTGTTCTGTGAAGCTATATTTACCTTCAGCATCAGGACTTTACTGTTACATTTTATTTTCACACATGTGTATGCCCGCTGGCACTCTGGGCCTCTACGGTAGGTGGGCCGTGGATAACGGGCTTGGTTCAAGTTTTCACTAACAGGATTATTTTAACATTTCTGATGGTCTGTTACAGGAATGAGAGGCCTCTCCAACTACCAGCTGTCCTGCTGCGTGAACACTTTACTCCAGAGTTTCTCTGCTACCTGGGAAATAGGAGACCTACTAGACAAGTAAGGACATCAAGCTGCATATTCATATGAGCCTGACTTTTAAAACAATAGCTTAATCACTGTGTGAGGGACCAAGCACGAGAGAGACTGTATGATTAAAGGGTTTTATTACATCTAAAAGGATCACTTTCATGTAAGTATGAACACATTTGACTGGGAACAATAATGCATCTCTTTTTAGCGTTCTATCTACGGAGGTTTGAAATTGGGCTATGAACACACTGAGATGACAAAAAAGGGGACAAGCTAATTTACTAACACATAACATATGAAGTTAGGACTTACATTTTGAGCTCCCCCATGAATTCTGTAGTTGGTTCAGACCAATTACCACACCTGTTGTGTAAAGGTAAGTCAAAACCATACACACTGTTTGACTGGAGGATTGCCACATCAGGACACAGTTAAGTAACATGACAGAACCTAAAGCAGGAAGAAGAACTTATTACTACTAACACATTAAGTCTGGTTAATGTTTATATAACAGTGTGTCATGGATGAACTTGTACATTATTACTATGAACATCAGTAACAGGGCAGTACTACTATTTTTCATTGGAGGGATAGATAACTGGTTGTTCTGTAGATCAACAGTACAATAAAGAATATACTGTAATACTTCACAATATAGATACAGACTCAAAAATAATAAAAAAAATAAATGCAATAAACTCAAACTCAGTCTTAACGCATCACCTATAGATAGTAATTGAATACAATGACAGCAGCCTTGAGAAGTAAAGAGGGGAGTGCACATGGGTCGATCTGAATCCAAGGCTGCTTTGCTCAGGTGCTAAAAAAAAAAAAAAGAAGATTAATGAGGGTTTCTGAATTGCACAAGGTGGGAAACGGCTGGTGTGAGAGCGGACAGTCGTAATGTCCCCCTGCAGCTAAAGAGAGTTCTCAAAGCCATGAGGAGCGACCTCTCTCAGCCGGCTCCTCATCTGGACTTCCTCCGCTCTCTGGATAGCAACTGCTTTCGACGTAAGGAAAAACAAGCTTGCAAAAATGTTTAATACCGTTGTGGTGTCTCTTACAACTTTTGACAATGTTTTGCAGTTTACACGCAGCATGATGCCGATGAGGTGTTCCTCGCTATCTTGAACTTCATGCAACTGCAGATGGATGACAAACCTCTGGTTGGTCTTTAGGAATATTCATTATTTTTCCACCTGTATGTGCATCATCCATAATGTGCTTGCATTTGTTTTCTCTGCCAGGCTCTTCAAATCCAGAATCTGTACAAGATTTCTGTGGAGACGTACGTTCAGTGTTTAGAGTGTTCCTCCGTCCAGACTCTGACCAGCTACATGCTCAGCCTGCCACTGCACATAAAGGAAGATCACGATTCTCTGGTGCCGTTTCTGTTTTCTTTTGATGTGGATTGTTTTTAAGAAATATTTCAAAATGTTGGGAAATATATCATTATATAATTGGCTGTTTTACCAAAATTAGATGAGAAGATCAACTCCACTCTAGTGTCTGTAGGTAAACTTTGAAGCTACAGCTTTCAGCCGCTTAGCTTAGCATAAGTACTGGAAACGGAGGGAAACACATTTTGCAAAATCCACTTTCCAGCACCTCTTATGCAGACTAATCAAATGTCTTATTTAATTTATACAACCACGGAAGAGACAAACTAACAATTTCTAGTTTTACAGCAACGACAAGACTCCACGAAGAAATTGTCCTGCACATAACTGCACACATTTCTGGACTGTTTTTGTTCAGATCAGACACAAGATACAACACGTTAAATTGTGAGATTTTGAGGTGCTGGTAGGTGAGTTTTTAAAGTGTGTTCCCAGTACTTTTTATTTGTTGGCCAGGGGCAGTTTCTAAGAAATAGCCCAGAATATAACCTATAACCTAATGATCTGTTAATTAGTGAGCATTGGGGGTGTGTGAGAGTGGTCTCAATCTTTAACTCTCGTCAATAAAGCAAATAAACTAATTTCTATGTCAAACTTTTACTGTTACCTTTCCTGAAGTTAAACTAAAACGTATTATTTACACAAACCTTTTCAGGAAGACTGCATGACCTCCTTCTTTCAGTATCAGGAGCTAAGGGGCATAAATTGCTGCTTTTGTGCAACATGTGAAAAGAAGACTCCATCTAAACAGGTGAGGTTTGAGTTAAATGCTTCCCAGAAAGTATGAACCACCAGAGTGAAACATCTTTTTTTTCTTTCTCAGGCTGTCAAACTGCTCTCCCTGCCTCCTATCTTGTGCGTGCACCTGAAACGGTTTCGAAATTACGGTGGTCGCACCCAAAAACTTGATTGCAGGGTTACCTTTCCCGAAACCTTTGACTTCTCTGAAACCCTCAAAGAAGCGTTCTCCTCAGACTTTGCTCAGGTACTTAGAAAAATGATTATAATAATATCTACACATATCTTTTGTCATCAACAACTTTATTTGTTCTTCCAGAATGACTGCAAGTACACATTGCATGCAGTGGTAGTGCACTCTGGATCTGCAACGTTTGGTCACTATACTGCCTACGTTCGTCACAGGGGGAACCAGCGCTGGTACTATGCCGACGACAGCCACGTAGAACCGGTACGTCCAATCTGACAAAATCTGTCTCACTTGAATGCAATTGATTTCTGGCTTGTACTTGTTAAATATGATAAAAAAAATACATATTTTTCAACGCTTCATATGTATAGTTAGACATGAAAGCTCTCATGTAGATTTTAAATAAATAAAGCATATCTTTAAGGTTCAGTGTGTAGGATCTGGCGGCATCTAGTGGCGAGGTTGCAGATTGCAAACCTGTGTGCACTGCGGTGACTGACTTGAAAAAGTGAATGGCCCTATCTAGAACCAGTGTTTGGTTTGTCCGTTCTGAGCTACTGTAGAAACATGCCCCCCCCCCCCCCCCCCCCCCCCCCCTCTCTTAATGTAGATTTAAACAGCTCATTCTGAGGTAAAGAAAACCCAATTTTTAGTTTTTTTCAGTGATAATACATTAAAGATAACCTTCTTCATACTATTATATTCCATTTCTGCCAATAGATACCGCTTAATGCTACACACTGTACCTTAAGTATGAGTTAAAAGTATAAAAAGCACATGATGTGAAATTTTGCATCTGAAATTGTTCTGAGGTTGCTCCCTAAAACCATTAGGGAAAGGGGGAAAATAGCTTTAAATCTCCTCCTGTTCAAGAGGGATTTTTGTATAACTATAATACAGCTTTCTGAAAATGTGTGATTCATTTGGTCTCTGATTCCCAACACATAGGCCTCCTGGGAACAAGTGCAGAGCACATATGGAGGACATGGAAGGTAATTGCTCAACATAAGTTTTTCATGTCTTGCTCTTCTTATGGGAAGAGTTCAACATTTTTGGTAACTGCGCTCATTTGCTTTAATTAGCGATAGATGAGAAGATTAATACCGCTCTTATAATTGAATGGTAAACATGACGCTGCAACCAGATAGTCTGGCTCTGTCTTTATGCTAAGCTATGTTAGCTAAATTCGCTAAGATGAGTTCTTCCTCCTCCCTGGCTTAGCGTGACCGTGGAGTGCCTCAGGGTGCTGACCTGGTTCACCTGTTGTTACACAACTACATACTCTTAGTCACACCTTTTGAGAGTGATCCTCTCATCAATCTTGACAAGAAGGAAGATATGTAGAAGCATGCTCTGAAATATATTTCTGAGCATATTACAGAGAGGACTTTTTCTTATCACATTAACAATTCCAGTTCTGAGTTGAGCCTCATCTATACAATTGCTTCACTTTCAAAAATGTGGAATACAGCAACGATTGTCTGCAGCAAAAAGTAACAAAAAAAACCTGACTTCCATTTTAGCCTGCTTCAACCGGCCTCCAGTTGCTTTCAGAGTTTTTCAAATTTGTATTAATAACATTTAAAGCCTTACATTCTTGACTCCCGCTGCCATCGTGCAGCTTTTATCTTTTTACTTGCGGAAACGGCTTCAGATCTTTAGTCAAAGCCTTATTGTCTTTTCCTCATTGAAGATTAAAGACTAAAGGGCTTTTAAACTTTTTAAACTCATAAACAGAGGACATCCGTCTTGTCTGTCAGGTTGTCTAGTCTTTCAGCAGCTTTTAGCAAATGTTTGTTTGTTTTTGTTTATTGCACTGGAATGTGTTCCTTTCATACATTTTCTACCTTAACTCGTAGAAGCATAACTTTGTTTTGTACATTTCAGTCTGCAAACCGTTTATTGCTGTTATTTCTACAGATTCACAGCATACATGTTAATGTACAGAAGAGATTCGAAAGAGGACGGACAACAGCCTGAACTCTCTGGCTGAGTGGATGAACGCAGATGATTTATACCCGAGGTTGTGGTGCAATATTATATCTATAGGAATCTATAGGAACATAAACATTTATTTGCTTGACATACTTTATTGTATTTTAAACATTTTATTGTACATGGTGTATGGTCGTATTCTTTATGATTTTTCCGAGCTCGTTCAGATTGTACTTCGGCACAGTAATTTCTGACAAACACCAACAGGTGGCGACAAAGACTCAACACAATGATGGGTTTTCCAACCTCAGACCACACACACACTGAACACACTCAGTGGGGGGGGCATGGTTTGAAAAGAATGCTTAGCTTAGATATTCACTGTTTGGGGGGAAATACCTGTTATTGGAGTCAGTGTTAATTTTCCTGACAGTGCTGCATAATATATGAGTCACCCATGAAGAACAATGAACTAATTTCTTTTCTCATTTGGGCTGCCAAAAACAACAAAAATAAAAATCTCTTATTTTATGTATTGCTTCTTTTTTCACAACCTGTTAATATGACGTACAAAAACTGATTTGGAATGACGCACCTTAATGTTTATTACTCTTATTGATGCATCAACGCCAGCACATCTCCACCTGTGTTCAAAATGAGTGCGCTCTAACGCGCACAAAATAAAACGCCTGTTCAGTAACCACAGTGCTCAAATGCTTGGAATAGGCTGTCAGCAGAGCCACTAAAGTTCCCATTCGCTTCGCCAAGAGTCGGGGGACCGTGTGAAATGGTGCCGATGTGCTGCAGAGCTCTGACAGAATGGAACATGTCTGCACGGTGCCACAGGCAGCAGGCCTCATGCTTAGTCATCTCGCTGCCTTGAGGCACAGGCCGAGCTTTCTGTATAGGGGGTATCTTCCTCCCACATTTGCACCAAAGACCAGGCTAGATGCTTCTATGGTGTGTTCTAGATTTGAGTCAGTAGATCAAAAGATCTCATCTGATCTTTTGACTTGTATAAGCAAGAAGCTGACATTAATAAGCCTGTTGACGTATACTGAGAAAAAGCATTTTGACATGATAACAAACACTGAGATTAGTGGTTGCTTGGATGGATTTACAAGCAATATAATGTATTATCTTCTAGTTGTAGAATATTCATTTAATAAAAACTGCTACAAGCAGATTATGTCAGATTATCATTATTACTGTGTCGGCAGCATTTTAATGCTTTAGCTAGTCAAGCTAATTGTATATACTGTTGGGTAGTTTAGTCTATGTCCTGCATCATGTTTTATTTGTTGACTATCTGAATTCTAACTTTTTACTTAAGCTTTCAGGTTTCAGTCTGAAATGCTGTATGAAGTATAAAGTGGATGAGTTACCTTCCACTACTCAATGATTATATAAAAGGCACATTTGCGTTATGCATCCCCAAGTAGGCCAACTGAAATGTTTGAAGAAACATCAAAGAACTGATTCTTGTCTTTGTAGGGTTTTGATTAATAATTAATGTTGTATGACCATGTGTCAAGTAGACGTTTGACGAACACCTGTCCTCCACCGCCCCGACTTTGATCACAACACAGACACGAACAATGCAACATCATGGCAGCACGCCCCGAGGCCAGAAGAATAAAGTCTGACTGAACGGCTGGACGTCTTCGTTTCTTTCCCACCACGTGTCTCTATTGTTTGCAGGTGACCTCTGGCCCCTGGATGCGGTTACTCAGACACTTTATGGCAGATCATAATCTCTGTAATTTAGTTTTTAGCTCTTTATCTTGATCAGGTATTAGTCAGTCAGCCAAGGATCCCTATCGTCCTATTGGTTTGGCACATCATTTTGCCAGCAGTGGTAGTGATTGGCACAATAAATCAGTATACTGAGTCAGATATATGATGTGAATCTAGTCCCAGTGAGCAAGTATGCTTTAATGATATTTCTCAGGCTTTGCGGTACTGTTTTTTTTGGAGAATATATCAAGATTCATTAATGCTTCGTCGCCATTGTTGATGTGTGTTTACCAGTTACTAGGTGAGCACACCAGTGATGCATCGAGAAGAAAATGGAATTTGGCTATTTGAGAACTCTAAAAATGTTCCCTTTCTTGTGTGGAGGATTTCCCTGGCGTAGATAAGTGCTTGTGCCTGACTTGAATTTTTTCGCAAGTGACAGCCAGCCAGCAAGTATTCCAGCCCTCCTCTTTTCTATTTGATGTTATTAATCACCCAATATGTAATTTAATGTCATTTGTCAAAGAACAGCCCTCATAATGTTCTACCATACAGTAGTTAAAATGTTAGCAAAGAACATGACTGTCGATTAGTTTTAACATTGAGATATTTAAGGTTGATTCAGGAACCCAAAATATATGTAACAATGCACATACTTTACTTTATATGTGGATAACCTTCATGACATGCAAGGGGAGAATATCTACCAACAAAATGTCCTTTTTCAGCTAGCTTGTCCATTTTAATGAGACCATATGTTATAAGAAACTGCACTGGGTTTGTGTCTGTCCATCTACTATATCTATATTAAAGTCAACACATTACACTACCTTATACTTGTAGTACACAGCTCTGTTTTGTAGTTACTGCAATTTGACATGCTACTTTCATGGAATTCATACCAGTGTATATGTGCTGTTTATCTTGTGATAACGTTTCATGACATGTCTCAACCCATGCATGAAAAATCAAACCATGTAAAGGAGCCACATTCCTCAATTTATCTGTTCTCTGTTCACAGCTATTCAAACATGAGCTTCATGTTATGTCAATTATAGGCCAGTTTATCGCGTCATACGTTTCCATGTCGTAATAAAGTGAAAAACATCACTTTATAACAATTAACTTTTCACGTTGTAACGTGATACAGATCTGATTTTGTTTTTTATGGCCTTGCAGCAGTACAGTTCCATACATGAACATTATTTGTATGATAAAACAAAAAGGTGAACTCAAAAGAGTGCAGATGCCCGCTAGGTGCGTCTGCAGCAGTACTGGTAGTCCCGCTAGCTGTTAGCCAAACAAACTGCAAGCTGTTATCCCTCACTGTGGGCGCAGAGTAGTGGATGGGGGGTCTGAGATGCACTCAGCGGTGTTTTCGCTAGTGGCCCCTGAGAGGAGTAGGTTGGCAGTCAATGGCAGTATAAAACAGGCAATAAAAGGTGTTTTAAGAAAGTGTGAGTCACAGCAACCACGAGAGGTCCTTGAGCATGCAGCCATAACTGGGCAACCAAAATATTATGCAGTTTGCTGCAGCAGAATGCGAGATTAGCCGTGGACACTCACTCAGTCACGGACGCACGCAGCCGATGGCATGATTCTCCTGGTTGCTTTTTGGCTTTGTAGGGAATTGCAGCTACCACTTTCATTCAGAATTTACTGCATTCATCTTCTGGTTTTGTTCTTACAGCCTTAAAAAGGAAGTCAACTCATTCATGCAATGTCTGTACACAGTTCCCCTTTTCTGCTCATGACAGAGATTGTAATGGTGACTGGTCTTGTCTGTTAAGTTGGCCTATTTTGCAGGAATGCTCCCCTATGAGATGACTGTGTAAGGGGAAGATGTTTCCCCCATAATGTCCAAACCGAGACCCTTTCTAACTGCCCCCCATCTGCTCTTATCCTATACAACCTAATCTCACAGCATATCTCTACATCCCTCAGGGGTGGCAAAGCAGCTGAGCACACACAGCCATCCTTTGGTTACATACAGACGTTTCAAATAGGAAATGATTCTCTTTCGCTCTTTCTGTGTCCAAAGTCCAGGCCAAGTGATCATGGTGAAATCTGCTTTTGTAAACAGCAAATGTCTGCTGCATGACTTAAATATTTCCTCTTATATAACAAAACAAAGGTAAGTTAGATAAAGGAGCAAAGAGCTGAAAATGTATCTGCATATTTCTTGATACAAATAAAATCCTGCATAATTCAAATGACCCAAATTCCTAATTATTGCCATCTTAGAACGTTTGCCGATGATGTGCTTTGATTTGTGACCTGTGACTCTCACCTCTAATATCAAAAAGGCTGCCGTTGGCTTTTATTTATGTCGTGGCGGTGTTTCTTAGCTTTAGATGTTCACTCACACATCGGTCTGTGATATACTGTGGTGATTTCACTGGAATTTGTAGTATGAGCGGCCGTGTTGAGGAAAGAAGCCTTATCTTTCCCCAGTGAGTTCAAATAATCTCCTCTCTGGTGGGAGAAGGGGAGTCTGGTGAACACAACGTTTGCCTCTCTTTACGTGTTCGGTTGTCCTCCCCGAGATTCTTGGCAGTGTGAGCGTAATAAATACAACATCTGCTGCGTTTTCGAGGAAAAAAGGGATGTCGAACAGTCCAACTGCTATAAGTGAACTGAAAAGTAAAAGTGCGGTTGAAATCTGGTTTGGTTTGGACCAGATGATTCACTTTCATTTTGGTCGGCTCAAAAGTGACAGTACCATTTAGTAGCTAATGATACGTATTCGATCTCAGTTATATTTCAGGTTATTTATATTTGTACTGAAGTGGACTTCCAACCGAGAGGAGTTGGCGGCATGTTACAGATGTTGGTTCTCACAGGAGGTGAGCGGAGGCCCCCCTCGGTAATTGTGGTCATGACATGCGGGGATATATGACCTGACGCCCCACCCTTGTCTTCATAGCTCTGTCGTTACCCTTCAGTTAGCGCCTTATCTCAGCTCCTTATCATCAGACTCAGGATCCACAGAAGATCAGCGGTCGTCTCGGAAGCCCGGCTACTCGGGTTACAGGGTGAAATGGCTTTACTGACGGGGCCCGGGTAACCGTCTCTCAAAGCTCCTGCTCTGACATGTACGCCACCATGTTTCTGCACCTCCACAACATTTACGATGATGTAATATGCTGTTGTTATTCTTCTCATGTTGTGCTGCAAAATCACAATTGAATGTCACTAAAATTAACTCATGTTGTGACCTGTTGGGATCAAACCTCATCAGATAGTATCATAATGAATCCTCATCTTCACATGGCTTCCCTCAAATTAAAATCCTCCTCCTCTGGTCTCTCACTATACAAGAATGAATGGAATTGCACCTTGAGGCAAACCGCTGCCTCACCGTTCCAGCTCTCACCCAGTGATAAACTCATAACAACCTGTTAACTGTTGCAGACACCCACATTTCTGCTGTGCTTGTGCATGCATGCCAATCAGTTGCTACATCAGCGCTCCAGTTAATTATTTGTACAGTAGGAGAAAATCCTGACAGGGGAAGAGCTTATAGCGAAACTGGCCAAGTTGCAAATGATACCGTTTTTTTTCCTCTTCTCCTTGTTGCACCGTGTCATGTTTTGGAGACTTGACCCGGGTTCTGCTGTTCACTCGCTCTGCAGTATGGGCTGGGCACCTTGAGAAGTGAGCTATCCATTGTCAAACCTCTTTGACCTGCTCTCTCCTTCGGCCTCTCCTATTTCCGCACAAAGACTCTCTAATGCCAGGTAGCTGGCTCTGGCATTCCTGTTGCATTCCACCATGGGGAAGTTGCTGGGATCAGGATGAAAAATGCCTGAAACAAAGGCCTACTCTCATTCACAGGGTTTAGGGTTCTGTGGGAAAGTCCAGGCAGGACAGAGGTTGGATGGCAGAGGAATGCGATGCAGGGCATAGCTCACACAGTCTCTATGGCGTGGACCCAAAGACGAATTGACAAGGTAGAGGTCTTCTTACAGAGAGGAGTCCGCCCTCATGAGAGAGGATGATAGGCCGCTGCATGACTGCAGTCATTTATCATGTTTACAGACAGTCAGGTCGTCCATTCTGCTGGCATGACGGGTACGACTCTGATTGGATGTCTGGGTGGATCTCCACTGCACATTTTTCTGCATTATTTCCATTTATTCAATAGCGACAGAGAGAGATGGACCCTTAATGCAAAAAAGCAAAAGTTTGACAGTTTGGTATCATCATCATCATCTGCGGAGCCCTTTAGATTTGTTAGCAGGCCCTTTGGGAGGTCCCGTTTTGACCCATTGCCATAAAGATCCCCAGACATTGCGATTACATGGTCGTTGCCACTCAGCTGATAATAAACAGCCTCTCTTATCATTCATTAATCGTAAATTATTACACTGATAGCTTTTTCATTTGTAAAAGGTATGAAGTAAATTCTTTCACCGCCTCATGCTGAGGTGAAGCGCCTGACCTCGCTGCTACCCCACCCTCCCCTGAGTCGTATCTGAACCTCGGCTTGTGAAGATTTAGTGTGGAATTTAATGTCAAAGCCTTTTTCACTCTCCCACAACAAATAACCAACAGATATTCCTGATAATGCATCATCAGCTACGGGGGAGAGAAGGGGTTTGGAGATGAGGGAAATGTAGGAAATCCATCGCTTTGGTTCAGACTGAAATATCTAAACAACTATTTAATGGATTGATTGGATGAAATTTGGTACAGACATTCATGTCCCCTTCAGGAAGAATTGTAATCACTTTGATGACCCATTTTCATCATCAGGTTAAAATTGCCATTGCTTCAGTTCATTGGTTTATGTCTGAATTACAACTAAATCAGTCTCTAAATAAGATGCGTAACATGGGAAACATTATACCTGCTCAACATCGACATGTTATTGTGAGCCTGTTAGCATGTTGATGTTAGCTCACAGTAACTTTGTGCCGAAGTACAGCCTCGGCTGTAGCCTCCAATCAAAACTGATGTATTGAATTTGGAAATAAAACTCTTCCTCCGCTCTCATCGTCGTACAACCCACACAGACTAAAACTGGCCTTTCTGAATGTATACACAGCTAAAACAATGCTAACAGCAGCGGTTTGTATTTCCCTAACTACGTAACCACAGATCACAACAGCATGCAGGAAGACTTCCTGCGTATTGTCAGTATGAATAGCATCAGTAAATAAACCTGCAATGTCCACATTTCACACATAACTCGCAGCTTTCTTTACCTGTAAACAACGTCTGTCTCCACACATGAATGACTTCGGGCAGTTGTCGATAGACCTTTTTCCTCAACGGTTTTGTTTGACTTGATTCTTTTTCTCATGTAGATAAAATCACAGCGGAGCACACGTAAACAGTTAAAGCTGCCATTTGTTTATACTCTGAGCTGTGGCCATGCTATCGGCTCCGGCTCTCCAGAGTCTATACGTAGCGTGTGGTTGTAGGGTGTTGGAGATGGAGTATGTGGGGAAATGAGAGGAGATCTGTTGCAGCCCACAGGCCCCTTCGGATTCTCTGATGTGGCTTCAAGACTTCCTAGGAAATGCAAGGCCTTCTGGGATAGCACTTAAGTAGTCTCCAGAGTTTTGCGAGCGTGTGTTTTCGAGTGAATGAGTGCCTGGGCTTGTATCTTAATGTATCGAAGTGTCTTTTCTGCCTGCGTACTTGTTAAACTCTCTCCTTTGATATGTGAGGACACAGTTGGCTGATTGCGGCTTTTCCAAAGAATGAGGGAGTGTCACTTCAAACGAAAAAGGGCACAGCAGACTATACCACGCAGGTGATGTTTCTTACGGGTGGGGCGTGTTGATAACAAATAGAAGGTTCTGACTCTGAAACCTCACTTCCGCCTCACCTGTGTGAAATGCACAGGCTTCAAAGCACAATGGCAATACCACTGTTTTCACATGGGCTGTTATCAGTGTTATTCAAACAAGGTGCTCTTATCTTCTTTATCTCCAGTCCGTTGCGCTCCTAACAGGCTGTGATGCATTATGGGCTACTTTAATGGATAATAAGTGAGTTGAGATGAAGAAAAATGTTAATGTTGAGGGACATTCAATACCATTTTCATTTTTTTTTCTTTTTTCTTTTATGCTTTCCTGCTTTTCGTTAAGTGAATAAGGCTGCTGAGAGGCCCGGCCCCTCTCATCTGCAGCCTGTTATGGCGGAGCGGGAGGATGACATCATATTGGTCTCGGAGCGGCAGCTGGTAATTGGCCCGCTCTCCTCCTCCTGCGGCACGGGCCAAACAGAACACACAAGTGGAGCCAGGCAATGCAAGTCAGATGCACCGGGTTTTTCCAAGAGTGGCTGGTGGGGCCTCAGTGCAGACCGAGAGCCAAGAGGCCTCGAAAAAGGGGCACACCGATCCAACTGTAAATGTCAGAAATGAATGAAGGGCCTCAACTCGAAATGAAATCTGATATAATGCGCCCCAGGCCTGCCTCTTTGATCTGCTGCACAGTCCACTGCTGTAGTCGTCTGGATAACTGCGCCTATTCTCCGAGAGATATGACATTGCAAAAGCATTTTCATGTGGACGTTTTGTGAGAGCCAACGTCAATGAGCTCTCAGCCCACACAAAGTTCCATTACAGTGAGGCTTAACTGCTGCACCTCTGTGCTGCAGAGGAGCCAGTGATTGTTTGTAATATTTAAATCAGGGTGCAATCTCAAACATCTGGAAGTAAGGTTTAACCTCTGCAGGTTTAGATGTGTGTCATGTAGACAGAAATCCCATCAGCAGGACATGCAATCCCATTAGTGTTTTTATGCAGCTATTTGATGTGGCAGCGTGAGCAAAGCCTAATTGTTTGCAGTGGATGTGTGAATGAGACCTGGTTCTACCCTGTGGCCGGTCTCACACAGCATGGGCCGGGCAGCGATGTTGGATACCTCTGTTCTTACAAAACACAGTCTTTATCTTTTACAGAGGCTGCTCAGTCATGCCACCATGTTTCCTGCGATGTGGTGGCTGTGCACCAACAACAGAAAGAGGTGCGCTGATCTCTGTTATCATCTCAAAGAACAGTTGTGAGAACATGTTTGGTGTCTAAAGCCTGTGTGGGAAAACACGCGTTCCTGTTGAGTCAAAAGAGGGTGCAGTGCTCAGCGTGTTTGCACGTGCCCGTCCGCCTGTCAGTTGCCTATTGTTGCTTCCCCACATCAGTGACAGATAAATGCGTGTCAGTTGTGAACAGAAGGTCACATTAAGCTTGTAGGCGTTGAGAACATCGGAGTTCCTGTTATAGCCGAGATGCAACTCAGCGTCTGTGGGCAAAAAAAAAAGACTGACTGAGCAAAAAGAAACAGCTCTCGTTGAAATGACTCTTTGAATGCTTTCACTCTCCGTGCTCTGTCACTGAGCTGTGAAGTTGTGCACTGCAATCGCTTGGCGTAGGTGTTGTTGCCATGATGACATCAATAACAATATTTATTGTATGTTCAATGGACTTCCTGCAGAGTCGTGTTTTCTTGTGGCCTGAAAGCGAGAGGCTGTTTCAGGCCGAGAGGCTCCTTGAGGCCCCTTTTTTCTAAGAAATAGAGAAAATCAAGTTGTGTTTAAAGTCAAACTGAAATGACAGTTAGAGCTTCTGCTGTTACATTAACTGATGTTTTGGCCACTTAGGGCATCACAGAAAGATGTGAGCTAAACATTGACGTATTGTCACCAAACTTATTGCAGTGATAGTGTTAGCAAACAGATGTCTATTTACACATCCAGCAGCAACATTGACGCTGATTTGGAGTCATGGCTCAAAATCTACCAAGACTGACAAGCTGAGCACATGAGCGATCCGAGCGAGCATCCATGCCTTTAAAACATAAACAGCGACAGTTAGTAACAAGGGTCCCGTCATAAAAGCCTACACTGTGGACCATCGTAACTACCTTACATCACGGTGCAGGCCGTAAAAATGAATCAATGAGCTGAGCGATGCTAAAGCAATCTTTACAGCTCAATGGCAATTGCAGAATTGTGTGTTAACAAAATATTGATGAGTGCGGCTGTAACGTAACAGGAGAAATGAATAAATTAGCTACAAACAGGAATGGTGAGGGATTTGAAATAAAAACATACACACAGACACAATATTAGGACTTTATTTTTGTTGTCACATACATGCATACATGAAATTTGGCCTCTGCATTTAGCCCGTCATAAGCCTTTAAGAGCAGTTTGTAGATAAACCTTTCGGCTCTTCATATAAGTGTTTTTGAAGCATTTACACAATAACTCGTGAAACATTTTACTACAATATTAATGACTTAGCCTTTTCACTTCCTATCACAAGACATCTCTGGACAGAAAGCTCGTTTTGAATTATCAGGTGGCTTTGTAAACTCAAAGAGCGGATCAACGCTTGACTTTAAATGTGAACTTAAGCGGAAAAAAGTTCCCATATCTTTAATTTTTTGCTGCTGCTGGTGCACTTTTTCCAGCACATCCTCTCGGCGTCTCAGCTGGTGAGCTAGCTGTCAAGGCTGAAACTGCACCGGAGGGAGGAAATGATTATAGCATAAGGGAATGTGTTATCACTTTGTCCCTCGTGTGCACACTCTCTCAACCAGTTTAATGTCATATATTTGAGCTTCTTATCTGTATGATGAGAAAGAAGCACATTTCAAAACTTGGACAAGAGTGACTCGTGTCCTCTGCATTGTTTTTGTTTTTTGTTTTTTTAGATTTGAACGCTTCTGTGTGTCATGTCAAGACATTTAGTCCGGACTGCACATGTGCAGTGAAATATCAAATGTCATGTAGGCTGTTTTGTGGCTGCACAGAGGAAAAGTCTATCATGTTCCCCATCCATCTAACGCTGCTCTCTGGAGGAAACAGATCCAGCTGTTGTTGGCCTTTGATACCTTTTGTTGTTCCTCTCTGTTGAGCCACAATAGTCTTTGACTCTCAGCTGCTATTTAAGCTCCTCACCAGCCTGTTGGTTTACTTCATTTTTTAATCTGTCTGCCTCGTTCTTTTTCTCACAGCAATGTTACACTTGATCTCCAGCTTATGTGCTCATCTCTGCCATTTCAGTTACCTTCAGAAACAGTACAGTTATGAAAAAAGGTATAAAGACTCAACGCCCAAACTGTGACACATGTATTTAAGTGCAGTGTCATGCATCAATCATTGTCACAGGCTTTAAATAATGCCTATAAAACATTTTGACACTGCACTCTTTGTTTGGTTAACCCAAAGGTTGCGTATGATACTGACACATGTAAACCCATTCGCTCATTATTAGTTTGCATAGTTATTCTAAGGCCAACCACAATGTTTGACCTAAACCTACCTCAGTGTTTTTTAAGCATATGTCTTTCAATTCACAACGTTAACCACAAGTTTACTGCAGTGCACTGGAAAGTAGAAATGAGAACCTGTTGGTTATTGTTTCATATTGTTTCTAAATAAATACATTTAAATATGTGGTTTAAAGAAGGTCGAATCGCGTAAATTTCACCAGTCAAAGGCCACAGAGACTGCTTCTTGGCTAATGTTAAGCTAGCCAGACTGCAGTCACTGCAGTTTGATTTTTATGCCATTATTCTTATTTTTCCCCCTAAATTACACATTTCCATGGCACATAATTTAAATGTCAGAAAGTATTCTGGTCTCAGTTTTGATGCAATGTGTAGTTTTTGCAGTTTGACTTTGTAGGGCTGCATAGATGATGTAGCAGCGGAGTGTGATCTTAAATACTCACATCCACCATCACCTGTACTGGTATTAGACACAGACTGAACTCAGGAAACCCTACAGAATGCAAACATATAGGCCAACAGGCCCCTTCACATCTGAGAACACATATCAATTTGACAGCCGGGACAGCAAAGGGTTGAGAGAGGAGCCGCACCTTGAAAGTCCTGGCAACTTTTCATGTCTTGCAACCAGCCACATGTGTCAAACTTCTCCTCCCACGCTGCACATTTCACACATTCCTCAAGAATGTTTGCTTTTTTACCAGGTCGGGAGAATGAATCCAATGCTGCATTGCGTCTCTCGCCGGCTTTGTGCAGCTCTTGGAGATCATTCTGTAAGACTATTTCATCTTGTGCAATTCCTTCTTTGCTGCTGTCATCAGTTTTTCTGCAGTCCGATTGAAAATCTTGCTTCTCCCAGTGGGTATTTATGTCTTCATGGGCTAACCATAAAGAGAGCCTCCATGTGCTTTCATTTCCTCAGTGACAGTGGGAATCCTGACCAAGGGCTTGAGCTCTGGCCCGGGCTCTAACCATAACATATTCCTCATTACTTCCTGTTATCAATGAATACATACTTTTGGAAACAGAACTTAAGTTTTGGAAAATCAAATATCACAATATTTTGATCTTGACTTATGCCATATTGTAATATGGCGTAAGTGTTTTTACATTTATTACGTTTATTTACGATCGTGTTTATTACGATCCAAACTCAAAGACGCTATCTATTCAAATCGCAATATGGATATGGATTGCCCAGCACTACTTCTTAGATTGAGAATGCAATAATAAAAAGGGGAGTTTTTGCACAATATCACCATCTATTGTAGGCTGTTATTGTAGGATATGCTAGTGATGAAATGTCAGCATGATAGTGGCAATGCTAACATGTTGATGTTTAGCAGGTATAATAGTAACAATCTCAGTTTGTGTGTGTTAGCATGCTAATGTTTGTTGATTAGCACTGAACACAAAGTATAGCTGAGGCTGATGGGATCATCCCTGCAGCACTCTAATATAATCTATATATAGGGATCTTGAATATATGACAATGCATCCAACAATTGTCAAGTTATATAGGATTCATCCTCTGAGATCAACGAATATCTTTACCAAATTTCATAGTGATCCATCTCATGCATCCATCCACGCTGCCAGCATGGCTAAGAAAGGTTTACAGGTGTGTGTTACCTGTCTATGTTTGCGCTCTATGTCTAATGTGATGTCTTACATGCACATCCTTGTATACATACAGTATATGTAGGTCACTACAATGGGATGGGTTCCCGTTATGGACAGTGCTGCAGAGTGAGAGAGCCGGAACTTCATGGCTTCAGTTCCCCGGGGACGAGGCCTCGGTCCTGGGAAGCAGCGGCCGAGGATCCTCTTGACCGTCGCAGCTTCAGGCCGCTGCAGCACTGTGAACCTCCTTGTTTCCCAGCGTGGGCTCGGCTGACATCTGAGCAACTACTACAATAAGTCCCGTTCCTCCCAGACTTTCGGTGGGAAGAATCAATGAGTTTGTCTTCGTTGACTCAAGGCAAAGAGGAAAAAGTTTCCTCCTGGGCAGTAACTATTATTAACAGGCCCGATGGACTGCTAAACAAGGCAGTCCTTGTGGGAATGTTTAGTTGGATCAAATACCATGTTTCCAGGAGTGTGAAATGATTTTGTGTGTGCGTAGCATTTCGTATCATGATCGGTCTGATCCACCTCTCACAGCTTGGGGGTCTCTTAGCTCGGTAACAAAGCCCTGGTATCTGGTTCTGCAAGCTTGTTATTTAATTAAGACTAATCTCCAGGTTTTGATTTCAACTGGTTTCGTCTCGGGTGGAAGTACTTTTGGATTTCTGTCTGTGTCTAAAGTAAAGCTCAGCCTGTTCAACTGGATTTCAAAAGGGCTGCACCCAGAGTAAAGTGTAAAAGACCTGGGAAAATGCTGACTGAACTCTTTAGGTTTAAGGATATCAAATAACAGGAGAAGAATGATATTTATTAAATAGATAGTTTGACATTTTGTGGAAAACACTTTTTCTGCGAGCTGAATAAGAATCAATACCACTCTCATGTTTGTACAGTAAAGATGTAGCCGGAGCAGCCAGTTAGCTTAGCTTAATTTAGCATAGCTTAGCTTAGCTTTTGTACAGATCAAAACAAAGGTGATATAATGTGTTACCTGGTGAGCTTTAGAGGAGCTGATGGGTAGATTTTGCTGCCTCTGCAGAGAGCCGGGCTAGATGTTCCCCCCTGTTTCCAGTCTTTATGCTAAGCTAAGCTAACCGTCTCCTGGCTGTACCTAGATATTCAATGGACAGACATGAGTGACTGGTATCAGTTTTCTCACCAAACTCTCAGCAAGAAAGTGAATATTTCCCAAAATGTTAAACTATTCCTTTAATTCTGTAATTTGTAGAAAGAAGCTGGGGATTCATTTAATCTTTATATCAGAAGATGGAGCAATTAGCGAGTTGTTTCTCATGTTCCTGCACTTGTGTGAGAGATGAGATTATGTCAGTAAAGTTGCCAAGTATGTGAAATCCCTTGGCATGGCTGGAGACAGGAATGCCCTGGTGGATACAGAATCAAGCTAATGGTCTGGGCGGGTTGGGCCCTTTGCTCCTCTGGACCTCCACTGGACCCCCCACCCCCATAACAGGATCAAAGCCAGGCTGGGTGTCAGGGGACGGAGAAGAATGATGGTGTCATCCACCCACTGACCACTGCATCACTATGCTAACTCATATCATGGCATTTCCTGCAGATATGATGAGTATGCCCCTGTTTGTCTTTTTTTAATTTATTCTGGGACTTTCTGGAATGCTAAATTACGCAATGTACAAGGGAAACGCTGAATTTCCCCATCACATGAAGTGTTTGTTTGCGTCGCTTACTGTGGTTGTGAGCTCACCGCCAGCCTGAGAAGGACCAAACAATTGCTTTGTGGTTGAAGTAAAGTGGTCGTTTCAGGATCATATCATGCTACATGAGCTCTGCTTGCTGTATTTCACACACATTGCCTTTGTCTTCTATGCCTAATTGGATAAATGTAGTCTGTTTTGCAATGCCATAGTCGGCCAAGAATGCTAGAATGGTTTCAATTTGAAGACAAAGTAATTACAGCAAGAGTTACCTCACAGAAACAATATTTCCCACCCCCACTTAGATCTATTAAAGTGACCATACTTATCGATGTGTTTGGTCTGGCTACAGTTCACGGCCTATTTCTCTTTCTGCACTAGAGGACCATTGTTGTAGCAGGCTCCAACTCTCATACCGATAACAAGTTGATTTCCACCCTTCTGTTTGAATGCATGAGAAATGTTGGGGTAAATAGGGGCCTTCTGAGTCCTACTGCTGAATTTAATCAAGCAACGAGACCAATGAGGTGAATTAAGGCTGGAGCTGACTCAGCCTTACAGAGGCCTCTTTATGCGGCTGCTGAAGTCGAGGGGGCCCAGGGTTAGCATGCATCACACACAGGAAAACACCAGGCAGCTCCCAGACAGTCCAGGCCCCAGCAGTCCGCCCCTGAATTCCTCCCCGCTCCACGTTTATAAGGAGCATATCGCCTCACTAGAGCCACTTTCAAAGAGCTTTCGTTCACATTGCGAGGCCCCCCATTTCCTCCTCTCTCTCAGGAGGGAAATGTAAGTGTGCAGGAGTGGAAATGTTGCAGAGTCGAAGGGAAGTGAATGGACGAAGAAAGCAATGTTATTTGTGGAACAGTGAGGCCCGTTGGCTTAAAATAAACTCACACAAAATGACTTACTGGAAACTTCTCAGTCCTCTGCTGCTGATTAATGCCTCATTTTTCTATGGGCACAGAGAGTGTTTGAGAGAAGGACAGAGGGAGAAAGACTAACTTTTGTTTAAACCAAGGTCATTGCGTGGCCAGCTGCAAGGCCCTCTATCTACCCCTGGGATCTGTCTTTCCTATTGGACATCCTGTCCCTGATGAATTGTCACTCTTCTCATTTAAGAGAAGACAGAGGAAGCAGGACACTGCCAGGACACACCCACTCGTCCTCGCCGGCCAATCGCCTCGCTCCAGTTGTCGAGCATCCTTCGCACTCAGAAAACCACAGCTGCCACGGGAGCTCCGCTGGCGGATTTCTTGTTTGTGTCCTTCCTTTCCTAATCTCTGACCACACACACTTGTTCACTTGTGACAGCCAGCCCTATGCCTCTTGGCCCTGGCCGAGGCCACCAGCCCCCCCCCTTCTCCACAGTGTCTTCTGCACCGCCCTGAGACATCTGTGTGATGTGAGGCAAATCAGCAGGAAAGCTGGGGGAACTTCAGAATCGACTGCTAGAACAGAACAAGGGGGCCCCCACAGCAGAGCTATGTAACAGTCAGACATCTAGCTGTACACTCACACGAAGAACATCACTCTCTATTGCAGACGCGTGCCGAGATCTCATACCGTGAACATGCACATTATTTTATATGCATGCATGTTTTGTTTTTACAGTCTGGCATGCAGGGAGAGATAGGACAGATGCAAAACTCATCTTATCCAGAAATTGTGATTCGTTCTAGACATGAGATTTGTTCACTGTGAAATGGAAGAGGATGTGATCTCACCCAATTAAAATCCAACCTATGTCGCTCATCGCTTATGGCTTATTGCAGGCTTCGCCTTTGTGCCAAGTGACCCTAACCCACCCAACATGTGTAGAACAATTAGTAGATAGGGATATTAGATTTATATACATGTGTTTTTAAAATACGAATATGAATAGCAAAAAGCAAATTCAAGGCATTTGTCACATTGTTAAATGAAAACTTTGACATTTTGAGGAATACGACTATTTTCTTTTTGGCGACGAGTTAGAACATCGATATATTACCACTGTTGATAAGTCCGTTAGATATGAAGCTACAGCCAGCTTAGCTTAGCTTAGCACACAGACCAGAAACAGGGGGAAACAGCTAGCCTGTCCAACCATAACAAAATCCTTCCATTAACATTAACTCCCTCTAATTAACAGGTTATATCTCATTTGTTTAATCACAAACAAAAAAACTAAGTTTAGTTCTGTTGGACAGAGCCATGCTTCCTACGTTTAGTCTTTATAATAAGCTAAGCTAATCGGCTGCTAGCTGTAGCGTCATATTTAACGTACACACATGAGAGTGGTATAAATCTTCTCATCTAACTCTCTGATAGAAAATATGTTTCTCAAAATGTTTAAGCATGTAGAGCATTTTGCATAACAAGCCTATAGAACCCCTTTTGTTTAACGTGAACCCTCTTTCTCTCCCCTCCTCTGTCTGCTGTTACTCCTGAGTACATGAAGGAGAATAGGGCAATGTTCTCAGAGGCTCTGGTAGGAGTGAGGGATGCAAGCTGCCGGACGTCAGTCTTGTATACAGACTTAATGGAGGAGAGGGGGGGATTCAACAGTGACCGCGGCCCAAACTGTAGAAAAGAAACCCTCTTGTGTTCACGACCCAGACGACTAAAGACCAGGCCCGGATGTTGCTATCTGTCCCATCATTGTCTCCTCAAATGTTGGCATTTCAGTCTGAATGATGGCTTTCAGTTTAGCCAAAACATTCCTAAGACACTGTGTGGAAAACACCCTCTTTTTCCTGTGCTGATTTGACGACGCTCCATTTGTTTTCTAATCTCGCTGCGTAGTTGAGCGCAAATTAGCTGGTTGCACCACAAGGCCTCCAATCACAGTTCATGGCTTGATGGCCGGGGTTTACTCAAGCATTAAGGAAGTGGGATTTACACATCAAATAAAATATAATTATGAGATGGTGGGTAGAGACAACCACAGCCACTGTTGGGAGCAGCGTTGCTCCAAACAGTTATTTCACAGGTCCTGCACATGATTTGTCGAACTTCTCCTGGAAAGCACCTTCTTTTCCCCTCCGCCACGCTGCAGTGAGTGGCTGTGAAAGGCTGGCTTTGATGTGTGACGTTTGCGATAGAGGCCTGCTCCACGCTGCTGATAGCCCGACCAGAATAGCATGTGAAAGAGCCAGGACACGCGACTATGCATGAACATTTATGTCGCCTACTTTTCATGTTTGGGAACGGGTGTTTAATTCACTTCCAGTGGGGTGTAATCAGTTGATGTGAATGCATATAGTATGCAACCACGTGACAGACAGAAGCCACTTTATCGACTCTACTGGCTGAGCTACACCAGCCATCACTCGGCGCTGGGAGGAGTGTTCGCCGCTGTTCACACCACAGCATTCCAGCCATAGCATCCTCTTCTCTACCGTCAGTTAAGTCAAACAGCCGGCTTGACTCAAAGCACATGGGCAACCTGTAATCAAGCCCGGCTCTGAAACTGGCATGTAAAAGTAAATCCTGTGTTTATATCTGAGGGAGGCCTCCCTCATTGAGCGGCTTGCACAGGAAACACATAAGATGATGTTAAGCTTCGAAACAATCTCTGGGATTAAAGATCTTGACAATCACCCTCCACCTCTTCTCTCTTTCTCTGTTTGTGTCTCTTTCTCTTGATCTGTGGCGGTCTGCCCATCTCCGGGCCCCAGTGCTCTGGTGGGTTCAGTGGACTGGTATGCAGCAGGAATCTTTGGATCAAGGTGATTTCACGCTCCTCCACGTTTTCCCAGGGCTTCGAGCGCTCCTACCTCTGTGCAGCTCGGAGTGTGTGATAGCGGCTGACATGTGTTATCATAGGACACATGCACAAACAGCAGCAACAGGGTAAGGCTGCTTTATCCGGCTAACACCTCTGTTTCCCTCAAGTGTCGGGCTTTGAATGTCTGGTATGGGAGGCTTCTTTGGCCTCTTATGGAGAGACCCTTTTTGGACAAAAACAAGGACCCAGGGATTTGTCAGCCCCTCCATGAACCGACTAAGGGATAACCCTCCGACGTGAAATCTCAATTTTGAGAGGAATCTTCTCAAATATACACCCCCTCCTTTGAAGTAGAACTAATCTTGCTAACCTTGACATTCCCTCCGAGACGGTTCCCACTCTCACTTCACAGTCCGCTCTCATAATAGCTCCACAGTGCTTTTTTTCTCTCAATGAAACCCCATATCTCATTCAGCTCTTCGGTAGCGACTGTGAAAGGGGGAAGTTTGTGAAGTCGTTCCAACGAGAAGTGGTTCAGCTCAGCTCCTGTCATTCTGCTGAACTGACAGTAAATATGCTCACACAAGATCGGAAGCAGCAAATTTAGACGTGTAAAAAGTTTACTTGTGCATGTTATGATGCCTTTGGTTGTGAATTTAGCACTTACAGCTGCACAGAGAAAACACACGAAAGTGAAATGGCCATCAGAGATCAAACTTGATAGGGAGTTAAATACCTCATGTCTTCCTCTTCTATTACAAGATTACCTTTTTTATATTAGATCCTGAAGGACAAAATAACAACGTTTAGGCATCCTGTTAACCACAAGCACTCTCTGCAGATTTACATGTCCTTCATCATACTTGCCAAAGGACTTCCGTTATGGGAAATGTTTCCCTGGAAAGGGATCAACATGCCGTCCACACCCTTCGCCATACGGATGTGTGCAACATCACAATGTGTCCCACGGATCCCAGCTCATGTGGCAGGACTATGATCTCATTAAAAGCACCAGTGGTTTCATAGAGGTTGTGGACTGAATTAAATCAAAAGTTGAGTTCAGTTAAGAAACTGTGACTCTGTGAAAATAATACAATAACTTCACTTTGCAGGTGATAGTCTGTATGTGGACCAATACAGCTAACTAGAATGAAGCTTAGCTAGCTTGGAGACATCTGAGTAATCCAGCTAACTTTCCACTCACTTTAAATATGATTTATCTTGTGACATACTGTAATTTTCCTCCTTCAAGTGTTCAAAATAAGAATGCAATCAATGAGAAAAAAAAGGCTTATTGTACAACAGAGCACATGCACATTTGCAGCTGTAAATGTATGACTTGGAAACATTGTGAGAGTGAAAGTCAAGTGTTCAAAATGACAATAACATCAATGAGAAAAAAGCCTGTACAACTAATAAATATACAGCACATTTGCAGCTGTAAAAGAAATGCCTTGGAAACCCTGTGTGAGTTGAATGAGAGTTATTTCATGATCAAAGTAGGAGATCATTTGAATGCAGAGGACCTGCAAGCTAGCAGTGGTTACTGGTGTCTGCATGTATGAACTTCTCTGCAGACATTAACAAGGGGTTCTGTAATTTGCTACATACAGTAGCTATGTCGGGCCATCTGGGTTGGAGATATGCAGGCCTGTTGGCAGACAGTGCAAAGTGCTGATTTGTACCATAAACTGTATACGATAATGTAAACAGTCTATGATTTCCATACAGCAATGCTCTTGTTGATATTCATTGCTATGCTGCCTTTTTACAATAACCTAAACACAAGTTTTGCCATTAATATTGCATGATGTATATAGTGATTTAACCCACTAAATCTGGTACAATGGTCTCTTCTTTTTTTGTACATTCCCTGGCAAATAAATGTCATCAACTAAACTAAGTTTTAATTGTCAATGTTTTATTTCCTTTGTCGGCAAAATGACAACAAACTGGGTTTTTCAATTTTACCGGCACAGGATTAGGATTTATGTTGTATTTTTCTATCACTTAAATAAAAACACAACAAAAGAAATCAGAAATTAAATTAAAGTAATCTAATCTAACATTAGTTGTTACTTTTCTATTATGATGATAATGCTGCACAAACTTGCTATTGAATTTGATTTCTATAATAAGCAACTACCTAATACTCTCTAACATCTTGACTATATTTATCTACTCTGTCGTTAAACTATATTTCATGCAGAGGCATCTAAAGGCACCACAGAAGTAGGTTGTAGGAAGTAGGGAAGCAGATGAGACCTACGTCACAGTCCGCGTGTCTGCCTCTTTCAAAGTATTGTTAAGACTCTAAAGCGAGACCGGAAACCAAGCGAGCAGTTCCAAGAAGAGCAGCAGTTAGAAAGGAAGGGTTGGTTCCGCCGCTGCTTTTATTTTGAAAGCCGTCTCCGGATGTTGTCTTCCTCGTTGCGTCCGGTTTGACTCCGAGCAGGCAGCCGCAGAAGAAGAAGCAAAACTCAGAGGCAGCAGGACTGGAGCAAACCCAGCAGTCTCAGCCTCATGCTTCACTCTGGGCACTTCTCCTCCTCCTCCTCCTCCTCCTCCTCCTGCTGCTGCTGTCCGCTATCGTCAACATTGTGACAATATTTATTTTTTATTTGTATTATTTAGCCAAAAAAAAAGCAACAAAAAAAGTGGAGGGGGGGAGAAGGGGCGCCGAGTCATGGAGCTGTATTGCCTGGAGTCGGACATAGTCGTGAGAGCCCAGCCTGACCCAAACATCCTCTATGATGACAGAGTTTTGCAAAGTTTATTAACAATTGAGGACAGGTTTTTACCTCAATGCTCTTACTTCCAGCGGGTCCAGAAGGATATTCAGCCTTATATGAGACGAATGGTTGCAGGTTGGATGCACGAGGTTTGTGGGCATTTTATGCATTGATGTGCTAACCTAACTGCTTCCGCTAATGTATGCTTTTTATTTGTTTTGCATGTTGACACACATATTCTCGGCTCATAAACTGAGAGTTTTAGTCTGTAGAGAGTTGTCAGGGGAC
This sequence comes from Pholis gunnellus, assembly GCF_910591455.1. Lineage (NCBI taxonomy): Eukaryota > Metazoa > Chordata > Actinopteri > Perciformes > Pholidae > Pholis > Pholis gunnellus. Next base: position 13,472,093 of record NC_136549.1, on the reverse strand, counting down.
GGTAACCTATTTGACAATTGAATGAGAATGACTCACGAAAGGCGTGGGAGAGTCGGAAATTCCACGAAGAAAATTCAGCTTCAAAGAAATAGTTTAGCTAGATATTTACTTTGCTTAACAGCTCCAAATATGCGGTTTTTTGCTAACTAGCTAGCTCAGGCGCGAGAGGGGAAGTTAATCTTAATTTACATAGTCGAAAAACCGACAGTTCCCCTTTTTGAATAATTATTATTAATTTTTTGAAATGGCTCGTGCTCTTAGGCTTTGGGCTGGCAACGTGCATGCAGAACCACTTTCTCGTTTGAAGGTGAAATAACCAAATGTCCGCAAAATATATATGTTTTTCAACCGTCGGAAACTATTTTAACATCATTTCTTAACATTGTGCACACGTTTTAAAGTACCTAGATGGTACATTTTTATTTTTAAATATTTTTTAAAGACATCGAGCCTCAACAAGGAAGAGGAGTTTAATGGCGACGTTTTGCTGAACGACTTCCTATTGAACTAATTTGTTTCTGCCTTGCCCTGACTTTGCTATGTGCTATGAAAATTAGTGATTTAACCTTTAACCTTAAGACAAGACTGGCATGGAAAAATCACATTCTTCAGCAAAAACAACCCCCACCATTAACTGCTCCTCTGCTGCAAAGCAAAAATACTACCTCTACAGGCTACTTTTCTTTTATATTCTTTATTATTTTACTAACAACCTATTTTTTTCTGTTTCATTTTTGTCTCATTTTAGGTGTGTGAAGAGGAGAAGAGTAATGAAGATGTCTTCCCTTTAGCCATTAATTATTTGGACCGATTTTTAGCGGTGATGCCCACAAGAAAGAGTTATTTGCAGCTTCTGGGAGCTGTGTGCATATTCCTGGCCTCCAAGTTAAAGGACTGCAGGCCGCTGTCAGCAGAAAAACTCTGCATGTACACAGACAACTCCATCACGCCACGGGAACTGCTGGTAAGCACCGGACGTTTCAAAGGCCCCATTCATTCATGAGTACATAACAAATGCAGTGTCATATTTTTTGGGATGATTTTGTAACGCTAATGGCTCTATTGGTTTCACAGGAAGTATCCCATTTGCCTTATATTTGCCAGATCCTTTCTTTGGATCCACTGTGGGCTGAAGAGACCAGTGATGCCATCTAGTGCTAGTTATGCAGTATAGAATTTAAATATCTTGCAGTTCATGGACTTGCTCTGTATTTCAAATAGATACTGTATGAGGGTTTATACTAAAGAATCAGCCAAAGTGCTCTTTAGTCTTACCTCCACACTTCGATAGGAGTGTTAAACAAGAAGAGTATATTTCTTTATGTTTACAGGAATACTTTTAATTCTTTCTTACCAACTTGAGGCTGATTTAATGAACCAGAGTGTTCAACACAAACTTGCTGAGCTGTTGTTTGTACAGTAAAGTAGCCAGCACATTAGTGCTGAAACTATCATTTTCATTATCAATGGTTTTATTGATTCATCAATTGTTCTATAAAATGTAAGAACATTGTGTAAAATAGCCATCAGCGTTTTCAAACGCCCAGGTTGACTTCTTAAAATTGCTTGTTTTGCCCGATCAATAGTTCATAAACCAAAGATATTAAGTTGACTAAACAATTTGCACTCAAGGTCCACGTACAACCTTGTTCTGGAGCTTTCTACCGTAACACATGGTCCTCATCAGCAGGTTAAATTTGCTCAGTTGCAATGGACCTGTACAGTAGGTGTTTCCATGATTCTGAAATCAGTTTACTGTCACAGAGCTAAGACGAAAAGAAACAGAGCTGAGATCATTAGTCGACCAAAATAAGAAACAATTTTAAGATAAAAAATGATGGATTAAAAACGTACAATAGTCGTTTTTCACTTTATCGCCATTAACTACGTTAAAACAGTTGAGAAAGTGATCATTAGTTGCAGCCTTAAAGAAAAGCGGCATATCCTCTCATTTGAGAAGCTTTGACCAGGTCATGTTTGGCATTTTACAGTTAGCTTCTTTAATTTAAACCAAACGGCTCCACATGCTGTCGATACCTCCTCCTGTGTGGCCTGCGGCTATTGAGGGAAATGACATTCGTCCCATTTGATGCTCCATATTGTCGTTAGGCTCCAGATTCCTGGATATCCTGACAGGATGTGCAGAGAAGGCCTTAAGAGTCGGTCAAAGACGTTGCAGCTCTTCCTTGTAATGAACAGTCTGCTACTGGGGCTTCAGCTGGAGGAGACAAGCTCAAGGGGGTGGAGGGGTGGTTGTGTCGGGGGGGGGGAAGTGCACGCTCCGACAGCAAACCTCCGCCTCGTTCATCTCACAGTCAACAATCTCCGCAAGGGCTAAAATAGGTTAAATGCAAGCGTGTGTGTGGCAGGTTATGTGCAGGAAACCCACCTAAATGTGAATGATGGCTGACATTTCAGATGACAAATACGCGTTTGGTGAAGGGGGGGACTGTCCCTGTCGGCTTTGGGGTTTCAGTGTTTACTACGTTTGCTTTTTCGGGGAAACTTCTCTGTAGAGCAAGTGAGGAGTGGAATTCATCAGTGTGAAAATGTCCCATTAGTACAGTCAACCAGTTTAGCTGCTTTTACTGCACAGTTTCACTGTTCATAGATGTAATCATAACTTTTTATACACTTCAATTAGTCTTTTAATCAGCCTCGTCTTTCCCTTAATTGCTGGCACATATAGGTGTGAAAGTATGTGATGAGCTGTCGTGTTCTTATGGGTAACAGATAATCTGAAATCATAATGAATGACTGATAAGTCCTCTGCATGTGTCCGACACCATTGTCTTCAAACTGTGAAGTGACAATACATGACATCATGGCGGAGCAAAGGAGGAACTAAACCTTTACAGGCCGACTTTGATGCTTCACTGCAGCAGGACCGTTACTTTGTAATTTGATTTAAAGAGAGATAGAATCAGGACTTTACATTCTTTCTGTAGAAATTGTTTGAAACTGTGTATGGCAGTTTGCGAATGCATTACTTCACAATGCTTAGCAAGATTTAATAGTGTGTCTCTCGTCTTTACTTGTGGAGGTTTGAAGAAAAATCCCATAAATATATTGGCATAGCAAGACTTATGGAAACCCTGGAGAGGCCATTTGATTGGCTGGTGTCCCTGGTTTTTGTTGCTTGGGTGCAAATATGTTCCTCATGTAGAGTTTCATTCATTCTGATATGATTGCTCATTCTGTCTGTGCTTTTCTAACCAACGTTTGTGCTTACATTTCTTCAGGCCTGTGGTTTTGTGGTCATAAAACGCAAACTGCATGTGGTCAGTTACGCCTTTTATCATAAATACTTAAGTTGCATCCTCCTTCTAAATAAAATACTGGAACAGGGAAACATTAAGACAGTAAATGCGGAATTGTGAAAGTTGACTCAACACACAGGAAATTCAATCATGAAACACCTTTCTTGCTGCTGCAAAAGCCGACTGTATGAAGAGTCTGTGCTGCTGCCTGTGCAGAGCGAACTCATTGTAGCTGTTTGAGGCTTGTGACAGGAAGGAAGGGGCTAGCTGTCTCATTGGCAGGGCAAAGCTTGTCACATGCCGGCTTTATGAACACAAAGGATGTGAGGAATGAGAAAGGCACGCAGATAATAAGATACAGCGAGGAGAGATAAAGTGAAGAAATGTTACTCTTCTTACAGAGCCATTTCCTCTGGGAAAAGGGACGGGCTCTGATCTCTCTTCACGGTCAATGGAGGCATGGCAGCACGCCATTTAACCCTCAGACTGAGGAGACTCTGCCAAGAGACTGAACTGACTGACACTTTTTTTTTTTAATCAACTTCTATCTTCTCTGTCTTTTAGGACTGGGAGCTGGTCGTGCTGGGGAAGTTGAAGTGGAACATGGCCTCGGTCATCCCCAATGATTTTATAGAGCACATCATACGCAGGCTCCCCCTCCCCAAAGACAAGCTGGCGATGGTCCGCAAACACACGCAGACATTCATCGCCCTCTGTGCCACAGGTAACACAGCTGCAGATCATCTCATGAGCCTTTTTCCGATTTTGTTTGCTCACTCTCACGCTTACTTTGCTGCCTTGTGATTCCCACATCCAGCAGAATATTCCCACACACACAAACATTCTCCCATCGTGAGTCATCCGTGACCTCTTTTTCTTTTCTCGGCGTACTCTACTGGCTGCCTTATCCACGTTCTAGTCTCCGCCTGTAGCGGGGCTTTTACCTCACAGCTGCTTAAAGTGGTCATTTCCACATTTCTCTGCCAAGTGGCAAAAATCATATCAATGCACTGCTTGGATAAGCCATGTACATGATTCACGATAGCGATTGTATCATACTGTACTCTAGCGCTGTGTGACTCAGGTGCAGCTGAACTCAGCCTGTGTTGTTTGTTGACAGGGAAGCTTCCAGGTTTAAAAAGTCGGGGCTGTGATCCTTTCTTCCTCCTCCCACCCCGGCCTCATGTCCAAAATAAACTCTGGAGAGAAACTCAGATGTCCCCCTTAGGCCTCTCCCTGGGGGAATTTTCACGGTATTTCTTTGCCTATATGAGGAATCCCTCTAATATTTTCATATCCTGGACAAAAACACTACTGCGGGATCACCTAATGCACATAATATATGTGTATTAGGTGCAGTGTATAGCACTGCTCTGTCACAAAGCTGCCTTTCATTTGCTACCTACTTTTCATCTAATGCAATGAAGGAAAAGGGAGGTCACATTAGTGCAGTCACTTTTAAGGGTGGTCAGATCTGGACAATAAGCTCTTGTTTACTAGAAACTAGTTATTGGAACCATAAGCTCTTTCAATGAGTGTTATGCACCGTTTAGCACATTTTTAGTGTCACACTTTTTTTATATTTGGGTGTGTTTCAGTGGTCGCCTCTGCTATTCATAAGCAGCTGGTTATATCCAAGCACAAAGCAGCCGCAGTGGAAAAAAGAGAGAGGCCTGCTGTGGTCATGCAGTAATGTAAATGTTTGGAGTTTTATATGGAGTTGAGATGTTATTCTTATGATGGAGGAGCTCCTCCTATGGACAGCTGGCCCCTGGAGGAGAAGCTGGGCCACCACGACTGGCTCGCTCCGGGCTAGGTCTATGTGCTGGGCTGGACTCGTGCAGCTTTTAACGATTGTGTGAGCCAAGTCTCTGCCTTTTTTTAAGATCGGTCATGTCCGTGTGCTGAGACCAGAGGAAAGCTGTGCGTTGTAATAGCTTTGTTGGCGTGTTAGTCCTAACTTTACCGAGTCCGCTTGAAGAAGCATACAAAGTAAATAGACTTTTAAAAGCATATTTTGATGGTGTGCAAGGTAGTAAGCTCACCAACGAATAGAAACGATCCAGTAAGAGTTTGGTTACGCTGTGATGTTTAGTCTGTCTTGAGTGTTGACAGTTGCTCCGAAGAGCCACTTTCAAAGGCGAATGCAAAATGATTTTAATGAGGATAAGGGTGCACATTTGACCGTAATAATTGTCACAAGAAGAGAGCTAGAGAAAGCTGTGGAGGAAGGAGGTATCCGAGGCTATTTGACGATCGAACTAACAGAAGCCGGAGTTCATTGCAATTCATATTGAATGAACTTTGACTTTCTCCGTTGAGTTATCCATCAAACCATAAATAAGTAGATTAGGCCGATTTGTTAGGTTAGCTAGAAAAGAAAAAAATCACACTCGCAGCCTCTGTTCTATCTGTTTCTCACACTCCTATGTGGTGGACAGTGATTGGTCAAACATCGATCACATAGTGAATAAGTTCATTCATGAAACATGTCAGCCATAGAAACGGGGTCAGCCCCGCCCCTTCCCTAAACTCTGGACTTCTCTCGGTTCCTCTGGAAAAATGTTCTCTCAGCAGCTTTGTGAAAACGTTTTAAGAGGAACTTTCAGACTCCTTATGGTCCGATAAGATACTTGCAGGTTTTCCCATGAAATGAAAATAACTGAGGTGTTCCAAAGCAGCTTCAGCTCAGTATTTGCGTAGGTGTAGTCTCTATGGCTGCCTCCGCTTCCGCCTCCTCCATCCAGGCCTGTTGTCGCTTAAGCCTTTAGACTCGGATACGCACCGGAGGGAGTCGTTCCTGAAACTCATTGCGCAGCGAGTGGGAGGATTCCTACTCTGCTTTTCTAATCAGAGCTGAAGTTTCTATGAAGGAAACCACACAGGTTACACCGTGCGGCTACGTCTGTTGAAATTCACACTGTGGGAAAGTCGGGTTCAGCTGAGGAGCGTGAATACTGGGGGATGATTCAGACGTTTGCACCTCTCTAGCATCGCTCATACTTCCTCTGGATTGAATCAAGTGCTGCAGCTCTTTGCGTCACGGTTACAAATGTGATTTCCGTACGTCACTGTAGCCTGAAGCTGCTGCCTGACTAATTGCACATTAATCCTCTTTCCTCGCCAGATGACCGCCTCGCCATGAACCCTCCTTCCATGATCGCCACTGGCAGCATGGGGGCTGCGGTCTGTGGCCTGCAGCTGGACCACAGTGACCAGAGGCTGAGTCGAGACAACCTGACAGACCTGCTGGCCAAGATCACCAACACAGAGGTGGTGAGTGCAACGGGGAAGGAAATGTATACCTGCCAGAAGCAATAACATAGTTTTAGTGCTGCACAATAATGCATCGTTAATAATAATCATTGCAACATCGCACGACAGCAGCATAAAAGGCCCTTTAGTAAACAGAGATGAATTTAGTAGTGGCAGATTGAAGCTATTTACTTTTCATGGAGAGCGAGAGAGGGAGAGCCAGAGCTCTTGGCTGTGGAGCCAGACTGCTGCTATAAAGAGCAGCGGCAGAGGGAATGTCTTCTTAAAACTCAGAGCCCGCATTCTTGTGGTAGGACACATGCAATTTCTCGGCACGGCTCCCCCTTTAGCTGCGTGCCCCTCCTGGTGGAGGAATATGTTCGCGAGTGAAGTCAAGAGCAAAATCCCGATGAAGAAACAGAAAGTTATCCAAGTCGTCCTCACAACAACACTTTAGAACATTGTCAGATGACTTTATTTATTACTTCATTACTTTAATGTAATATATTAAGTCATAAACTGTACTTGCCATCTTAATGAGCTTGTTGTACAGTTTGTCAGTTTGCAATCATTAGCTTATGGAAGTTGTACATCATACAGTGTCTTTAAAACAATAAATGTAACGCGTAAGTCATAATAAACTATAAATGCCGTCGTAATGAGATTATGTACAGTTGATCAGTGTACACTAATAAACATAATGAATTAGTGTGTGTACTGCATACACTGGCTGAGATTTAGATACAATGGATCTCTATGGTGATTTGAATTAAACAATTTAAAGTATAATAAATATAAATCCAAGTATAAAATAATGCCCGATTCGACATATCAATCGCTTTTGCTGCCGTACAACAATCGCTTGTTCTTATACCATATTTCCATACCATAATACTTAAACCATATCTATCCCAGTGTGTGTGCTTTCATGGCCACAGTGGGTCATTGTTACAGCAGAGGAGCAGTTCAGAACCATAGAAATCCAAAAGGACCACAGCCAACGGGCCACAGGAACGACACGGTTTGCCTCTTAGCTTGTGGTTACGTTGCCCCAGCGACGCGGGCCCCGCAAAAAACCCAGCCGTCACAACAGGCGCCCCGACTGCAGCCCATCGGGTTCCAATTATCCGTACATTTCAAAGGAATGTTGGCCTCTTTGCGAGCCTCGGCTCATTCTTTTAAGAGTCCTGCAGCCGGCTCAGAGAGCCAGACCTCCCACATCTCCCACACAGACCTGCAGACGGACAGACCGAGGATCCCATTTCACTAGAGAAGTTGTCCAAAAACATCCGGTCTCACTGTCCTATATTCTGTTTTACACCAAACTCAGAGGTTCAGGGTGCAGTAGGTCAAAGCCATTTCCTCTAGACCTCCACATGGGACTGACCGTGCTGTAAACCCAAAGGGGGGGGGTAGGAGGAAGGGAGTCCAGATCACAGAGGTCATTTAGAAACCGTGCCCCCACACATTCCCCTTGTATTCACACCTCAGACATGCACAGGTCTCGTGTCAGAGAGGGTTCCTGTGCCCACCATGTAGCTCGCTGCCCTGTGTTGTTGGTATTGGAGCCTGCTGGTACCCATTGTTCTGGTCATGATGCAGACAGGACCACCAACCTCAACGCACATAATTCCCCGCTGGTATGCCGTGCATGTGACCAAAGCTGTTAAACAACTTTCACATCAAACGTCATAAAATACCAGTTCTTTGCACGCTACTGTCTGCGTACAGGTGCACAGATTAAACACTCTATACAGCGGGCATGTTGCATTTTTAGGAACAAAACGTTATTTGTGAAAAATTGAGAAATTAAGTTGAAAGTGTTTCTCATTTGTCTGTAGATCATACTTTTTTTTTTTTTTAGTTGGGATAAAATTCTCTTAATTTCACATGTAAAAAGACTGGATTCTAGTTTTATTTCATATATTTTTTTAATTTATTCTTAAAATAAACTATTTTTACAGCCTTTTCACATTTTTGTTTTTATAGGAGCCTGTTTAAACTTCATACTTTGTAAAAATGTCAGACGTAAAGCTGTATTTATGCTGACAAATGCTTGTAGAGTAAGAATAGTTAAAAAAGACAAATATAAAGAAAATAAGCCTGGAGTCTAGAGGATTGTTCGGTTGGTGTGCAAAAGACTACCAGGTCCTAAAAGCATTTAAACAATAGCATAGGTGTAATGTGTGTGTGTGTGTGTGTGTGTGTGTGTGTAACAACGTCTGCCCCGCTTTGTTCCAGGATTGTTTGAAGGCGTGCCAGGAGCAAATAGAGCGTGTGCTGGCCACCAGCCTGCAGCAGGGCCAGCAGTACCGGCAGGAGACCGGCATCAGAGCTGGCAACAAGGCGAGGGAGCAGCAAGACCAGTCCAGCACCCCCACAGATGTACGTGACGTCAACTTATGAACTCGCACACATCACTCACGCCTGTTTACCAATGAACTTACTGGAGCGAGGGAGGCGTGAGCTGCCAGTATCTGCGCCACATCGGCGAAGGTGTGACAATCGATGAACTTTTAGAAAATAAGAAATTTCTAGTTTTTTCTCCTTTTTATGCCCCATTCATACCCGGTTGGGTGTACTGTCACCTTTTGTACGGGCCACATGTAATCAAACAACTATTTAAAAAGAAAAAAAAAACATCTTGAGAACTTGATAGTGCCTTAGGTTTCCCAGAATGGAAACTTGAATATATTTTCATACTTGAAAAAAAAAAAACACAGCATAATTCTATGAAATATACATATTTCTTTTGATAAAACATAGTAAAAATAAATAATGTATATTTAGCTAGCATTTAGTTATGTTACTCTTTTATCATCTTTAGTGAGCAGTTATCAATTCACCTGTGCAGGAAAACTCCTATAATAGTAATGCTGATTGAGTAGATGGCATCCAAACCAAGCTGATATCCAGTCAGAGCTAGCGAGCTAGCTGCTCTCTAGCGCTATCTATCAAACTGTGCACCTGTAGCACTGCTTACTATTTATGCTGGCCAGGAGTGGGCTGGGCCTGCTCACAGAGGAAGGACATGAGGGGCTTTGAGTGGTTCGGAGCAGTGGCTTCTGTTAAAAGTCAACAGAGGACAAGGTCGGTTATTACGGTCTTGAATTCACTGCCAAATCCAGTACAGTATGCTAACTGAACGACATGTACATGTATTATAATTCAGCGAGGCGACATTATTATAATTATTCTGTTCTTGTTCTAGCTCCTACGTGTTAGCGAGTGTTTGGGAGATGGTTTGCAGGCGATTTTATGCCTCAGCTAGGTAGATGTCATGTTACCAGAGGAAAAGGATATTTGGCAAGTTTGTGAGAGGAAATGGAAGCAGGTTGAAGGTTTTCTTGTGAGAAACGCATGTGGAAAGTGTGTGGGGGTGGGATGCTAGAAGCGTAGATTGATGAATGACAGCGATTTGGCGAGGAAGTTAACTTAAGCTATGTAATGTTTCTGCAGTTGCACGTTACTTGAGTGACACACAGGAGGAGGAGGAATCCCTGGTGATGTCCGGAGGGGATCAGATTAGTTGTGCTGCAGTTTCTCCGGTTATCAATTTCCATTTCTTGGAACAATATTGATGCACTTTTAAAAACACACTCCTTAAGAACGGTAAGGGGATGGTGGTTGTGGAGAGTTCAGTGGGTTGTTAGGACCTTTTACTTTTTTTTTTTTCTGTAAGTTATTTGATTTGATTTTTTTTTTCTGGGCTGGATTCCCATGGGGTAACGCACATTGTCTTGAAAGCTACGCCCCGACAGGTGAGAAGACATAGAATAATCGGTGTTGTGGTATAATAGAATATAAACTAATGCTGTGTTCACGCCAAACGCAAAAGTTTGATTGCGGGATAGCAACTGCAGCTTCATTGGCTGGTTTACTACGGCTGTAGGAACAAAAGAAACCCAGCAGATTGTGCTGTAATTCAATGGCAGAAAGCATGCAGAGTTAACTACGTATTAATGCCCACAAACGGCTTTTTACCACCATGTCGGATTCAACAAAGTCTGAAGGTCGGTGACAGCAGGAGGAGAATCTCGACTCTTTCTCGCTCTATTCGTGTCTTTGCATTGACTTTGCGTGTTTGTGGCGTGAACACAGCAAATGGAAAACCAAGTCACTTGTAGACTTTCTTTTTTGATTCAGTGCGTTTATTTAACCTTACTTGAATTTTTGTGAATCCATAACCAAAGCCTTCCAACAGTTCTTTCAAAGAGTTACACACATACCGTGTCCATGTTTTTGCTCTTTTTATGTAAACTGCTCTCTGAACTGAAGTTTTAAAATGAGTTTTCTCCATTTGTAGACGTGGGTAAGTAGGAGTTTACATTGTGTCAACGTTTTTGACTGTATGTAACCAAATTCCCCTTGCTAAAAAATATCGTAACTACATTTTAGAACAGAAATGTAGTTTCTAAATTGTATTCTTGCATGTTCTGTTGTGCAAAAAGCCAAATGTTTTCTTCCAAAAAAAGTGCTTCAAACAGAAAAAATGTTTAAGCTTTTAAAGGTTTTGTGTATAATTTGAAAGAGATAATTCCAAAGTGAGACAATTGGATCATACACATCATTCTTTTGCTGCTATGAAGCTTTTGTTTTTCCAGTCTTACACAAAGATGCCTTATATTGATTCACTTGTGTGCTGCTATATTATGAAATGTTGTATATGTAACAAGTCTTTGCTTTTCTGTTTTGTGTGTACTGGAGGGAACGTAACCGTTTGGTGCGGGACTGGAAGTACTTGTTTTTGCCGATCTTTTTGATTAGCATGTTTTATTCTTTTTATTGTTTCATTTGTATCTTTTATATTCTACCATATTCTTGCTGCTTCTTTGTAATGTTTGTGTACCTCAGGTTAATTTGGATGGATAGAGCGAGAGCTCATCTCGCATTACCTCATCAAACTTCACATCACTCACACATTGTTTTCATTCTGAATTTGTTGGACGGGTTTCACTTTTTTTTTTTTCTTCAGTCTGGATGAGAGGAAGAACGATGCTTTAAACGATGCTTCAAATCAAGAAATGTCTGCCGCCAGATTCCACTGAGCAGTTATAAGTGCCTATACATTAAAATAGGTTGTTTCATATATCTAGGTAAAAAAAAAAACAGCCCATACTGTACGTTATACATGTATTTGAAAGACAAAAAAAAATATTTGTAATTTCATTGGCATGTTTAGATCGGTTCATTGGAATAAAGTGGAATATTGTTGATTTTTGAGGTACCCATTTAGTCAAAGTTTAAACCATGAGGATGTTTTATCATTGTTCAGTGTGGTTGGTTTTCTAAACTCCTCTCCCACTATCCCCATGTGCAACCACACAGTGTACCTCAATTTCTCCTCAATAAATTGGCTAAAATCACATGACTGGTTTGTTTGTCTTCCTGTGTACAGACTGAGGTCTGCCCATCTGGATAAATGTTATTTCTGCTGGATTGTTGTTTTAAGGGAGACCTTACCTTTATGATGCCACTAGAGGACGACTACACAACTAAAAACATAGACAAGTGAATGAAAGAGCAAGTGGTAATGCCCTCAAAATTATATATAGATCGGTGCACAGGCTGGCATCTGAAAAACACATTTTAAAACACACAGTATTTGATTTTACTAATATTTCTGTTTATTAGAGTTTGTCCAAGCTTTAGATACCATTGAATATGAAGAGCTGTTGACAGTGAAACACTCTAAATCATCTAAAACGAGCACAACTATTAACATGGGACGGACTAATTTGTACACATAAACCCAATGCCAAGAAATGCTTAGGAAAGCAGACTTTTTTTTGCAAATAACCTTAATTTTACTTGCCCAATGAATAACAAAGAAGTTAGATGTAAGATTTACTAAAAAGTTAAAATGTGTACCAAATGTATACCAATTTTACTACATAGCTTTGTTTGTAATGTTAGGTTTAATCTTTACGCAGCCCTGCAATGCGATTTGATTTGCGTCATGACGCAGAAGGCCACGTGACATATTGCGGCTGAACCAACCCGGAAGAACGTAGCACAGAAGCAGCCGTGGAGAATGTTTACGTTCAGTTTAACGCTTGTCCGACAGTAAGTGATCGTTTTTAAGGGTTCATTTCCCTTTTATATTCCCGGAGGACACGGACATGAATGAACTGATAATGTGACTGTGTTCTACAGAGTAGTAGCGTTATGTCCTGACATTTGGGTATTAAAGCAATGGCGGCTGAAGTGAGCAGCTAGTTAACAGTAAAACGAGTTCAATAACGTAGCTAACGTGTGCGTTGTGTTTCAGTCTTCTTAACTAACCTCGCTTTGTATTTAAACACATGATTACTATCTTGTCACCGGTGAAATACCGTAATGTGGTTCATCTAATTCAATGACATTGCTATGTTTTCACACAGTGGGGAAACACAGTACAACAGGGACAAGCTGCTGCAAGGTATGTTGTCTCAGATCTGACTACACGGATCTGATCACACGTGGGTGTTAGAGCATCAGCTGTTAGACGCATTCATACAAACTAACACGTTAATACGCTTGATTAACACTAACTGAGATGGTGTCTGTCTTCCAGGTCAAGGTGTGGACACACCCTTGTCAGAGACGGGTCTTGTGCAGGGTGACGCCGTAGGAAGATACCTCAGAGACATCACGTTCAACAATGTGTTTGCCAGTAACCTCCAACGAGCTGTACAGGTAAATCCGACTTCACACGCAGATTGAGGGACAAATCACTGCACCCCTCCCCTGTCACCTACATAGAGGCTATACACAGACCATAATACACTGAGATGGGATCAGATCATTCCCACAATTATGTAGCGTTGTCGGCACGTTAAAAGGAGTAGTCTTACGATATTGTATCGTCCTGTTAAACCAGTAAAATGTCACTATTGTTTTCTCCTGATTGTGAAGGAAAAGGGAAAAACAGGATGCATATAAAGAACTTTGTGAAATAGTTGTGTGAACATGCACATCTCTGTGGTCTTTGACTCACAGATGCTGACGGTGTATTGATGAACATTTTGGGTTTTTTTGGCACTTTTAAATGTGTTGAGTCAGTCATTTCCAGATTGTGTTTCCTCCAACAGACAGCTGAAATAATTCTGAAGAACAACACTCACTGTTCTGGCACGGCGATGGTTTTGGAGCCGTTACTCAGAGAGAGGGTACGATCGGTTGTCTTTATACTGCGTCCAAATATTCAAGTTTTTAAATGTATGACTACAGCAGTGTCTTTACTGAGCTCTGATTTGTGGTTTTCTTGTTAATGCAGGGTTTTGGCGTCGCTGAGGGACGTCACAAAGATAATCTGAAGAACATGGCCAACGCCGCTGGCCAGTCATGCCGTGACTACACCCCTCCAGGAGGAGAGACTTTAGACCAGGTGAGTCAGACACGTCAGGAGTTATCATTTGGAAACTGATTGTTAAGAAGTTGAAAACAGCCACGTCAAGAGAGTATTGCTTGTGCAACAGTGCCACGTAGTGCCCATTTTGAATATTGCATTTAAAACTCAGTCTGAGGACAGATAAGTGTTGCAAAAGTTAATGTAGTTGACTTTTTAAACTATTGTGTGTTTAATATTTGGAAAACACAAGGCTAATTGATGCGAACCAGATGATCTGGGTAGCGTTGTGTGGGTAATTATATTTAGTGCTTCTTAAATACATGGACCGATTTCTTTTTAAATATTTAGTTTTTTCCTTTTTAATGATAGAAAACATAAAAAAGGTAAATCCTCACACCGAGGAGCTGCGACCAGAAGATTTTGAGCACTTGTGCTTGAAAACTTCCTGAAAGCAATTATCAAAATAGTTGCAGATTTTGTTCATACATTTTTATTTATTTATATACAGTATGTACAAGGACAGAATGATTTAAAGAAAACCGTAGCTGGCAAAAGGAGACTCTGTCATTGGCTGACCGTTGATTCACGCTCTCAAACCTGCTCTGGCTCACTGTCACCTTGCTTGTAGGTGAAGCTGCGATTCAAAAAATTCCTCAAAGTCCTTTTCAAGCAAATGTCGGACGAACACTGCTGGTCAGGACCGGATGCCTCTGCGGGAGCATCAGATGCCGGAGACGCAGCAAACGGGACCGAAGCTGCTGCCTCGGGCGTCGCCGCCGTTGGCTCGGCTGACGATGGCCTCCAGGGAGTGTCGGTCCACGCTCTGGTCGTGACCCACGGCGCTTACATCCGTGTGGCCGTCAAGCACCTTGTAGAGGACTTGATGAGCTCTCTGCCTGCGGGGGTGAAGATGTCCCAGCTGTTTTCACCCTCTCCGAACACGGGCGTCAGCCGCTTCATTTTCACCCTGAGCCAGTCCGAGTGCGGCCCGGTCCTCTCTGATTGTCGCTGCGTCTTTACCAACAGGAAGGACCACCTGGCAAACCTCTCGGTGGCCGTGTAGTGCAAAGGGAACGAAATGAAGAAGAAAAAGGGTTTTATGTATTGTTTGTGTGCACATGTACACAGTCTCTAATGGATGTAATCATAAGGACTAAAGGGGAAATAAGAGGCAAAGACCTCAAAGTTATCACAGGGAGCTGAATGCACCTGGTAAATTATGTTTGCTCAATAATCAATAGTGTTTTACTGTGGACTAAGTCTAAATAAGTGCAGTACTGTATATTCAAACTGTTTCATCATCCTCCCAACTGTAGGCCAGTGAGGACTTGTGTTATTACCTCTTCTATCGTGTCATACCAAAGTCCGAACTATTTAATGTGTTATTGAACGTGTCAATATGTCCGTGCGTGTGGCATTTGATGCGTCTCCTGAGATGCTGCTCATTTTACTTGTGCAATACAACGTGTTTACACTGAATCTTTGAGTTTTATACACGGATATATATATATAACTGAAAATAATACAGGATGCTATTTACACAAATGCTGTGAAACCGTCCAACTCCTTATTGTTCAATGTGTTTTTCTTCTTCCTATTTTTAGAGTCACTTTTTAAATCTCCACTGAGCCTCTCAGCCCATCATGGCCTCATTATCTCAAGCACCATATGATCTATTTATGTTAATACCGCGACGTAAAATTTAAAAACTGTAGGCTTCCTGTTGAAAATACATTCACTTCAAATACACAACAGAATATATCAGGACACAGTGGAAGGAGAGCTTGATATGTAGCAGTGGTGGGAAAAGTATTCAGACCTTTTACTTAAGTAGTAGTAATACTACTGTGTAGAGAGAAGTAAATTCAAAATCTTACTATTGTCTTATTGATGCATTAATAAGTTAAGAATTAGCCTTCAATGTTGCAGGTAAAGGTGGTGCTAATTTAAATTTCGTTATATACTGCTGGGTGGCTTACAATTAAAAGAATATATAATAATTTATTAGTAAGTGAAACTGTCAAATGTAGAGTAGAAGTGTAAAGTACCATAAACTGGAAATACCCGATTAAAGTACCTTAAAATTCTACTACAGTACTTTAGTAAATGTACTTAGTTACATACTAACACTGCGATTTACACATTATTTGTAAAGTGTTTGTGTCATCCCTACAAACTGCATGTATAGTGCATATTGTGCTCATAGCCACATATTGATATACAAGTGAAATATATTTGTTGTAACCAGTGGTTGGGTAAAAACAACACGTGTATCTCTACTGCAATTCAGAAACCATATTGTACTCCACTACATTTGACAGCTTTACTTGTTACTTTATGGATTCTGAGTAATAATACATAATAAATTATAACAAATGTGTTAAGATAAAGATAAGACTTTATACTATTGCTACTTTTACTTAAGTCAAAAACGTGAGTACAGCGTTACCAGCTCACCATGAAGGAAGGGGTCGACATTTTGGGATGTATTAGCGCAGCCTATAGCACAAAGACTTTAAACAAGGCTCTGCCTGAGGGCAACTGAATCCGGTTACCAGCTCTTCTAAAGCAAACTGATGAACACGTTGTATATCGTTGGTTTAATATGTAACAAAACCAAGTGTAAAAACGTCTATTTTACAATTTTACGGTGGGACTATTTCTTGGCTGGGAGCAGTAACTTCCTGGAATTTCCTATGCCCCAAAATGTCGAACACTTCCGTTAACGGGTCAAAGGTTAATGGGTGACAAATTGAACAGTTTGTTCGGGTAAAAATGTCACCAAGTGTATTTTTAGAGTGAAGTGTACCTGTTTCCTAATTAAGCAGAGGAGGTGTGAAAGTGCAAGATATTCAGCTAATGAGTGGAACTGCTCAAAGTTAAACCTGCTGACTCATTCATGACTTCCTTTCAGACAGCTTGTCTTTACCAAATTAGAACACCAAAGCTATAAAAAATAAAAGAAATCACAGCTGTATGAATTTACATAAATAACACACACCACTACACCGGTTTCCTTTATAGTTTATTTGGTCCCAAACACTCCACAACTCCAACTCATACATTCAAAGACAAACCATGTTTTTTTTAATATATACATTTTAACTGTAAAGCCTCCTTATAAATACCATAAATAACAATAAAGGAATGGAATTAAATAAATAAATACTCTTTGGGACTGGTTTTAGTGTTTGCCGGTGGTGCCCAGCACCTGTAAATATCACATAGCAAGAGTTCCAATTTCATATCAAGATTGCTCTAAAAGGTCGTTTACCCTGAAGTTATATTCATTCAAGTCATGAATTAGGCTAGTTTGTACAAATACAGATACATTAACACAGAAAATGCTGTGCTTTTAGTGATCTGTAGTTTTGAAAGGTTTTTGGAATTGCTGTTATAGGTTCAGAACAATAAACAAATGTCAAAACTTCTATATCCAACTCAGAAAACGTAGGGCTTTAAAATATAGGCTAACCTTAACTCTACTAAATGCAACTAAGTATATTCATGTATATATATATATTTTGTGTAAAGTCATGCCTGCCTATAGTTTCACATCAGTAGACAGGGCCTTCAGCCCTCCAGAGGTAGGCTTCTGTCTTGAGATAACATCAACTTCACTTTGAAATGTGGGTTTCTCAGACCAGCTGTTCAAACCTCAATGAGAAGAGAAAAACTAAATAGAAACGTGCTGACTTCTCCGGAGTGTTGGGATTATTAGTTTCTAAAGCTTTGTTTGCATTTGCTAAGCAATTGAATCCTCACTGACATGAATCATGTAGTTCTTCGGGGAAACTAAAGCGTGTTTATGAATAATTGAATGATCTTTCACTGCCATTTCTCATCTAAGCAATAGCTCGGTGTGAGCAAGTGCCACTAACTGTAATGGATGGGGATGGGAAATGGATTCGGATCACTCAGCTTGGCACAAAACCAAGATTTTCTTTTTCTGTAATCTGTTTCTGAGGAGAAAATAGTCAGATGGGACATGAAACTACATTTTTAAATTCCTATACGCTCTATTTGTCACCAAACCGGCTTAGGAACGTTCTGAATAGTCATTTTTGATGAGATGAATTCAGGTAAAACTCGCATCCCTTGTTGATTTATGTTATATCTGCAGTGATCTAAAAGAAACACTAATTTTGCAAAAAGGGGCTGCAGGTCAAGTCTCATTTTTTTTTGTGAATGAGTGATGACTGAAAAGACATTATTTAACCCAGCCACTTGAAAAGCCTCTTATCAGTTTTTTTCTGATATCATGACAAACTACAACGCTAAACTCGCTTTGAGGAAAGTAAATGTATCCTAATCAGTGAAAATCAGCCCATGGTCCCGGTGCTCCGGGGGCTGGCCGGGTTGGACGAGTGCACGTTCCACGGGTCGTGGGTGGACGGAGCCAGCGGCGTCTCCCGGGACACGTTGCGCACGTCATCCCCGATCTCCACCTCCACCTCCACCTCTACCTCCACCTCTAGATCAGCGTCGTCCTCCGGAACGGCCCGAGAGTCCGAGCCCTCCTCGGTCTGACCAAAGTAGACGTTGTGCGGGTCGGAGGGATCCACCACCTGGTTCCTCTTCTCCCTGTGGAGCAGGAGGCGCTCCAGCGGCACCGTGTTCTTCTTGGGCAGGAAGAGGGAGGTCTGCGGGACGTTCTGGCCCGCTGAGAACACCTGCCGGGAGCCCTCCAGGTTGAACAGGATGCCGGTCCGGCTGGAGAAGTACACGTCCCGGTTGTTCTCCAGAAGCCTGTGGTTGAACAGACAGTCGTCTCTGAGGCAGATGGGCTGAAAGACAGAAGGAGAGAGGGAGACAATTAAACTACAGGGAAGGAATATCACATTTTCTTTACAGGAGGAAAGATAATACGTTGTTGTCATTTCCTCAGCTTTTATTTGAAATAATCTCCAAATAGGCTAATGCACTGAATGCTCGAAGTAGATAATGCAGCCATCTGATCCAATGCTATTATTTTGCAAAAACACCAGAATGTTAGAAGAAATCACGAAGGTTGGGATAATGTCCTTTTAGTTCTAGTTCAATGCAGTTTTAATTCCCTACATATCAGTGTGTAGCCTTATTCTATCTTTGTTTGGTATTAACTTTAAATATAACTTCGCTACCATTTGAAGTTTGTTCCCTTAATATCAGTGCATGCATTAAACCAAATCCAATGAATATATTCACGTGTAGACAACAGTCAACTTTGTGCGTAAAAGGATAGAAAGCTGTGTTAAAAACTATGAGTAAAACCCCACAGTGGTTCCAAATATGAAACGTGTATTGTATCTATTTAGGTCAAAGTAGAAATTAGTCAAACAAAGTGTTTTAAAATAATACAATGAATTGATGTTAAGACATTCCATATTTGCGGTACGTTTGTGCGTAAAAGGATGGCTCTTTAAATGTTATAACCGATGCGTAAAACCTCACAAGGGGTTCCAAGATAGATCAACTCAAAAGTAAAAGTTCAGTATGATGGATCGATTGAAATAATAGTAACAAACATCAGAACTGAAAGCAAGCATTGGCTTACCGAGCTGAATGGGTTGCCCTCCAAATCCATACACAAGTAACGGCTACTTTTGACGCCGAGGATGGCGATGCGCTCCCTTGTTTCAGCTTTCAGTAAAATCACACCTGTCAGGAAGAAAGGGCAATGAGCATTGGAGTGTTAAAGATAATACATCATATTGCCACAACCAAAAAAAAAATGTAACGACTAAAAGACGTCTTACTATATGAACTCCTGACTGTCGTTCTGCGCACAGTGCCATCTAATCTGATCTCCAAGTAGAAGTTGTTGAGGTCTGTGGATGTCTGCAGGTGGACATATCTCCTCGGGTTCCCCCAGTTGGATCCAACCAGCGGCGACGGGTTCGGGGCCGTTTCCCCGAGAGGAAATTCCTGGAGTACGGCGAGTAAGATCGCCAGCACAGTGTCCCTCATCCTCAGTCTCCTGTTGACGTCCATCCTGGAGCAAACCGGTGCTTTCCACTGAGAGAGCTGCTGGGAGTTTTCAGATGCTCTGTTGTCCCAAAGTTTGGAGACAGTTCCTATTTAAAGCCCCCTGAATGCCACTCCTGCTCACATCCTTTGCGTCAAAAAAAAAAGAAACTCGCCCCCAAAGCAGATGTGCGGGTTTGCTGCAGCGGAAGGGCCACTTCCACCTCTGCCTGTTTATCCCGATGCTCTTGGTCAGACTGGACTCTTATTTTTGGTGACACGTCTTGAGTCATCCACCTTGGACATTATTCTAAGACTATTTCCTGATGGTCCAACGTTTTGGTTCAGAGGGGAAACATGGTGCAATGGGCAATATGAAAAAAAAAGAAAATAATAAAGACAACAAAAAGAAAGGACATAATGCAGAATCGTTAAAAATTATGTGAATATAAATCAGTAATAAAATATACTGTTAATTAGTTGTGTTTTAGTGAAATTAGTCCTAACTCCAGAATTCTTGATGAAGGAATTAATCAGTGATTAATTGAGCGTCATGTAAAATGTTTTACAGTGTAGTTCAATGGACTGGACGTTAAGTCACAGTTTGAAGTTACTTAGGTTTTCTGTTTTTACGCACCTGCCCAACTTAACATTTTCACCATTTCACCAGCAGAGGGAACCACTGCCTTATTTAGTATAGTTTTACTGGGAAGTCGCATTTAACTGGCTAAACTATTTTTGGATGCTGGAGTTTCAGCATGAAACCCTTTAAACTATATTTCGGTGAAGAACTATCCTTCTTGCTGCACACAACAACTTTTAAACAGCTTCTCTTAAAAAGAAAATCCAGGAAATTAAACCCACTTTCAAATGTCGACAATTAAAATAATCTTCAAGTTTAATTTGCACACAACAGTGATTTTACATGATATCAAGTACTACACTTAAGTACAATTATTTTTCATTTTATGTTACTTTATACTTCTATTCTACGACAATTCAGAGACAAATATTGCATGTTTTACTCCATTACATTTATTTGATAACCGGTTACTTATCAGATTAATAATACAAAATATAATTGACAAATGAAATATGATGTATTAGTATAGATACAAATTAGACTTTTTCGATCCCTTGGTGAAATTCACAAGATACTTTGCAGTAGTAAAACATATGCCTTAAGCATTAAAGTAATTTACACATTAATGCATCAATAATTATAATTCAATGATATAATACATTATTCTGAAATGGGCCATTCTGGATTATGAGTATTGTTTGTATATTTTGATACTAATACTTTAGTAACCTTTTGAATGCAGGACTTTTACTTTTACTTGTATTTCTACACTGTAGTATTGCTACTTTTACCGATAAAACACACATTCACATCAGAGATCAGCTGATCCGACAGAGAGAACAACAACACTTTACCAGCAACCAGTTAAAAAAAAACTTTTATTGTTATCTCAGGAATACAGTGGACTGCTGTGCACAGCACATACGTACAAAAATAAAAGAAAAAACTTTAATATCCTTACTTAGCATTGTCTGTTTTCAGAAACAAATGACTGAAGTTTGTTTCGTCGTAATTTACAGTCATCAGCAAACCAAAACTAAGGCAGAGGGTGAGGTATATGAGAACAGAGATGAGAGGAATAGAGTGGAGACTCACTCCCTTTTAAAGCAGGAGTTTAAAAAAACAAACACATGAAGCACACACCCCTAATTAAGCTTCGGGGCTCAGGCATGCTAGTACATTAAACATGATTTAAAAAAGATATTCCTCCCCTTGAATTAATTCAAATTTGATCTATGATAAGCTGTGGACAGAAAAAAAAAAAAAAAAGACGACAAGAAATCTGGATAACATTTTTTGGTCAAAGCTGAAGGGTGAGCTTTTTGTTTCAGACACAGACCTTCACTCTTTTCGGGATCCAGCTCTATTTCTTGACAGAAAAATGCGAGAAAACTTGTTTACGCTAGTTTATAATCAAGTAAGGTGCCGCCTGCTACAGATGTCAGACATCTTTGATTGTGAGGTTGGCAAGAGAAGTGCTCATTGCTGTGCATGCGCAAAGTTCACTTCCACAGCTTCCTCAGCTGAAAATGCTGAAACAAGTACTGTTTTTTTTTTTTTTGTCGACTACTTCAGCCAAAAAACAAAAGATGGATATTTACTCCCAACAATAAATGTACATCAGTGTGTTTCATGCAGCCTCATCTACAGCAGCAACAAGTCCGTTTGTTTTTTGAAGCTCCCGATAAAATTTGAATCAAAACAAAAAAAGAGAGCAAGAGATTTATCTGTTAGAAAAATACTGTCATGAATCGATCTGTGCTTCATAGACAGTTGAGCAGCAGGTGATACTGATGATGAGAGGTGTTTGGGGTCGGGCAGCGTCCAGCAGCAGCAGCAGCAGCAGCAGCAGAGGGCAGGTCCTGCAGCAGGAGAGGTGAGGCCCTGCGTGACTGTGCGCTCTGCCTGCTCCTCCTCACTGCATTAACTCTGCAGATGTCCCCTCCCCAGAAATTTACCAACACAAGTTCTTGGAAAGGGGAGGGGACAGCATGTTGTGGAGCTGCATTTTAAAAGGGGCGGGGCTCTATACGTTCAGAAAAGGGAAGTAGGGTTGTTTTGCAAAATATCGCAGATTGTGACGCAGAGAACTATAAGAGCTAGCTGTGGTTTTAAGTCGGAGAGCTACTCTCGAGTCATCCGTTCACCAAATCATATTCTGTTTAGGCATAAAATGAAGTGTTTCTTGCGGGGAAAAACTATTTCAAATTCCTATTTCATGGCAACAGTACGACCCATATAGCCGACCACCCTGGCCACTGGGGTTGGGGCCAAGGCTGGTCCGTGACTCTGACCTTGAACTAAAAAAGGCTGAAAGGAGAGGAGGAAGCTCCTGGGTTACAGCTGGAATCCCAAGGTCCCTGCCTGCAGCGGGTGAGGGGGGTAAGGGACGAGCAGAGGTGGGTGGCGAGGGGGTGACAGAGCTCAATGGGGGGGGGGGGGCGCTCAGGTATGTGGAAGGCTGCCTGTCATCCTGGCAGATCCACATTCCTGCAGGGGGTCTGACGAACAACAAAGACAGCAGGGCGGCTTCCTCGCATTCGTCTTTCCTGGATTTAAATAGTCCGGCTACCTCTCCAAACACAAGAACGGATGGAGGCAGCGAGATTCAGGTTTTTCTGGTTAACAGCTGCAGAAACGAGGCGGGTAGATGCACGCTATAAGACTCTCCAACTGAGTGAAGCAAGAAAAACACACTTTGAATATGTAACAAACTATATACTGATCCACGTGATAGCATTGAGGGTATGAAGCATGGCACATCTTCAGCTTTGTAAACAATCTGCCACTATGCATACCAATTCTTAAATGAATACGGCCTTCTATGCCAACGTTCTACCCCTCGAATTGATGAAATCATCCTAAAAATCAACAGAAATGACAACATTTTCTATAGCGTGCATCCAGTCCATCAACTGTCTTTTAGTCCTTCGGGGTGAAACATGATTGGCTCATCCATAATTGCATTTAAAACTCTCTGCCTCCAGCTCCCAACGCCTCGCTGCCACTGCAGTGCTGCTGCAGAGCACACAGACAAGCGGGGGGGGAAGCGGCCCAGGGCACGCACCTACTCCACCAAACACACAAAGATCAATTAAAAGGAACAAAGGTGGGAACGATTCACGACAAAACATTCAGGCACCATCGTCGATGGCTAACTGTGCAACCTGAACTCTTTTTGCCTCGTTCAGGCAACTGCGACAAAAGCAGCGTAAAAAGCTCCTGAATTCTTCTTTTACATTTGCAACTATTTACATTGTTTTTCATTGGTTTCATGGACACCAGACATCATTTTCAGCAGCAGCTAAAGCTTTGCGATTCAAAAACGGCAACCTGCTTCGCTGTAGGAGCTCTGTCCAAGACAACGTGTATATTTCTACTGTGCGCTCAGTCGTTCCTTATGCAAACCGGGTCCAAAAAAAAAAAGTCCTCCATGCTCAGATAGATCAGTATTCCACCCTGTTTATTAGCTGGCGATGCCACACAGTCAAACCTATGGCCTCGTTCCACCGTCTATGGCTGACCGCGCTCTGGTCTCAACCACAGATTGTACATTACTTAATCGATCTAATTATGGAAAAGAAAATAAACCAGAGATAGTCAACCCTCCCACCCCCCACCCCTCTGAGGCCCTCTCCGGAGTGTCAGCCCTATTTCTGACTCCAGCAGGTGTCTCTTACATGCAAGTTTAAGTGGGCCACAAGTGGGAACACCAAGGCACCTTTCATTTCGTGCAGCAAAGGTAGTGCATTTAAGTTTCCCCCACTGCAGGACATTGATAATCGAGCAGGGAGCCATCAAGCGCTCAAAAGGTTTGAAAGAAATCATAAACTTAGCAGATATTTGAGCAGAAGTCCATGCATCCCTTAATCTAGTAGAGTGGTTCTTTGAGGTAATAAAAAGTATTCATTTCACTCTTTAAAAGCACAGGATATAGCTCATCCTCCATCTCAAAAAAGGAAGTGACACGTAGTTCAGTTACAGCAAGCACCAAGGTAAAGTGAGACAGGCAAAGGCTTCAACTCTCCCCATCCATAAAAACAACAAGCAGCACAGTACATATACAAAGATAGCTATCCAAATATACATATGTATATATATATATATATAAACAGAATAAATATTTGTGTTTTCTTTCGCAGTCCATCGGTGTGTTTATCATGACGATGCATTTCTATATTACCTGGAAGAACATCCACATGTGCAAATTACTGAGTTATTGCCAGTTTCTCTCATAGTCGCGGGAGGAAATGTGTGACGGTCATGGCGGTGGTGGCCTTGTTGCCTCTCTTTGCGCGGCCATGCTTGCTGAGGGCGATGTAGAAGCCCTTGTAAACAAAAGACTCATAGGCGTTGTAGTTGTTGGGCAGCATAGTCTCCTTGAACTTGCACTCGTCCACGAAGACTCTCTAAAAATGCCAAAGAGAGCGAGAGAGAGAGAGGGTCAAAACATCTCATGGCAGACACAGGAGGAACATCACAACGTGTGCATGGGTTCAGCGTGACCTTTTGTTTGGAAAACATTCTGCCTAGACACATTATAGAATAGAAGTTAACACATTGTAGTTCATAAAATGCATATTTCGAACCATATTTGGACCAAATAAATACACTTTTATATCATTTATTACAATCATAAGGCTAGGGCAGGGTATAGTTTGATTGAAGTTTCAATACCAACTTCAAAACAATGATTTATATACCTCAAAGTAAGACATTGAGTTTCTACAAAAACCCTTTTTGTAATTTAACGAAAGCAGCTCAACTTATCAAATGTTAAATATTGATTAAACACAAGCAAACACAACAAGTTAAACACGCACAAACAACCGAAATAAAAAGCCCAAAACTGGCAAAAATCGTATTTAAATGAGACGCTGTCTTATCAAAGAGTAAGAAGAAATGGCTAGATTTTGTTGCCAAAAAGGTATTGAGCTTTGATGACCAGACCTACATAACGTTCTTGTATCGTTCATTGTGAAATTAAAATCCAATATTGACTGATTACGTTTATTAAGGTGTTTCACGTGTGTTTGAAAAGACCCACTGCATGATTTGATGTTGATTGCTCCTAAATACACATGTACTGTGTATTTGTGAATATCACATACAAACCGTTGCCCTTTTTTGTAATCAAAGACATTAACTGGCCTACTTTTAAAGACAGGCCGTCGCTAAGCTAAACGTTTTTCCTGCTGTTGGTTTAAATCATGAAATGTTGACTTATTGTTTGACTATTGTCAGATTAATGTTCACTGGAGGGTTACGTTTATTATCTGCTTTGATGAACTTGGTGAGGAATAAACTAAATATATATATATTTTAAAAAGTACAGATACTCAAGTAGAGTACTTTACTTAATTATCTCCAGTTTGTGATACTTTATACTTCAGTTCCACTACATCTCAAAGAAAATATGTACTCTTTTACTCCATTACATTTATCTGTTATTTTGCATGAAAACATATTAGTTATTAAAATATGATGCATTCAAAATCAAACTACACATATGTGTGTAAATTAATTACATTTTGCATAAACATTTAAATAATATCGACTATTATTCACTGACTGGGGTCACTCCACTGCAGTACTTTCGATATTTAAATCACAATTTGTTGATAATACTTCTGTACTTTTACGGAAGTGTTGAGTACTGGATCTTTACTTGTAATTGAGTACTTATACTGTATATTGTGGTATTGTTACTTTTACTCAATGGTGGAAAGTTACTAAGTACATGTACTCAAGTACTGTACTTAGGTAGTTTTTTTATTTGTGCTACTGTAAACATCTACTACACTAGAATTCAGAGGCAACTATTGTCATGTCTTACTCCTTTACATTCATTTTACAATTTCACTTATGCTGCACATTGAGATTAATAATTCAAAAAGTAATCAACAAATGCATTATGATGTATTATTCTAGGTAAATATAAGACTCAATTGCTCCTGGGGGGGTAAATTCACAAGCTACAGCAGAATATAAAGTAATCAAATGTAAATATTATTTATTGTGAAATTAGCCAATGAGTACTTTCAGTATTTTTATGCTAATACGTTTGTACTTCGACTAAAGTAAAAATGCAGGACCTTTACTTGTAACTGAATATTTTCACACTGTAGTATTATTAAATAAAAGATCTGAGTTCCTCTTCCCCCACTGACAGATTCCGACACAGAAACCCTCCTATCATCAGAGCATATTAATAACACAACAGTGCCCATAAACCCACGGATGCAGCAGCTACATGAACTCATCTTACACTGAGCAGGATGTGTGTATGTGAGTGTGTGTGTGTGTGTGTGTGTGTGTGTGTGTGTGTGTGTGTGTGTGTGTGTGTGTGTGTGTGTGTGGAGAGAGTTGCGCACAAGCGTACCGTTCCGTATAACCTTCCCCTGCTGTTCATTGCGACAAACAGCTCACTGCTCACCCCGAACATGCTGATCACTCCTCGGTCCACGGTGGAGATCTCTATTAGACCTAAAGGAAACACAACGTTAGGGGAAAGCAAAGACAGTGTCACACTGCGACTGGGGGACAAACTCGAGTAAACTGGCCTATGCAGCAGCGATGGGTGTAACCTTGCAGGTGCATTGCGACTGGATGATGCTCTCTCTGCTCAATTAGCCCTTTGGAGCAGTCACCCCACTTGCAGTTTAAACAGTATGAAGAGTGTGTAGTTTACAGTGTGCTGAGGTGGGCTCCGTGTGCGTGTCCTGCTGCAGCGGGACGCGGGGTAAAAATAAGTTGGCGTCTAAACTGGGTCCAAGCATTCATGTCATGTTTTTGGCTTGGGAGGATATTTCGCACTGCACGGATGTAGGGCTAGGCGCACTGTTTTTGCCTTCGGAAACTTTCAACCATGCCGACACCTCTTATTAAATATCATGCAATCAAGACAAGTGACCCGCTTTAACTTTTTTTTTTTTGCGCATAGGGTTACGCTCCAGTGCTTTGCCGGATGCAACTCACTGTATTGGTTCTCATTGTGTGCACCGCTTATCCTGCCATCCGGGAGCACCTGCAGGTGAAACCCAATGCCCACGTTGCAGTACAGTCGCCGCACTCTTTTGATGCCCTGCAAATAGTCACTCTCCCAGTTCAGCTCCGATTTCCCCCCAGTTATACCCAGATAGGAGCGGGAGAAGAGTGTCTCCCACTTCTTTTCCAATAAAGTCGCATTAGTCCTGCTCGGAATCGGATATGATGAAACGATCCCCCAGATAGAAGTCCACAGTACAAGAACTGCTGGCAGCGTCCAGTGCGTCCTGGCCCCGCTGGACATGCTGTAGAGGCACCTTTGCGCAATGGCCATCCAGTTTACCTTTGGGGCACGTGGTCAAAGTTACCTGCCCTATAAATGCAACTCTTCTTATGTTTTGTCCTTTGGCATGGTGGTGGTAAAGGCTTGTTTTGGGATCAAGGCAGATCAGGGCCCCATAGCCCGAGATCTGAGCAGGAGGAGAGAGACGGAGTTCGTCGGAGCTTGAATTGGTGCCGTTGACGATGATCATCTTTCGCCGCTCCGCGCCTCTGTACAGGCAACGCGCTGGTCGTGGAGGGGACACCACTCACCGCAAAACCAGCTCACCTAGCCAACGACTCTCACATCCTAGTATGACATCACTGTGACTTCACGGCTACACCCCCCCATCAAAAGTAGGAGATGGGAGGAGGAGGAGGAGAGAGAGTTACAGGACCCCAGCAGCAGCAGCACTTCTGATAGCAATGATGGGGGGTGCTGCACCTTCACACCAGCGTCGAACAAGCCAGAGGGAATCAGAAGAAGCGTTTCCCGTGGTGATTTTCAAAATAAAACCCGTATCTCGCACAAGACTCTTGCACAAGTGCTCTGCATCATCTCGTCTCCCAAAACTATCAACCCTAAATAAATAAACTACACATTTAAGGAGAAACCTAAATAAATGCTTACATACAAAGCAGGATCAGTCATTGAATGGTTTAATGAGCATGACAATTATGTGAATTATAAGCTATGGCTTCCACAATTTAAAGTTTAAGTTACATCTTATTAATAATTAGTTTGTCATCGAACAGGACATTTAAAAGAAAAATTGAGTAATACAAATACAATAAGCTAAAAATAATAGTCATGAATAAATGACCTTAAATAGCATTTAAGCAAAGTTCAAGCTAAATACTCGGGGGTAGAACAAAATTGTAGTTAAAAGTTTATCAAATGAGCTGAAAAAAAGCAAATAAACGCAATGGCTGCGACTAACTTAGATTTATCTATTGATTCTTATTCCGTTAAATGAGTGATTTGTTTATATTTTATAATGTCATGAGATAGTAAAAAATAACATACGAGGCTGATGCGGCGTCTTAAAACTGCTTTTATATTGTAGCCTACAACGAGCAATTCAAAGTACAGCTTAAAAGTCAATTGACAGAAAAAGCAAAAATGACAAACCGCTGCAGGTTCTAGCTTCTCACATGTGAGGATTTGCTGCTTTTTCGCTGTTTTATAAAATTGTAAAATTAATCTCTGAGGATTGGACTGTTGGGAGCAAAAAACAAGACATTAGAAGACTTTAGGAATGTGGACATTTTATTTAATTTTTTGGACTCTTTGTAGACAAAAATAATTACAGATTGTTAATGAAAAATTGTTAGTTAGTAGCATCAAATCTCATCTCAAAGGAATTCATGGTCTCTAATATTTTCCCAGGGTGCTTTTATTTTGAAAGTAATTTAACCTACTCTCAGTTTTCCTGTGGCTAATTGTGACTGACCTGACGCTGCTCTTCCTCACATGGGAGACCTGCAGGAGGGGAGGGTGTGTGCGTGTGTGTGTGACGTTCATTGGCGTTGAGCAATCATGGGATGGATGGATGGATACTGTGTCCAGAGACCAAATCGGGACGGTGGTCATATGTCCTGGCAGCCTGCTGCCTTATTTAGAAGGAAGGTGTAAAAACAGTTACAGCCAGTCACAGGAGAGCAAGCAAATGTCAATCCTGTCTGACACTCCCTTAGCTGTTTGTTCAGGAAGTTTACACAACCAGATATTTTGCCTGGTCAGATTGCGCGTTATTATTGTAAGTAACACACCGCAACAAACAAAATAATATCGTAAATCAAATGCATGGCGTTGTTTTGAGTTCAGTGGTCATAAAGTGGTCAAGAAAATGTGTAAAAGACCTGCAGTCGATGATAAAGAAAAGGCAAAAATCACCATTTTACATAAGAACATTTTTTGTCAGTCTAAAATGTGGATCAATCAAAATTAAGTCGAAGCTGAGTGCACTGGGTTCACCCTCCTTTACATTTCTGCTAGCATCCCGTCCTGCAGGGTGCTGGTAGCAGATGAAGTCTCGGGGGAATTCCCACCGCGTCACAGAGCACCAGGCTCTGGGCCCCCGAGGTGCTCTTGGCTGCCAGGGAGCCTAAAGCCCACCGTAGCAACCAGAGAGGCCATGTTGCTGATAAACAACAGGGGCAAGACAACCGATAATGGAAAAACAACAAACAAACAAAACATTAATATATCCTACAATGTGGAGATACGTTAATGGAAAAATGCTAAATCTATACTTACATGTTGACGGTCATTAAACTACATTTGAAGCCGCGGGTACATGTTTTGATGTACTTTAAGATTCGCTGTATGTTGTCAACATTACTGCGTGTAAAAGTAGTTCATATATAAAGAATGTATGTGTGAAGCTAAAGAGACTAAGATGACTTCTTAGTCCCACTGGACCAGCAAATTAATGATTTGCTGTGTCAGCACATGACTTTGCAATCCAAGGCAACCTGAATAGACAAAACTATCGGGTTATTGACAGAGTGTAACTTCAATCAATGGCGAGTGGGCACCGTTAATGAGACGGTGCTGAGCTCTTGAGATTAATTCAGCTAATACTGTACTGGCTGAGGCTGCTTTTTCTTTTATAAAACCTGAAGCAAAATGCACAACAATATATCGCTTATCCATAAATATTAGTAAACATATTACATGAATAAATGCTAATGTGATATGGTGGCATAAGACGTAATCAACCACTGTCCACCTGAAACTCAATAAAGCTCTTGCTTTTCCACAAAGACTAGCGTACGGCTGCAACCAACTATTATAATTTAATTAGTGATTAATTAGTATTATTATTTTCTTGATTGATTGTTTGGTCTATAAAATGTCAGAAAGTCCTGAAAAAATGTTTGACCAGCAGTTCAAAACCCAAATATATAAAATGTTCTATATTTGAAGATAAAACAAAGCAACACGTTTCCACATTTTAGAAGCTGAAGCCATCACGTGCATAACATAAATAACTCTAAAGGAGACTCAAGCAATTTAGTCTCCCAAGAGACGGAATAAAACAATGCTAACATTTAAGCAGTAGAGGTCAAAAACACTGGATCCTACATTCCCCATAATGCAATAGTGTCTTCTTTACGCCCCCTTGCCTCCTAAATGCTCGCTCCTTTTAAACTCCACACCTGCAGTTTGTATAGCACAGTTATTATACAACAATACAAGTTTCCATTTAACCGACAATCCAAATAGTTGCAGATTTCTTTTTATTCTTCTGTTGATCATATTATCGATTAATCAACTAATGGTTGCAGCTTTAGACCAGAGCGAAAGAGAGTCAAGCTATGAAGACTGTACAACCCCAACAACTGAGTCACAGTGGAAACAAGAGGACAGAGGGAGTCAGATGGAAACTTGCCCGCATAACACAGCAAATTGATTTTGCCAATAGCCTCGCCTGGACTGAATATATTAGAGCTAACGTAGAAGACCAGAAACTAGAGCCCAAAGCCAGAGAAAAGTCTCTGCAGTTAACTATCGTCAGGTCAGCTGTCTTTGTTGCAATTATAGGATCTATTTAGTGCACACACACACATCAATCGGAACGTAGACCAGAGGGAATAGCCATACAAACAGCTTTTGTGCATATTACTGAAGTGTAAGTAACTGGATACAGGAGGATACAAAGCTCTTCCAATTACTGTTTTATTAACGTGGGGTTTAAAAGACGAGATTGAAACAACAGCTGGGGAGACCCGAAGATGGAGGGTGGTGGGGGGGATTTCCCTGGAATGACATAGACGGCATAGACGGGCAATAATACTCAGTCCACTGTGTATGTATGTACGACGTACCCAAGGCTGCACATGCCTTCACATTAAGATTACTGGAGAACATTTACATTATTCATAAACCATATTTATTAAAAGCAGGGGACAAAACTTTACATAATCGAGCAGCTCGCAGCGATGTCGGAATCGATCACAAACAATTGGATTTCATTTTGGACCCAATGGAGCGGGGGATTGTAAAATTAGTAACGGTACCACCCTGAAAGGAGCTCAGATTTTTGCTGAACAAGCTGATGTATAATTCAGCAGCCAAAAACTGCACCGCCCTTCTCCTACGCTGCTTTGTAAATTCGGGACACAGTGGAGAAGCAGCAAATCCACTGGGAACCTGATACTAACTGACATGCCTTGTTACAAGAACGTATGCAGTGGCTGAGATATATTAGGACATATATTCTGCTTTCTTTCCTTATTATTGTGTCAAGCTTTGAGCTGCACAGTGGAGACAAAGAGCAGCCTGTCAGAAGTTCCCAGTAAAAATACCGTTTCAAGGGTACAGCTTGTGCAGAGAAAGATGTGCCTGCTGCTAAATTGGGCGTAGAGTGACTAAGGGGAAAAGAAGCAAGGCAGAGGTGACTTTTACGCAGGTTACAAATCCCAACCAATGACACAGCAGTTTCTATGCTCATGTCGGTAAGATATGCTGTATGTTCTAAAACAAAAAGACCCTTCTATTGGTTGGATGACTGTTGGCAAAGCATTCAGCATAACATCCAAGGTAGTTAGAGTGAGGAAATATAGAAGCATACTACCTCTAAATGGCAAAATCCCAACATTTAGCTCACGGAAGCCATGTAACACCAAGACTTTGAACAACGATTAGTGAATTCATCTTTAGTCAAATGACAGAAAATGAATCTGCATCTACTTTTTAATCATCAGTTTATCAGTTGAGCAAAAATGCAAACATTTTATGTTCGGATTTTCTAAACTTCTTCGTCATATATGTTAGTAAATTAAATATCTGTTGGGGTTCTGGACTGTTTTGGACATCTTAATATATCTTCTTGGCCATTTCCACTATTTTATAGACCAATTTCCTTTCCTGCAAACCAAAGCCTAACTCTTTGTGAAGGGCTCGCAAATCAAAATGTTGTTTCGGTTTAAAACTCTTTCATCAGCAAATGAAGATGACAAAACATGCTCGACCTTGCGGCTAACCGCGTGAAAGCGATCGGGAGCCATGCAGGTCTGTATGATGGTGAATGCCTCACATCATGGCCATCGATCCCCCATTAAAGCTCAGTAATCACATTGCATCCCAAGAGAGCTGAAAGACGCGAAAACGTCTGTTTAACAAGATATGATCAAATGGTTTTGTGAGCTGTGTTGCCCCGAAGTGTGCGAGCTCAGCAAGGTTGTCAATTCACAAAACCCTGAGTCCTAAAAACTAATTGCAGTATGTTTACAAAGCAGATTTAAGGCCCGTTGATTCAGGCTCCATGAAGACCATTAGTGTAATATCACCTGCCAACAAACCAATTATTTCACATACATTTCTGTTGACATGTACAGCAAAAACGGAAGTTTAAGACTCATAGATTTAAGGGAAAAGTCATCCTGAAAGCAATGAAGCAATTTCCCATCTAGATGCCGTGTTTCTTTTCCTCTCCACTGAACCAAATATGAGATTCAGGAACATTGAGGCTGAGGTTTGGCCAGTGTCACATCCTCGCCATAACCAACCGCTCCATCGAGGCAAAGTCTGGCAGCCCTACTTGAGGCCACAGGGAAAGCTCTGTTTACGTGGCTGCCATGCCGAAAAGTCGGACAGTTTGGTTTATGGCTGTAGGAAGAGATAGAGATCAGAGGAGGTGTCAGCTGCTGAGTCGGCAGCCGAGTCCCCCCTGGCTCCTCTTCCCTCTCTCCCAGGAACCCAACACCGAGCCAGGCCACCAGGACCGAGCAGGAGAATGTGAGGAATTCTCTCGACACATTTGCTCACTGCTTTGCACGTTCTCACCCCTACGGGATGTAAAGGGTGCCGCCGGCCCCCGAGGATGCGACCACCTTGCTCCACAATGACGCCGGGCGAGAGGCGGCAATGAGCGGAGGATCAAGGCAATTTGGCTGGATGGGTTTGGAGAGCGTCAGGAATGGCACACTGCTGAGAGAGTGAGTCATCCTGGACTGAGCTGCTGTCATTCGGCCAGCACAACAAAGATCAGATCATTTATTTTTGTCACGGCCCCTGCTGGATGAAATCTAAACCCACAAGGAGTTGATCAAAGGTTCTGCCTCTCCTGGAGAGCAGCTAATACGCAATCGTGTTCAAGAAGAATCCGGAAGAATCAGTGACAAGATGTGGTTTACCCAGAACAGCTTTCTTCTGCCCTACTAGCTTGAGCTTCATATTAATAATTAATTTTACAGATTAATGATTTATTCTACAAAATGTCAGCTAATACTTAAAAATACACATCATTCACTTCCAGGAGCCCAGGGACATGTCTTTGTACCAACAGTCCAAAATTTCCATCTACTATAACCGTTTTTGCAACGCTCACAGGCCACAGAAGCAGGTCACTAGAGGCCAAACAGGGGTGGTAATAACTCTCTATTACTGGGTCAAAAGGCAAGTAGGCAGAGCTCAGAAGACGAGCAGGTACAGGCCATTTTTCATGTCACACATTTTGACCTGTCCTTGTAGGAAAAGAACAGGTGGAAATAATACAAGTAGTAACGGCTGAATTCCATTAAGCTGCTTCAGTTTCAGGGTCCTATTTATTTTTAATGGTCATGTTGATTTGTAAATAAGTCTAATTTGTCTAGCTTGTAAATAATCTGATCAATGAACTGTGTATCAGGAAACAACACCAGACACCATATCATGATAACAAGACAGCATTTCTTTGATAAAGCACGGCGCGTCGGAGAAGGGTTGTGCAACATGTTTACATTTTGAATGAACCAAAATGAAAAGTCTAGGTTGTACAACAATACTCCTGCTGCACCTGACCCCATCACTCTCACACGTGGACGTCGCCCTCTGGTGTCAAACAGATGTCATGACATCCAGTGCTGCCTTGTCTGACTGACGATAACTCACTGCATTGCAGCACTGGCATGTGGTTTGACTGGGACCAATGTTCCTTTTACTCTGAATAAAACTTACGAGAAGTACAGATTTTTGCAGTGGGAGTTACATGTGTTCACAAAACCACATTAGCTTCATCTGATGATGAAGTGCTGGACAGATGAAGTGCTGGACAGATGGTCAGCTAAACATAGTAAAGAAAACTGTGTCATCCCCTGCATTGCAGGTAGTTTGTCTCGGTGGAATATCAAAATAAAATAACCTCAGGGCCCTTTTGATTACTAATGGACTGAGCCAGACCTGTAGACTATCATGAGTTTCTTCAGTTATGATTTGTCTCACTGACTGAGCACTTCCTGATCTTACAGTGAAAAGTTGTGACAAAGATTGCATGTTCACTGAGCAGTATGAGTCCATGTGGGAAAACTATGAGTTGCAAAAAGAAAGTGCACTGAGAGCATGCTGCTTGTTGGTCGTCAAAGATGGCCGTGTGTTTTGTGCAGAGTACTTTGTGGAAAGTGCACAACAGAGAATCTGATACAGCTGATCCATGAGCAAATGAGGCAGCCAGTGAGCGCAGTGCATCCCAGGCATGACGAGACAGAAGTCGCTGAGGTCTCATGTGCTTATGTCCTTCTGCCAGTGATCTCCCCGTTAAAAGGTCGTCCTAATGAGACTGCTCCTCGTGTGCCCTTCAAGTGCCACGCTGGAGCGCAGGAAACAATGCTGCGTTACAGATGCTATTTTAAATAGTGTCACAGTGTAAAACTGGCAGCGTTGAATTATTGCCCGGCCCTTTGATGCTGTTTATATCCCTGCCGTCTTGTCAACACATATAATCATACTACAGATTCCCAATTTCGGGCCTGATTTTGTTTTATTTTTTTGTTTTGTCATGATGATTCAGCACTCAGGCATTCATAAATGTCACAATGTTGTTACTCTTTTGCAGTAAAAGTCGTTTTGTTTTACTCGAGCCCAGCAGTTTGCCAAAGGGGTCCCAAGATAAATCTAAGAAGTCACAACCGACTCACAATGGAACATTTTTGTGTTGATGTTGCAGAAGAGGAGATAGCGTCTTTTTTATTCCATGCATTCTTCTTGTCAAATCCTGGCACCTCGATTACCCACAATGCATCTCAGCCACTGATTGTTTGGTCAGGGATTTGGGTGTGTTATGCTTGTGACGGCTAATGGAGCTACAAAAGGCCTTATACAACTTTAGTCACAGTATAGACCTTGATGTGTTGAATTGGTGGAGTTCCCCTTTAAAGTGATATGAAAGAAAATAAATCTCAACATCAAATTACTTGTTTTTCTCTTTTTTTCCCCTCTTTTCCTGTGAAATACAGACAAAATCCCCCCTGCAGACATCTAAAAACCATTCAAATGAAACAAATTCAGGAAGGATAGGCAATTAATAATATAAAAATGTCTGAAAAAGAAACAATTATGACCTCTCACATCAGCCAAAAAAACACAATTCAATATTATCAAACCTATATTTCATGGACATGATTTTACATTGTAAGTATTTTAATCCAACCATCTTGATGAGGGGAATGCTCGCATGTCGTTCACATGGCAATCTTTCCCATCTCTACCATCCATCCCTTATATGACATGAACACAGCCGCACAAGGCACTAACCTGTGATGAGGGATCACAAGTGGACTGCTTAGTTTTAAGAGGTCACAAGCCAAAAAAGGTCGTGAACCACTGCTCTTGCATACTCTAAATACCTTTACATGTGACAGACTCCCTATGACTGTCACCTGCAGAATGTTAAACAATCACTTGAGCTAAAGTCAGATTTGTAACGTGAATCACATTTCGTATTACTGTGGGTTTTGCTGTGTCCTCCATGAATGCACTTGTCAACCTAAGTTTGTGCAGTCACAAGCCCACACTCTCCGGTCTCTCATCTCCCTTGCAATTAGCTTCGTGGCTGCCGCGTGTGTACTCCCAAAAAAAAAAGAAAAAGAAAGTCAGCGAAAGCATGCACTTAAGAAGACATGGTCCTGAAAAACAAACTCCGGAAGCCACTGATTGACAGATCTGTCTGCCCACTCTGGTTCGCTGGCTAAGGCCGTGGCTGTGCTGTGGCTGTGCTGTGGTTGCCACTGGTCCATGCCTCAAGACATCAGACGCAAGGCCATTTCTAGGTTACAATAACAACACCACATTGACACTGCAACGTCGCCGGATATCCGAGAAAACTCAGGAACCCATCAAGTCAGATTTAGATTGAGGCTTATAAATAACTGGTACAGAACACAAATGTATTTCCTTATTGACAGAGCATTCTGTCTTCCTGAAGAGCTAAAAATACTGCAGCATAATAACAGAGTTTATGAGTAGAAGAATGGAACAAACCACCTCTTTTGGAGTGTTTTTTTTAATTACATTACCTTTGCATTTTATTCATGCAAAACAAGGCAATCCTTTGCATCTTAACTAAAATGTCTCACTACTAAAGAACCATTCTATTTTTTTCTTTGCGCTGCATGGAATGTAAATAACAACACTGCAGTCTCCACCTGCGGAACACCCATACAAGGACAGCGGCGCTGAACTGAGAGAGCCCCACACAAACTACCACTCTGAGATGCTATACAGTACATAATGATGGCATTCACATCAGTGGTTGAGGGGGAAAACTGCCTCCTGACCACTTCCAACTAACAAGCTCAAATTAAGACCACCGATGACCTCACGACTGCCAAATAGGCCAGTAAATCCAGCTGGATGTCCGATTCCAAAATAGTCTGGTAATACTGCCTGCTGGTGCCACGGATACAAATCACAGTTATGGTTTTGTTAAATATCTGGAAACACAACAGGTGCATATAATGTAATATTTTGATCTGACAATACGAATTAAATATGTGGCAGGCCAGTTAGTTATAAAAAGACTAGCTTGTATGACGTAATTGTCGTGTGCAAATATATATAATTTATGTACTGTATGACATAAATCAAATATGTATAAATCATATGTGTACTTCAACTAATCCAGACTATTTCCTGTACGTTGCACTAATTGTCAACTCAACATTTGTTGATTGTCTACTGGATATGTTGTTGGTTATTGTATTTATGATATATAATCTTTTCATTGCAGTTGATATACATGTCCCACCACATGTGAGATCGCTTGTGTGCCGAGTTATGTTCAGGTGATCCTAAACCTCACCTTGTAGAAACAAGGTGAGGTTTAGGAAGTGTGTTTTATTGCTCATTATATGGTGATTTACAGGATACTCACTCTTGAAAAATGTCCTTTATTTCTTATTAGCAACCCAGATAAGAATACAATTGGTAAACCCAACTCCTGTAATATAATCTAAAATAAATAAAGAGATGATTCAATTAAAATGAAAAATTAAAAGTTAAAAAACATCCCCAGTAAAAGTATGGTTAATAAGAACATATTTAAAAGAGGATGTTGCAGAAATTTCAGTCCCAACAGAAATAAAAAGTACCTCATTGTTTTCCTAATATGGTCATTTCAGGCATCCAAAGGGAATAATCTGTGCACCACTGAGTACAAATGTATAAGAGCTAAACGTACAATACCCACTTCAGTTATTTTGAACATTTAACATCGCATACCTAAATATTTTTAACTCGGGACAATTTTCAGTACCTATTTTTTACCAGTCATAAACAAGGAGGGTGTTTCTACTTTTAGTTTAGTGAAACATATATTGTTTTACATTCTGTTCTCCACGTGCCTTTGTTTGGGAACATACACTATAAGAGAGGAGGCGGTGCCATTTTAACTCCAGCAACATAAATCTAAATAATTTCCTGTACCAAGTTAAAAAGAGATGTATACACGGAGCAGTGCCAGATAAATGACATCTCGTGTGTACCTTTAGTTTATGATTTCTCAGGTGGTTACGACAACAACATTGTCTGGAGGACAACATAAACATCTATATGTGTGAATGGAAGCGTGATGTTGTGACCGCGGTGTTGGCATGACTGGATCTGATATTTTGGTCATGGCTGTGGGCAGCGCTGGAGGAGTTTAGGAATGTGTGACCACAGGGCCTTTTGGCCCCACGGCTGCATGTCTTCCTCCCTTGTCTGGGTCCGAAGACACGGACCATCACTGAACGTCTCAGTCCAGGTCCACTGTGTGACAAACCACAGCCGACAGCCACCCACTCTCAAACTCTCTTAGACGGGCAGTAAAAACGGAGCGATTACTCTTTTCCTGCACTTCAGAGGAAGCCGGGATTGCTTCCGCCCTGAGAGTGGGCGGCTGGGTGGCTGTAGACATGTCATGTTCATGTCAATCAGCAGGTCAGCGTCTGTACCTCTGTGTTCTGAGACCCTGAAGCATCAGCCTCCTACTGCCATCTGCTGGATTGCTGGCTGAACTCATGCATGGGCATAAATAACACGGCCATGGCCTGCAGATGGAGAGACAGACATGTCCTCACAAAGTCAACACTTTCATTATTTTACAAGTTTGGTACATTTAAAATATGCATGTTAAGATGATGGATAAAATGTGACATGCAATCCAATGAACAAATCTGGTTTGAAGCCGTTGTGTGTACACATTGAAGAAAAAAAATTATTGAAAATACTACAACAAGACCAGAAAAGGATGTATTTCTGTGTTTATAATACTGATTTTTAAATATATTTGATACAGTTGATAGACAGTATCTGCAAGTACATCCATAATATATAGTTTATACTGTAGTTTGAATAATGAATATGAGTTCTTTCCTTTTTTATTTTTATCTCCAAACATATTTTTAAGTAAGAGATGTTTGTTTTTTCAGTCTGTGCCCCCACACACCTACATGTTCACTCATGTGAACTTAGGTTTGGCAGCCTGGTACTGCGGGTGTGGGATGAGTAACTACTTTAGACTCCATTTGGCATGCACTGTCTCAAAATGTCCCTTTTTTTTTACTGGTAAAAATATTTACTCAGAAGAACCGGAAGCACAGAGACAGGTAGCATATGTTGTCCTCGCCATTCATTTACTTGAATAAATACTGATTTTATTTTGATACTTGTAATTAAAGGTCATTTTGTATGTTAAGTAGAGCTTCACCAATAATAGATTACTGAGGAGGCAGATACTGATATTTGATTAGGTTTAATAATGATAAATCAGTTGATAGAAAATAAACTGTGCTCTCTGCTGGACAGACTGTGTAATGAAGACACTGCTAGTAAATTACCTCAAACATGCAGTATATCTGCCCTTTAATGACTGAAATGTATTGTTACTCAACATATATATACAATACAAATTGATCTGCAACAATTTCATAATCAAATAAAAGTCGGTTCCACTGAAATACAACAATATATCTTTTTTTTTTGTATTGTTCTTTGGACAAAATAAACAATTATGATAGGCATATTTCAATACTCTCATAATAGTATTTTGATGTATTGAGAAGATAATAAAAGTTCCTCTATATTTTATACATTTTAAGCTAGTGCTTAGCTGTTTACAGACACACAGCATAACAAAATTCATGAGGACCAATATACATAATGTTTACATATATTTATACTTTCTTAAAAACGTATCTAGTGTCCAAAAACACAAATTACTGACCAGATAGAGCACAGCTCTTAAGGTTTAGTCCAGTCCATTCACCTAGCTAGCGATAAATCCAAGGTATTTAACAGAACCGGATTCGACACAATTTCTTTTGCAGAAAAATATAAAACAATTGGTATTTAAGTTATTTTCATGGTGATTATATTTTTGCCTGCAAAGAAGTTCTATCAGTAACTATTTTACGCTTTAGTCTTACATTACTTTTTAAAAGCCACAAATAGTTATTTTTTTGTAATGAAACGAATCTGCTCCCAATGTGCGCATAGGTTTATACGTGATACTCGTCCGCAATACGTCACTTCCGCCCGTTTCCGCTCGGTTCAGGCGGGCTGGTTGAACGCGTAGAAGAAGCGCTCCAGCTGACTGTTGTGTAACAAAAAAACAATACAACGAAACAAACATTGATTAATATCACAGTTAAACATGTCGGAGACACATTCCTCGGTGAATGATCGGACGCAAGATAGCATTTGAAACAACTAGGCTAGCTTCTCCTGGTAACAAACATTAGCTCGTGTCTTTTTAGTGTTTAACGCTAATTTACAGCTAACCTCACGTTGCTGTGGTTAATGTTAGCTAATTAAAAGTTCTTGATCCTACAAGTAATGGACCGACCACCAAGGTTTGTAAAGTACTTTTTAAACCTCTATTCGTGTTCTTTTTGCCTGATATTGTCTGTCGAATGCTAACATGTTGTTTACTGTTG
Organism: Pholis gunnellus; assembly: GCF_910591455.1. Classification (NCBI taxonomy): domain Eukaryota; kingdom Metazoa; phylum Chordata; class Actinopteri; order Perciformes; family Pholidae; genus Pholis; species Pholis gunnellus. Next base: position 13,431,229 of record NC_136549.1, on the reverse strand, counting down.
ACACAGGAAGACGAAGGTCGTGAATTACTCTGAAGCGAAATACTTTGACGATGGTGAGAAACTATTGCCTCTATCAATGTTACTTATACAGCAGTATTATATATGTATTATTGGTGCGTATATATTTGTATATATAAGCATAGTGTGTAATGTGTATATATATATATATATATATATATATAGCACAATGACATTCTATACTATGACTTTATGGCATTTTTATGATGTACCTAACTGACTTTTATGACCTAGTAGTCTATGACTATTTATGACTTACTCTGCCATGACTTTGTTTACAACGACAATATAGTATTTCATGTTGCCTGCGCAAATACTTCATTCCTTACTTTATATTAAAATGTTATGCTGGCACCATTAGTTACAACACATTTGTACCGTTCTTGAGATTTCCATGAGTGTACACAAACGGTATACACTAACAGACTCGGTCTTCTTACAGCACCAACATATCTCCATGTTCTGGCTTTATGTTGTGACAGATGACGATTTTGTCTGCGTGAAGGCTCCGCCCAGCAAAAGGACCAGGGAAGATGTGAAACAGGAGCACAGTAAATCATCGAGCATGTCCTCCAAACTGGAGTCCAACTCACAATCCGCAACGAGCCAGAAGAGCAGGTACATTAGTAGACAAGATAATGCAACATAGTATGGACCAAGTAAAAGCACAGAAAATAAGTAATCAGAGTTGGTTGATTGTCAGCCAGCTATAACAAATTCAGTTTCAATCAAGATTGGTCATGCAACAGAAAACTTTGTTGCCAATAAAAAACAAAATACACAATATGTAAATAATTTTATGTTCAACAAGGCAATAGGTGACTTGAGGGAACTTGGATGGGTGTTTGTTTGGATTAAAGTCTCAGTTTGGCCTCTCATCTCTCTCTAGTACATAGACAGTAGTGCGTAGTTATAAGATCTTATTTCTATTTCCAGTTGTTAGTTCTTTTCTTAAAGTATTTGAGGAGTAAAGTAAAATTTCTAAATCTTTAAACGGCCAGACATTAATCATGGCTTGAAACTTGTATTTCACAGAAGACCATTAGAAAGAGAACTAGAAGCAGCCATTACACTATCCTTGCTCAATAATGGAGGTGGGATAAAGGACCAGTCTTCAACCCGTAACGGTATGATATATCTTTGAAAACATACATTTTTTTTCTATTTTTAAAGAGTTGTCAACTTAAATCAATGTGACATTTCTCTAGATGTCACGATTCAAGTTCCGGTAGATGAAAACACAGATCCAACTTCTGCGCACCTGTCCAACTGCAGTGTGGATTTGACAGTTTTGGGTAAATCCCCCTTATTTTTGCTCACTGTACATCTATTATTGCACATTTAATTAGTCTTCCATCTTGTTTGATAAGGATAGAAATGATATCAACATTTTCTGCAGCTGTTAATTTCCTTGTTTTCTTTAGGCCTGGATGAAATCACATCAGAAAAGGAGTCCCATTCCAGACAAAGAAAAGCTGCCAGCAGAGCCCCTGAGGAGCAGAAGAACAAGCCTCTGGATGAAGATGAAGATGAAGACTATGAGCCCAAACTGACACCAGGTTGCCATTCTGTCATCACTCCCTAAACATCTGCTTTCTGTTTAATTACCTATTTTCTGCATCAGTGCGATAACATTGACATCTTTCCAGATTCAGAAAGTGATGAAGATTTCAGTGAACCAGCCGAGAGTGAAGATGAAGAATTCACAGTGAAGAAAGTCAGCAAAACAAAAAAGAAGGAGAAAGTTGCCAAGAACGAGAAGACCAAACCTCCTCCTGCCTCTAAAGAAGAGAAGCAAGCATCAAAACCATCAAAGTCTAAATCACAGGCAGCAGGTAGCTTCTTGAAGTTCCTCAAAGAAGGTTGTATTTTTTTTGGAGGCTGTGGCTCAGGAGTGACAAATGTGTATTTGTGTATTTATACTGTATTTGTGTATAAATATATGTGGCAATAGAAATACATTTTAAGTTTTTGACCGTAACTGTAATTTAATTTCATCATTTGTCTAACAGCAGCTTCCACACCGGTGAGAAGTCCTCCAACGGCCAAACTTGCACCCAAAAAACCTGCTTCATCGTCCACAGTTTCCTCCCCGAAACCTGTATTACCTCTGAGCCCAACAGGGGGCAGAATACCCAAGTGGAACCCACCAGGTGAACACCAGCAGTGATGTTAACCTTTAGAGACATTAATGGTATATTTCAGTAAGTTGAATGCTAATTTTACTCTCTTTTTTTTTTTTTCCTCCTCAGCTCAAGTTGGTAGGAGTCCCACTTCATCCAGTCCAGCTGTGAAGTCTCCAGGTCAGGGTCTGCGCCTCGGGCTGTCCCGTCTCGTTCGAGTCAAACCTCTTCACCCCGGTGTTTCGAGTCACTGACCTGTTAATGCCCCTGCATGTGTCGGTTTGTGTTGTCCTTTTAGCTTTATTTAAAAAAAAATGTTAAAAAAAAGATGTTTGTAAATATTCAATTCTGTTTTCACAGCTATACATATAAAGTGACTCCAAGGATGTATCTTTCCATGAGGCCACTTGCATCTCCCGCTATTATTTCACCATACATTGTTAACAGGCCGAAGAGCTGGTGGCTATAATTACTTATTAATGTCAATCTTAATAACAGTGCAGCAGTTGTGTCCGTAGATTTCTTTGATGATTCCAATGGGAGTTCACTAAACTGTTGTTGGTATTACTTGAATGTGGAAAAGTAGAAATCATCCCTTTTTTAAAGTCTCATAATCTCCCTTTTTCCTATTCTGTGCAAACACTGTATATTGTGTACATATATCTATTAAATACAATTTAAAACAAGTTTAATTTTGTATGCTGTGTCTCCAGGGGGTATTACATCCATTTTAAGATGACCTTGATCTGCGGATGAGACAGTATTGGCAGCTATGCTGTATTCAATAAAGTGTTTGGCTTGCTTGACTTATTTGTCTGCTAAGATCTATTTCACACATTATTATTATTCATAGATGACTGATCGGTTCAGGAAAAGGCCATAATATAATTTGAAGTCCCCCGGTAACAACATCTGCCTTTGTTTTTGTACGGACCAAACAAAAGAGATACAATTGTTTAGAGGAGCTGGTGTGCAGATTTTATCTAGTTTAAGAGCAGCAGGAGTAAAGTTAAAGGACTGTAAGGTCTACGTTAATCTACTCTCCTTATTTTCGATAAATGTAAGAAAAGATTATGTTCTTAGATTACAAAAATTCAGCCCAGATCGTCCATTGTTGGCGTTTGATGGGGTCACTTCAGTGCTGAGCCCGAGATCAAAGTTTGATTGATATTCTGGACACTGAAGTGCTTCCTGTAAGCAGATGAAGGGGTTGGAACCTTTTACTCTTACATCATCAATCTGCAGATTCGATAAGAATGTCAAAGTAAGAATAAAGAGATATGGCTTACATGCTACTCAACCACCAAATGCAAACATTAGGTGGACAGATGGTTGGTGGTGTGTCAGAACAAGGATGCAGTGTCCTGTTTGTGGTTCAACAGCTGGTAAATGGACAACATTAACATGGGTAGGGATTAAAAAAATGGAAAAACTCAACATGATGAAATAAGACAACCACACGCTTTAATGAATAGTTTTAATGCTTTTGATTTCATTCTGTCACAAAAAAAACTAAATATTTGTAAAATTATGAAAGTAACACCAAAGAAATATGAAAAATAAACAAAAACTGATTTAATCCAACATGGAATCTGGACATGCAAAGACTATACATATGAAATTAAATTCATGTCAGGTCCTTTTATGAGAAATGAAAAATATGTAAATTCCACAAGTAATGAACACAATATTACATGTGACTGAGTGTAAAATAGATTATGTAATGACATACAATACAATTACTTTTTTTATGACATACTTTAATATGACGTGCTATATGTCATTGTTATGATATGCTATACTATGACTTTTTAAATAAGATTATTTATGACACTATAATACATTTTTTTATTGACCTACTATATTCTAACTTTTTTCGACATACAATATTATGACATTTTTTGCGACATGCTATACTACGACTTTTTATGACTTCTTTCGATATGCTATACTAAGACTTTTTCATGACAATTTGTGACGTACTATATTATTACATTTTTATGCCATACTATACTATGACTTTTGAAGTAGTGAAGTATACTATCACTTTTTTCTACATACTATACTGTACCTTTTTTTTAACGATATCTTATACTATTACTTTTTTCACGGCACACTATAATATGGTATTTTTTATACTATACTATACCATGATCTTTTTTACGATATTATGTAACTGATTTTTTTTTCACCACATACTATTCAATGATTTTTCTGAGCTATTATACTGCAACTTTTGTATGACTTCTTCATACATACTTCACTCTGAAGTTTTTACAACATATCATACTTTGACTTTTGATATTTTATGGCATACTATACATCACATTTTTTAAGATATATTACACCATGACTTTTAATGACGTAATATAATATAATATTTCACTGAATTTTTACATTACATTTTATATGACATGCTATACTATGAAGTTCTTGATAAAAACATACTACACTATTTCTATTTACATAACATTTTCTATAGCATACCACGCAATGTTTTCTTATGACCTTTTTTATGACATCCTATACTATGACTTCTTATATGACATCATCAAAACATAAATTGTCTTTTTAATTATGATGGCGGAGTTTAATTATATGTGTGAATGATTACAAAACAGAGCTATTACATTTCTTTGGGTGCACCAAGGTTGGGTGTAGTTCAGTAGGAGAAAGCAGGCTGAAAGGAAAGATAATAACATTTATTATCTGTAGACAATAATAATATGGACCTTGGTCGAGGGCGTGTGCATTTCGTTTTTCAGTTTTGTGTTTCGTGAGTAACTTTGTCAGAATGAAAGATCGACATTCGGCTGTTTGTTAACTGTGATTGCTGAGTGGTGCTATGAAAATAAGACCATACCACACCTGCGTTCATTTAGGATGGTCAAAAAATACAACTGTACAGACAATTATGTTGTATATGATTTATAAGACTATTATATGTAATATTTTTAATATGATATAACCTTTTAAAGGAGAGTGGACACTACCAACCAACAAGCCGGGAGATAAAACAGAAATAAAACTAAATAACTTACTTACTAAATATGTCATTTCTTGTGTTGTGTTGATGTGTTCCCCCCACTTTTTTTTTTGTAGATGGGAGCATCATAGGATACAAGAGAAACATGATATGGATTCGATTTTTAATATAAAAAAAAAACCTGGTTCTTAGCATTATCAAACCTAAAAAACAGTCAGCTTGTCAGCTTGATTATCTGCTGTTAGCGGAGTGGATGAACAAGGTTGTTGTTCGAGCAAAAGTAATGTTGTACTCGATTTGTCCGTTGGTCCTGTTCCTGTTACCTGCAGAGTACTGCTGGTTTTCTCTCCTTCCCAGTTAACAGCTGATTATATACACCTGGTGTAATGCAAATCTTATGTGACCCTCAGACTCAGACTATCAGGTAACAGTTACACAGCGGTTCAATGTGCTTGACTTAATGCATGTAAGAGTGTGAGTATCTGTGTAAAAAGGGTGGGGAGAAAGAGAGAGCACCTGGAATTAAAGGCAAGGAAGAACTCTCTCCTCCTTTTTCTTTTAATGCAAGAAGAAACAAAGCACATGACTTGCAGAGAAGCACCAGGATGAGATCGGGCTGGATTAAAGGATCGCTTCTGGCCTTTGCCGTGGCTGCTACTCTGTTATACCTCGGCTCCATTAAGCGGGAGGTTCATACCCATTCGGAGGGACTCCAGAAGGCTCACTACAATGACTCCATCAGGGGTAATGGAATGCTCAAAAGGATGGACAAGATGGAAACCAACATCAACAAGCTGCGTGAGTCTCAGGACAACAGCTGGTTCTGTTCTGCTTCTTTTTTTTTCAGTACAAAATCTGATTTCAACTAAATAAACTTGTTGTGTTTCAAATACTTAGGCACTGAAGTGGTGATTTGCAAGTCTATAGATGTCGATGTCGAGATTAAATCAGTATTAAATTCGTTTTTTTTAAAGTTAAGTATAACCTAATAGCGACAAATTAAGTTTCTGTTAATCGATTTATAGATGAAGTAACTTTAACTTTTCAACCAATGACTTACCTGCAAATCATCAAATCAATTATTAGGGCAATTTCAGAAAAAAAAAACAGTATGTTGAACTAGAAAATTTCGCAAGACATTTTGACAATGTGGCTTCTACTGCCCGAAGACGTCGCAATATATAGCTACACACGCCGATGTTACCGGTAGTATCGTTGAGGTTCGATTGAGATATCGCTTCTCTCTTTTCTGCATTTTAGATTCATACTCTTGGATTGAATCTTGTATTCGTGATGGACAGTCCACAAATGGCTCCCATCATTTCTGTACAAACTTCATTCTGAGCTTCATGTTAAGATATAATTACTCTATGGGGCTATTATTTTGAAAGGGTGGGACTGGGTGGGTGAGAGAGGGGGAGAGGAGACATATTCATAATGTTTGACACAAACACAGAGGTTATTAAATGACAGGCTTCATCACAAGTATTCAAGTTAGAATTCACTCTGTGGGGCTTTTATTTTGAAATGGGAGGGGGGGGGGTCTTGAAAAAAAAAAAATATAAGACCCAAATGACTGTATGATAGAGAGAGACACCGAGAGATAGATAGAGTAGAGAGAGACAGAGTGAGTGAGTGAGTGAGACAGACAGACAGACGGTCTAACAATGGCTTTGACTGAATATCTCCAAGTCGTGTGCATGTGCGTGTGTGTGTGTAGTGAGCAGTTGGTTGGAGTTCATGTCGCTCTGTGGCTCCCTGAGCCAAATGTGTAAGTCTGTTGGATTCCACAGTCACTTTTCTATGACAAGGACAAGACTAGCTACTTTAAAATCGAAAAATTATGCATGAAGAGTGAAAATTGTGGAGTCAGTGGCAAAAGACATATATCTTTTCACAAGAATCTCAAGCTCTTCTTCACTCTAGCGGTGACATCACGCACTTTAAACTGCGCAATACACACCGATTATAAAGTCAGAAACAGACCCAAATATTCCTGAAACTTAATCTGTGACTTCATGAAGACTGTGCTAGCTATCAAAATGTCCATTTGGCTCAATAACGTCCAGCGTTTTGTCTAACATAGAAAAATGATTTAAAGTTTAAAACGTAAAGTATGGCTTGTCAATATGGGTCCAAAGTTTAGTGTTTGTTTTGCTCTCTTCACGCCGAAACCCCATTCAAGTCAATGGGGCGATTTTGCTCCGTTTTTCAGGATTTTCGGGAAAACCGCTGGGCGAATCTCTTATAAAAGTCATAGCACACGATTCCCGATCGGGCCGCATGTTTGGATATATTTTTCTCGCCGCTCTTGGCAACGCTGTGTGAGGTGTGCCAAACTTTTCTGGATAAATACATATTAAGCCCGCAGGATTACAGTCGGTGTGCTTTGGCACAGGCAGTTTTACTGCCTTTGTGCCACAAAGCCACTCTGAATGAATTGACAAAAACATATGTTGCATGTTTTTGGACTGCACATATTAAACCACACCAGTGCAAAGATGATTTCTGGACACAAGGCTCATCCTCTATTTATGTTTCAGGGTGGGACACCTGTTAAACCATCTGCTAGTTATACACTTGGCAAACAAAGCAGAATAATAATGGTAAAACAAATACTCAGATTTTTTGTTTTGTCAACAGTCGATCTGATGAATAAACTTGAAAAGGAACCGGTGAACCAGAACAACGCAGAGGTGAAGAAGGAGAAGAAAGTGGTGAGGAAGTTGTACCCAAACTCGTATCTGTTCACCAAGTGGGGCGATGAGCTGTCAGAGGAGGAGCAGAAGGAGGCCGAGACGTTGTTTCAGAGTTACGGCTACAACGCCTTCCTCAGTGACCGGCTGCCCCTCAACAGAGAGATCCCTGACACCAGGCCACGCAGGTGAATGTAACTTCCTGTAATAAACTACTGATAAAACACACACACACACTGCTTTATGGGCTGCTTTATGATGCCTCATTATATGAGACACAAATAACATTACTTTTTAAAACCGTTCTCAATGGCCCAAATTAATTTGCTCTAAAAAAATATGTTTTCTGAGAGAATATTAATTCCGTTTTACTATTAAAAAAAAAAGAACATTATTTGTGACATGATAAATTAATTTGTTTTGTTGTCATAAAAACATCTGACAAACCTTTAATGCATTTAGGTGCACTTAACATGTTTAGGCTGAATGCATGTGAGGTTAGTGGACATTCTTTTTCAGTCTGTATATCTTGAATATCCTAAATGATCAGTGGTTGGTTAAATGATCAAAAAATTAATTGTCAACAATTTGATAATCAGTTAATTGTTTAAGTATTTTTAAGCAAAAATGGCAAAACTACACTTTTAGAAACGTTTCAAATTTGAATTGGCTGGTTTTCTTATTTTTTTATGATAGTAAACTAAATAGCATGTCAGAGAAAACCAGCAACAAGAAAACTTGGTTTTAACGATGGTTGCATTTGTTTGACTGATTTAATTCATCATAAAACGAATTGTTAGTTGTAGCCCTAACTCAGACAAGCTTTTTAATTTAGTTATACAAATTTATCGATTTAACATTTGAACATGCATCAAAAAAGTTAATACCTACGTTTCCCACTGAAATTTCATTGGTTTGTACAAACACAAAAACGACCACTTTTTCTCCTCTCACAGTTGTGCTGAGAAAAAGTACCCCGAGGAGCTGCCTTCCATCAGCATCGTGTTAATTTACCTGGATGAAGCTCTTTCTATCATCAAAAGGGCCGTCCGCAGCCTCATAGACAAAACACCAGCTCGGCTGCTGAAAGAAATCATACTGGTGGACGACCACAGCAGCAATGGTACGTCAACCTGCTACATCGTGTCTCTGGCTCTGTTTTCCATCCTACAGTAGATTACTCAATGGGGTATTTGGGCTTTTAAAGGGTCAGTTCACCCAAATTACACAAGATATTTACCATGGGCATTTAATGTGAATCTACAGCTTAGACTAATGTTGGATTACTCTTTACTTTTACTTTCTGCAGAGGATTTAAAGGAGAAACTGGATGACTACATTTCCTCTATCCACGAGGAGCGTCCAGGCCTGGTGAAGAAAGTCAGGCACTCGGAGCAGCTCGGCCTCACCCAGGCCAGACTGTCGGGATGGCAGATTGCTACGGGGGACGTCGTGGCCATCTTGGACGCTCACATAGAAGTCCATATACAATGGTTGGTTTAAGGGATCTGAGTTTTTACATCAGTTTCATTTGCTGGGCTTTTTCAGTATGAAGCTTAAGTCAAACTGTCATTGTGTGTCCAGGGCAGAGCCGCTGTTAGCTCGGATTAAAGAGGACCGCACCGTGATATTGACACCAGTGTTCGACAAAGTCAATTATGATGACTTGACACTGACTCCCTACATGGCTGCAGCAGATGCCTTCGACTGGGCTCTGTGGTGCATGTACGAGTCCTTCAGACCCGAGTGGTACGCTTTAAAGGACGACTCACAACCTGGAAAGTAAGTTTAAGAATTCATTCTCCCAAATCACACACAAAAAGACTTTCTCACTTAAAGGAATAGTTTGGCGTTTTGGGAAATGTGATTCTCTGAGAGTTAGATCACGACCATTCACATCTGTTCCTTTAATGGAAACCCAGTCACCAAAAAAAACGTCTTGGCATTTTACATTCCTGCAAACCACTTATCTTCTAGTGAAGATATAAAAAAAATTAGAAATCTGTGGGTTATTCTATAAAACTGGGACATTAGTTCTGAGAGCAGACAGTTATTTTATAGAACAGCAATCAAAGCCTCAATCAATTGTATTTGCCAGCATGTAAGCAACCTATTTTACTGTTTAAAAAAAAAAAAGCAGCTTTTATTTGTTTATCTGCTTGGACCTGGTGGAAGACGATATCGGCTATCTCAATCTTTGAGGAAGTGACCTGTTAACCACACTAATTACTCTCATATGCAGAATGCATTGACAATGCATGAAGTACGGTTGCTGTTTACAACTCTGGCTCTTTCTGTGTGTAATTCTGTCCTCAGAAGCCCCTCCATCATGGGGATTCTTGTAGCTGATCGTAAGTTCTTTGGAGAGATCGGAAGCCTTGATGGTGGAATGAAAATATACGGCGGCGAGAATGTGGAGCTCGGCATCCGGGTGAGATTTACAGGGTGTTTCCAAAGTGACTTAAAACGCTATCGTTAGAGTCTGAAAAACACACTTCATCTTCCATCAAGCTTGCTGTAGAGGTGCAATGGTTGTTCAGAGGGTACCTGATTTTAGCCACGCTAACGTCAACTACTTCATGGTTATACCAAATATTCATGGTCTCCAGATGATGTCTCTTTATACATCCATGCTCTAAATGACTTTGGTGATCTTCTGACTTTCCATTTAGCACCATCATTAGGTCAAAACTTTGTCAAATACTTTGCTTTCTGATCAAATCCCTGCAAAACTGACAACGTTCCCCTCAGCCTCAGGTGTGCTTTGTCTTAAGTGCTGACAGGTGAACAAAACCTGCTTTACATAATTGTGTTAGCATTGCCCTTGGGTCATTGAGGTCATCTGTGTAGCGGTTTGTTCTCTTGGTGTTTGCATGGATTTATTTCAACAATTCCTATCATACATGATAGTTGGAGGGTCTATGATGGACCTTTTGTTGGTTATTTAGAGGATGTTTACCTTTTGTCTAATGTATGCTGGGATAGGTTCAAATCAAATTGGCATAAAAGTATATTTGAGCATTAGAGAGTAGCATTTTGCTGTGAACTCTGTACAGTATGTTTACTTGTTCAGAAAATAGAAATAAGATAATCGCATACAGTATAATGCATAGTGTGTTGAATGCCCTGAAAAACCTTCATTTTAAATATTTGACCTTTGTTTTTTGGCAGGTGTGGCTGTGTGGAGGAAGCATAGAGGTTATACCTTGCTCTAAAATTGCCCACATTGAGCGGGCCAAAAAGCCTTACCTCTTAGACTTTAGTAAAATGGTGAAGCGTAATGCACTGAGGGTGGCGGAGGTCTGGATGGACGAATATAAATACAATGTCAACATTGCCTGGAACCTTCCCCTAGAGGTGAGGCATGACACAGACTTAATCACATAAATTCTGACTAATTACATGAATTTGGCTTCATAAAATAATGCTGTGGAGGATGTGACTTGTGGTAAAAGCATTGCTGTTTCTCTTACTTTCCGTGGACCTTTTCTTTGTCCCGGTTTTAATTATTTCCCCCACAGAACCATGGCATAGACATTGGGGATGTGTCCGAGAGGAAAAAGCTGAGAGAGAGGCTGAATTGCAAGCCCTTTAAGTGGTATCTGGATAATATTTACCCCCAGCTGGACCCTCTGCACAACCTGCTCGGTTATGGAGCGGTGAGTAGAAACGATATCAGATGTTGCTGCATTTGAAGTCTGAATCTGAAGGTGTCAAGTCATCCTTCGTAGGCCTCGTTTAGGTTTACTTGGAACACATTTGAGATATTTTCCACTATGGATTCTTGTTGAAGACTCAATTTTCCACGACATTAGGATATTTAAAGCAAGTCAAATGTATTCGGAAGTTACATGGCTAGATGATTATGTTTATTTTATGCCACTATTTCTAATGTTTTGCTTCAATGTGTTACTTTCTTTTCTATCTGCTTCTGTTGGCAGCTGATGAATAATGTGAAGTCAGATCTCTGCATTGACCAAGGCCCAACGCCTGGGAACACCCCCATTATATATGGCTGCCACTTCTACGGCCCTCAGGTATGTTCAGAGAGTCACTGCATGCACACAGACTGCTGTTTATGTCCGTTTGCGGATAATTATTGTTCTTTGGTTTAGCACTGTTATTATCGCAACGATGGACAACTCTACATTGGTGGAATCAAATCTCACAAGTACAACAGCAACCGCTGTCTGGTGGACTCCGGCACCGGAGTCTACCCGGGACTCTACGAGTGCAAAACGGCCAAGCAGAAGAAATTCAACATGTTGTGGGATTTTAAACAGGTTAATATTGTAGTTTTAAATATAAATATACACCAAAGGGGTTGGTCTGTTTTGGAGAAAAATAAATGTTTTATTGTTGTTATTCCCAGGATGGGCCTATCCAGAACAGAGCAACAAAGAGATGCCTGGAAATTGTGATGGCTGACCACGGCTATTACACTCTTGTTGTTCAGCAGTGCACTGGTCAGACCTGGAAGATACAATACGTCATCAAAGACCAAAGCATGCTGGGCAGGGCAGAGACGGCAAGATAACAAACGTGCCATTGTGGCACAAAACTGCATCTCAGAGAAAGATCTGGGATGAGTTTATATTTTGCACTGGGCGACATGGGTGCACGAGTCAAACTGAGCCAGAAAAGTTGTGAAATATTTTCATTTAATTCTTGTTTTTGTCTAAAATATGAGCTGCAATTGAGTGGCAAGTTCCTTTTTCTTGGTTTTGAATACAAAATGTCAACATTTGCTATGAAAGAAAATCGTTTTTTATGACGAAAAAAGATTGCATGTGGACCGCTTTGAACTACACAGACTGAATGTATGTGGATCGCATTTCTCACCAGCAAGCTACTCTAGCGTTACGTTTCTTTGTAGCTGTTTCAAGACCAGAAAAACAGTTCAGAAACTCCTATGAGAGTTTATCAATTACAAAGAAACAGTAGTTCCAATGAAGCCTGTAGATGTTTGCTTTATATTATCATTCAAGTGGGAGAAGAACTCAGTTCGGTTGTCATGAATGATTAAAGATGAAGGCGTCCCATTTTTTCTGCCACATGACGAGACCTTTGTCCTTCAGATGAGCTGGCAAGGAGCTGTACCTGCAGGCAGACGACACCATCATTGAACTACGATATGACATCTTTTGTAAAAGGTTAATTGTTGGATAAAAATAAAAAGGATTTCCACCACACACTAGAAATCACATCCTTTAATGCTATTAAAGTATACTATACGTTTTCCAACTTCCTACAGCCCTTGATTACCATTAATTTATGATGTGATAATTTGCTGAGATTTAAAATGTGCTTAAGGGAGGCAATTAATCACAAAATCAACATTTTGTCACCTATGGTTCTTCTGGAAGTTACAATATTCTTGTGCTTCTACAATTTCAAACAAGAATCCGTTTGAATTTCTCAAACATCCAATGACAAATAGTAAGCAAATATGTGTAAAAGATAATGAGAATTTGATTGTTTCTTGGAATTCAAAATGTTGCCGTTCAGGGCCCCCTTTTCACAAAAGCAATTTGAGAGCACTGCTTTTACAGAAATCGCAAATTGTGGAAGCATCACATCTCCAAATTGATGCTCTTGCATGGGTCACAAGTATGTCGCTTGTTTTCAATATGTTAAACTGAAAGCAAATGTGTAACGTTGCAAACTTGGTGAAATGGGCTCAAGGACGGAGCTCTAAATGACACTAAATTATTTTGCATTAAATTGGCAATTTCCTAAAACACCTAGTTTTTAGAGTAAATAGTGCATTTGGTTGTGACTATTTTTTGGCTGTTAAGTTTATTCTATCTCAAATTATCCTAACACATGCTCATCGTAATTAGGAACAGGTCAATTTTAGTAGGATTAATTCTTTGTTTCATGGGATTTGTTGACAAGAAAAAATATATAATATTACCTTTGATCATATGGCTGCCTGAAAAGTAGACAATACATCTGAAAACAATGCTTAATACATTAAAACACGGACATGAAAGGGATCAAATCAACTGATTGTCACCTGATGGAGTTAAGAGCCAGCTCTTTCAAAGTGCCCAGGTTTGCTTTTAATCCTCCGATGCCAACAAAGGCCTGATAGAAGTCGTAGGAGAGGCCCGTGGTGCCGAACAGAGACGGGTCATCGGAGCTGATCACCATCGGGTGACCCTCAGACATCAGCACAGCTGCAGGGTGGTTCCGAAGGTCCGATACCAGCTTCAGCACCTGGAGGTCAGAGGTCAAACACACTCAGGTACTTTATATACATGAAGACAGGCACGCCGGTGCTGAATCCAAAGGTCCAGACTTCATCGCACTTGCAGACTTAAGGTTGTCTCACCTGGTTTGAGATGGGGCACAGCTCCACAGCCACGTTTCTTTTTCTAGAAAGCTCTTTGGCAAGCGGATGATGCGCCAAAGCGTAGCCGTGCCCGATGCGCGTGGTGTTGAACAGAAGGGCGTCAAGAATGTTTTGATCCACGTCGGTGCCTTCATCATCTACAAGCAAGCATACAAAGTGGAATCAAAGTATATTTCAAAAGATGTATGTATAAGAAGTGTGCTCCGTTTTGTTTTTGTAACAATGATGTATGCTGTGCTTTTGGTCCAACCACCTGTTTCCCCTGCGTGAAAGAAATACGGCAGCGTGACACCCAGTTCAGCTGGCAGAGAAAGTGCCTCCCTGAAGTACCAAAGAGTCCTCCCGCTGTCCTCCCTGCCAACCTGCAAAACCGCAATGTTAGCTCGCAGACAAGCTAACTAAACTATCCCAGCAAATAATGTTTTAGTCCAATAAGTGGTTCAATAAGACAGATTACTTCTTACCATGTCAAATCCTACTACAACATCTGGGAAGTCCTTTTGCAGCTGAATGGCCTCTTTCACAGCTGCTTTGACCTCAGATACACTCAGAGCCCTGAAGAAAGCAGCAACAATTACAGACACAGAAATCAGGACCCTATATGACTCACAAACCAAAAACAATGTGTGTAATTTCACATTAACATTTACATTATGAGATGCCTATCTTCTTATGTGGAAGTTCAGCAGATTTCTGAATAACTACTCTGGTGCTTCTTTTTTGTATTTCTAGCTACTTGTGCCTTGCTCAAAAGTAGCTTGACAAAATAATACCAGCTGGCGAATCGGTTTGTCAAACAGAAAAACATCTTACCAACACCAACATAAAGACATTTAATGGGAGACGTTATACAACTGCTCTCAGATGTTCAGTGGTACTAAACTAGTGGAGAGGCCTGGTAATAATTCCAGAGCTCTGTTTCCAAAAAACAGGAAATGGAAGTCATTAAGAGATGATATAATTTATTATAGTTACAGAATTAGTTTTGTCCCTACGGGGACATAGTCAGAGCATTAAAATTATGGCACACGGTCCCCACTTTGTTCATTAATTAAGCAACCCACTTATTCTGTAACTGAATGTGAAAATCGGTGACATTACATCAACAATCATGCGAGTCACGGGCGGCATTTTTCTTCATAATGAGTACTTGTAATACTTTAGATACATTTAGCTGACAACACTGGTAATGAAAGAGGCTCTGAGTACTTCTTCCATTGTTGCAATTATGCCTACTGAATTGGACTTTAACTTTAATTGTTTTAGAAATATTAAATCATGACTAAAAGTAAACCATCTGTGTACATATCTATGTACAATACTGTGATGTCCGTATCAAATAAACTAAACTACTCAAACACAGAGACATGTCTTGTTGAAACCTCATCAGTACCTGTGCACAGAAACGATGACACGAGCCCCAAGAAAGTCCGGATGATCTGCTACAAATGTCCTTGTAACTTCTTGAAACGTTTTCAGAGTCCAGACCTTATCGTGAACGGATCCATCAAGCTCATACGTCTGAAACACGCAAAGGAAAAGCAGAAATGTCAGATCGACCATTGCTGCAGAGAGAAGCTGTAGATCAGGTGTGAAGAAACAAAACAATCGCAAACCCTTGAGAGACCGCTCCTAAGTTCCAGATACATGATGTTGTCACGGAGGAGCTCCTCTAGACCCCGATAGAAGTAGTCCCTCAGCACGGGTGCGTGGGTGATCAGCCCAGCAGCTGCGATGAAGGCTTTCTCAAACTTCTCCCACACTACCTCTTGGCTCGGGTACTCACCATCTGGATCCTCGGTGAACAGTGTGAGGTGCTGCATTAAACTGAAAATGTATATATATATATAAATATATATTCTGGGTGAAGTTCTCCCACTTCATCTTGACTTAAAAATGTATTTAAGGGAAGCCGATATCTTACTCAACCTGTTATCAAAGCCTGTAGGGTCTCCTACTCTGGCTCTCAAGGTCTCAAGCAGCTGCCAGTAGAAGCAGTCCCATCGAGGGAATGGCTGGCGGTCGGAGAAGAAGAAGCGGACTGAGTTGTCCCAGGTGAAGCAGATGTAGCAGTGAGGCCGGTAGGTGACGTTTTTCACCAGCCATTCAACACCGACCAGAGAGGAGGTGTGGATGTGTAGGGCTGCACCTGTGGTCAAAGCAACCGGATGTAAACTCAGACTGATGCGCTGAGCTTAGACAGTCACATCAAATGAAGATCGTGGTTATTATTGGGTGCTGTGAACACGGACGGATAATGAAACAATGGCCTCATCAGTTCTTGACAATTTGTGTGCATTTGTAGTTGTTGTGTGTCTTTTTGTAGACAATTTGTGTCTTTAAAGTCATTTTGCATTGCTTTTGTAGTCTTTTTTCCTTAATTTGTAGTCCTTTTATTAATCTCTTTGTGTCCTTCGTAGTAGTTTTGCAGAGAAAAAAAAAGGTGTCTCTTTGTAGCCATTTTGCGTAACATTGTAGTTGTTTTGCATATCTTTGTATTTGTATTGTGTAGCTTTATAGTTATTGTCCTTTTCTAGTCATTTGTGTCTTTGAGGAATTGTTCACCTCTTTGTAGTTTGTGTCTTTCTCAACAAAACATTTTGCATCTTTGTGGTCATGTGTGTGTCACTTTTTGTCTCTTCAAGTGCCATTTTACAAGTGAACCAGACCTCGCAGATGCTCATGTGATATTAGTAGTTTTACACATTATTAAATCATGCTGGAGATGAAGCGAGGCCGTTTGAATCGTATCCAAAGCTTCCAGCCACAACATATATTATACAAAATGCTACATGAAATCATCACAGAAAGCCTGAGTCTATTTCTTTCTTCTTTAAACCAAGCGTTTTTGTTGTAAAACTGATTAAAAATACGGTCTTCTATGATTACAAATGTTTCTTAATCTTAATAAAATGTCACTGTGGCCAAACTGTGCAGCTAACTGAAGGAAAACCATAAAGAAAACAAATGTTCATCCACACTTGTGAGTTGTAAAATCACCTTTCGGCATCTTCTGCAGCAGTTTGAAGATTGGACTCTTCTGGATGAGAGGCTTCGCTTTAAAGAAGTGGATAGCAGGAGGGAACTGTGCAGCAGACATCTCTCGCTCCATTAAACGATGGAGGTAAACGTCCAGCTTCTGCTCAGCCGTCGTCAGTATCACCCGGCCTCCCGTCTGTCTGGACGTCTCCTGTCGCATCAGCAGCTCCCTCTGAGCAGGGTCTGGCATCCCATCGGCCCCTCTTACAACCCACAAGAGAGTCACATAAGTGAGCAGAGCCTGGCAGATTTGGATCACCATGTCCTCATGTGCCACAGGAGGATGCTAGAACATGATCACACTACCGCCACAAGAGCAGGTTTGCTGTATTTGAAGCTGTAAAGAAAGAAATGCTCTGTGAGACATGCACTAATGACATTTAAGTCCTTTTACCTCGGACGAGAGGTCGTAAAGTTCTTTCCGAGAAGTGGGTCAATACATTTGACTTGTTTTAAGGTCAGCATGATAAACTGCTACTTGCATTATAGTGCTGACAAGAGCCTATTCAGCACTGCTTTGCTTTCAGATTTAAAAAAATTAACCGAAAGAAAAGTGACCGAAAGTGACAACCGACCTTCAGTTCATTAATATAAACTAAATTAAAAAAGTAAACATTTTGAAGGCAACGCTAGCTACTTTAAACCATAAAATACTTACAAGTAAGAGGGAGCTTCTGGTGTCCTGTGTCTCTACTCGGCGGTCTCCGAAAAGACTCAGAGCGACTGGACAATCGGGGCATTTCTGTCTAACAAATACCATGTGATAAACTAATGAATGAAGCATGATTGCAAAATAAATTGTTAAGACATTGTTTGAGCCCAAGCAGAGGAGTGATAGTAATGATTTATATTTTTATTATGTTTTACATTTCCACAAGATCACATCTCATCAGTTTGAGACACAAACGAGAAAAGAAAAAGGAAAAAGTAAAGAACAAAACACGCATACGTATAATTTAATCAGGAAACCTCATATACATACAGTGCACCCTCTGGAATGATATGAATGACCCACTCGTTTAATTCATGACAGAATAACGCACATCAATAAATTAACTCTGTAATGTCATGAGTTCCGTTTCAAGGACACCATTCATTTTCTCTGTAATTGGTTGGAGCAGACATCCATTAGCAACACATTGCCCCATGCGACATGTAATGTCGGGTAGAGGTTAATGAAACTGTGACACGGATGCTGTGTTTGTCACGATCCAATTAGGAGGACAACCTGTAAAACATCCAGCCAATCACCAGATCCCGTCGTCCCTGACTAGTAAACCGAGACCCTCGAAGGGGAGCAGCAGAGTAAACAACTGTGCAGTACCCACAATGCACATCTGTGCCGCTGAGCCACAGCGTCCATCACGTCCCTCAATGCACAGAAAAATACAGCAACACATCACACAACAACAACGCGTCTCTTTTGCATCGGAAATTCGTTTCACAGACAGAGGAATGACTTTTCATGTGACAAAATAAAAAATACAAAGGAGAGAGTTTCTCTAATACGGCGGAGCTATTTAGTCCAGAAACTTGCGGTTTGGGTTGGCACCGAAGAGAGACACTCGGATTTCAGGCATCATCTGCAAACACAGAAACACGCGGTTAATAAGTCAAAAACGACTCGCACTGTTTTCCTAAAACCTGAGGTGACGTATTCATATTACTAGTTTTGTGTGATTACAAGTTTAAAACCCGGAGGTATTGAAAATGCTCACAATTAACAATCTGCAGCTCGGGAAAGTTTGACATTTTTGCTAAAACAATAAATCAATTATAAAAGTTGCAAATTGTTTTCTTTCAATCATTTAATAGATTGCTAATTTCAGGTCTATTTAGAACAAAAAAACCTGCAAAAATAAATATGAGGAAAGTCGAACAACAATTTAACAGGAAATTGCTATTTTTTTAAATATAATGTATTTGACTTTCTTGAATTATTATTAAAGTCTTATTGAGACTAAAAATTTGTATTATTAACAGTTGTCGTAGGTTCTTATATTTATGTGTTTTACTTACATGTTGTTTTATATTATAGGATGTAAACTCTGCACACTCAATGTGTTTTTCAAGTGTAAATAAAATGTTTTATAATATAACAATAAGACGAAACAATAAATCAAGGAAACTAGCAAACATCCTGTATGTAAACCCATAAAACATCTGTCGCTCCGTCTTGCTACGAGTGGCGTCACTTTTAGTTCCTCGTGTAGAAAATGTAAAGTTGGGCTAACGTGAGAGCTACGCTAATCTCATTTCGTTAACAACCGGACCATTCCATTAAAAGGTAATTCAATTTTAGACCAATTTTATTTGACCTTTGTTTAACCAGGAAAGCCTCACTGAGTATCTCACAATAGAAGACAACAGTATATATGTCATTTGATGTGTCACTTGCAGCACCTCACATGGAAAAATAAAGTTAAATAGATCAATAAAGAGAGGCTAAATATCATCAAAGAGTGTTTATGATGCATGTAAGAAGAGGAGGATTTATTTCCCTACCTGCTGAGCCATGAGCTCCAGTCTGCTCTCCAGGGTGTTGGCCACCTTGATCTTCCCGTTGCCGTTATAGATCTCAACACCTCCAGAGCTGAAGCAAGACAAACACCAGAACAAGAGAAATCAAATCGAGGAAATACTCATCCAATAAGTTTGAACTCGATGATCAAATGTGACGCCTCTTACACGTCGGGGGGGATGAAGTTGTCCTGGTCGATGCGGACCTCGATGCTGGTCTTCACACCTGCTTTATATATCGGAATATTCCTCTGGATGGATGCCTGAGTCAAAATGAAAAGATTTCAGCTGATTCGAAGGAGCTGACTCGATATATATTTGGTTAGTAAAGAATTTGATTTTAAAATAGATAAACAATGTTATTATGAACATACAGTGGCTAATTTACTCACCTGTACCATCTGAATGTCCTGTTTGCGGCAGCGAATAGTCACTTTGGACTCCAGAAGCTGATATAATCCCTGATGTGAAAGATTATGAAAGGGCCATTAATGCTCAGTATTCGATATCAACACCTCTTAATGAACATATACGCTCAGAAACCAGTTTATTAAGTACACCTGGCTAAAACTAAAGCAGTCTGACGCAACAATCCTCCTTCATCAAGGTGAAAATGTTACATTTTTGGTGTGAAATCAAGGTCAGTTTGGAGGATGCTGAATTGTAATGAGTTGGACGTTTCTACTATTTAGTACCCTCATTGATATGAATGGGGTGGACGAAATAACAGAAACACAGGGTTTACTGCGCGGCTGTACCTGGTTGTGAAGTAGCAGAGGGTGTAAAACTAACCTGTAAGATCAATCCGTCCATCAGCGCTGGATACCTGGCTGGATCTTTTGCGACGGTACCGAGCCGCTGGCGGGCCTCGCTCAGCATTTCCTGAGCGCACAAATACACACGGGGGTTTCTATTAATTACAGACTGTATCATTTACAGAATCCACGTCTCTTCTGGAGATGAAAATCTGACCGTTAGACGATCTGCTTACCGAGATCATGTCATCCCGGGCCTTCAGCACCTTCAGTCGAGCCTGGTTCATCAGGTTAGACATTTGACTGTTAAGTAGACAAATAACACACACATTGGGGCCCTTTAGACTGTTTGGAGCAGGTTACAAAAGAGTCATTGTGGGACGAAGAGGCTAAATAAAGTCACGGAAACTCTGCGCCACACATACAAATATTTCTTTGTTCCTAAAAAAGACCGGAGTAAGGAAGGGAGGACTTGATGCGTCCTGTGATTTCCCGCCATGACTCACATTTTCTTCTGCTGCTCGATCTGTTTCTCCTTCTTCTCGTAGTACTCCATTATCTTCAGCCTCTGAGTTTGGACCAGCCGGCCTTTCTCGATGTTGAACTCTTCTTCTGCCTGCAGGAGGAGACACAGTTCACTCAGCAGAAATCCTGCATCACAACACTGTTTCTGTGACCAGTAATCGGTTCATCTTTACTTTAACTATCGATCACTTTTAAGGTTTAATTTGTTGTATTAAAGTTGCCGGGTTAATGGATTATTAATTTGTGTTGTGTCATTTAAAAAAAAATCAAACAACACAACCTGGAAAGAGACATGTTTGGGCCCTATGTGGAATATTAAAAAAAATATGTAAAATATAAATTATAATAATTTATAGACAACATTTTCAAATCTCATGAAAATTTAAATCAACAAATTATAAACTCTAATTTGCAATATAATCAAAATAAAAAATATTAAAAACCCTATTCCAGTAAAATAAAAAATAAATAAACAAAGGCCATATTTTTGTGAGACACTAATGCTTGTTATAAAAATGTCAGTTATATGTCAGGTGTCAGATAATTGAACATTTTAAAGGTTCACGTTGTGTGAAATCTGCCAGCAGACTCACGTTCATAGAAGCACTTACTGTGCTTCTAGCGCCCCTAGTGGTGAGTCTCAACCAGGAAATGATGAGGACGTTAAAACATTATACTCACTTGTAATCAATCAAAGAATGAGTTTTTTCTGGATTTCTCTCATCTCTCTACTGTTGACTCCACTAATAAATTGTCCCCAAAAACTACTAAAAAAGGACTAATTAATAATAAATAATGTCCGTCCACATTATTTTACCTTTGCATCAATTTCTTCTGCCTTCTCATTGGCCTCCTGCTCAATGAAGGCCATCATGTGCTTGATCTGTAGACAGGAAGAAGAAACATTAATAACAAAGACGACTGCCCTTCCTTCAAAATACAACACATCCCCTACATGTTTAGGGTTTTAAATGCCCACAGCTTCATCACGAAGCATTGCTCCTTCTTAAGTGTGAACTTTAAGGACTGCAACGTGTCACCTCTCTCTTAATGAAACCACAGATGAATCCTCACCCTGATGTGAACGGACTCTGCTGACTCTATCACTGTGGTGAATAGTGTGTCTGTCACTGGTGGAAGAAGTATTCAGATCCTGTACTGAAGTAAAACTACTAATATTACACTGTGGAAATACTCCACTACAAGTACAAGTCCTGCATTGGAAACGTTTAGTAAATGTATCGATTGTGCAGTAAAATGTCCCGCGTCAGCGTGTTTTACTGTAATGTTTCTGGATTCATATTGCTGTTTAATTCCACAATTAAGTCCCCAATTTTGGAGGTTCACTTTACACGAAGGGGATGAAAATGTAACAGCTGTCAGACGAATGTAGTTGAGTAAAAAAAATACAATATTTTCCCTCTTGAGATATGAGAGTACAAGTACAAAGCTGCATAAAGTACAAGTACCTCTAATGTGTTCTTAATTAAATGCACATTCCACCAGTGATGAGCACTAGACCCAAACTGTAATCACATCCATAGACTTCTGCAGCTTTGCATTCTCCCTTCCGGAGGTTATTTCCAGTGTACAGACACTCACTCCCAGTTCCTCATCAGACCCTGGCATGTGTTCATCATGTGATCATTTGGAAATATGAACCTCGGCCATAACTTCCATCCTATGCTTCCAAAACACTGGCTTAAAAATGGCGGTTTATTTCGGATTAAGGAGCATTTTTACGACCACAGCCACCAGTCAAAATCACCCTAAATAACGTATTCTAGCTTGTTTGTGTTGACGTCGGTGCTAACCTACTGCAGCTCTCTCAATGTCATTCTCACACACACACACATATCACAGCTATTATAAACACGTCTCGGTGTTTTAATAAGACGATTGGCTACGTAGAGACTCCGTTAAACGTTACCGGTGAGTAACTGATGAATGGTGACATGTTTGAAGGTTAAATCGCTTCATTACCTGCTTCTGAACGTCGGCATCGCTGAGCGCCATGGTTGCAGCTCTTTAAAGATCCTCGCGGGCCTACGAGGAAAAATAACGACAAAACACAAAAAATAAAACAACTGGGAAATAAAAGACACCTTCAATAACAACAAGGATGTTTTAATCGTGCAATAAAAGCTTTGAATATGTGTTTATTTACCCGAAAATCACAGACGAAGAGGTATGAATTAATCGCTGCAGTCGTGACTCGTAAAGATGTCTACGGAGGATCAGGTGATCTGCAACGTCACGTGATGTTTACTTCCGGCTCAGCAGCCAATCAGGTGCTAGAACAATAGACGAGCTCATTCTAGTGTAGAAAAAAATAGGTTTTGCGTAGTATTTGTCATTTTATGGCTCATTTAGTTGTACTGCATATGAATATATATATTTGAAATATTATATGTGTATAATATACAGTTTTATCCTCTTGTGTTTAATGGTGTCATTGTTTTTTTAAATGTTTAAATGTTTAATCTGGTCCTGAAGAAACCAGATTTAATTTTAATTTTGGCTGTTACAGTTTATTTGTTGCTGTTCCGTCTTTTATTGTATTTTATTGTATTATTTTCTTTTACTATTGAGCCTTAAAAATAGCAAAATCATCTATAGATAATTATAAATTTACAAACTTAAACTGTAATCTGGTGCAAAATGTTTCTATGAGGAAGTAGTGGCTATGATTCTTAATTGTTTTCATATATAGTGACCATTCTTTTTTTACATACAGTATTTTGAATAATTTCTAATGTGTATAAATAATTATCTATGTTAAGTTAGTAGTAGTATGCTTTACAGCCTTGTTGCGCCACAGCCACACTGAATAAATAAATAACAAAAACATCACATGAACACAAAGCAGGTAATAGGAAATAAATGAGTGAATGTAAGACAGGAGGAAGGGAATTTCACAGTTGTGGGCCAGTTATTGTTTTCCTTACGAAAACACTGCACATGTACACAATATACATGTCAGTGCTGTGCAAGTGCAACATATAAAAGCCTCTTGGCATCCCTCCAGTCTTGTAACACATCTAACCAGTAGAGGGAAGTAGAACTCGGAAAGTTCAACTATAGAAATAGCTCTTCTTCCTATCTGACGTGAGTTTTCCACTCAGTGTCACCGGCTCACAGCAGCACACTGTGGACTGACTGATCATCTGCTGTTTGAACAGTGGACTTAAAACTCCACAGACTTGCTTACCCGAATGAAACGCTCACCCACTGACCTCCGTTGACCTTTCAGAGACTGTGGACACACCGGGTAAAGTCTGATTCAAGAGTTCAACTAGTTTTTTTCTCTTTTTATTTACATTATAACTGATCTTTCTCATATTGAACACACAGCAAAGTCACGACTGACTGCTCTCCAGCCAACTGTTATGTCATGTATCTGGGAAGTGGGGTGGGTGGGTGGGTGGGTGAGCGAGAGAGAGAGAGAGAGAGAGAGAGAGAGAGAGAGAGAGAGAGAGAGGGAGACTTTTGCACAGCTTGTCCATCTTGTTAGTCCTGTGCCAGCTACAGCATGCATGTCTGCCTATCTGTTGTTTGGTGGCTCTGTGTCTGAATGAACTCCTCGCTCTGATCTCCAGCATCTGCTTCTCATCTAGCAGCTCGTTCAGCACCGCACCACGAGGACGCAGGTATGACAGGATGGTTTTATTCAACATCGCAGAAAGTTTTAACAAAGTCTGAAATCAGAAGAAAGAAAGAAGAATGTCCATTGAGTCAAAATCAGATGTTTTTCCCCTGTTTGAGCTTTGTTAAAAGTGTGTGATCTGTAAACATGTCCGTGTTAGAGGGGTCACTGTGGTTCACTCTGGTGTTGTGAAGGGCAAAATCTCACCTTGCAAGAGACAGAGACGCTGCCATGAGGAGCTGGTTTCTCTTATCTCCACCAGTTCTCCCATTTTGACATTGAAAGCTGACCTTTTGTGTTTTCTTGTTTGTGAAATCCCTCTGTCTTCATCACACATTAGCACATACAGAGTGCCCTAATTCTCCCCAATCATTTACTTCACCACGATGCTGTTATCGCTGGGAAAGGATTAATGGGAATCCAATTACTTAAGTAGGCCAGTAAGTAAAGGGGGGGGGGGGGGGTCACAGAGTACAAAAGGTTGATTCGTTTCTTTGAAGGCAGGGACAGAGGTGAAGGGTTTAAAATGTTTGTGTGGCAAACTTGAAGGTTTCTGGGATTGAAGTCTGCACAGGTCTACGGGGGCACACAGCTTGGGTCAGACAACATGGCAGCTAGTTGGCCATTAAATCAGTGACGTCTGCAAGGCATCTGTTTCAGTCTGCTCACTCTGGATGAGGTGGAGTAACACAACAACGGATTTTGATCATGACAGCATGAGAGCACACAAAAGATTCAATCATGAAATAAAACATTTTAAAAAAAATCGTATAATGCTGAAACAGAGACCTCGGCATTAATAAACAGGAGATTTAGCTCTTTAGGGCTTCGCTGTGTACTGGGAAGGTTTATTGAAGGCCAAGCCTTTTTATTGATTTTTTGGCTAGAGTCAGAGGCAGAAGGTTTCATTGCACAAAAGTAACCAAACTGTTGTGTAACAGTCAGGAAGGTGGTTAGCTTTCCTTTGTTTGCAAAAGAAATAGTGTTTCAGTTCACAATATAAACTTAATATCAACTGTTGTTGTGGACTCATTGATGAGCAGGTTCATTTAACTCATTTAACTCTCAGCAAATATATATATATTTCCTGTTAAACTATGACTTTAAAGTCAAAATCAAGTTGCACTTGCCAGAAAGTTGATGTCACCAGATTCATTATGACCCCAGACTCGAGTCCAAATGTCTTAAAAATGTAACGTTTTAATTAAATCACAGTTACATCGAGGGACAATTAAAAGCCACTCTGAGTACAATTTAGAAAATCTTTGGACTTTGGTGGACGCATCAAAATAAACAATTCCACCAGAATCGTCACATTGTTCTACGAACAAAAAAAACAGCAATATTTCTACACATAGTGGCTTCAATAAATACTCATCTGCAACATGCTTGTCCACATTTTTGAACAGGTCAGTGTTCTCATTGACATCAGTGAGGCCGTGGCTGGAAAAAGTTGCTCACTGGCTGCTCCGTATTGCAGCGGCTGTGACTATCTATAGCCTCGACCTGCATATCTTACTATGTTTAGGCACTATTTACACCTCCATCTGTCTCCAAAGAGTGGAAGCTATGTCAGTGATTTGACATGACGTGAGAATCGGACAAGAGTAGGAACATGAAGAAGTGACACATTCATAATGTCGGAAACACCGTCATGCCATCAGATCAACTCTTAACAAGACATTAATCTCAACTGTATAAAATCCTAATTTCTGGAAAGAAAACTTTCCAGATTGAGGATGATGACATTAAATCAGTCTCAAGGGGACCTTCTTCACCCCTTGTGCCACATTTCCACATGATTGCAGTATTTGCTTCCATGCCAGCCCCAGAATAGATCTCCTCAACACTTTCTCACCGTGTAATGTTGTATCACGTTTGCAACACGTGGTCAGTCTTGTGTTTTCTCTGGTTTCAGAATATGTCTCTTAACAAGGCGCTACAGGACGAGCACTCTAAAGTCTGAACCCCGGTTCTAGATTGAAGCCAGTTCTACATTTGTAGGAACCCAGATCTTAAAAAAGATTCTGGCAGAGTTTCTGGATGAGAGTGGTATCAATGTTCTCCTCTAACTCTTGGCCAGACAGCAAAGAAGTGACGAACTATTCCTTTTCCACAAACCTGGAAGATGAATGATGTGTTTGCCAGTGCAGATTTCTCTGATTATCAGATACAAAAGCAAGATTTTGAATGCACCATTAAATGCCACCTGAAGCTTTTTCCTTTTTGCTCTACTGCAACTGTACCACAAGTGTGCAGTATAGACTGGAGTACAGTAAGCTGTAAAGAGAGCTGTTACTTAAAGTATGAAAAGGAAAAGGTCCCTGTCAGTGTTGTGTTATTATATTATTGTATTATTAACACATTAACACATAAGCAGTATCTAATGTGATCAATCTCTGAAATGTAGAAGAACTGAGTAGTACAAAATGAAACTACTCAAGTAAACTACAAGTACTTCATAATCCTGAAGTGATCTATCTTGTCTCTGCAGCAGCCAGTCTTCATTCTGGAGGGAAAGGCCCCAGTCGAGTCCAGCAGGGGGGATGGAGGAGGTGGGGAGACTGGTTCCCTCAGCCCTGCTGCTCTGCCTCTGATCCATGCTGAGAGTCCCGGACCCTGGCAGAGCGAGAGCCTGCTGGCAGAGTCCTGGTCCACAATGGGCGACGTGGACCCCGACGACACCAAGAGCCTGGACAGCAACGACGGGGGGGTTCTGGGCGGGGAGGAGAACCACTCCTTCAACTCCGACATGGTCCACCTGGAGCGAGAGGAGGCCGAGATGCTCGAGGAGGCAGAGAAGGCGAGGAGGACAGAGGAGGAGGAGGAAGACGACGAGGAGCTGCAGACGAGCGTGATGAGTGTTTTAGGTGGGGAAAGGGAGCTGGTGGAGCTCAGTGAGGAGGAGCAGGACCTCCACGCCCCAGAAACTGAGGAGCTCCTGGTGTCAGCAGAGGAGCCTCGCGCGGAGAAGAAGAAGCCTGCAGAGTTCATGCAGGTGGTTCCCCCGATGGCGCTGCCTCTTCTGCCTATCGTCAAGCTCGACCCCCCCTCCACCACGTCCACCCCGGTCCCTTCAACCACAAGCTCTGAAGCTGAGGAGCTTTACCCCACTCAGGGGCTCCAACCTCCTTCTTTCCTTGCACAGGTGGAAGCGGAGCCTCCGTCAGAGAGGCAACTACAATTCTCACAGATTCCCCTCTCGGAAGTGGAGGAACATTCAGTCCAGTCCTCTCAAGCAGCACCAGAAAAGCCGGAGCCGCCACATCCCACTGCTCCCGAGACTCCCAAACCTCTGAGCTCCACTGAGCTGCTGTGTGGAGGCGCTGCTTTGGTCGCCGTAGTGGGAGTAGTGGTATACGGTGCTGTGGCCTACTGCCGAAAGTAGTCTCCTTCAACCCTGAATCACCCTCTCAACACAGGTTAATCTATTCCAAATGAAAATATTCCACTTAACTCTCTGAATTCGGGATTTTACTCACCCAAACTCTTTGTATTGTAGTTACTATTGAACACATTCAGATTTGTTTTGTGCTACCTCAGCTCATGGCCTTTGTTTTTCTGTATTCAGTAAATATCTGATCTCTGAGATGTAAACCTGGAATGTAAAATCATGTGAAGGTAGAATTTTAAAGAATCCTGAAACTTGAATTGTTTCTTTGTGTGATTGTGTCTGTTATTACTTCACCGGTGTTTCATATCAGTGTTCAATTTGCATGAAATCAACTGGATAGAAATCTCAGTCCAGGTCTCAGTTGGATTGTTACCATGATCACACACACAGACGTACGACAGCAACAGGAAGCGAAAAATATATCAGTGAATAAAAAGTGAATGAAGTTACAATAGCTGCTGCTGTTCACAGTGGACGAAAAAGGTAAGTAAGAGCGACTGATATGTAAATAAAGTGACTCAGAATAATCTATAATGTAAAGGCAAAGTTAGAAATAGGTCAATGTATTTTATAATGTTAATCTGTTTATGCATTTAGTATATTTGTTCTATAATTAAAATATAGTTTTACTAACCATTCTTCTACTGCTGCTCTTCACCGTGGACAGAGAAGGTGAGTGTGAGCGTCTGACTTGTGATCCACTACAGACATATATTATAGATTATCACTAATTCAAGTTTATCTTTAAAAATATATTAATAATTTTGTATCTTTGATTTAATAAATAAAATATTATTTGTCTTACTCACCGTTATTTTTATTTTTCTCTTTCTCAGGTATACCCTGCTGCACCAGACTGAAAAACTGCGATAATTAATGACAACATTTCAATATTTACAGATATTTCCTGGACACTTTTGTATTGTGACATTTCTTTGGTTTAACTTAAGTCACGTTGTTTTAATGTGAAGCTTTTTCAATAGTGAATCGGTTGCGTTTGTAAGACAGAAAAAGCAACGCTTTCTCCACACATACAACTAAAAGTCTATGGCCATGCTGGCGGAAAGGATGTGATGATCATTAAACACAAAAAATATTGGAAGGATGAAACATTGTAAAAACAAATAAACATTGCTGTTCTTGGGTTTCCACTCTGCAAAGAAATAAACCAAAAGAAAAGTGAGGTTTGGCCTGAAGGTGGAACCAGAGGTATCGCCATGCTTTTACAGAATGCTCTCAGCACTCATAAGTCTAGTCTCAGTTCGCCAAAATTCAAGGAAGACAAGAAGACATTTACGGGGCCAACAGGATGCTCAATGCTTCCTCCTGCAGTGCGGAGAGTGTAAGAGGCCCTCAACAGTCCTATGATGACGCAATACAGCACACCAGGTTAAAGAAACAAGCAGGGGGACATTTGTCCATCCTACACACAACGTGTGACCGTCTGTTCCACAAACAGCATTTCTTTAAGCCCTTGCAGTACTTGTGTCTGCACGACCTTATCACCTTACTCGTGAATGAATATTAACAGGGATGTGCACAGAAAATCCAAAGTGACATAACGTTGCCTTTAAAAACAAATTGTTTCCTTGTGACACAGTTATTTGACAAACATTAGGAATGTTCTGAGATGCAGGTTTGACTGGATTATTTTTCTCTACAGTGTAAATTGATTATTTTTGCACAAATGAATATCAGGAGTTATGGTAATCTAAGCAACAAACAGTAAAAAGCTGTTAGGCAAAGTGACACAAAAGCACTGCTGTATATATTTCCTATGATATTTAATTACAAAAAAGACCATTTTCACAATATAAAAATCATGTAAAATTATCAGTGATTATTAGAAGGTTGTGTTTAAAAAATGAAAATGAAAATAAAGGCTTTAAATATTGCTTTTAAGCCTTTATATGCAGCAAAGATTCTCCCCTGTTCAAACAGTTCAAGGTCTTGACAACTTGTTTCTCTCAAAGGAATAGTATAAGCATGTAGTGACTCATGTCTACGGTCTTTCTATTCATTATTGTATATCTAAAACAACAACAACAAAAATTAAACTGCTAATCATGTTAGACTTTACCAGAGAATATGTTCAGCCAATAGATACATTTACACTTCATGCAACTGCTTGTATCTGTGTTGCATAAAAGAAATAAACAGCAGGAGAGTAGTTATTTATTTGATACATTTATTTGTTTGTTTTAATGCTCCGTCACTTTGCATCATTCCAGTCATTTAGCAAACAAAAACAATATCAACCTTAAGGGACAACAGGAACATTTAACTAAGTAATCAATTAAGCAACTTCTATTCTGCTAAATCCCTTGTCTTTTTAAAAAATCATGCAATTTGTATTATGTACAGTATATATTCTTTAAAACGTAAATATATATTATTTTTTCACTCCAAAATAATAGAGTGCTTCACTGGGATTAAAAAAAAAGTAAATGTATCAAAAACAAATGAAGCAGTCTGAATACACTGTGCAACTTTTTTTCACGGAGGACACGAACATGATCTCATATATAATGATTATAACTCTGCGGTCACACCAGCATTCAGACCGATAGACTAATTGTGTACCAGCGGCTTTGACACTTCTTGATTTTCATCGAGTGCCAGTAAATAAAGAAGAACAATGGGGCAGACTGTGCTGCGGTTAGCCTGCCGTTCCCACATCGGTGCCAAAATGCACGCAGCTATTGAATTGAGAAGAGGAAGGAAAGTGCTTCTTTGTTTGGAAAGATAAAGCTGCAGTGTGTCTACTCTGACAGAAAACACCACCTTCATGGACAAACATGAATCTCTCTCTCTCTCTTCCATCTCAACACATAACCAGATAATAAACATGGATTTATTGACACCCTCAAAATTATAATATATGGATAAGAGCAACAAATGCACCATACTAAAGCATACAGGGATGTTAGGTTGGCTATAATGTTGAAATGTAAGAAAACGTTTCTTCCAATGTCTCAAATATACAAAAAATATATATTATTTATTTCTAATTATATTGTATTATATAAATTGTTTTTATATAATTACCACTAACAAAAAGTCTCCATCGCCAAATGAAGGAAAGTGATTAAAAAGGGAATGTTATGTTAAGAGCTCGAAACTTTTAAAACCGCGAAATTTAGATACTAAGTGATGATTTGAAGAACTATTTATGTTTGTATAGAGTAGAACAAAACATCATAAGGTCAAATAGAATAGAATAAAATAGAACAGGACAGAACATAAAACAAAGAAAACAACAGAACGCATAATGGAATAGAATGCAAGAGAAAAGAATAAAATAGAATATAATGGACCAAAACAGAACATGACAGAGCAGAATAGAATACAACATAAACAATATAGCAGCAGAAGAGAATGAAGTAGAACATACCAAAAGCAATAGAATAGAATAGAAAAGAGTAGAACACTGCACAGACAAATATAGAATAAAACTCAACAAACAATAGAACAGAATGCAAATAGAATAGAACTTAAGATAACAGAATAAAACACAACAGAATATGATAGAACACAATCAGAATAGAATTTGACTCAATAGAATGTAACAGAATAGAATAGAATAAAACAAAACAGAACACACAAAAACAATAGAACGCAACAATAGAATGAAATAAAACAACCCAATGGAATAGAAACAGACCACAATAGAATAGAGAGGAGTGCCCTTAACAGGTAGTTGAACCATGAAACAACCGTCATGCTAGCGGCTCTATGAAATTGAGCATAGGGGGCTTGAAATGAAATGCTAACATTAGCATGCATTAGCATGCATTATTATGAATCCCGGTGCTTGTAAGACCCGGCCTAATCAGCTGGTCGAGGCAGAGACAACTGGTTAACCGGTTCATCGTCCCCAGTGGTTTAAGTCCAGCAACTTTGGTGATCCCATAATTTGATAATAACGTATCAAGTCTAATCGTCAAAACTTTATTTATGATCAAATGCCTGCGAACCTGCAAACACCAGCATGTTAGGATTACCATTGAGGTGTTATGATTCCCACTGATGTCTTAGCAGGTATAGTTGTTTACCATGTGCACCATCATATTTTAGCTTGTTAGCATGCTAACATTAGCTAATTAGCAGTAAACACAAAGTATAGTTGAGACTGATGGGAATCTCAT
Organism: Pholis gunnellus; assembly: GCF_910591455.1. Taxonomy (NCBI): domain Eukaryota; kingdom Metazoa; phylum Chordata; class Actinopteri; order Perciformes; family Pholidae; genus Pholis; species Pholis gunnellus. Next base: position 13,399,021 of record NC_136549.1, on the reverse strand, counting down.
TAGCAGATATTTTGTCATAAATACAGTTTTGGACGATTCAAGACACTTTATTTACATCAAAGTTACTGCACTCCCTCCTCTGTGGACGATGAATGTTTGAGGAGACCTTCAAGCCATATTGACAAACCTGAAGCCATGTTGCTAAAAATGGGAGTAATAACTGATATAATATTATAACATCACTCATTACCTGTTACACATGAGTAGTGAATTATCTCTTTACAATTAACACAACACATAAAACAGTTGAAAGCTACTTCTTTAAGACCCCAAAGACCGGCCTAATGGAGCACGAAGGAGCCGACTCTGCATCCCACACGGTGCCAACACCAGCACACATCTGTCAGGCTTCAGCTGCAGCCCGACAGGTTGTGGTCTTTAATTTATAGAGTTGATTTGACAGAAGTTTCACCCTGAATGGAGGGAAAGACCGAGTGGGTGAGAGGACGAGGTTTGTGGTTCTTTGTTTTTTATCAGCGCGCTACACAGGCAGGAAACACACTCTCACATGCACACATGCATATTTGCATGCTTCCACAAACACACACACACACACACACACACACCCACACAATATGGTAATTTACTATCACAGGTTGTTTTTCTTGACTGATGGGAGCAAAACTGTTTTAGTGAGTAATATTACAACTAATGATGACACAAATCAGATATAACAATGTAAGTTCTGGCCTTTCCATAACCTGTGCATCTCCAATTCTTTGTTTCGTGTCCAGCTCGGCGTTCAGGCCTGACTGCTAACACACTTAACCGGGCTGAAAGGGGAACTTCAGGCGCAAGTCAGTTGATATTTAAAACTACACACCTGAGATAAATGCACTTCTCAAAAAGCCCTGTGTTTATTTGTATAAACACAGGGCTGGCGCCGTGGCAGGGGGTGAAAAGCACAGGCTGAGTTTAACAGTGATCACCACATAATTAACCATTAACGTTTACAATCATATTTATCTGATGCTGCGTTTATGGCGTTCGGGTCAATTGGAAATTCAAATGGTCATAGTTGTTTAGCCTTCAGCTCCACTGAGCTTTATACTGAGCTTCTCTCCAGGATTTGATGGTACTCTGTTGTAAAATGATTAGTAGGTGCAAAAAACTAAAATATAAACCTAAAACTGACCTAAACCTAAAAAGTCTGCAGCAGATGCATTTTGATTTTCACAGCAACTTTAAGGAGAGCACAATAAACTTCCCAGCAGTGATAAAAGAAATACTTGTTTAATGATGTCCCTTAAATTATCATGAGTGATAAAAAAAAAAGTGTAGTAAAGAAATAAAACAGTCAGAAGAGGAACAAAGTTTGTTGTCTTGATCTGAGAGCTTTGTGAGGGACGCAAATGGCTGTTAATTCAAACTACTGTACTTGTTTTTCATTAGTTTATCACTTTATGTGCAATGTTATGGCAGAATGGCAGTTTCAAATATTTTTTTAAAAATTAAATTATAATGAAAAATGTTTATACTATGGAATAATTTTTCCATTCAGCAAATATTAACATATTTTTATTGCACTGACCAGTGATAAATGTCCTTTGATTTATCAGTGGTTATCCATCCAGTTTGTGTTTCTTAACAGAGCCCCACCACCACAGGCTCACTCTTCATGCAAATATTCCTTCATTCACTTTATTAGCAGAAAACAAAGGACCACAGAGAAAACATTCCCGCAATTCTAAAGGCTCCAATTTTAATTAACAGAAAAACGTATTACTGAACAGCACGTATTATAGATGTGTATGTTAGATACATATCTCGCCCGGTATGCAAATTCTCAGGTCAGGCTGAGAATTGGTGGTATTCCTGGCCGAGTGGAGCAATAAAAGGAGTTTTTGTTGTTCGTAGATTGTGATCTCCACTATGAGAGACTGCGTGATGCTCAGATGTCTGTCTGATCTCAGCTTTTAAAAAAAGAAGAAGTGTACGGCTGCAGTACATCGTGACGTTAACACATTTCAATTGACCAGCCTCTCCACCTGTTTATGAACGGTGAACAGGTATTGGAGGTCTGCAACATATATATACCTGTCCACATACTGTACATCTGCAGTCGTGTATCAGTGTTCACCTATTAGGACAGAAATGGTATCAACAGAGGGCAACGCTCAGACATACAAGATGGTGAGTTGTAAAGATGCTGTACACATTTTCATTACAGTTGTTTGTAAGAATTAGTCTCGTGGAGTTTCATCATTTCGTGCTCTTAATTCTTGTAGAATTTAAAAGGAAAAAACAGATTTTTGTGGGTGAAATTAAGGTTTTCTATCTATTTTAGACCTCTTTGGACAACGACATCAACCAACACTTCCAGGATGCGATTGATGTGATTCAACAGCATTCAAGTAATTCATATTACGATTCAGGTACAGGAAAAAATCTCTAAATACAAAAATACTATTAATATATTAAATATTAAATTAATACCATAACTATCAAAGTTCTGCGATATGTATTTCATACTTATTCATCTTTCAATACTTTATTTTATGCTGGAAAATCTACAATCTTCCTCTCTAATTTAAAAAAAAAGACATTTCAATTTCTTTAATTAATTTACGTATATCTGGAGGGAATGAAAACTGACTTTGTTCATTTCAGAGTACACGTATTATGAAACTCTGGGTAGCCAGCAGCAATCGTCATTGCATTGTCAGATCTCCTGCTGCCTCGTCACACACCCGTCTGATGTGCCAGCTCCAGCATGTGACTGGAATGACACGGCTGTAAGTGGAGCCAAATAAATCTGCATTTGTGTATTTTGAAAATCATGGGAAAAGTTATAGAAAGAAGTTTTTATTTTTGTTGTAGATTTCATTAAATGTGTTGTCTTTCAGCAGCATTCTTGGCCTCAGGTCATCCCTGATGCCTCCTTGTGCCACTCTGTGCAAAATGAGTCACCTCATTTCTACTCAATCTTACCTCCACAGAGGAACAGCAAAGGTAATCACGTTATGGTTTTTAGTAGGAAACTTTAACTGGCAATTCTTTGTTTGTGACTAAAGCAAAGACCAAATCAATCTCCTCAGGTCGCAAGAAGCTCAGACTTTATGAGTACCTCCACGAGGCTCTGAACGACCCCAACATGGGCGACTCAATCCAGTGGACAGACAACGGCAGTGGCACCTTCCACTTCATCTCCAAGAACAAGGAGAAGCTGGCCGAGTGCTGGGGCCAACGCAAGGGCAACCGCAAGACCATGACCTATCAGAAGATGGCAAGAGCTCTGAGAAACTACAGCCGCACCGGTGAGATCATCAAGGTGCGCCGTAAACTCACTTACCAGTTCAACCCGGACATCCTGCACAGGCTCGGCTCTGCACATGTGTCCATGCCGCCGCACTGCCGCCCTGCACAAGAGGAGGACCACACCCGGCAGCAGAGCCCGGCTGAGCAGAGCTACTGCGGCTCTGCAGCGGCGGACTGGCACAGCTGGTACGGACACCACCAGCTGCAGGAAGACTATGACCTGGCCTCCAGCTTCACCTCACACAGCACACCCAAACTCTGAGCTGGAGGACGGTTTTAAACACAGAGGGGGGGGGGGGGGGGGGGGGGGGGGGATCCCTTAAATGTTTGAAAAGGTTTACAAGGACTTTGACTCTCAAACCTTCTGGGGCCACATTCAGTCCCTGCATGTTATCACAAGTGGGACTATTAATATCACTCTTTTCAGTTAAAGGTGTTTAAATTCACATGTATCCCTGTAAATTAATTGTAAATACTTTTAAACTACAAAATATGAATAAGAATATGCTAAGTTCATCATTGATGTTTCTATATCTAAATGACATAACTTATAACAATGACAAATTAGACATCTTTAATTGACAAAGTACAGTTACATTTGACATGCAGCTGACACATGATAACGTATATTGTGGACTTAGCTGGTTGACCTTTCCAGTCAGCACACCTATATTTAATAAAGCACTAATTAAGAGAAACATAAGCCACTTAAAAGGTAGGATCTTTGAGTCTGAAGAAATACATGTTATTGTACATAGAATTTAAAAGTTGTAGGTTTCAGGTGTCAAACAATGAGGACCATTTGCACGAAAATAAAATAAAAATCCTAACCATGTACCTTTTATTTGTTCTGTAAACACACTGTTTTGACTCTATGCTGTGTACAAGACAGTTGGAAAAATGCTTATAAAGATTATTTTACAACAATAATAACAATTTAAATATCCTAGTCTACAGCACCTGTTGTTACAACAAGCACCCAGTAATACGCATGATGTGATGACATGTAAATCTGAATAACTTTCTTGATAAAACATATGTTTTGTATACTTATATTTATTGTGTATTAAAAAAATGTTTTTCATTTCTTTGCTACATTTTTTTCGGAATTTGTTGGAGTCTGTTGAATACAATCAATAAATCGATCTGTGTACTCTCACTTGTGTTTGTTTTTCACTGACTTGATAACAACAGAGGCTCTTGTCTTTTGTCATGAGAAGAAAAAACGCTGGCATTATCACCATGTTGAAAGATTTGGCACTGTCTCCGTTGGTGTGAAATATTGCAACAAGCGCACTACAAAATCTGAAATTAAGACACATCCTGTGAGGAAAAATGTGGCAGCAAGTGTGTTTTTCCTGAAAAGAGAGTAGCGTGTACCTCCAGGCCAGGTCTTATCTGCTTCAGCGGGGAGGATGTGGTCAGTGCTGGGAGGCTTTGTTGATGGGTTGACTGGTGCTGGTGTCGGGGCTTTGCGGGATGGTGGTCATTGTTCCTGTGAGCCTTGGGTAGAAAACGTCTGGTGTAATTCAGAAAGCCCCGTCCTGTGGAGGGTATAAAAAAGAGTCCAGGCACTTGAGTGTCTCAAAGTCAGTTTTGTGAAATTCTCCCAAACTGCAAGGACTGTACTGCATCACATTCAGCCTCATCGGTCATGGTAAAGAGCGGACTTTGTTGCAAGGATGACATTAGAATTTACTCAAAAATATCTGCAGTATTCAAGGCTGATTTTGAAATGATTTATCTTGATCAGAATTCTTTCCAGGAGACTCAATCTGATTTGGAGGTGATCTTAGAGTTCCTAGAGGAGTACTACAGACAACACACTGGAGGAAATGGTAAGAGGAAAGAATGGGATATCAAACTATATTACTTAGAGGCGAATGTGTTCTCAGTCTCTCAGCATTTGTTTTGCTCTTTACAGTGGACAAGATGTACTGCACTGCAGTTGAGCCTGTAGATGAAAGAAGTGCACCTGTGGACGAAGGATCATGCGAGCAATGCTGGACGTGCAGTGAGCCAACTGTAGGCATTAAAATGTTTGTTTTCCCCACACAAGACACTTGTATACCACGTCTAGTAAAATGTGCACAAATAACCAAGCCTTTAAAACTGTTTCCTTCATCAAAGAACATCAAACCTGCACTTCAGCCTCTGCTGGCACACGATGCCCCACCAGCCGTCAGCCAGAACACAACAACAACATTGTCTGAGTGTGGGTCACTGCCAAACATTGTATCAACAAGACAACCAACCAAACACACAGCTGGGAGTGGTGAGTTCTCCTTTTTTTGGTCACTAGATACTGTTATTGCCCTTGTTGCTAGTAGCCTGGGGAAAACAATACCAAGAGAGCAAATAAGAGACTTTCCCTTTACCGTAAAGAAAACAATGGAGCTTGGCTTCGCTTGGCTTAAGAGCTTTTTTTACATATCTATCAGATAACCGCAGTGTTTACAGCTTAACCCTTTCCACTAAATGCCATCCAATCAGTGAAGCGATTTTCTGGGAATTGAATTTCAGGAAATGATTAACTGTAACCACCTTTAACTGTTTTGGAGAGGCCCAGCTGCTGTGATATTCCCTCTTTTCAATCCAGTCTTCAACATGCCACTTCCTGTTTGCTCAATGGTTGCAGGTGGAAAGGTGCGCCTCTTTCACTTTCTGTTTGAGGTGTTGGAGGACCCGAACATGGCCCACTGTGTGTCCTGGGTGCCGGCAGCCGCCGGCGTCTTCCGCTTTTCCTCCACGAACAAGGACCAGGTGGCGGCACTGTGGGGGCAGAGAAAGGGCAACAAGAGGCTCATGACCTACCAGAAGATGTCCCGCGCCCTCAGGAACTACGCCCGGTCTGGAGAGATCTTCAAGGTGAAGAAGAAGCTCACCTACCAGTTCAGCCGAGAGACTCTGATGCTACTGCAGAATTGAGAAGATTTGTAAAGTGGACTAGATTTTTTTTGTAGCTCATATCATGACATATTAAACTCTGAATGTGCTCTTCATTTTTTTTACTCTAAGAAACTTAACCATTCAACACTGTCTGTGACAAATTAACAAGTCGGTTTTCTTGAAGTTAGTACATTGAGTTTGTGGTGTAAATAATTAAAAACACTTTATACATCTTAAAGTGTTCATCATTTTGTTGTATTCTTTGAAATTATTTTAAGGACAATGAACGTTGCAGCAGATATAGCTAAGGGTTGACAGAGTAAAAGATAAGTAGTGGAGAATTAAAACACTGAGCTTTGAAATCAGACATGATAAACATCAATATTACAAATAGAGGAACAGTTATCATGAAAAATTCATCAGTAATTTCCCAACCAGACACGTTTTTTAAATGCGGGCCAACATAACCAGAAACCTTAAAGAAGATGTTTCCCATTGACTCTGAACATTTCTGCAATTACTAGAATACCATCTCTCCCATGAGACAAAATGAGTCATGGAAGCAGCCTCATGTGCCTCTTCACCTGTTGACAAGTGTGTTTTCCTTTTAGCTTTCACTGGCTGTTGGGAACCAGAGGGTGTCAGTGTCGTCCACCTCAAAGCCTCTCAGCCTCTTCTTTTTCCTTTCCCGGTGTGGGGTGACCTCATGGCTAAATCGCCCCTGTGATGTGAACCTTCGGTCATCCCGGGCAATACCCATTGGTTTTTTTGCTGTTTGTTGCGGACCCACATGACACTTCCCTAAGCCCAGTATTTACTGCTGGAGCCCACGGCGGGTTATAAATGGGCTAACTGAGCTATGGGTGTCTGTTACCAAGAAAGGCCACATACTTTGAACTGAATCATGAAACAGTCATTTAAGGACAGTTCTTAATTGAAAGCTTCCACATCACATGATATGTGTCGGCTTGCAGTATGGATAGAATGTTCAAGTGAAGCCAATTTGAGACAATAGAAGCTGCATTCCTACACGCATAGACGGTATCTATACCCCCTAAAATAGAGCTGTGCCCCGTCTTGACTGTCCTGTTGGGTTGTCTGAGGAATTAATTGTGCATGTTTTAAGTGCACTTCCATGTTGAGATCATTAACATGCTCAAGTGGTGATGATATTGTTAGATTCTCTGAAGGGGCTCGCAGCTTCTACATGTAGAGAAGCTTCAGCACCGGGCTTTTTGTGGCTCGTAAATCCATCCGTCAGCTTTCATTCTTGTTATTTAATCTTTGCGACCTTTCATCAGAGACCACACCTGATTCATCACGTGTGCTTGACGTGCTAAAAAGATTAATTAGGACCAAAGCAGACACATCAGTGACATAATTCACAATGAAAATCTCTTTTCATGTCAGATACACATGTCAAATGTCAAGGCGGTCTAAGAATAGCACATATTACCACCGCCCATGGCATCTCCCTAGTATGTATTTGCCAGTTCGGAAAGCCTGCTGTTCTTACGCCTGGATTAAACTGATACCAGCAGCATCAAGTCGCTGCATGCCATCTCAAACTTTTCTTTTGTAATATAGCCACAGATTCTCTGAATATGTTGCATATCATCTGGGATTGATGGAGTATTACATCGGCCTCGGACCCACATATGACAATGACAACACCTCTCTCTTTTTATATCCCACCTCCTGATTTCACAGTCTCCTCCCCCTTCCCCTACTGCTATCGTGCATTAAGGATACTCACCTCTGATGCCCCGATGACAGCACTCACCCTGATCCTGCAGTGAAAATATGGAAGTAATAATAACACATCTAGTCTTAAATTAATACTTTGAGTGGAGACACCCAACTCTCAAAAAGTCAAACCTTTTGTAATTTCACAAGAATAACCAGTCATGAAAATCTGTGCTCTGCAGAACTCTTAATATTTGAGCATAAAATCGCATTGCTTCACCTACGAAACTAATATATTGAACTTTAATCCAATAAACTTGTACAATGTAAAATGCATAATTTGGATAAACTCCACATTTACTTCTTCTCATCTAAAAAGCTGGCACAGCAGGGTTGGGGACATTGATGCAGCGACCAACAGAGAGGAGGAGCATGCCGTCTCTCTATATAAGGCCTGAAAGCCTGTCCCTCCTGGATCTGGCACTGGTCCTCCTCTCCTCCCCCACTGAGATTTCCCAGTGCACTCCTCATCTCCCATCATTCTGGTCCGAGGACTTCCAGAGCTTTCTTCTTCTTCTACCGTCATCTCTCTCCCTCCTGGACGAGAGGGCTACCGCGTCTTACCTGGCCTCCTGTAGAGTCGCATTACTCTGAAGGCACTAACCAACCTACCTGCACCTTTTGACTCCTTCAAGCTTTTTATTTTCTTGGGACGCGGCTCAAGATGCCAGAGCCCACAAAGAAAGGTAGGAGTTGTTGCCTCCAGCATGTGACAGCCAAAATCCATAATAAGCCCACTGCAGGTTTTAATGAATGTGACAGCAAAAATAAATTTAAAGTATTTTTTATTAAAGTTATTTTTTTACGATTGGCTTGCTGTATTTATATCTATTGTCATTGTTTGAGGGAAGTTAGGCGATTCCATCACTTTATGGCTCACCTGCCAGCTCGTTCATAGGAATCCTCAAAGTGACTTTCACGGTGGTATTGTATTACCAATGCATGCGTGTTTCTACCGTCCCGGGGAACACGAGAATATTTGAGGTTTATGTGCAGATACTGTTGTCGCCTGGGGTGGGCATAGTTGATTGCTGTGTGTGATCCAGCTGGAGAAAGACACGATGATGAAGCGCAGCGTAGGAATGTCAATGAGCGCCAAGCCTGACGCAAGCAAAGACCTGTGAGGGATGATGTAACTGGAGCGAGGGCCTGGCTGTATGAGGATAAATAATAACCTAATTGTGTTTGTCTTTGTGATGATCGATGGGAGCCGACCCGTCAGACCTGCCCGGTATTCGACTCCTTATTCAACCACACATAGCATCTTAACCTGTGCCCTCGTCTCCACACCACAACGTCACTCATCTGTACCATCATGTCCATCAACATTCCCTTTGAATCCCCTCTTGTCCGTCATTAGGATATGGTATTACCCCCACCCTCACCATTAGCCCAGCTCTTTTGGGGGTCCGCCGTCGACCCAGACATGCCCATGTAGAGGGAATGGGACATTTTGTTTGGATCTTTGGAAGCCTTCCTGATGAGAGACGATACAAGTTTTTAATAAATGTGATCTGTCTGAGGTTGTCCCTGACACCTCCGGCATGATTTGCACATAGACACTAAGTCCTGAAAAAGGGATTCTTCCTCTGTTGCTCTTTCTGAAGTTTCTACCTTTTTTTTTTACCATGTTTAAGTTTTTCTTTATCAGAACCAACAGTCTATGGATAGAGGGTGGCACATTCAGTATATATTATAAACCCCTTTAAGGAAAATCTGGGATTTTGTGCTATATGAATTAAATTGGCTTGAACATTCTGCCTTTTGGACAGTGGGCTGCAGTGGGCTGCTTTCAAGATTGGGTTCAAGGCCGCTCTTTTACTTTCATTGACACATTTAGGGAGATCACAACTTTTAACAGCCAGCTCCAAGCTCCAGAATCCCGTTTCTCACATTCAAATCTTATCCCAATCTCTTGGTGGGGCAAGAAAGAGTAGACGTTCCCCAAAGCCAGAGGAAACCAAGACCCTGAAATGGTGTGAAGCTCAGCTTCATCTAGATGCTCCATTGCATTGTGGACAGTTGCCCTTACAGTGTTCTTCCACAGCCATAAACATCCTTGATCCCCTCAGAGACAAAGCTGAGGGGAAATAGAGGCAACAGATTCCAGTCGGCCACAAACACTACCCATAAATAGCTGCATAGCCAAGAGCAGCAGATAAATGAGAGTAGAAAAGTATTGTTCTCTAAATGAGTCTGAACAGCTGAAGAGGAGAAGGCCAGCGCTGTTGTTTTAGACACCCCACTCTCAAGCCTTTAAAAAGTCCAAACCAGAGATGACGGACTGGCTGAGTCGCCCGCAGATCTCTTGGGACCTGGATTCTTGTCCCTGGAATAGTTCAGAATGAGCGCACTTTTAATCCCCATCCCTTGTTCCCTGCCATCTCCCTTTTACAGCCACCAAACCCCTCCTCTCCTCTTCCTGTGCCACACACCAAAACAGACTCCCCGCTGCCCTCAGTTCAGGTGGGATCGCTCAAAGGTCAGACACCTCCCCAATAAACCTCTGACCCTGTGCCCAGAGGCCTCACAGCGCTGTCCTCGGCTGCCACTCAGTTTAGGGTTTCAGTCGTGAACAAGCCCTTGTCTTCGCCCCATGATATCTACTGTCCCTGAAGTTCATCACTCTCCCTGGGCTCTGTCTTCTGACAACGTGCTTTGTGTTACCGAATACCACCTCATAAATCAAACCCTTGGAGATGCAGGGGGAAAAGCCTGTCAACAGCTAATTGAACAGTGCTCATCTCTCCTCAGACTCTTAAAGTCTCATGGAAGCTCCTCTTGTCTTACCAGAGTTAAAATAAACCTTACAACCACAGCAAGGGTAAACAGTATAATGTCAGTGTATTAAATCAATACAGGTCATTATTTGGAAGAATGAAGCTGCTGACAGTTTGGCTCACATCAGAGTCTGTATGAGCCCTTCTGTCTGCACGCCAGCAGGGGCAACAGCTGAAAATACCTACAGCCCTGTCAGCTGCACTGGGAGTCCTCAGAGGTGAAACAAAACCTTTCTCCACTCTCATTAGGAATGCTCAGAGGGAATCGTTACAATTGGAGGGATATCAGAAGCTAAGAAGCGATGGGAAGGAAAATAGCTGTTAAAAATGGTGCATAGTCAGTGGACATACATGGTCCTAGGGTTGCAGTATTCATAGACCGGGTGCAAACAGCTGCAAGTGAGAAACTGAGACTGTCTATGAAGGATTCTCTAAAGTTTAAGATTCTCAAAGAAGATATTAAAGAGTGTTTTGGATGGGTAATGTAAAAGGCTGGTATTGTTCACAGCTTTTTGGGGAGTAAAATGGGTTTGATTATGGAAATTTCATTCCTCTCTATTTTTTGAATATGTGTCTTAAGATCTCTACGGCTGCAAATACAAAAATAAATTACCAAACGCTGGCTTGAATACCGCTCATACAGCTTTTCACTGACACCATGAACTATTTGCGCTCCATAGCAAAATATTCATATACCCTTTAACTAAAGAAAGACAAGGTTTAAAAACTGACACTGAGTAAGGGTCTTTTTAACCCATTTTTGTTTTAATATTAAAGGGATACTAAATCCCTATTTAATGAACTGTACCTGTGTATTTGTGTACATGTTAGCCATCCTCGTTCAGTACCTTATGTTATCTGCAAATACTGTATATATTCTTATAAAAAAATAAAAGTATAAAGAAGAAGGCATAGGCATACGTAGGCATGTGACGGCAACAAAGCCGTTGTCACTCTAAATATGTATGTGTAAACTTTGCCACTGCATTGTCTTAGCACAGGTAGTATTGGCAAAGTAATTTGTTATTAGGTCTCGGGGATTTAATTACCACTAAGCCCACAACAGGCTACAACATAAACAATAAAAGGATGGAGGCCTCACTTTAAGTACAGTAAGCCTGAGTAGTTGCTACACCTGTTCCCGTCGTCCACTCGACTGCGTGTTGGTCCAGTCTCTGAGGTCCTTCTCTCGTTTAGATAAACGTGCACTGAGCTCATTTAGGTTAGGTTTTGATTTATAGTTCGGTGTTGGAATTTACCTGAAGACTAAACGCATTTGGCGTACATGAGCAGGCCGTATTGTGCTTTAATCATACAGAGTAACTGTGTAAGTCCTTTATTAATGAGGTTTGCCATGCCAAGTCCCTGCGTTTGTACGTCTTCATATTCCCAGAGTTTCTTTTTTGACCATCCAATAATGACGCAAATGGGTTTACACAGCAAGTTACTTGAAAGCCTGGCGTGTCTCATACAGACGCTACAGGGTGCCTCGTGCGTCGACATCAGACGCCGAGGGGCGTGACAAAGCATCGGTATTTGACGCCATGTGAATGAGAACAAGCTGGTGCTAGAGAGTCTCTGATGGGTCTGTGCTCCACTAACCCACTCATGACAAAGAGACGTTCATTTTAACCCCCGTCATTGCATGCCAAGGCAGGTATGGATGCTTTGTTCTGTTGAGGCCTCGCATTGAGTCCTGTTGCAGGTTTTGAATGTCGTATTCAAACATGTTTCTGTCGCTACCGCCCCACCACCACCATTAGTTTCATAAGTCTAGACAAGGCAGAGGGCAAACAAATGGTGTGTCATGTGGGCCTCTTTCATAATCAGTTAAGACAACATAGTGTCTAAGCACAAGGAGCTAGTCATCCGGGAGGAGGAGGATTCGGCTTGGTAGTGAATGGATATCAATAAAATCAGTCAATGTGCACAAACGGAAAGACATTCTTGAGTGATTAGGACATGCAGCGAGACATCTCGTTATCATGTTTGATACTGATGTGTTTCGTTTTTCTTTCTTTTTCTTTTAGATGAGATGCCAAATGGCCAGCCAGAAGGTGAGTGGACAGCGATAGACATCTAATCTCCCCCTGTCACCTCACAGTGTAGCAGATTGTAGCTGCACAAAGTACAGCGTGCACAACAACAGACATATAGTCATCAAAAGAAGGGTAGTTGCACAGGTGAAAGAAGGACAAAGTGAAGGATCCCAAAAGAATACCTCTGTGTACACGTCAAACACCAACCTTTGTCCTCACCAAGATGTTCCGGCCCACACACGCGTAACATAATATTCGAAGCTCTGAAATTGGCTTGAATGTGCAAACACAGTCACATAGGAGTGTAAATGTGCAGCCAATAGTCGGCAATATAGACGTGCTGCTGTGCTCCAGAGCGATCTGTGGCGACGACCAAGCTGTCAGTATCTGACATTCCTCTCGCCAGCCTGCTGATCCCTCTCTGTTGATTCAGCTGCCGCTCCCGCCGCCCCATGTGAGCAAGGTGCCGGCATGCAACTGGCTTTCTGCCACCGCTGAGGTTTGACCTTGGAGCTGCAGCATCTTCAGGCTCCAACACAGTCGGGAGGGGTGGAGAGCTCAGTGTACATAGAAATGTTCCTGGGTTAATTCAGGATTTGTCAGATAATAATTTCTCAGAGTTATTTAAGATTGTCAGTCAGATCTTAGTGGGCACTGGCTCATGATTTCCAGTGTCATATTTGGCAAGTAACTTAAATTGTTTTATCAATTGCTCAATTAATTACATATTAACTCATTTATCAACATCTAAAGTATTGAGTTAAACAACTCATTATATCCCCTTCGTTACTCAGTCAACAAAAAAATATATAGGTGAATCCTGAATGAAGGCAAACCTGCGGCTAATGCTAGCAAGCCAGCTAAAAAGACATCAAGCTAACATGTCCACGATCAGATCAAACTGATTATATCCCTCGATCAAACTCCTGTCAAGGAGAACAAGCTGACCCAAGCGTTACTGGGATTAGTAACTGTGACGTCATCCCTTACGCTACATGTTACTGAAGAAATCACACGGCTGTAACACTGAGTTCAACAATATATTATTGCCAAACACTTGAACATATAAATGTAGGGTTTATGTGCATTTCATGATCCAATGATGCCTTTTTCAGTGCCAATACATGCCGGCCTTATCTCAAATAGATTATGAAAACAGTTGTAAAATGCATATAAATACTGCCTGATGATGCATGACACTTCCAGAGGGTGTTGTGGTGATGCTACAACACTCACTGCCTACACCATAAGGCCACTGAAGCAAAACCACCACAACACCTCGATGGAGGTGGATGATTCTGCCTAAGTACTATTTTAACGTTTTTTTATGTTTTTTAATGTGAACCTCATTGACATTTGTATAATCCTAATCCTGACACATTAACAGCACATTTTCTTATATTTATAAACAGGATTTCTTTTTTGGTGTTGTTTTACATGTGAGAATGGTGAAACAAATGGTGATTTATTGCGATAATGTGTGAACAACTCCATGCAGGCGGGTTGTGTGTTTTTATGTGTGATTGTTTTGGTGTGTATGACTGAGAGAGGCATTGCAGATGCTGAAGCTTTTGTGCTTGTAAAAAGCAGCTGTTCCATCCACCAATATATTTGTCACATGCTCAGAAAGTGTTGCCCCAGACAGTAACGGTGCCCTGCCCGTACCGGAGATTTCCCTGGAGATTTCTCCACCCCCAGGTGGGTAAACCCTGACGCCCCCTTCACTTCCCCCCCAGAGTTCTTTTGCACATCACTTTCACATCACGTGTTTTGTTTGGTGTGTGCGATCACGTTTTTATTTTCTCATAAAATTCACTCTGAGAGGCCTGAAACTGCACATTTCTTGCGTGGGTAGGATTGCGCAACACACTGTATGTTTACACAATACGTTAATTAGTTTAGCTTAGCTGTAAGAGCACAACCGCACTCGCTGTGCACATATCCACGTGCATGCACTGCTCTACCTGCATTTCCCTTGACGCTTGGTGCTGACAGTATCTCGTGCTGTGGCTGTCTTTGTGTTGGTGCAACTGTGTGAAATACTGAGTCATCAACAAAGGAGGGAGAGAGGGATTGGGGAAATTGGGTTTTACTGACTGGTGACTCGAGTCAAAGGCCAGCTTACGACATAATACAAGCAATCAGATCATACTGTATGAGTCAGTAAATCACTCCTTCCTTGATCACTTCACCGTGTAAGATAAGCAATGACCAGATAGTTGCTCCACTGGTGCAACTGATTATAATATGAGACACGATGGCCATATATTTGTGCTCTATATATTGTACTATATGTACTCTATTGATATACAATATGAATTGATTTAGTTGAATTTGAATGAGCGATTTGGGTTCTTTTCGCCATATTAGCAGCATGGCTCTATGGGAGGCAATGTCAGTCCACCATTTTGGTCCAGACTGAAATATCTCAACAACTATTGGATGGATTTCCATGAAATTGTTGAAAATTCATTGTGCAAAGAGAATGAATCCTGCTGACTGGAGATCATCTGATCTTTCGCTTTTTGTTTATGACCATTAATACCAATGGTTTTCCCATCAGCTGTACGTTGGTGTTAATTAGCAAACAGCAACATGCTAACATGCAAAATTAAGAAGGTGCACATGCAAAACATACCAGTTGAACGTCAGCATGTTAGCATTCTGGCGTTAGCATTTAGCTCAAGGAACAGCTGTGTGTCTAAACTTCACAGAGCCACCAGCATGGTTGTAAAATCTACCTTCATTTGTCAAATGTCACCAATTAAGATTGTGGCTATCTGGTCATTAGCTATTTATACACACCTTGTTTGAGCAAGCATTATTTTGCAAGGCTACCGGTGGTTGTGCCAGATGCTTGCTGCTCCAGCTTAGCGCTTTGTCTGCTGTACAGAAGCAGTAGCAGAGGGGAAAGAGCCAGTAGAGACTGATGGGAAGAAACCAGAGGCCACAGAGCCTGAGCCTTTACAGGCTGTGGTGGCTCAGGAGCCGAGCCCCACCGAGAATGGCTCAAACCAACCACAGCCTGGTGGGGTTGGGGTAAAAGAGCAAACAGAGTCCGGTAACTCTGCTGTAAAAGAAGAGGGCCCTTGCCCCCCCCCACCAACTGGTAAGTACGACTTTTAAAGTTGAATGATTCCCATTTCTCTCTCCAATGCATGGTCAACCCTCTAGCTCTTTCACTTAAAAGGCAAACAAGTCCTGAAAGTCCTACTAGTCGTTTCAGTTGCACACTACATGGCTCAGCAGCATGGCAAAGTGATCTAAAACCTAGATTTAGTCTCAGTTGAAAGGTAATAGATTACCTTCACTTCCCAGAAAGCATTGGACTTCACTTGATTGGATCAACTGATAATTTGCTTTTAAAACAGTGCTCTAATTCCTACATGGCTTTAAATGCATGCAGACATCAAATAAATAAAAAAAGATATATACTTGCACCTCGGTGCAGAGTTTTCAGATGTCTAAAGTAATCAGAACTAATGTATACTAATAAATACGGACTAGATTAAACACCTAAAATGGCAAACTGAAGGTGATACAAATTGTGTACAAG
The DNA here is from genome assembly GCF_910591455.1 of Pholis gunnellus. NCBI lineage: Eukaryota > Metazoa > Chordata > Actinopteri > Perciformes > Pholidae > Pholis > Pholis gunnellus. The sequence goes on along the minus strand of NC_136549.1, from coordinate 13,382,753 downwards.
GTGAGTCATGAAACTCTTTCTTCTATAATCCAGAAACACGTATAGACAAACACACACACGTTAAATATAGTGTTCAATACCAACCAGCCGGCTGTTTTTTGATTATGTATCTACAGGTAAGTTGGAATTAATTGATTTTGAGAAGGAGAATACAGCTCAGGTGAAAAGACTGAGATCATTTGAAGTTACACAGAATGTATTGCTTTTGTTGGCTTGGTCTTGAGCACCTTTTTTTATTTTTATTTTTGCAAATACAGGTTGCATCTGCTGCTTTAAAGGTTGATGTGTTTATGATATACCTGTGTGTGTTTGTTGCGCTCCACGGTGAAAGAGAGCTTGTGCTTTTGTTTCGGCGGCTTGAGAAGCTGGTAATAAGCATTCATGATCGCACACTGTTTCATCTGTGAGAGCTACAGCAGTTAGGGTCAAACCATCAGTTGATATTTTGGTCTCATTCTTCCTGTCCAAGAGCTGCATGTCATGCTCCATTCAGAGTCTTGTCTCGTATGTGATCAATGGCCTTGTTGGCCTGTCAGTCTTGTGTCTTTGTGGCCTGCCAGTGAGGGTTATGGAGCTTTTTGATAGGTGGGTCTTTTTGTCAATGACACCTTTATTGCAGATGATGATGCTGCTGCAGCCACTACCCCAACAGCAACACCCCAAGCAGGTTGGTACCCTTAGCAGCCCTTACTACTTCCTACTTTATTCCTCCTCACCTCATCCTTTGAAGACAGTTGCAATCACCTTAAGTCAGACTCAGATCAACTCCTATCACCTCACAAGTACTTTTTGGGGAAAAGCACTGTAGTGCTCTCGTTGAGTCATAGGTTAGTTTGTTTGTTGGGCCACTATATTGTGACGATCTAAAAATAGCAAAATGAAGTGTCAAATTCATCCAACAATTTGTTTTCTGGTGAGTGATGTGCCTTTCTGCTTTGCAGGTTAGTGTTTTAATCTTAAATTACAAAAAGACATTGGCTCAAATCTATGCAACTCCGCAATTCAAACGGTAGACATATTTACAAATTTTCATGTCAAATCTGTAAATATTCCGATGTATGTTCATGCACTGACATACATTTAGTAAATGTGTGATTTTTACATGCAAAATAATCCAACAAGCATATCAACCTTTATTTACTCATCTGAAAATAAAGGTATGGATGTGAAAATGATATTTCACATGTATATTCTACATACAAAATACATTAATGGTTGCTAAATGTGTATACGCATATCAGTACACATGCACATTACTGTGCAATACATTAAACTGCCTACTAAAAGGGAATGCTGTTGACGTTCAAATTTTGAATAATTATGTTCCAGGACTGTTTGATATTAGTGAACATTGCTATATTTCTTTTGTTGTAATTATTATGCAGTAACAAGTAGCTAATGTTACGTTTTAAACTTTTCTGGGCATTGGCATTCCCTTTTTTGTGGATTTCTCATTTATTTTACTTTTGTAAAATACACTTGGGAAATGTATTTACTTGCTGTCTTATCAATATCTTGTCTGTCTAACCAAAACCAGTTAGCAAACAGTAAAGCATGTATTAAGTCTAGCTTAAAGACTGGAAGCATGAGCAGGGGAATTAAAAAAAATAAAAATAAAATACAGCCAAGACCTTTAAAGCTCTCTTCGTCAAGTTTTATTTAGTGGCGGTTGTCAAAAAGGCAGCGTCTTCTTCTTTTTCTTCTTCTTTTTCTTCTTCTTTGGGGGACAGTCAATCATGATGTCACATCCTTTTTTTATAGCATCAAATAACTAATTAAAACTTGTCCAAAAAAAACACTTGAGCATACATCTGTCTGATAAGAACTACCTAAAATTACAAAATCCTTCCTTTGGAAAAATGTATTTGACGTGTACTTTGATTTTTATTAGGCTAAGCTAGGCTCAACACTGTGCTACTACAGTAAATTAACTTAACGTACAAACGTTGGTAAGGTGGCAAATAAGCTAATCTTCCAAAATTGTCATGCCTATATTTTAATTTCACTTTTTGTTTATGTAACCAGCTGTGACTCTCTAAGAGAATATCCTGAATGTTACCCATTAAAGCTTGATGAAGCTGCTGTGTGGTGGGGAAATTAACCACAAAAAAACAGTAAGACCAAATCCCTAAAGTTTTTTTGTCTTGTAAATCCAAAACATAGTAAATAAAACTACAAAAAAAGAATATGCATTTCTGTATGGTGTGGCCTGTTGTAAGTACTCCCAGCAGTTTATTTTGGTTTTACAAGAGAAAAGGCTTCAAGGATGAGGGATATGTGTAAAAGTGTAAAAAGCATACAGCTGCTTCTCTGAGCTTTTCAATGGAAAACATGCAGCAGCGAGTTAAACCCACCCTTATTCAGACACAATATTCATCAATCCGCCTACAATAGATGAGTTTATCCTCACTAATTTCCATCATAACTGTGCTTTTTTTCACAGAGGACGCCAATTCACTCAAGAAACTCTCAGTTGAGCTACCGCGTAAGATCCCTCTGTTAAATACCACTATTTCAGTCCCTCTGAAACCCGTAGCTGACCCTAAATCAGATTACCCACTGTCTGAATGAAGGAAAAGTGTTCGAGACGTGTTTATTTTTAGATATTTTGTGTGTCTGGAAGTAAACGTTTCAATATAAGACAGTGAAAATGTTCAGAAAACCTCAGCTAACATATTAACATACACCCATTAATACAAATTATGTTTCTTTTTTTGATAAGTCGACTTCTGAAGTGCTATATGAACATGTTTTTTTTTTGTTTGTTTGTCTGAACAGACTGGTCATAACAGTCAGATCTAGGCTTTGCGATCAGTAATCAAATCAAAGCATGTCATTGATTTTTTTTCAGACCTTTGAATCAGAATCCCTCGGGTCAATGCTTGCTAATCCTTAATTGCTTGTTGCTTTTACTTTTGATGAGTGTGTGCGTGCTTCAGTGGACTTTACAGTAATATTCCTTACAATATGCTGTAAATTTCTCTCTGTCTTTGTTTAGATGATAGCGTTCCAGCCATGGGGAGAAAAGACTCAGGTAATACAGTGGTAGCCAAAAAGATTATTTAGCCAAGAAAATTATGCCCTTTTTTTCATACACTCCAAGAGGAAGATCGGCATCAAGAAATTGAGATTGTGTCTCAACTATTTTCTTGTTTTCCGTCACAGCCGGTCAAATGGAAGCTTGTTAGCAGTTTAGTGTTTTCCAGGTTAACTTGTCTTACCAATATGGTGTGCAACATGAATAAGGTTGTTTTCCTGTCAATCTGTCTGCCATCACTGCATGTAGGACATGATGGGGCTTTTGGAAAATTAAATCTTTTTCATTAGCATCAGGATAAAAGATTGAAAAGTAGCATTTGACTGATCATTTTGTCAATGGTGAACTTGCGTAACATGTAAAGACGGGTACAGGATACAAACTATATGGCAACAGTGTGATTCATCCACATTCAGACCTCCCATTACAAAGAAGACTGGAACATCAGGATGATGAAAATGTCCCTTAAATGTGGCCTGTTGTGCTTATCGGACACCCTTTCTATGTTTCATGTTGTCTGTTTCATGCTTTCAATGTTGCAAAGAGCTTACATTCTGCTGCTGAATGACAAGTGATGGCTGAAAGTGAACAAATCTGTCTGTATTACTCTCCTCTGGTAAGACTAAAATGTTCAGATCAAAAGTGAAAGGTGGGTGTATGAAACCTCGAACTGTACTGCTATATGTTTTCCTTGCACAATGACGATGGAGAGCATTGTGTCATGTACAGTATGTGTTTCTCCTGGCTGACCAGTGTGGTCTGTGGGAGACGGCCAAGTCCCAGATGACGTGGAAAAGCCCGTTGACAGCCCACCAAAGTCCACCCTGATGATAGAGAGTCCCCAAAGTGCTGTTATCCTTGTGGGTGAGTGATAGCACAGCAAAGAGGAGATGAAGATGATATAAGACATCGAATTCAATATTAAGATTTGTACGAAGGTGATACATTGATTTCTCTAAGACTTAAAGAAATAGTTACACATTTTGGGAACTTCGCTTATTTGCATCCTTGCCAAGTGGTATTGATCTCTGCAAAGAAAATCCAATAAACATGTTGCCTAAAATATTGAACTATCCTCCCAGAGGGGCAATACCCGTAGCATCAACATTTCTAAATAAATGTCACAATAAATATGTATTTTGACTGTTGGACACTTTCTCTGCGATGATATTGTATTTTTCTGTGTCTTAAGGTGGAGACATCACCTTTGTTGCCAAGGTGGAGGCTAAAGATCTCCTCCGCAAACCCACGGTCAAGTGGTTTAAAGGAAAATGGATGGATCTAGCTAGCAAGACAGGAAAGCACATGCAGCTGAAAGAAACCTTTGACCGATTAACCAAGGTACTGTACAGCGAGGCCCCCACCTGTCCCGGCTCCTACATGAGCACCACCTCACAGTGAGCGCTGTTAAACCAATTCTTATATATCACTCCCTGGCAGATACACACATTTGAGATGCACATCATCAAGGCCAAAGACAACTATGCTGGAAACTACAGGTGTGAAGTCACCTACAAGGACAAGTTTGACAGCTGTTACTTTGACTTGGAAGTTAAAGGTTTGTTAAAGCATCAAGGAGCATTACTATATTCTAATATGTTAACAAAATACAGTCTAGCATATGTGTTGTTGCTGTTTTACAGAAGCTGAGGGCTCACAGAGTTTTGATATTCGATCAGCTTTCAAAAGAAGGTAACGAAAGAACTGTCAACAGCAACCATTATGAATTCAGTATGCAACAGTACAGTATTTCTTTTTCTACTTCAACTGAACAAACCAAGGTATTTATTCCAGGAAATAGCATCAATACTAATAACTGCCCCTGAAAAGTGAAGAAAACAACAAGTTCACCTTCTAGTAATATTATTGCACCACATTTAAGTGTGACAAGATGGTTGTAATGATGTCATTAACCTTTCTCGGAGGTAATTACAACTCAACCTGCCGACACAATGTGTAATTGAAGGCCAACTCTTGCATTTTACCCATTTTCCCTCCAAACAATGTGTCTGGAAAGCAATGCAAAGCGTCCCAGTTTCACAATGTTGCCACACTGTGGTAACATTGCCTGGGACCACTCTTAAAATGCCTTACACAAAACACCTTGTTTCAAACTTTTATCCGGAAAAGAAAAATAAAGTGGTTTCGTGTAAGCATTAATCGTGTGTTAGCTTGGAGCTAATGCATCGATTGAGACTTTGCTTTGTGTTGCTCTTTTAGCATTGTTTTATAGTGCCTTTAACTGTTTCAACTCTAATTTTAATCTCTCCTTGTTAACAACAGCAGTGAAGGACAAGAGGATGCAGGCGAGCTTGACTTTAGTGCGCTCCTTAAACATAGGTGAGAAACAAAACCCGACCCAGACTTTGTCTTTTTCAGTATTTTTTACTTTGATTTGTATTGGGCTACTGTATAAGTGGCACGTACATTTCTTCAGATGATACACTATGCTTCACCAGAGGTTTTCAAAGTCTGACACTGTGGGCCCGCCCGCAGACAAAATTCAGACAACTGCGCAATATCCCGGTCTAATGTCAAAAAATATTGATAGTATTGAAAAAAGTTAATCTCAATGGATTTATGTCAGTCAGTATTAGTTTTTGTTTTACGTCGACTTGAGAGACAATCGTGCTTCATCTCAGTTATTGGTATTTAGTTGTATTTAGCCTATATTTCTTCACGTTTTGGCACCATTGAAAGTATTCTGTAGTAGGTATTAGTTCCTGTTTGCAATGTTTTCATGAACATACAAACAAACATAACTGGAATACTTTGAAAATGTAAAGCTGCAATGATTCTCAGGCATATTCTGGAGATAAGGAGCGTCTTCATTCTATGACTCCTAAGCTGATTTATGGACGTTTAATTGTTGAGACAATTATATCCCCTGTAAGTGGACATCACGTTAAATCTAAAAATATGTGCATCGTGTCTGTTTAGTAAGATTTGACTGAGTTATGACTCGTGCAGATTTTGGGATGCGCCCTCACAGTTTGAAAACCTCCGGTTTACCAAAGCTCCAGTGGTGCTCAGAATAAACACCACGATGCGTTTCTCAGATGATGAAGTGCAACGTTAAGTGTGAGTACAAACAGTCCTAGGCAGGGACACAGCTCACCAGTGAAATTATACATTTACTTTGGGCTTGTCTCTTCTTCTCCCCTACATATTCAGAAATCAAAGGTTAGTAGAGAGAAAATCATAGGTTTTAAAACGATTAGACCTTACTGCGGGTGAGTACTGTAATCCTGTAGAGTCCCCAGCATGACGTGTAGCTCAAGGAATTGGACGAGCAAGAGTGTTGGCCTCCTGTAGTAAGGTAACACTTCATTTGAAGGCAACATTCCTAACCGCTCTGTCAGCAATCAGTAATGATGGAAATGGGCCTTGCGTCATAAACACTCTGAGGTGGCCGCTCTTCAACAAGTCGTGAAGTCAAACGCCACCTTCATGAGGTAGAAGTGCACCGTTTTGGATCATTATTGATGTGCTAGTGGGCCAATGAGAAATGATGCTGTAAAATAGTGTTATCTCTACATTGTCGTTTTTATTTCAACTTAAAGAAATATAGAGATATACCACCATGTTTATTTCAGCTTTCTTCGTAATTGCTTGAAAATAAACAGATGAGAGGTACAAACATAGAATGGAATAATATGTGTCACTATTCACCTCCAATCTTTCAGACATTTGGGAAAATGTCTGCGAAAGAAAGGGCTGTCTGAATGTTCTATATGTAAACTAATGAATACACAAACATGTCCAGAACGTTGTGTTTACTAACGTGGATCTCAACAAATCTAACTTCCTCGTTGTCATTATCTAACATCGTCGGAGCATCTCTGAAGTGAACACTCAAACCGACAACAAACAAAGGGATGGGCCAGTTCATGAGAGCAACATGAAAGATGTTAAAATCAGCATTTAAAATCTTTGTTGCAGGTTTCCCCGATATCCCTGCATGTTGCTCATCATGTTATTACAAACAAAAGCATTCAGCGGTTCAATAAGTTGTATGACAAACAAAAACTCTCCGTTATTGATCTGCGTGTGCTTTTGCGTGCTAGTAAAATCCTTCAACCCTGATAAAAAGTATTTTATCCAAACTAAAAGATCCCAACTTAAATTTCCTTCTTAATTCTGCTCCCATTTAATTTTTCCCATGCATGCTAGAAACCCTAAAAAGCCTTTTTACAATCATTATTGTGGATTCAATGGCAAACCTAAATCTTAGAATATTATAGAATAAGAACATTTAGTGACATTTTATGTAGAGTGTGAGATCTTAAAATGATCTTCTTTTGTCAATCTCCCTTCACTGGTTTCCTCTTTCAGAAAAAAAATCCATGTATGATAGATATTAAAAACACTCTCGTTATTGCATTTAAGTGAAGTCACTGATCTCAGAAGGATAGCTAGTCCTCCGGAGATAAACGTTGTCACATTTTGGACATTGAGGACCTAAACAAGAGGTCAAGAGAAAACAAAACTCTAATAGACAAACCCGTGTTTATTTTTAGACTGTTTTCCAATCTTCTTTTTGTTTTTTGTCGCAGAGACCGAACAGTGAACTTACAGATGTGATGGGGGGGTCAAAAGGAAGTGTTGCTTTGTATTAAGGGGTTAATAAACAGGATGGAAACCACTTGTTTAGAGGATAGATTCGTCTTTGAAGTTCCATGTAATAACTTCCTGGCATTTTATTTATGACAATTTTCGGTTAGCTGTTAAGAAACTTAAGAAAATTATTTTACCACACACACCTCAGCGATCAATCATGAGTCCTCCTGATTTGTGCTCCGTGGCTCCATTAAATCCCGTCGGATAGACTCGTGAATAGTATTGTGCAGACACAATTAACCCTCCTATACTTCTTGGCAAATTAGAGAGCGCCTCTGTGTTTTGTGTTACAGTTAACATTTGACTCCAGAGCTGATAGCACAGGTAGACAGCTCACCATGCCCATCCCTTTGTGTGACATGTCCCGAGGAACGAAATAGGATATACAATCCTAAAAATGTCAGGGCAGGAACCAAGGAATGCATTAACCTAGTAAATTAAGCAGAGATTGTAAAGCTTAAGGGTGACCCTACATCTATTCCAGAGGTTAATGAGTAGTTCCTCAGGACACGTCGCAAACACCAGCCTCTTACTCGTGCCCTCACAACTTTCCCTCGTATCCGGCTCCACTAGGGAGGTGAAGCTGGATGACACTCCAGAGGTGGATGTGTGGGAGATCCTGAAGAACGCCCGGCCAGATCAGTACGAGAAGATCGCCTTCATGTACGGCATCACGGATCTGAGGGGTCTGCTGAAGAGGATGAAGAAGATCCCAAGAGAGCAGAAGAAAAGCGAAGGTAAATCTTTTACAGATGTTGGATGTGCTCATCAGTCTTCCTGTCTTGGTTAAAAGGAATCCTGATCTTGGTGTCTCTTTTACAACATTTATTTCGTCTTTTTAAAGCTTTTACAAAGAAACTGGAGCCGGCATATCAGGCGGATAAAGGTGGAAAGATTCGCTTGATGGTCGATCTGGCCGACCCCACAGTTGACCTGAAGTGGTACAAGAACGGACAGGAAATCAGGTCCAGTCCCAAGTAAGTCACAGCGTTTTCCCTTCCCTCTCTTCTGTGTCCTCTCCCCATCAACACGGCACAAATAAAACGCATGGTTTTAAAAATGCGTTTTATTTGTGGCATCGCCTTTCTTCTTTCTGATATTATGTGTTTTCTCATGTTTTGTCACCACTCAAAAGCACAATGGTTAACATGTTTTACACCACACAGATGCAGTGTTTGTCCTCTTTTTACTAATTCACTTACTTACTTTATCATGTGCCACAGAGACATAAGATAAGTAAGATAAGATAGTATTTCTATTGTAACCTTACAGCACCTTCACTCCACACAGTCTCTCACACACACACACATCAGGCTACGTTCACACTGCCAGCTTTAATGCTCAATTCAAATGTCGTGGTGTGATTTGTAGGAGTCGTGTGATTTGTGACAAATCTCAATCTCTAGCCTTACTGTAAAAGTTTCATGAATTCATGAAATCTCCAGACTGAGGTCGCATTGCAAAATAATCAGACCTGTATCTGAATCAGAATTGAAAAGATCAAATTCCATGTGATTTGTGCTGTTCGTAGTGTTATGAGGGGGGGGGGTCTAAGTCACGTTTATGTAAAAATATTTGATTCGAGACACTTTTGCCTGCAGTGTGAATGTACCTTTAGGTACATTAAGAATTCACAGGGCTATATATACATATATATATATAAGGCCCTAGAGCTACATCTGGAGGTAAATACAGTGTATGGTGTCAACTGTTGCCATTAACTAACTGTATATGTCCTCCTTTGTACAGGAAACAGGTGGTACCTCCTTTACAGGTCTTTAACCAAGTGTGGCTTTGGAACAAATTTAATAGATGCTAAAGTAAATAAATAAATTTAAATAAAGATCATGTACTTTAACAGGCCATTAGAGAGGACATGTTTTTACGTGTTTAGCATGTTTTTTAGTGCAACAGGTATTAAATGTGAAGTCTTGGGTGTAACAATACTAGACACAGTGAAACTTATTCTAATGTTACACAACTCTTTAAAAGGTAATAAAAAGCTAAATTTTTAAAGCTGCTATAATAAATATTGTATGACAATAACTCATATATTAAAATCAACTTAAAAGTTGATCATATTTTAGTGTTTGCAACTTTTCTTCCTGCCTCCAGTTAGCCAGAAATCACTGAATGCTGTTTTAAGATAAACTGAAACTTAATAACATGTTTTTGTTCCTTCATTAAACGTTCTTAATCTTATGTGTCTTGAAATATATAATAATGACAAAATGTATACCTCATAACAGGGTAACATGTATATCTCATAATAGGGTGTAATACCAAATCAAGTGAAAATGATTCTGCAACGAATAGGGTTTGTTTATAGTATTTTAGAGTATATATTAGGGTTACAGACTTGTAAACTAAATAAACACTATGCATAACCTTGCATTCATTAGCTGAGACCTGTAATCAAAGCCATGCAAAGTTAAAGCCATCTAGGAGGTTATTGCTGTTTTCTGGTTTTGGTCTCCTGTTGCATTTTCTCCAGGGCTCTGTGTTCAGAAGATTCACTTTAAAAAAACACACACTCTCTCTCTCGTTTGACACTGTTTGCCGACTACATAAACGCGTCCAAGCATGTTGTCTCTCTGTCTTTGTCTGTCTTTCTATCTGTGTGTCATATCATGACGCTCTTTCCTGTCTGCTATAATCACCTACTGTACACTCCCTGTGCTCCGGCCCTATTCTGGCTCCACTGCTGACCTTAAGTCAAAGGAAGTAAGTCCATCCGTCCAGTCGATTCTCTCTTCTCCATGTCAGTGCTTTGGTGTGACCCCGCCCCTCTGTCCAACCTGACTGTTGGGTTTGTGAAGTGCACTTGATGCATGTTGAATATAATAATGATGTTGTTTATTTTGTCAACACTGCTGTACATTTTGATTTTAACAATGATTTTTGGATTCTGCAGCCAACTTCACCTTTCCTTCACTTAATTTCCTGTAATAAAATCCCTTCATAGAGTATATTCTCTGGTACATTGACTCACACGTAGTGTTGGTGATCAGTGATGTGACTATTGGACTTTCTTTTTAGGTATATTTTTGAGATGAAGGGCACACAAAGGATTATGGTTATCAACAACTGCTCCTTGAATGATGACGCAACATATTCTGTAGCTGCAGGAAACGAAAGATGCTCAACAGAGCTGTTTGTCAAAGGTATCTCGACCTGTTCACCTTTATATAACTTATAAAGAACTGTATATATCATACCACATGTTGCAGATCGGTCAGTGTATAAATCAGAAAGAAATGTGTTGTTTTTCCTCTCTTGCGTTACAGAGTTGCCAGTGAAGATAGTTAAAAACATTGAGGCTGTGAAGACCACAGTGAACGAGAGGATCGAGCTGGAGTGCGAGGTGTCAGAAGAAGGTGCTCAAGTCAAATGGTGAGACTCATTTTAAGATTTCATTTGTCAAAAAATGTCATATCAAACTCAAACTGGACTGCTCTGTGGCCGGCCACTGGTTTGTCAGAAGAAAGGATAATGGAAATATTAAATATATTTTTTAACCTCAACAAACTCATGTAGAATGTCTTTCTGACTGGATGCATTGTGGGTCATGTAGTCATTAAAGGACATTAGCACTAACAGTCCTCCCAGATTGAGATAAAAGCTACATGTTATTATTAAATAAATATATATAATCATTTCCTATGATGTTTCCTGGAAATAAATGAGTAATTACAGGTACAATTGAGGCATTATTTAATTTGTACACTTTCAGTTAATTAGTTAATTTAGGTAAATTGTCGTGTAGTTGAGAGAATCTTTTAGTCAGTGCATTGTAAGTCAATCAAATATCAGTTTAGGCCCGATATCAGTATCAGATCGGTGCATCCCAAATAATAAATTATGAATTAATCAATATTTACTTGGGTTCAAACAGGGTTGTTATTTCAAATAAATCCTTCTGGAAATCAACAAATATAATTCAGGAATTTCTCTCTATTTTCCCTGACCTGTAATTAGTACCAAACTAAACAGTACTTCACAGGAACCGTACAAATTACTGGGAAATAATGAACCCATGAGATAAAGTTTTCCAAATGATCTGGACAGGAGTTAATGTAACAAGGTGTAACAATGACACCCTCTGTTGATGTTTAGCTGCTCATTTAACCATGACGTGTGTGAATGCGACTAATTTCAAATGCTTCTACCCCCTTCAGGATGAAGAACGGTGTTGAGGTTCCAACGGGAGTGCGCTCCAGATACCGAGTTAAGTGTGAAGGAACAAAACACTTCTTGGTGATAGATGACGCCTCCAAGGAGGACACTGGGACCTACTCCATCATGGCTACCGGCGGCACATCTGAGGCTCATGTACAGGTTGACTGTATGTAGCATCCCAGCCTTGTTCACAATGTCTGTGTCTTTGCATGTTTTTTAAAGGAAACAGTATTAATAATATGCTCCATTCTGTTCTACACCTGTCTCATATTTTTAATTAGTGAAACCGCTGAAGGTGTTACAGGACCTTCACGATATGAAAGTGTTGCTCGGTCAGCCCATCAAGCTGAACTGTGAGATTTACCCGGGCAACGTCGCCGGTCGTTGGTACAGGAATGGACAGCTGATCCAGCCCAATGACCGCATCAACATCTTACACAAAAATAAGTATGTGATCCATTTTGAACTCCGTTCAATCAAAACCAATTTCACACAAACGCTGTCTAATGTCATTTTGGCTTTCCAGGTCTCATGGTCTTGAAATTGCGGCCGGCTCCCTTCACGATGCAGGAGACTACACTTTTGTTCCGGAGGGATATACACATAGCCTCTCTGCCAAAATTCACATTATTGGTACACGACCTGTTCTTCATTGGACTGTGCAATTTTACATTTTGACATTATACTGAAAAAAAGCAGAATAACATATATGTTTATGGTGTAATTCAATTTTCTATAGATCCACCAAGGGTGCACTTGGAGAGCATGAACTTCCCAGACAACACCATGACAATTGTGGCGGGAAACAAACTTCGCTTGGAGATCCCCATCAGTGGAGAACCAGCACCCAGGGTGGTGTGGATGAAGGGAGAACGGGTGAGCTTCAATCTATTTAGTGTTAAACTCCTTTAAAGCATACGGCTGGCATAATTTAATTTTTAATTTTAATTTTGATTTTGATAACAAATTAAAAAACAGGAAAATACTCCATACGAAAGTACTTCCCTATCCTGTGTCTTGCATTCAGGCCTTTCATTTTTGATAAAAAGCTGTTGTGCACTAGGTTTTATCAAACGCTACTCAAACAGGAATAAACATGCATTAATGAGGACTATTTCAAGACTCGGATTAATGCACGCTAGGTGCTCTTTTGAGTATTTCCAGCAGCAGGACTGTGTATGTGGGATTGACTCAAAATAAACTGCAGTGGCCTTGTTCACAGTATTGAATGGACATATCATCCAGTGCAACAGAGAGGCAAATGTAGTGGAGCTTTAAAAGAGGAATAAGTTATATCAGGCTTTGGAGACACAGACACAAGTTATGAATCATAAATTATAAAATAAATAATAAAATTGGTGGTAATTTCATGGGATTTATTGATAATAACAAAATATTCCCAGCCTTTGATTTTTACTTTACATGTAATTTTTTTTCTGTCTCATTTGCTTTAGGTGATTGTTGAGTCGGGCCATCGCGTCCGCGCTGAAACATCCGGCGACCAGACCAGCCTGACAATTGACGTCACGGAGCGGGATGACACAGGCAACTACAAGATTGTCCTGCAGAATGAGGCTGGTGAAGCCACAGCCAGCATCAAAATCAAGGTTGTAGGTAAGTGATCACAAAAACACAAAGGTAGAGAATTGCATATAAGTTTCTTCAATCCTTAACATGACGCTATGTTTTCTGCAGACATCCCTGACGCTCCAGAGGCTCCCTTGGTCCCACAGGTGGGCGGTGATTGGTGCTCAATGACATGGGAACCGCCAAAATATGATGGGAGTTCACCAATATTAGGTAAACGTCACTTATTACTTATTACGGCAGCTTAAATGTATGTGTCGTGGGTTAAATGACAAGCTTTCCGACCGTCCTCTAAAGGCTACTTCATCGAGAGAAAGAAAAAACAGAGCTCCAGATGGATGAGACTCAACTTTGACCTGATCAAAGAAACAGCATTCGAACCCAAGAAGATGATTGAAGGAGTGCCATATGAAGTGCGGATATTTGCAGTCAATGCCATTGGTGTATCCAAGCCCAGCGAACCATCCAAATCCTTTACGCCCCTCGGTGAGTAGCCCAAATGTCTCCACTGAGCAGTCTAAACACTGGCCTGTGAGCTGCCAATAATCTGTTCGGGAAAGTATTACGAGAGGCTTCAGTTTATCTAACAACCGTTTCATGATAATGGAGGAAATCTCAAAGAGTTGGCCAGTGACATGTGCATGTGTGATCTGCCCTTGGCACCCCGGCGACGCAGCTGTTCCTCCCGATAGCCCACCATCCCAAGCATTCTGACAGTGACCTCCACTGGACATGCAGGAGCTTTAGAGGATATTAAATATGTCTTTATAATGGCTGCCAAATCATCTGCGGATTAGAGGTTTAGGAGATCAGGTCTGTCAGAGGGTTCAATAGGAGTTAAATGTGATTCAGAATACAAGAATAGATGGAAAGAGCAGGGACTAATGAGATCTGACATGCAGATTCAGAGCATACCAGCCAGAGTGAGAGGCGCCTTTCTCACTTCTTCATGACTTGCCAAAATGGATGTTTTCCGATCTCGTTCATTCCCATTTTTGAACTGTTGCTATGACTCTGATCTCTAAAACCTTTCTTCTCCACTCAGCTGTTACCAGTGAGCCCACCATGCTGGTTGTGGACGATATCACAGACACCACAGTGACCGTAAAGTGGCGTCCTCCTGAAACCATCGGTGCTGCCGGACTGGACGGATACTTGGTAGAGTACTGCATAGAAGGAAGTGAGGCAACCTCAAATCTACTAAAGGCCACGACAGACCGTGTGATTTTTGTTCTGTTCCAGGCGAAAGTTGACAATTATGAGGGAAACGGTGTGAAACCTTTTACCGTGAATCTAAACTATTGATCCTAAATCACAATGTGATACACGTCCACCAGCAGCCGATTTAGAGCTTATGCATCCCAAATATAGCTTAAGAAATTTAATGCATGGGCATCAAGGGAAGGAAATTGGCATCTGTCGTCTGGTAAATTCTATATTTCTTCTGTCTGGTACCACTGACTCTGTTTACAATTATCATTCGTGCTACATAGATTTCAGAAGTGTCAGACAAAAGTGGCTTGTACAAATGTTCAGGATCAAAACTTTCATCACCTGCTGGTTATGCTCAGAATGAACAAGTTCGTACAACATGTGGTTCGCCCACGTCTGAAGGCAAACGCATTTTTAGCTGTTCCTAGCTACCACACTTGAAGGCAAGGTTAAAAACCAGCAATAATAGTGAATTATGGAGGTGATGACCAACTTTTAGGCAATATTCCTGGAAGACATTCATACCATTGAAGGTAAAAAAGGTGAAAACCCCTCAATTACAATGCTGGAAAGTTGTGGGGAGAGAGGATTTCAGAGTGACATCCATTGAATGTGTAACATTGCCGCTGTCGCATAGTTTGTCGTGGCCTTACATTGTTTGCACATGTTTGTCACAGCTCACAGAAATGTCAGTGAAACTCGTTAGCAAATATTTTTTCAGCTGGACTGATTTTTCCCTACAGCTGATGACTGGATAGTTTCCAACGATGAGCTGATAGAGAAGACCAAGTACACCATCACTGGGTTGACTCCAGGGACTAAAATTTTAATTCGAGTCAAAGCCATCAACGCTGCCGGTGCCAGCGCTCCACGGAGCATTCAGCACTCTGTCCTGGTCAAAGAGGTTATTGGTGAGCTTTGAAAACTGCTGTGGACATGAATCTTTGTAACTTTCTGGAACATGACTTTAAAGTTGACTGTTTTGAAGGAAAAGATTGAAACAAACATCAATATTGACACATTATGGTCTGGTTCCTCCTCAGAACCACCCAAGATCCGCGTCCCCCGACACTTGAAGCAGACATACATTCGAAGAGTTGGAGAAGCAGTCAACCTCGTAGTGCCATTTATGGTATAGCAACCTCCCAATCGATCAATACCTGCTGTGTCTTTGAGCAGAATCATAAACTATGTGTGTGATGTCTGCAGGGCAAACCCAGGCCGAAGGTCACCTGGCTGAAAGAGGGCCAGGCAATCGACCCAACCCACGTCAGCATCCGCAACACAGACTGTGACAGCATCATGTTCATCCGTAAAGCGGAACGCAGCCACTCTGGAAAGTATGAGATGGCTGTGCAGGTTGAAAACCACGTGGACACGGCCATTATTGACATACAAGTCGTAGGTGAGTGATGTTTTTAACAGCATCAAATATAATTCCCTCAAAAAAATGCCCTAGAAGATCTTAAGTCTTAAATTGAATCTAAAAAGTCTCTTCATTGCTGTTGACAGTAATGGGCAAGTGTCAATTTAAGAAAAAACTTGAATGAACTCTGAATAATAAATATATTTTAATCCATCCATCTATCCATTTCAGGTTGCATTCATTTAATCAGTCGTTTTATTAGGACTTATTGATTTATGCTGCTGGGAAGGACATACAGTCCTTACTGGTTTCACATCATAATTTAAAACGTTGGCCGGTATGCATATGAAATGTATATTAAAATGATTGCTTTGACATTGCTGGGCCGACTTCAAATGATAATAACAAGACCAAACCGTCCGCTCACGATCTTTTCTCTGATTGCTAGACCTACCCGGGCCTCCTCAGTGTATGAACATTGAAGATGTTTGGGGAGGAAATGTGGCTCTGGTCTGGATTCCTCCAAAAGACAACGGCAACGCCCCGATAACAGGCTACACCATACAAAAGGCAGACAAGAAGACTATGGTAGGAGATCAATTTTACATAATATACTAAACTGAAATTGCAAATGATGTGTAATAAATATTTACATTTACATGCTTCAATTTGCTTTTCAGGAATGGTACACATGCATTGAGCACTACCATCGCAACTGCATCACCATCACAGAGCTGGTGGTAGGGAACGAGTACTTCTTCAGGATCTTCTCAGAGAACATGTGTGGCCCTAGCGATACTGCCACCCAAACCAAGAAAAGTGCAATCATCGTCAAAGAAGGTAACAATGACTGCCATATTGGCAAATGTCAATGGTTACTAACAATTTCTGATGGGGGAAAATGCTTCCAAAGTCAGAACCTTGGAACAAATCACCAGCATTTCACGTGTCAAAAATGTGCAAAATCATTTGCTGACTATTCTTTTCACAGCTGTTATCTGAAAGGTACTGTCAGTGATGTTTTCCACCTTAAAGTGAGTCTGAATTGATTTACAGACTCACTTTAAAATGTCAGGGGTCGACTGACAGGCCCTTTAACAGAGGTGTTGTAGACTCAGCCGATGATAAACAAAAAAATGTTGTCTTTCCCTCATCACTTAGGGAATTTCCCACATGATACCGCTCAGCGACAGTATCATGCGCAACCCCATTCCTTTACCCTTACCCCAACAGGCATGCAGCTGAAAACGCACGAGTTCAGCGACCACGACTTCATGGAGGCGCCAAAGTTCACGCAGCCGCTGATCAACACTGCTGCTATCGCCGGCTACAACGCTACTCTCAACTGCAGTGTCCGTGCCAACCCAAAGGTAGGTGGCAGAACCTAAAAGGTTATGCAGAGCGAGTTAGATGTGGTAGTAAAGTGTTGGGTTACATTAGGAGCCGTCAGGGGGTGGGGAGTATTTGTAGTCCTTCAGGATCATGTTGTATTATAGCATTGATTCTCTTCCCAATGCTGCTGACGTTTCGGTTTTCTGACTGCAGGCCAATGTGATCTGGATGAAGAATAAGATAACTATCCTTGACGACCCGCGCTACCGCATGTTTAGCAACCAGGGAGTATGTACTCTAGAGATCAGGAAGCCCAGCCCCTATGATGGCGGCATGTACACCTGCAAGGCCATCAATAACCTGGGAGAGGCCCAAGTGGAATGCAAGCTGGAGGTCAAAGGTGAGTGTGGATCAGGATGGGAGCTCAGTGGGCCTTACTGGGAACCTGTCTGTATCGGAGTCTGGTTTCTCAAAGCCTTTCACCTTTCTTGTTTTATTTCTTCATTTTTACTGTGCCTTTGCTAAAAGAATAGTTTTTTCTTGATCTGAAAAAGAGAAACAGAAGAATCCTTTTGAATGAAAATCGTCACTGTCTTAGTATAAGGACGCAAAGGTGGCTTTGGGAAACCAACTCCACTGGAGTACTGTAGTGTTTGAACTTCGTCTGCAGTCTACCAAAGGGCTAACCACATAGGCGCTGGACATGTAAGTATCTGGATTGAGCTGCACCTGCTATTCATAAATTCATGGCTACGGTGGTGTGGAAGTCCTTCTGAAGTCCTTAGTAACTTTTAACTAGTTGGTCATTTCCTAATTTCCTAATCGGGTTGCACCATTAGAATTTAAGGAATAACATTTACATGGCAACATTTACATTTAGAAACACTACCGCTTCTGTCCACCGGGACCGCCAGAATCAACACAAAAGGAAAGTTCCTCGTAGTGAGTTGATGCTTACGACCTGCTTACTGTGAGTGACAGCAAAGTGCAGACACCGGTTGAGCAGCATATTTGTTTTGATTTGTTTTGTAAGCTCAATTAGCTGACTGACAAAGTTACATTAATCTCTATGCAAGAACTATTTGTGTGGTGCAACCCGTTACTTAATTTTCTCCACCAACTAATTGCTGTTTGAATTCATGAACAGTTGGTGCAACCGGCTCCTGGACACCATTTTCTAAATAGATACAAATAATCCGTTCATTTGTGTGCAGTGCACATAATATCTGGTGACACATTTCCATCACCACCACATGTAGAGGTTTATCCCCTGTGTTCCAGTCATCTTGTTCATCATCACAACAACACACCACCTCAATACACAGTCTGTCACCAGTCGTAGGCATAACATATAGAGCTGCGATGTTTTTGTGTTGTCTTAAACGATTCTCCACAGATTCCACTGTCCTCTTTATGCCACACAGTTAACTCCTCATATAAAAGAGTTCAGTAATAACTCCAACAGTATTCCCTGGTGCACACATATAACTCCATGTTAACATTTTGTTAACCCCTCTTCTCTTCTCTCTCCCCCAGTCTACACTCAAGAATTGTGAATGTATGTTCTCATATAAGGTAAGCTTTCATATGGTTTTGGCATATGAAGCTTATGTCATTCATTATGCATCTTCCAGGCTGCTTGTGTAACCTTGCTTTTCTCAGTCGTTGGGACTGTGGCATCTTTTTCTTCCCCATGAAAGAAAGCAGGTGCCAGAGAAAGAACATGTGAAATCGGGCATTAATGAAACAAGGTTTGCATGACAACTCTTGCCAAATTTTCCCCGGTTCTGCTTTGCTGGCTGAATTTTAACAGCCCTGTTTTGAATATGTTTAATTGGTTGGCATAGTCGTTGGTGTGAAATGGAGTGAATTCAAAGACTACCTCTCATTTATTTTGTGCCACAGATAAGGTGAGTAATACATTTTGCAAACTTGCTAACCTTTGACAAAGAATCCAGTGCTGGGAATGAGTTTTATAATATGTTGACATGACGTCGACATATCTTTTTTTTTCTGCTGTTAATTAAATACAGGATCCAAACAAAGCTTACTAACACTGGGTATTTTCCACGTTCGGTTTGGACCTGAGTGATGAGTTGTGTACAACAGTTCCTGTTGTATCCCTTAGCTTACAGTGGTGGAAAGTAACATTTACTAAAGTACTGTAATTAAAGGGATATTTTTACATTTAAGGAAGTATGCTAATATGATTTATTGCAGAGAGATGAGAAAATTGATACCACTCTCGTGTCTGTCAATTAGATATGAAGCTACGGACAGTTAGCTTAGCTTAGCTGGGGATGCATAAATACTTATCTGTTAGCAGGCCAATACAGACTCACATAGCTGGATGGTGCTGATCTATTCAATTAAATTCTATATTTATATACTATATACATTATATACTGGAATTGTTGTTCCTTTTTGAGTTTTGACCAGTTGGAAAGCAATGTTTGAGTCAACATAAAAGAATGATCCCAGTCACAGTGTGGTTTTATTAGTGGTTATATGTTGGACTATCTCTGAGATCGGTGCAGTAACTTCCTGGAGTCTTGCTGTCTTGTTTCCAAAAGTGTTTTCTATTCCTACACTTTTGAGGAACTTGTACTTCCACTTTATGCCGCTTCATACTACATTTTATGGGGATATTGAGCTTATTTTTGTATTATATATTTTAAATCTATGACATTTATCTGAGAGATTTAACAACTCATAGTTTTCTCTCTCTGCAGATTAAGATTTTATACACAAAACATGTGATCAGCCTCTAAATATGATGACGTGTTATAGGTTTACGTGCCCAACAGTGTATACATTGGTCAAAATGAGCTCCTCAATGGTTGTTTTTACGCTAATTGATCTCAAATCATATTCCAATAATTTAATATATATTTAAGTATACCACACTAAATGATTACTTTTAATGTTTGCTATTTTAAGCACATTTGCCAATAAGTAAAATGTTTTATGCATTATTACGAGAATACATTTACACTGTGGTGTGATAACAAACTTAAATACAGGATATGAACACTTCCACCACTGTTAGCATATTGTGGATGACTAAAGACAGTGTACGCTTCATTAATCTGGAATTGTATTTCAGTGGTATCAACTGTGCTTCTGGTTCTGCAAGCCTGAGCAAACGCAGATATTTACAAACTCACTGTGCATTGCGAACATGAGCTATTCCGGCCAGATTTCTTTCCTCCTCTCACTCTTTATCCAGTGGTTTGAACTCCTCTCTTCTGTGCATTCTGTTTGTTCTGTCAGCTTCTTGCTCTTCTCTTCCTCTTCTCCTTCCTCTTCTTCTCTGTTTTTCACTCTCCACTTCCACCTCCGCCTCTCCCGACAATATTATGAGTTTTTCCTCTCGTCCCTCAGGAGGCTTCACCTTCTACGAACTCATGCAACGCGGAGTGCCCCTACACCTGATTGACAAGTACATGACCGAGAAGGTTGTCGAGGAAGAGAAGTAGAAACTGGATAGAGTGCAATGAGACACTTAAGCTTTGCTGACATCTGCCGCTGATAGTGATTCTCTTCTCTCACCTGCTGAGGTCAGCGGCCTGAAGTTTGGATGGAGGAACGATGGAGAGATGGCGCGACTGATGGGGGAGTGTGGGGGGAGGGTTTGCTGGTCTTTGGTGTGGCATGCTGTGTGCAAGTTTGGAGCTAATTACTATAGAAATATAAAAAGCCAGGTCACTTTTTTGTCCACCCTGTTGTGTTCCAAAGACTGTGTCAGCTCAGATGCATGCCGGCAGTGTTTTGGTTCTAGCTTTGATAAGTACAAAAAAAATACATATATAGCACAGTGACACACTTGCCGTATTTTACATGTTGATTCTTGTTGGGAGTGTTTGCTGAAGGTGATAATTTATTTCCGGGGTCTGAAAGAAGGGAAAAGGAAGTGTATAAACAATGTTTGGGTGTTTTTATTTCATGTCAGAACTTATATATGCGAGAAAAATATAAATAGACCAGAGTAATGTTGGACAAATGATGTGCAGACTCTTCTAAGATAATTCACATTAATATAATTCAATGAATAATTGTTCATTTCACTTTTTCTGTGTGGGTCATTTATGTCAAATAAGTGAGTAAATGTAGAGGTTTACACACAGTCCATATTCTGCACGACTCTATGCTTTTTGGATTCATATTGGACTTGAGGTTTGATTGATGCTCAGTCATGTGCGCATGCATTTACCTTTGTAATTATGACCCATGGAGTACAATAAAAAGTCATTTTAAAATGTGATTTTGTTTTGAGTACTCTTTTTATTTGGATTATAATACTATGACTGTCTAAATAAAGCAATTGAAGCTTACACAGGGAGATTCCTTTATTGATTTGATTTGATTACTTGTGGAACATTTAGATTTATTGTGGTGCAAAATCCACTTGACTTAAAATGTATGCAGGGATACTAAGACTTAAAAACTTAACAAATAAATGAATATATTTATTCATCAAAAATAGCCCAAATTAATAAGAAAAGATCAGTCACTGTGGTCACATCCTTGGAATTTCTCCCAGGAATTTGGGGGGGGGGGGGGGGGGGAATCATATTATAAAATTAAACACTCACATGTGTGTGTTACATTGGATTATTCCAGTAAATTTAGATTCATTAAGATTAAGGATTCTGTATTTCTCCACCACAATTAGTTCAAGGCAGTGTGAATTAAGACTTCCATGTGCACAGAGAATGTAACAGCTAAATTTAGTGACTACAATTTGTGAGGGAAATAATAAAGTTAGTATTTATGGCTAACCTAAATATATCAATACAAACCAGGAGGAGTAACATTCAAACATGAATATGTGAATATTTTTAATTTGCTGTCATTTTAATATGATGGAATTAATGGATGAACAATAGCTTCTTATTCCGTGTTTGCCAACTTGTAGTTACATTTTTTTTTATTTTAAATTTGCCAACAAGCAGCGTTTGACATTTGCATCGTTAGTTTAGTAGTTTAAATAACCTCGCGGATGCTATTATGTCCACAGTTTCATTTAAACTTCCCGGTGCACCGCCAAATCATTCCCTTCCGGTTTCTCACTTCCGGCCGAGACGCAACTTGATCAGAAACGTACGCGGAGTATCGACATCTCATGGTTCCGCTGTGGAAATGGCCTCGTCTGGTCACCTAGCTATAAATGCCAAATGAGCGACTATTTGTTGGAGTCGGCCGAGAGAAGATAGCCCCGTCTGAGCTGCTAGCTTACCCGGGAGTGTTGGGAAGTTTGTTACGCTAATTTGCGGTTGGTGACCAGGCAGAAAAACAATGCCACATTTCTTGTGGCCAGAGTCGCTGTCAACCGCACAACTCAAGCGGCTGGAGGAGCATAAATACAGCGCCTCTGGTCGATCCTTGCTCGAGCCACCGTTTCAAATCTACTGGAACTGGCTCGTCCAACAAATACCGACATGGGTCGCCCCGAACACCCTGACTATTGTTGGACTGATGGTGAACATCCTCACCACGGTGGTGCTCATGTATTATTGTCCCACGGCGACAGAGGAGGTGAGTACATCGACCTTGGTTAAAGTTTCTACCCGGAGACCATTGCGCGAGTTAAGTGTCCTTCTCTGGTATGGAAGGAACGCGCAGTCCTCCATTCACAAATTGCGTAAATTAACGTTACGTGACCACCGGCGCGCACACTCCACATGACTCACAAGCCACAATGTAGGACATGTCCTGAATCAGCGGAGTCTACTTGTCAATTCGGCTTATGTTTGAGCCTCACGGCCACTCGTATTTTGATATTATTCCCACTTCATGAAGAGGATCAGTCACCCTGTTTGCTAACGCCCAGGGTGTGTTTTGGCAGTAGGTGTTTATTTGTGGACAAACCGTAAACCACACGGTGTCACGTCTGCATGGCCACATATAAATCAGGATTCTTTAAATTGTCGGATTAGGGAATATACGTGTCCGTCATGTGTTTTTTTGGGGGGTGGGAAATGATCAGCTTTGACGTGTTGTTGTCCGCGCAGGCTCACGTGATGCGGCAGTGTTGATGGTAAAACAGACATCTGAAGGGAGAATGTTTCACGTGCTGATGTGAAATGGCTCCACATCTATCCTTAAACCGTATACCTCTAATGCACCAGTAGGCCTTGCAACAAGCCTATGACCTATGATCCAGTTAACTTATGTCACCAGGTTCACTGTGGAGCAGTGTCTTAATCAGCACTGCATAGGTGTATGCGTTTATCAGATTTATACCTTTGTCCAATCCAATTATGATAACCTTGCAGTCCACAGTCCATGCAGCATGCTGTTACTGTCAAATTCCACATGTGCAAAGGCATTTTCCATGATTTAGCATTGCATAAGGCATGGGCTTGTAAATGTATGAATGTCACATGTCTCTGCACACAAACATGCGAATCAATGGACACAGTTCAGAGATGTTAAAAGTGTAACCTCTGACCCTAAACGAGCGGGATCGGTCCCCACCAGGCCGTGAGGCATTTAAGACGTGGACATAGAAGAATACAGCAGGATCTCCTGATATTTAGGACAGCATGGGAAATGCTTGATCTCTCCGGAAACACAGACTTTCTTTGTGTCCCTCTCTCACACACTGACAAACATACACACAACGTTGTGGTGAACACACTGTGTTGGCCGGCTCTAGTGTCCAGATGGTCTAATAACCTCCACCCCAGTTAGAGTCTCTAACTTAGAGGAACTGAGACACAGCTGGAATCCAATCAATCTCTATGTTCACAGTATAAACGCAGATACATACAGTTTTATCAAACAGGTATGGCAGGAGTGCCTGATTTCCATTGCCTCACAATATTTCTGCATCCTCTTAGCATGCACAGTCGACACTATAGTTTGCTGTAGCCGCTCGCTTGTAGAATCTCAGGTAAAATAACACAGATTTAACCAGGAACGTTGTTTCATGATCAATTTTGTAGATAACAGCCTCAAAAGTGAGTTCTCAAATCAATCAGTTATCAAAAGAGTCGCATTATTTTTCTTTGCGCTTTAACCAACAACAACAAGGCTGTGGTCCTTCTTGTCTAAATCAAGTCTCTCCCACCTCCACACCCGCAGGCTCCAGCGTGGGCCTTCATCATGAGCGCTCTGGGCCTGTTCATCTACCAGTCTCTGGACGCCATTGATGGGAAGCAGGCCAGGAGGACCAACAGCAGCTCGGCTCTGGGGGAGCTCTTCGACCACGGCTGCGACGCCGTCTCCACAGGTGCTTTACTGCTCACTGAACCTAAACTGTTATTCTTTTCACATTTGCAGAATCAGCTGCATTCGTGGCTCAGGGAGAGATGTTGATTGTTAGTTTGTCTGTTGTTCTTTATTCCTTCCTTCAGTCTTTGTTGCGGTGGGAACGTGTATTTCCTGTGGCATAGGAAGATACCCAGACTGGATGTTCTTTTGTGGTTTTATCGGGATGTTCATGTTCTTCTGCGCCCACTGGCAGACCTACGTGTCCGGGACCCTCCGCTTTGGCCTGTAAGTCACATGTTTTCCCAGTATTGATACAGATGCTGTAATATAACTGTGAAACTGCTAACTTAAATTGATTACTCACACTCTTCCCTGATACTTTCTTCACAGGATTGACGTCACAGAGGTGCAGATCGCCATCACCGTCATGTATTTGATGTCGGCTTTCGGAGGCGTGAGCCTTTGGCAGGCGACGGTAACTGAGAACCCGCGGACAGATGCTCGAATACTGTCCACACACACACACACACACGGGAACACTTTCATTTCACCTTTTTATAGTGAACGTTTTCTTCTCCATTCCTTTTTTTTTTTTTTTTTTTTACACCAAATTAATTATCTGATCAGTTCGTAGTTTTTAGTCGTCATTCTAGTCCTTGAATAGAATTTGTGTTTTACTTTTACTCTGCTGCCTTTGGAGGCTTGACTTAACATCACATGAGAGAAGTGAGAAGGTAAATATGTGTAGCTAACGCCACGCCAACAGGTCATCCATCAGACATGATCCGGCTCAAAAAGCGGATGATGTCGCTCGCATTTGTTTTATTTGCTTTGCCCTCTCATCCCGCTCGGCATGCACTGCAGCTTTCATACAAGCACCTGTCGTCTTACTACCAGGAGAGTGCCGCGTGTCTTTTGCATTAATTTGACCTCCACTTGTTTCCGTAGTTGCCCATCATCGGACTGAAGATGTACGTCTTCCCCATCGGCGGCATCATCGGCGGGGCCCTCTACTCCTGCTATAACTACTTCCATGTCATTTTGAATGGAGGTGTTGGCAAAAACGGCTCCACTGTGGCTGTAAGTCCACAAACCTCTTCACACTGTACACACACTCTGGATGTAGAACCTGTACAGCGCTATTGTGACGCATGCTTCATCACATTCCCTCCGTTTAGGACACCAGTGTGCTGAGTCCTGGTCTGCACATCGGCCTCATCCTCACGCTGGCCTTCATCATATTCAAGAAGTCGTCCAGCCAACTGTTTGAGCTCCACCCATGTTTGTACCTGCTCGCCTTTGGCTTGGTCACCTCCAAGATCTCCAACAAGCTGGTGGTACGTTCATCTTGCCTTTTAAAGTTACTTTTCAACTGGTTATGAAACCGCTGGTTATATGAATTCACATTTAGAAACACTACCGCTTCTGTCCACCGGGACCGCCAGAAATAAACACAAAAGGAAAGTTCCTCGTAGTGAGTTGATGCTTACGACCTGCTTACTGTGAGTGACAGCAAAGTGCAGACACCGGTTGAGCAGCATATTTGAGGTGTATTTGTTTACAGCCACTGCGTGTGAAGGCAATTTGAATATAGTGCTGGAATAGCAATGAAAACAACTATATACTGTGCTGGGATACTTACACAATGTTCATATATTGATCATACATCACATTAAATCCTGACCATAATATTGGGTTTGATAACCTAAGTTAACAATCATAACACCAAAGTTGTTTGTCATGTTTCCTCTGTCAGAATGTACCTAATCTGTGTTTTTATGTCCATGTTTATCTCTGTAGGTCGCACACATGACCAAGAGTGAGTTGCACCTCCCGGACACGGCCTTCGTAGGCCCTGGCCTCCTCTTCCTCAACCAGTACTTCAACAGCTTCATCGATGAGCATATAGTCCTCTGGATCGCCATGGTCAGTCTTTGACACATTTATAGTGGTATTAAAGGGGTACTCCAAAGACTTATTATTGATTATTATCAATAAAAAGTCAGGATGTTTTTGAGATATTGTTCAGTTTAGATTTAAAGGGTTGAAAACCAAGACCCCATTTGCATTCAGAGCTGCCTACATTTTGGAAAAGGCATGAAATGCTCTCCTTAGTGGCTGTTTTGATACTGTGGCTGATTCATGAGGCTGCACCCACGACTCACCCAACAAACAAGAACAAGCAAGCAATCTTTAAGCCTGTTGCAGAGAACCAGAAAAACCAACCAAACTGTTTCCTGATTAATACCTTCTATTCATTTCTTTGCACGCCAGCTTGTATTTGGAGCTATACATTGTGATGACAACTTAATTTAACCAGTTATGAAGGACATCTGCAGTAAAAACTTGCAGTGCAGGTGACAACCTTACAAGAAAAACAGACTAAGTCTATGTACACGTAAGCACAGCCTGGTTCTCAGTCCTGTTCGCTTTCACTTCAACCGTCTAATCAGCGACTCGAGTCATTACAGCTGCAGTTCAAGGTTTAGTTCAAGGTTGCTTTTAGACCAATGAGATAACTGGATACAATAAAACTATTGCAACTCCATACTAAGACGCATCTTATACCCATTTCAACCACAAATTGCACAAAGATCCGTACCACTTGTTAGCATTTAATTGATATATATATATATCTATATCTCTCTGGTATTGTATTACAGTAGCTGTAGTAACATCCTGTGTGATTTGCATGGTTTATGTGTTAAAGCAGTACTTGTAGTGTCGGGATTTTTCGGCACAACTTCACCAACATCCAAAGTGCGTGGAGAAGGGAACTATGGGGTTCTAAGGGCAGAAAATAAGCAGTTCAAGAGGCTGCAGGAGCTACAACCTTTACTGAAAGCACTGGTTTCCCTCAAAGGCCCGTCACACCCACACAGGTGTTTCTAGTTATTCTGGCTGATTAGACCACAAGTCACGGCAGGAAAACCACAGGTGTCACTAATAACATTAATGACAACCTGTTATTGTGTATGCTTGCTTACTGGGACACTTAAATATTACCATTAATGCAGCATTTGATGTTTGATCCTCTCCGTCTTTCCTCAGGTCTTCTCTCTTCTGGACCTATCACGCTACTGTACCGGCGTGTGCCTCCAGATCGCCTCCCACCTGCGCATCCGGGTCTTCAGCATCACGCCGCCGAGCCAGACACACCGCGACTGACGGCTTGCCTGGCGGGAGGAGGCGGGGGGAGACGCAGATCTCTCCCCGCTGCTGAAAGCAGACGATGACGAGGAGAAACCCTCCTCAACCCCGAGCCACTGCAGCCTTGACAAAGTGACCACTTCTGATTAAAACTGCCTCTCCCACAAGATGGAAAAAAATATAACCAACTAAACACTACAAACCAAAAAAGAAAAAAAAAAAAAAAAAGTTTTGAAAAGCATGGATCTATTGAAAATGGAAGTGTCGTGGAACCAGAGTTTCCCTTGGACTCCTCACTGGCTGTTTTAGCCAAAAAGTTTTAATTTAGACATCATTGCATGTTGTCAGAAAATAAAGTTTAGATTTTTACATCAACTTCCTGCTTAATAAACTTAGATACCAAAACATTTACTTTAACCGGTACTCTATAGTTTGGGCAAATATTAAAGCATTTTAACTGCTTTAAATTTATAGACGTGTGTCAAATATATAGGGTTATACATTTAGGAATCATAAGTGCTTAATTAGGTGAATCTCTTTGATATATATGCCCAAACTAAATTGATCACCGGTTGAAAGTTTTCTTTTAATTTGTTTTTATTCATTAAATGAATGTGACTCAATCTGGCAAGAATCAGGGCTTGAAAGCGCAGATTTAAATTGTTTTAAAATGACCTTTAAAACCTCAAATAATTTCCAATGAAGTTTGCAATGTGGACTGGCAGGTTGTCAACGTGTCGGGGCAACGGTCTGTGTTAGTGCTGAAAACATCGACAGGTTTTCTATCAGGCTTCTCTTAAAAAAAAAAACACCTTTCTATTAATATTTTATCCTCTGTTACTCATCTCATCCGACAATACTGGAAAAACAAAAACATACTCCTCCCCTCCCGCCTGTTAGAGCGCCGTCGACTGATGAAGCATTAACACACGACTCGTTCTGCTTTCTGTTCTTCTCCCTGAAGGGCTAATAGCTAATTATATGTGATTGTACAGAATTCAACTGAAAACGCCTTAAATATTTTTGTTGTAATTACTGTTTAACTTGTGAATATTTAAAACGGCTTTGTACATTTTTCTTTTTCCACTGAAGTATCAAACCAGATGCAACAATAGTAATAATAATACGATGCTACTGGAACTGTTCACTCATAGTTATTTGGTTCTTAAAGATTTGTTGGATTATCATTGAGTTATCTGGTTTATTCATTATTCAGGTTAATTTGGTTCAAAAGGGATATTTCTGTAGTGCCGGTAAACAATAGAAGGGTAAAAGACAATTGTACTCTTGAATTTGATTTGGCAAAGTGTCCTCTCACGCTGCTTCTGCAGGATTATGGACAATATAGAGGGGCATGTCCTAAAAAAAAATATGATTTTGCAAAATTTACGATGGACTTCGGAACTATGCATTGAAATGTACAACCTTTATTTCAACACCATGTTGCACTGTTCAATAACACAGTAAAACACCTTTCTACTAACAGATACTGTATGAGTGGAAAAGATTGTAATAAAGAAAATATTTTTCATGTGATGTGTTGTTACTGTCAGTGGTGAATCCTTTACTTAAAGATTTCAAAGATTTTAATTTCAATAAATGTTAAAGGAAAACTATTTTTCAAATTGGACCCTATTTCCCACGTTTGAACAATTTCTGAAACTGGTCCAGTATAGAGAAATATCTGCTTTAAATCTAATAATTCATTACACGGGTAGTATTTCTCATATTTTCATGTGAACTTCTTTTATTTTGAATGAGGACGTTATTGTGGTCTGACCCAACCTTTTCTGCTTTCTTTGATTGTTTTAATAAGTGCCTTGAAATGATTGAAGTCTCGCTCAAGGAGAAGTCTCGTTCTGAAATCTCGCGATATGACGTGCTGCCGGAAGATAACGGGGTAAACGTAAGTACCAGCTGATCAGTGATTACTGATTACTAGAGTAACGTTACAGAAAAATGTTCTTAATTTATTTTTTTAACTAAATGTATTGTTAATTAGCAACATACTAGCATGCTAACACTAAACTAGGATGGTTAACATGGTAAACATATCTGCTAAGCATCACATTGTGAGCTAGTTAGCATGCTGGCGTTAGCATGTAGCTCAAAGTAAAGCCTCACAGAGTTGCTAGCATGGCTGTAGACTGCTTTATTTGTGATATATTGGATAATTGTACTTGTTTGGGTATCAAATAACATAAAACCGTGCGAGAAGTTCATTTAGAAAACAACTTTGGTGGAACTGCTTACAACTCAGACGCTTGAAACAGAGGCCCCAACCAGATAAGATTTATATTTTAAACTTTAATCTATAAAGTAAGAATAATAGTCATGTCAATAGTAATGTTGAATAAAAAAACCTAACCCCAAAATTGTACTTAATGCGAGTATAGTAGAGAAGGTGCGCTACGCTACATTCACACATGACAAAAACACCAAGATGACTGAACCAAGCCACATTATTTTATTTAGAAGAACCATTGAACTGATGCAATCAGAGAGATGCCATGTAACTCATCGCCTCGCCTGCTAACATCATACAGTACATCAAGACTGTTATGGCAGCGGTAAAATGCTGACAACTACTAGTCACTTCCTCTTTCTGTCATTGTATTAAAGAACTTTGTA
Source organism: Pholis gunnellus (assembly GCF_910591455.1). Lineage (NCBI taxonomy): Eukaryota > Metazoa > Chordata > Actinopteri > Perciformes > Pholidae > Pholis > Pholis gunnellus. Next base: position 13,352,421 of record NC_136549.1, on the reverse strand, counting down.
AAACTGACATTCAGAGGAAAAAGTTGGAGCAGTTGACGAGCATTGTCTGAGGCTATGTTTTCATTCAGCTGCACCGGTCATCGGGCTCACTGTCACAATAATACAATCAAAATAAGTTACAGGTCATGCTGAGGGAGTCTGAATTTCAGACAGTAGCGAGCCTGTTGAGTCCCACAGGGACACACGTACAGGAAGCTATGAAAGCTGTAGTATTACATGTAGCTCCAACAATCAATTAAATTTGTACCACATTAAGAATCACATTATCCTATATCCCATTCATTCTCATTGTAAATCACTAGATAAGGGTGATGTGGCCAACATTTAGGACATATTTATAAAAAAAAAAAAACTAAAGGAGATAAACCAAAAATGTTCAAACAAGCAGGAATGAACAAAGGCACTTCAAGTTTCCTTGTTTTTAACGACAGACCAACAACCAACACTTACACATTTTATTTTATTCATCCTATATGTACCTTAATGTCCTTAAAATGAAGCCATAGTGATAAAAGACAAACACAACCAGGGTTGCAGGTGAAAATTATTTTGATCTGCTGAACATTTTTGCAATTAATCGTTTTGTATATAAAAAAAAATTATAAAGGCCAACCCAGATAGCCGAGGCCTGAGCACCGATTTGGACGAAGTGTATTCTCTTTCCCCACATTTCCTGTCCCTCTCTCCACTGTTGCTGTCAAAAAGCCTATCACTATTTCCCAGCCCTCAAAGGTAACGTCTTCAAAAGTGTTTGTTGTTTAACTAGCAGTCCAAAACCCAAAGATAATTAACCAACGGTGATGTAAAACAGGGAAAATACTCCGATTTAAGAAGCTGGTAACAGCAAATGTTTGGCATTTTTACTTAAAAAGCGACTCAACCGGACCAGCTGCTGTCAAATGTTTCACCCTTTAACAGCACATCAATCAATAACGCGGTGAGAACAGGACACAGGGAGGGTGGTGCAGTGTGGAGGGAGTGTTTGTTCGTGTAGCTGCAAATGTGTGTGTTGTACAAAAGCCTCGGATGCCCCCAGCGGAGTAAAAGAAGTATCACAGGCTTCTTCTTTCTGGCTGCCATTCCTTTCACTGGCCAGCCCCATCCTTTATCTTATGAAAAATGCTTCATCGCCATCTCACATGAGTCTATCCACTGTACGTGCTGATGCAACACAAGCACGGAGGACTTCAGATTCCCGTTTCCGCCCAGTCCTCCGGGCTGAATCCTCTCTTCCGAGCAGGTGAGAGAGGGCGGACGACGTTGGAAGAGCAGAAAGAAGAGGAAAGGGAAGTCTTCCCTTTTTATTTTTCACACCCGCTCAGGGTTGCTGTTTACTCTGCGTCTGGGGAACAGCTTTCGCTTCAGCAGAATCAGCTGCGGGGAGAGGGAAGAAGAGGAAATGGAACAATAAGAAACTAAGGGAAGACAAAACAAAGCTTTGTGTTGTCTGTCAGCAAGAGGAGGACTGTGATGGAGATGGGTGGGGATGTGAAGTGGTATCGACGTTCTTAATTAAGACTTAATTACTCAAAAGGACTTTAACACCAAATTCCCCATAGGCCGTACATAACCCAAGGAAGCAAAGATAATCTTATAAGTAGGGCAGCAGAGTAAAATCACCTCCTCCGGATGAAAGACACTTTTGATGTCTCTGTTCTGAACTGTACAAAGCTGACTCAAATGTCTTAATGACAGCCAGGCTCATGTGGTGCCAAAAAGACATCAAAGGTTTGTGTGGTGACGGAGATACTGGACACGATCCTATCTGAGAACTCGGGTCCCACGAGGTGCTGTGAGGGAAAATTCTCCTAAGGTCACCGCACCTCTTAACCTTTTTTTAGTGTTGGCGGAGGAGAAACTGGAAACCTTTGGATTAGGGAAGCGCCTCTAAAACAGCTCAATGTCAAACCGTGGCCGAGTGGTATTTGTTAAACATTTCCTGGCATTTGTTTGAATCTCTTTCAAGTACCAAATTGGAGGAATTTGACAGGAAAGTCGTCCAAGCTCACCGTCATGATTTTTTAATTATTTGCAGTAGTGTCGTTTCAGATATAAATCCCACTTATCTGGCAACAAAGAAGTCTGAAGCACATACAAATACTGTCTGATCCAAGTCAACAAAGACTTTTTAGAGGACCTCTGGGCGTCTTTAATTTCTGTAGAGTCAGGTTCTGGCTCATACTATCGCGACACACGAGACGGATGCACCTCCGAGTGGAACTTCGGCAGCGAAGGCCTGAATCATAGCTCAAGCGTCAATCATGGAAACGGAGAGGTGTGTGAGCGAATGTCTGGGGTGTCTTTTAACTGAATGTGTAATAAAACTGGGTGTGTGTGGTCCGAGTCGGACCCACTGACCTGTTCAGCAAAGAAGGACATGATGGTGAAGACGACGAGCGTTATGAGGACACAGTGCGTCCAGAACTTCAGCTTGTCCCGATATACTCGCCTGCGAAAAAACACAATCGGTTAGTTTTAAGTAAAACAACAACAGCAGCAGCAGATGCAGAAACTATTTGGCACGTCTCCCTGGAGGGGAGGCTAGTTGTGATATAACAAGAAGGAAACATACAATGTGCAGAGGGCAGCAGGGCGACGAGGTGAGAAGGTGACAAGGTGACATCACCCAACGCCATCTGGCAGTTACTTTACTAACTCAAAGACAGAAGCGGGAGACGGGGGACTAGACGGGAGGCTCAGCTGTGTAATGATCTTGCAAGCATCTTACAGCTAGCGACTGATCTGATGCGGCGTGGTCTAATTTTAAAGCCTCTATGCGAGTCTGGCATTCTCTCGCTGAAGCTCCCCAAGTACAGGAGCAAGATCCCTGACAAGAAACCCTCCAAAGCCCCTGAAGGGTTCCCACTGCTCCAAACTGGCAACGCTCGGTTCCACGTGATGACAGACACAAAATTCTTATCTCAGGCTTATCTCACGATTGTGGAAAAAGAAGCGCTTAATAAATTACCAGCTCTCGTGCAAAAAGGACTCAAAAATGTTCTCTAAACTTCACATCCTACCAATCCTGGAGCTCTTCCATATGCAGGAATCTGTTGCGGTACTCTCTTGGCAGTTCAAACTGGGATGGCAGCGGGAACATGGACTCGTAGAAGTCTCTCAGCACAGCTTTCACTGTGGCAGCGTCCTTATGGCTGTGGTCGATGTTATCGTTCAGACAGATGAACTTCCTGTTGAGGGTACAGTTTAAGAGGGGAACTTTGGTTGCATCACAGACGGGATACGATCAAAAGAAAGGCAAAAAAACAAGTCTTTCCCACCTGGGATTCTTCCTAATGTCATCTAACTGGCCAACCACATGGGAAACATTTGTCCGCACCATCTTGAAAGCTATCTCCTCCTCCCCCATGATCTCAAACCTGTCCCAACAGAGCACATGTTAGCAGCAGCAACAGAATATCTGATTTTGAATCCATTTTTAGAATGAACAATGGCACTTAAAGATCTCACTTGTACTTATTCTGGTCTCTGAAGGCTTTCTGGATGCGTTCTGTGATGGGTTTGCAGTAGAGGACGAGGCCTTTTGTGACAGGAGGCTGTGGATTGAACAGCATTTGCAATGGATTCAAGCGATTTGAATTAGAGGTTTTGTATTTTTCCAAGCCATTTACTGCAAATGTGGCTCACCATGCTGGGGTCGTAGTAGGCCTCCTGTGTTGGGCTCACCAGGTGGAGCTGGGTCAGGTTAGTCGGGAGAGTCTTAGAGCAGTTTATCAACATCTGCTCCAGGCCCGTCAAGTCCTAGAAAGTGCAACAGAGAAATGTTACACAACCGGAAGAATTCTTGTACTCTGTTATATGAGGATAGAAGATCTATCAAAGCCAGGACGGACCTGGAGGCTGAGTGGCAGCTCGTGGATCCTTGTGGCCAGAGTTCGAATCTCTCGGTCGGAGAGGACCCCCGAGTGGTCCGTGTCGATCTCGTCGAACACCTCGGACACGTTGAGCTGCTGCTGAGCACTCATCAGGAAGTAGAAGTACGAGAAGGCGAACTGCATGTCCTCTGAGTGACGGACGCGATGGGCTGACGTCTTGTCAAACTCCTCTGGGAATCTGAAGAAAAGAGCGCGGAGCCGTTTGAGACGTCGCCTCGTCAGGAATATCGTAAAACAAAAGAATCTGTGACACACTCACGTGTCCTGCAGCTCCTGCATGATGAGGCGGTCGATCATGTGAGGCATGTGTGCGGGGACTTTGCGCGACGTGAATCCAAACTGGCCGTTGAGCAGCTTGTTGACGTAGCGCAGCGAGTCGGCAAAAGTATCCCGCAGCCTTCGACCTGTGGCGGCACCGTCGGCCTCATACGACAATTCTCTCTGCAGATGCTCCCCTTCCTGTAGAGTCAACACAGAGAGATTAATATTCAGAGAACTCTAAATGCTTGAGAAGAAAAGTGGAAGTTGTAGGCCCTGCTTACCTCGAGCAGTTTCTGGAAGTATTTCCTCCTCTCCCACGGCAGGAAGCCTCTGTCTGAGGAGATGAAGTGTTGAAGTCTCCTCCCGAAAGGAGCTCCTCCTGCAGCGTCTTCTGGCTCTGCCCGACTCTCCGCGCTCTTGGATTTGGAAATACTGTCTAGTAGTTTGGAAGTCAAGGGCCTTTCTATCGCAGCCTTCAGATCGTAATGTTTGGGAGCTAGTTTCTCATGCTCATCATCAGTATGGACGGGAATAAAATGAGTGACAGACGCGTGTTTCCTGGACATTTCCTCTTTTGAGTTTGGATTTTTCTGAATGATATTTCCCGCTGTCTCTTCCACGGGTGGTTTTCCTTCTAACTGCTCTGCCTCCAAGTCTTTATCGGGCTTTCCCTGGACCTTTTCTGCACCCTTACCAGCTGGTTGTGAATCGACGTCCTGCTGCTTTTGAGCCAGTGTCTTGAAAGGTTTTAAAAGTTCAGCCTTAGTGAGGTTATAACCCTTCATGGTAATGTCACCGATCAGAAGCTTCTCCTCCAGCTTTTGCAGCTCACTCTGCACAGCAGCTGGTAGAAGTGACACATTCAGCGAGGGCACTTCTATGACACTCAGAGGTTCACCAGGCAGCCTCTTCTGGATCTTAGGACCGCGTTTGTCCTCAGGAATATCCGAGAACGGGACCGGTGGCTCCGGAGTCGGGGTCGGCTTTGGGTCTTTGTCGTCCTCTTTGCTCGTAGCCTGGGACACGTTAGCCTGAGGCACCTCGCGGGTGTCGACAGCCACACTGAAGCTCATTATGAACTCTGTGTCGTCGTCTTTCTGGAAAGTGAGATTGTACTGGATCTGGGTGGCGTTGTGGCCCGGGTGCAGCAGCAGGTGAATGGTCTTCCACTTGTTGGCGACGGAGGTGTGGCGAAGCGCCGGGTTGTCACTGACGTGGGCCTCGGAGATTCTGCGGGCCAGTCTGTCGAAGCTGAAATACGGCCTAGTTTCACCTACCGGGAGGGTGTACAGGCTCTGATTCCTCAACAGGGTCACATGACGCAGCTCGCCAAAGTGCTCTACAACAGAAATTAACACATTACGTTAAAGGATAAGGCTATTAATTGCGCAAAACCCTTAATAAGACCAACACCAATAATGTGTGGGCTTCATTTAACTCACCTTGGCCACAGTCTCCCACATCAAACCCACAGGAGAGAACATTGCAGGCCTGGTCACAGAACTTGTCCGCCAGCCAGGAGTTGGCACAGCCTTGATTACAGTACGACGTTCCCCCAAGACCTCCTAAACCACCTGCGAACTGCCACACCTGTCCGCCACCTCCACCGTGCCCGCCACCGCCAACCCCGGCCACAAACCGACCGTTTCCCGCTGCACCTGTCGGAGAAATAGGAAAAACATACGAGACATGAATCAAACAAATTGGCATATTTGCGCAGGAGAGATGATGGAGTCGATCTCTTTACCGAGGCAGTCTGCTCCATCCCAGTCACAGGCAGAGTTGTTGCAAGCTTTGTCACAGTAGCCATCTTTGATCCAAGATCCTGGGCAGCCCTCAGCACAGTTGGGGACAGGCCAGGTGAGATACACCTGCAGGCAAGGGAGGAAAGAAAATATGTCAATTCATAGTTACTTGCAGGAAGCAGTCTTTGCCACAAAAGTCAACTCCCCGGTGAGCCCTTTGTTATGTCGCTTGCACACCTTCTGTCCTTTGGAGTGGCTGTAGAAGTCGTCCGGCCAGACGTCTTTGCCAAACATCACATCGTCGTTGAGGTAAATGAACTTCTGAGAGAGCCCGGGGATACGGTGGATGTGGGTCTCTATGGAAGGGGAGCTGAAAGTGGGAAGGTGGCTGCTGTTCTGGAAGATATCCTAAAGTCAAAGAAAAACATATTTACACTCTTTTATTCTTTTTACGTTTTCATGAGTGCCTCAAAAAGAGATTTCAGGAAATTAGTTTGCTGATTTGATTCTATAAAACATTTAAAGCTCGTAAATATAAACATAATTTAACCATATATTCTTGGCCGGGGTCTTATGACAAGTTCACTACTTTGTTTTTAAGACATGACATCGGGTTAGGAGTCGGTAAAAGTAAGCTAACCACACATCCCTGTTTGAGACTGCAGTGTGTGAGGGGCTGAGGTTTAAATTGTACCTGATGTGGGACAACTGTAACTCTGGGGCTATCCAGGTTGAGCCAGGAGGGAATCTGCCCGTTAGTGACGATGAAGATGTGTCGCACCCAGGGGGCGTGTCTCTCCACCGAGCGCAGCGAATAGCGGAGCTCCTCGTTGTCCTCAAATCGGCTGGCGGACACATCTTCGTCCTGTTTGGACTGGAGAGGAAAACCATAAAAAGTTAGCCTGCATCTGCATTAGAGCTCGCCATGAACAGGTTTAAAGGAGGATCAGTCAGCACCTGTGAGATGGCGGTGAGGTCCCAGAACAAGTAGCCAGGGCTGATGGTTAACTCTTTCCCATCCAGGGTCAGATTCTTTTTGGCCTGCTGGGTCAGATCGGTGAAGTCCTGCGGGGTTTTCAGGTGGAGCAGAGCGATGCTGGCCTCAGAGTACAACTCAAACTGAGGGACAAATACAACAGTACGGTGTTACTTCCTTGAAAGATTAATTCCAGTGATTTGGAATACATTTCCATAAAGCGAGGTGGACTTATTAGAGACAGACTTAATGAAAACAATGGTTAAAAGTATTTTGTTCATGACCAGATACCCGCAAACCTTCATCATCCTCAGCTGTACATTTTAGCCTTGCCTTTGTGAGCATGCTAGCATTTAGCCCCTTTTTAAGTCAAAAATCACCACATACAGTGGGAACATCCGAAATAGCAATTTCTCAGTTTTAAAGTCACATGCTCAGCAACGTTGTTCACCCTGGGACAGAGACCCTCATCAGTGTATCATGATGACAAGAAGATTTATGGAAGACTGACGGGGTTGACCACTGACCCTGCAGCTATCTTGATCTACGGAGATCAAATCAAAACAGTTATGATGCTTGGGGGGGGGAGACATCTACTGGCTGCTGCAGTCAGAACGTACGTGTGTGTGTGTGTGTTTTAAGAGGTGAGAGATCAGAAAATTCTGTGATGTCATCGACTCCATGAAGCTGGCTCGCAGTCTGATCTCAGGAGAATTATGTGAGGCATTGGAGGACTGTGTGTGTGTGTGTGTGTGTGTGTGATACCCCTGGCCTTTCCCATTCCAACCAATCTGTCTCACCTCTCATAAACTCTAAGCCGTCTCAGTCCATCGTCAAACACTGAACCCAAAACATCTCGCATGAACTCGACTCTTGTGTTTTTACTCTGCTCCTGTTTTTAGGTGAGGAGGATTAACTGTGTCTAATAAACTCAGTGTGGAGACGGCGAGCCCCAGATCGCATTGCCATTTTTATTACAGCTCTCTTTATAGTCCCGATAATGCTCTAACACAAGCGAACGTGTGTGGAGGCCTAACACTGGCACATGGCTGCACGTGTAAACTATTTTTATATACATTTTCTTTTTTTTATTAAATTCATTAGTTGTTCCTCACCACAGTATTTATATGGCACTGCAGAGGCAACAGAAAATGCAATTAGCCAAGAAAAAGAAAATAGTTGACTCTCTGAGCACACTGATTAACCCTGTGGTGACTGATGTGTTCAAGCAGGTGGACTGAGATGTTGTAGTGGCGTGCAGCACAGTTGACGGGTACATCTGAGCTGAAGCTGCGTCATCCTGCATCACGTGACCTTTTGCAACGCAGGGAAGGAGAGAAAAAGATGTATTTGCGGAAACAAGACATCATTTTGGGCTGTGGGAACTTGAGTTTGCCCTCTTACTGTAACATGTTCTCTCATTCTTTTATTAACTTGTATTCCAAATATTATATCACGCGCTAGCGCGTGGCACTGCACATACTTTGAATCTCGCTTCGAAGTGGAGATGAGACACCGCGTGGACAACCGCAGACACTCACAAATACACGCTAATGCAAACGCATCAGCAGTCTTGTACACAAACACGGGGGGGGCAGATGATCGGGGTTGTGGGGCAGCTTTCATCACCATAGCACTCGGGTAACACCAGCTATAAATACCGGCCGTCTCTCACACCGCTGAACCTCTCCCTCCAAACTAGGCACATCATCCCTCTTTCACAGAATCGGCAGGGCAACACCAGGAAACACCTTGAAACACAAACTGTGTATTGTGGGGTGGCCCGTGGACCTTGAATCACACACACACACACACACACACACACACTTTCCATTCTGGACTCTGTGTGGCTTCACATTAACTCCCAGTAACATCTCTACTCCCACACCAAAACCTCCGTTTTGATCCTGCAGCGCCCTTTCCGGCTTATTCAACTCATAAAAGAGAAGAACTGGACTCCAAACACGTGAAGCCAGGCGATCATAAACATGCGTAAGTTGACAGGGGCGTGTCCAAAGAGTGCCCGGGACGGTCTGTAAAATCCTTGTGACCTTTTCTGCGTGCTGGCTGGCGCTGCGCCACTCCAAACAGTTGTTCTAATGTTAACCCCCGCACCGCCAGCTAAGGTTACAGCCCGAATGCCGCCGGCTATTATCACATGACCTACCAGGCTGCACCGCAACCACGAACTTGGGGAGACAAGCGCAGGGAATGATGGGACGACTGGGTTTGGTGATGATATGCGGGTTAAACACCGTTAACCCGCATGTCATCACATACAAAGTTACAGCGGGGGATTGTGATCTTCCTTTGTGCCCTATGTGATAGTACACGTACTGGGTTGTTTCCTGGCGTATAACTTAACTAATGAGGAAAAAAAGAAGGTCTATTTTTGTTTCAGTTGATCTTTTGGTGTATATAATGTCAGACAATAGTGAAAATAGCCCCGTCATTCTTTACCAACAGACAAGTTAAACTATTTAAATTGCTTGTTTGGTCTGACCTGCAACAAAAACACAAAGATTTTCAGTTTCCTGTCTTAGAAGACCACGAAAACCTGCAAATATTCACATTTGAGAAGCTGAATATGGGGAATTTTAGCTTAAAAATGACTTAAATTGAATCCGTCAATCCTCAAATTGATTAATTTACTAATTGTTTCACTTCTAGGTTTTTAAGACAGTGACTTAAGGACTAATCTTCATGCTTCTTAAGAGTTTACGGATTCCATAAAGCTGCTGTAGAAGGACTTTTAGGATACAAAGACAGTTACAAAAGACGTTACCTAATCCGTCACCTATTCTCTGTAATCAGCCACGTGAGTATATTATTGGAAGACGGGACAAACAGTTGACTCATGCCCGTCTGGTGAGACAGGGTCACTCAGCTCCAGGCTGCACGGTTTTGTTTTCTTTGATTATTTCGGAGTAATCCGCGCTCGTTAGTGGCATTCCTGCCTCTCAAAATATGAAGCAGACTTCTGATTAGAGAAAATTATTAGATACACAAGCCGCCGAGCGAAACGAAGGCCCTTTATCCACATCACAACATAACCGTTTAAAATAGAAAAAGGCCATATTTGGCAGGACGGTGCAACCTCCGCTCCAAGGAGGATGTGACATTTGTGTTTTAGATGACGACGCTGCTGTGAAGTATAAAAAGATCTTAATTTGTGCCAGAAGCAAACTGTAAATGTCTGCAGTATGCGACGTCCTTTAGCTGTGTGATAGGACACTGTGTGAGTGACATCTGGTGGCAAAGCTCGGTTATGTTAAAGTTGCCTTTTAACACTGACAGTAGAGATGTCCCGAGCCGGTATTTGGACCAAATAGCAAAAATAAAGCAGAATTTAGACGACTTGTTTTAAGCGTCGTATTTACCTAAATGTTGTTTAAATATCTAAGAAGGACTCAGATCAGACATCCCTAGTAATAATTCATAATCTAGTGAGAGATAATAATTAACATTGAAGAATGTCTCACCTGATTGATCTTATTGGTTATGACAGAGGGCAGTTTGACTCTCAGCTGCTCCGTTTCCTTAAAGGATGACGGGAAGCCGCTCAGGTAGGCCAGAGACTGCATGCGGATCAGACCCGGAGCCTCTTTATCCGTCGTCTGCAGAACACACACAAAGACGTGCATTTCAATATACCACAACAACACCGTGTGATCTTTGACAACATCGGTCCTCTGTGATCGTGTAGTTAACATGTGAAAAGAGGACAGGAGGGAACGCTGAGGATGCAAGCTCAGAGTTAATGGAAGTGTTATAAACTCACCAGATAACATCTGGACACAGAGAACTTCTGGTCTTCTTTAGACACATCTGCAAAGGCTTTATCAGCTGTAAAGAAAACAAAGAATGAACTGAGCAAAACTAAGTCTTCAGGTGTAGAGATATAGTTTGATATTTGATTGTATTGATCGTTCATGCTGCTGCTGTTACTGGTAGTACAGATTTGTTGCCCCACCGCTGCAGCATCCCCACGTTCTGGTTACTCATTAGTCACACTTCAAATATCATCTTTTGCATTGTGATAATCTGCCTGCTTGGTTCAGTAATCACACCCGACTATGACTCGTGTAGGGGGGCGTCCTTGTGATTTTTACCCTCGGCCTGCGAATGGAAGACGACCACAGAGACGGTGGTGGACGCGTGGAAGGCTTTGTTCATCAGCAGCACCTCTTTGGCGGTGGAGAAGGAGGAAGAGAGCGACGGCAGCTCTTTGAGGGTGATGTTGGCCGGCAGAGCGGGGTCCAGGGCCAGCATGGGCGCTATGATGCAGTGGGACAGCAGACATTCTGGCTTAACACTGAAAACAAGACAAAAAAACAACAATAACACTTTACTCACTGCATCTTCACCCAGATGACCACCGACTCTAACTTTGTGGGTTACACGGTTAGAAATGAGTCAAATTCACAGGTTCAGCAAACAGCTTCCTTTGTGGAAATGTTGCATCGAGTCCCTCTTCGTGTCTGCGGTTAAAACTCACAGATGGGCTTTTTAATCTCGACAGAAAGAGCGGAGGGGACAGAGAGAGACAGAACCTAACATTTGGGTGGTGAACAAATGAAATCCCTGTCTTGAATCTTCATTGTCGCATCGCCGCCAAAGCCTCTGCGTACACTTGTTTTGCAAAAGAGATGCAACGAGTTACATAATATTAGATTAATATTCAATTGTTTTTACTTCATGGAAAGAATTCTGCACATAACAATCAATCATAAACAATCAGTTATTAACGACGCTGGGCCTCTTTCGCCTCTATCAAATAACCGACATCCCACCAGTTTACACTCTGCTTGTGGTTCAACAAACCCAGACTTCCTGTTTCAACATAGAATTCTCACCCTGCTGTCTCATTGTGCCTTTAACAGTCATTTCCAGGGGGTTTGGAAATGACTGAATGCCTATGTTAAATGTAGGTTTCTTGTACAGGTTCACACCCCATAAACATAGATTCAGACTCACCTTTCTTTTGGCACTTCAGTTGTCTCACTCGCATTTTTCCCCAGGCGTTCCCTGTGTGCATCAGAACAGTGAATTCGTATTATTTTCAGCTTATACAACCTGCAGCAGCAACACTGTATTGAGACTAATGAAACGGGGACTTTCTCCTCAAGAGTTATTCTAACCTTTGATCCCTGCTTTCTCCTCTGGGGCAATGTCTGAACAAGCCGATCAGAGTGAAAATGATAATGCTACAGCTCAACTCTGACTGTATTCGGGGGGGGAAATTGGAGTGTGTTTGCACTCTATGACAATATACTGCAGGGCTGCGAGACTTTATGGACTCATAGCTACCTCAGAGCTCTTTGTTCCTCCTCCAGTTGCTCTTTGACCGTCCTCAGTTCCTTCAGCAGAGCCATGTCTGTGCCGTTCACCCACGTGTACACCACATCAATAGGCATGGGCAGACAGAGCCTGCGAAAAGAAACACTCGCAATCACTCAAGACGGTCGTTGACAGTGCGACGCCGTGACCCCGTTTCCCTCCCCGGCGAGTCTGGATTAGTTTGTGTTCACGCATGGTTGCACGTCGTCCTTGTTCTTTCAGATTCAGGGACGGGGACACGCTGTCCTGAGTGGCTCCCACGAAGGTCTTTTGCAGAAAGTGGCCACACTTCTTGCACATTAACATTTGTGAACAATGATGTATTGTTACTTCCGACTCCCAAACAAGAATGTTTTGCTCGTTACTGTAAGTGCAGAAATTGAATAAGTGAGATTCATGTAATTCTTTTGTTGTGATGCATTCAAGGAACCCCTCATTGGAAGCATTAAATGCTGTCTCTCACTCACCTGCTTTGGAAAGATTTCCCACCCACGTTGTCTCTGTAGGAGTCAAACAGCACATGATACTGGTCCCGACTCCACTCCACCACCACCTGTGTGGAAAGGAAGGGGGCACACGATGATACAAGTAGTTGCTACACGTAGGCAGCTTCTTTGTTCACTCATTATTTGCACGAGAACATCCTGTACAATGAGACTTTCTGAATATTTTAGGGATCTTTAGTAACAGCTCTTCAGTTTAGCAAATGTTCAAATGCAACAACAACATATGATACAATCTGAACTCGAAGCTTGATATTCGTGGTATTTACACACCTTCCTCGACAAAACTGGTTAACTTACTTACAACGTGGTGGGCTGTCAGGCAGCGAGCCATATGGGACACACTTCTTGACGACATTTGAGATTTTCCTTTTAAATACGTAAAATCAAGTGATTCGTTGTAACGCCGAAGGAGTACAAACACCTTTAAGATCCACAAAACGTGAGCGTTAAAGATCTTAAACGTGGGTTTAGTACCGAGCTGGACCACTTTAAAAGAAACAGCCCGTTTACTGAGTAGACTCTGGTGGGACGGGCTCGGGACAACAGATCGCGGACTAACGTCTGCTAAAACAACAACATGAGCGTCTTGGGAGTTAAGAACACAGAAGAAGCTCACCTCTCCAAACTGAAAGGCGGAAACTATCATGAGCACGATCCCCCCGAAGCAGATGTAGAGCCCATAGCGGTGGGACAGACAGGTGTACGTCTGCCTCTGTAACAGCTTGAGCACCGAGTTCACGACTACCATGGTTCTCCTTTGCGAAGCATACCGCTGCATTCATTCACAGAAAACGCGGCTTTAACTCACGAATCAGAGAAAGTAAACATAAGCGACCCGGGTTCGTCAGCTGACCAGCAGTCAGACTTGCGTGACACATGACAAACCCATACATTCCACTCTTCTTCGGTGGTAGTGACGCTGCTGCCTCTTCTTCTTCTGCGCTTCGAGCCCGCTGTCGCCCTCTGGTGGAGAGGAGCGGGGCTTCAGGGTCAACGGTTGAAGCTAATAGCCACATTATCGTGGATTTAAAGTCGTGCATGTGTCCTCCTGGAGAATGTAAGTCCAGTATTAAAGTTGTTTCCTTGAAAAGAGGTGGATGAGAGCAGTGGGAATGAAAACAGTAAAGGTTTGGGTCGTGAAAACCAAAACAATGAGCTGAAAGACGCTTAAAAAAAGCTCCACAGAGCTGAAGTGAACTGCATAGTTGGTATATAATTATCTATGGGGACGTCGCTACTTGCAACTGTTATAATAAAAAGATATTAAAAGTTAAAATTCATTGTTATCTTTTAAACTGCAGCTTTACAATTTCTCATTAAAACAAAAGCAAAAATGTTCTAAACATTTACTTTGAGATTGTCAGAGGAAAGAAGCCATCATGAAAATGTTCTCAAAGCCCATGGTGACGTCCTCAAATGTCTTTTGCTGTCCCCAACTCAAAGATATTCAGTTTAGTCACAGAGGCGTGAAGAAACCAGGATATTCACATTTAAGAAGCTGGAATCAGACATCTTTTTTTCTTTGGAAAATAACTCCAATTAATCAATTATCAAAATAGTTGGCGATGAATTTAATAGTTGAACACTGTGTCTTTTCATCGTCGCTGCTCTAATCTCAATTCTTATCTTCCAGCAATGAAAAGTGAACCAAATGTGCTCTGTAACTAAAGCATGTTTGCGTAAGTAGAAAAGCAGAAATACAGCTGCTCAGAACGCGCCTTGTACATCCCAAAATGAACAAAGAGAACCAGAAACTACTGACAACAGTGGCGGTGTCATCACGTGATCCAAGTACAGGACTTCACGTGATAAGCTGTGATTGTATGAGGGTGGGGTGATAAAAACACTAACGCAGTGTTAGTTGTGGTGGTGTTGAATGTGGATAGTTGAACTAAACGGCCTCGGCATAATTCTATTGTGAGTCATATGACAGTTTTCCAAAACTTCTCTTTGACAAACCAAAGGTCCTTCTCTGTGGTCTCCTCTGCTGATACCAGGCAGGCTGTAGTAGCCTTCTTCTCTGAGGAGGCAGGAGTCCCACCAAGCCAGAAAACAAAAGGTCTTTTCAACCAACAATTTCTTAAAGTTGCTGCCAAGTCAGGCCCTGGTGAGCTTCAATAGCCACATCAACAGTTAAAGCTCTGAACTGGCTCCACTTGGATTCTGTGTCCCTCGGCCTTCCCTTAAAATACGATGTCCCATTGCTTTTTCCAACCATTTAATCCAATACATTTCAGCACTAGAAAGCTTGCATTTATGCAAGTATGCAGCAACATATCCAAACCTAGATTACCAACCAGGGGAAGGCGGTAACTTCCAGAGGGCCCTGAACTATCAGGGACACGAGAAAACCCAAGAATCACAGTGTGGCAAAGACTTAGTGGAGATTTGAGCCTCTTCCCAAAACGAAAACAGTACTACATTCCCGTAGGGCACTTTTTTTAAATGTACATCATAAGGAACAGACAAATAAAGACAAAAATGTTGCGGAAAATGTTGATTACTGTTACAATTACGCCTGCATAATGTATATTCTTCTATTGATTAAGATCAAGTCTTGGGCATGTATTCCAAGCTATCGGGGTTGGGAGGGACATACAGTTTATTTCTGTCCCTCTTGGAGCACAAACCAGCCGAGCAAACATCAAAAGTATTTGGCCTTGAAGCAAAATGTTGGTCTATGTCAACCAGCCATATTTCCCATAAATCTTAACTTTGCTCTCACCACCTCCATGGTAGAGATAAACATTTTAGCATGGACTATTTTAAACTTGTGTCTCTTAGTTGGAAGGTAAACACAGAGAGCAGCACCCTGGAATAGCTATGTTGTCTAGGGGATCTACGTCCATGACAACTTGGCCAACTTTGTTTCTCAGCTCAGGTTACCTTGGTGTCCCCAGATGCACCCAGCTTTAGGAACCCAGCCAGCGGCCACATGTTCTCAGTCTGGGACCAACCTTCACCACCAGAGAGCAGTAGAAGAAGAAACACAGTACACGGATCATATACTCAAGTCCCAATACCATGTTGTAGGGATTAAAACTACATTTAAAGTAAAAGACATATATTAAAAATCTCACTTAATGAAAAGCATCGGCGTATTAGCAGCAAAGTGTATTTATTGTATTAAGTTAATCTTAAAATTCAGAAAAATGGCCCCTGTAAGTATTCTATTATATGTTGTTTTTTGTATTATTACTTATGTGTATCAATACAATGTAACTAGTATTTCCCTTTGAAAGTGTGTACATTATACTGCTGGGTAATAATCTATAACAATACATTTTACAGCCTTTTATGTAATGTAATCAGTAACCAGCTGTAAAATAAAGGTGGTGAAGTAAAAACTATAATACAGCCCCTTTGAAACAAATGTACAGTATGAAGTATGAAGTATGACAATTCAAATAGAAGTACTTCAAAACTACTAAATACTTTACCGTCCTGCCAGGTACCAATCCAAGTACTGACACCTGTAGGTTTAAGAAAATAGATTAGAAAAAAGTGAATATAAAATCAAAACAAAACTACAATAAAGTACAAAGGAACAAAGTACAATTACTGAAGTACTGTACTTAATTACAACTTTACGGTACTTCTCTTTTACTACTTAGCTGACATCTTCTTGCGAAATAAATATAGTACTTTTACCCAACATGGTATAGTAGCTCCACAATGTTGGTAACAAACACCCAAAAATATACATAATGATTCAAATGTAAATTAAATAATAAAAGAATATTATAATATTTTTATACAACACAAACATTCTGCACAATGATTACTTTAAGTGTTGATTTTTTTGTTAAATTTAAACTTTAGAATACTTCAGGTGATTACTGGCACTGACACACTTAACCATTCAAAGAGTCATTTAAGTGGAAACGAAAGGAAGAAAGATGAAGAGAGAGATGAAGAGCGTACACAGGAAGCGCTGGACGATCATAAGAGGAGGTGTTATTTGCGTAAGTCGGCCCACAGGCAGTGGTTTTAATGGGGAAGAAGTTACTGTTCACTGTATACTGCGTCCTAAATCAGCTTATTGCTAGAGGCCAAGCTCATTCTTGTTCACACACCACCATGTGACTGTCGGAAACCTCACCAGACTTCACAGCAACAACAGCAGCAGCAGCAGCAGCAACGGAACGCTGATCCCGGAGCAGCATTTAAACGAGGATTCGGTTGTTGTTTTTTTGTCAAAGTCTTCTCTGGAGTTTCCGCGGTAACCATCTCTGAGATGTTTTGGTTCAAGCAAGGACTGTGCTTTCTACCAGTGTTTTTGGTCATCTGGTCCTCCAGCACTTTCATTGTTTCCTACCTTATTGCGCTTTTTAGACATGATGTCGACGTACTCTTTCCATACATAAGGTGAGTTTTATTCATGCATTTGTTTTCAGACAAGGGAAGGTATTCTTCGATCTTTATCTAGTGAAATCTGAGATATAAGAATGCATATCGATGTTTTATTTTGATTGGTTTCCGAGCGCTAGAGTTTAGTTTCGTTTTCCTCCGCGGGGACTTGGCTGGTACCCAAACTCCAGCTGCACGTAGCCAACACGACACATCTGTTACTTTGTGCGGATTTAGACCTCTTCTTTTCACTTCTCCCTTTAAAGGAGGACTTTTATTTAAAGAAGAGCCGACCAAAGTTTACTAGATGTCACAAAAAAAGGAGGTCTAGTTCTAAATAAAGGGAAGTTATGCGGTACTATCAACGCATGTCTGTGATGTGAGGGCTGAAATGCAGATCTGTCTTTTCCCCTTCTCAGTGACAC
This sequence comes from Pholis gunnellus, assembly GCF_910591455.1. NCBI lineage: Eukaryota > Metazoa > Chordata > Actinopteri > Perciformes > Pholidae > Pholis > Pholis gunnellus. The sequence goes on along the minus strand of NC_136549.1, from coordinate 13,334,925 downwards.
AGGTGCGTACCCCCCAGAGAGCTGCATCTTTGGCCTGATGACATTCATTTCTGCATGCGCAGGTATTTCCACTCAACATCTGCAATGTCACATCTGTCTCTTTTAGGCAACTCTGGGCTTTCCCAGGGGAGGAACAAAGCTTTCCCAAGATGTTACAGTTCCCCTTTTTTGAGAAAAATGAAAGCAGAATTCCTTTGTCGGGATGCAAGAGGAATTTGCTGTTTACAAGAAGTTTGTGGTAAATGCACTCCGTCATCTTTACGCAGGAACTGCCACCATCTATGCCCGGTACAAGTATGTGGAGAAGCTGAGTGTTGACACAAGGGTGGTGAACCCGGGCCTCAATAAAATTGGTTTTGTGTTTGGGATGTTCTCCTGTCTGGGCATGTGCATCGTTGCAACGTTCCAGGTACGTCTTCGCATGTGGTGCACATTTTAATCACATGAAGATAACTTAACGTTTTAATGGCGTATTTGTTCTTCTTTTTTGATTTGCAGGAAACAACAGTGACAGTAGTTCACGACATCGGAGCTCTGGTGTTCTTTGTCTCTGGTGTCTCGTACACAATAGTCCAGTCTGTTCTCTCGTATCGAGCTTATCCATTCGGGTCCTCCATGAGTGTGTGTCGAGTACGTTCGGGTATCGCCATCCTTGCCTTTTTGGCTTTTTTCCCCAGTATCCTTTTCACATGAGTCTAATCTGTTCAAACACATTTTTAAAAAGTCTACATGCTTTAGTTTCCTGGTCTACTATGTTAACCAGCATGACATGCATTAAACCAGGAACTTCCCTTTGTGATTGCAACATCATTCTCTTGGAGTTAGCAGTAAATACACACAATTACAAGTGCCAACCGCTGTTAAACACCATTTTTCCTTCATGGATGATTCAGCTGCCATCTGTGCGTACTTTGTGAAACAAACCACGCTGCACAGAGACACAGAAGACGAGGTGGGCTGTCGTTTGACACTATGACATATACATACATTTTGCAAAAGTTTGCAATCAACACCAATGTGTTGAATATGTACTGATTGTGTGCGTTTCCCTCTTTCAGGACTATCCCTTCCATCTAGCCAGCGCTGTGTGCGAGTGGGTTGTTGCCTTCAGCTTCATCCTCTTCTTCCTCACATACATCGACGATTTCAAGGTGAGTATCACGCCATCAAACGGAAACTCTTTTTAAAAAAAAAAATTTTTTTAATTCACTTCTCAATTCTCTCTATTTTTTTTTATGTCCTACAGCTGTTTACCTTATGGGTGAAAACAGAATATGCGGAGTAACCTTGATGAGTCTGCAACTGCCAGCGAAATCAGTGTTTTCAAGTAAAATCGTGCTGCATTTTGTTTTTTGTAAAGCTTTTACGCATTTTTGTACATTTGCATTTTACACCGAGGGGCTTTTATAAGATGTGGTCTGCTGTATGACCTGACTGGATTTATTGGTGGATTGAAGGAGGAACGTTGTTATTTATATATTTTAAACAACTGGTCATAGCAGGAAAAAAAAAACTGGTCACAGCCTGTGTCTTTATAGTTTTTATACGATCTCAAATCCTTTTTTATAAGTGTCCTTATTGCGTCCTATGAACACTTTGCACTTTGCTCTCGACTGTTTCAAACTTGCCACAGCAGCGTGACACATCCCGTCCCGTCAGACCTGTGAAAAGTAATAACAGAAGTTCATCACACAGTCAACACATGACAGCTCAACATGTGGTTAAATGAGCGAACCACTCAAACTGATGTGTTTCTGAATCTACACTGATACTGTCTGTAAGGAACCAGAAGCCTGTCTGAAATATTACTTCAGAAATGGGATTGTTATTCAACAGTAGTAGTTCCTGAACCAAAGTTTCATTTTATTTTTTACTCATTTTCCAATTGTGTTGTCTTTGTGACAACAAATTAAGTAGTAAAAAAAAAAAAGTCAACTTTCTATTCTATGGATGGATGCTCTAATTCACAGTTTTGGTTCTTACTGCTAAATGGGTTCAGCTGATGCTGCTCCATACAGTAGTTCTACAGTGCAGCTGTGGGGGAGACTTAGCTTGTGTAGACAGCTCGGGCAATGGGGATTAGACTACTTAATTGATTAGTTTGCTCAGTACAACTGCCAAATGAAATTTCTGTAATAAAATAAACTTGAATTGAAGCTAATTAGGATTAAAAAAACAGTGCTTTCAGGCAGATCAGTGACGCCTTTATTTATCTGCCTTCGATCAGCGCACACAAGTTTTAAACAGTTCAACTGGAGTGACCTTTCCTTCTAAAATGGTTTAATTTATAGGAATTTCAGCGGTCTGAAGAGCCCGAGGTTTCCGGGATTTCACACATTAAATGTAATCGTCTGAATAATAAAATTATTTTCAATGTCAGAAATATAAATATATATATTTTTTAAGTTTCTTATCTTTTTAACTTTTGACAATAGATTGTTACAGATTTTAATGGTGCAAGTAACATCACGAGGGCACTGAGAAGCCCTCCGAGACAAATTTGTGAATTTGGAATGAATAACTTGACACATTGGGAAGTAAATAAATACTATGTAATACTGTCAGGCTGCTTGAGATGATTTAATTACCTTCAACATATTCCTCTCACATGCTGGGAAGGCTTGTGACACCTTATATTCGGAGAAAAATGTTTGCGTCATCGTGTTGGCCAAATTAAAGATCACTATCACATTCGAGTATCAGCTGATATGTTTCACTGGCCAGTACTGTGGTAGCATCTCTTTCTCGATACATGGTGAGGAAGCGATGGGACTAACAAAGTATTTCAAAGAGAAATGCTGTACTGTATTGCTGGTCACATGAACACAGATCATTAACTTGTCCACTACAGATACTGTATTTACAAGGGAAATTCTTTTTTTTAATTCAAATACTGTATTAGTACTGTTTTGCTTATGACATATTGTACTGCAGAGATTATGGTACGATGCTGAGCTGGAAAATAAAGATACACTTTTTTTTAAACAAACTTGAGTTTATTACAGATCTTGCTTTTGTACACAAAGGGCTTTCCAGACTTCTCCACACTCTTTCTTTTCAGTTGTCATAGTGCAAAATGCATTTGTAGAAATCGTATGAATATTTATTTATTGTGAAAGCATTCCTGACTTCTCTATTTTACATTTCCGGGCATGTAGTCACAAGTCCTGATCTCTGAAACGATAAGCTGAAACAACGAACACAGTCAACACAAAAGAAATCTGCAGGTGCATTGTTCCGACACGCGGTGTTTACCACTGATTTGACTCTTAGTGTAAGTCTGTTTGCTCTTCATTCTAGCTGAGGTTAGTGTGCAATACACCGAATATTACTATTCATCATTTATTTTCTTTCATTGTATCATATAAGGTGTTTTGCAGCAGCTTTACAAAGTGTTCAGATTTCAGTTTAGGTTCATAATAAGTTTTCAAAAACCTTCTAATAACATGTCATTTCTGCAACATTAATGTGTGTAAATTGACGGCCAAAACCATGAAATGGAATCCATTTTAAATGTATAACAAAGTTGAAAATGTTAAGAGTACTTTCTGAAGAGTACTTTCTAAGTCTAAAATGAACAGTACAAAGAACAAGAGGCCTCACACTGAATGTATTGAGTTTTTGTTCCTGCAACTATCAAAAGACTTCAGAGTGACGGCTGAATTTTAGGAAGGAAAATCACATGCTGAGCGACATGTGGTTTTCCTTCCCATTAAACTGGTATTGTGATATACAGTACATCAAAACTGAAAGTATATTGTATTTTTCCTCCCTTTGCTTAACACACAGAATTACAATGTATGTGTCAAACATTCAAAGTATCCAACATACTTGTTTTTAACTTTTAACTGATGAGTGTATCTCTTAAAGGCATTACACTGTGATAGTAGTGTGACAATCGAAGAAGACCAATAACTTTTGCAGTATAGAATTACTTTTTGTACAAAAATGACTTTCCACTGCCATGTGTTGAGATCTACTGCTAAAATACTCAACAGGGAATTATTCCCTCTTTGTCAAAAATGCTAAATGTATCAAAATTGAGGTCGCTGACCGACCGTAAGCGAAACAATTTCAGTGCTTTTACACTGAAATTACAATCACTCTGGTTGGCGTTTCCCGTTTCAGGCACTTAAATGTGCACCTTCTCGCTGGTGCTCCTTTACAAGCACACTGCAACCTACTTCTCTTTCTCAGAACAGGCGTACAGAACCTCAGAGTAGCGATGAGTGGCCTTTACAGGAAGCTTTGTGGGTGACTGGGACAGAGGAAATGTCAGTCGCTGAAAGACGACTCGCTGTCGGAGCTGGTGGCGGCATCGTCCTGATCCTCTGCGCTCCTCGTTCCTCCATCGGGCACGGGGGCGTCCGGTGTGCTGTCATCAGCAGTGGAGGCAATGTTATTGGTCAGTTTCATCAAATACAAAGATTCACATAAGATCATCACCACAACAGTAACAGTAAAACACTCACTCAAGCAAGTTAGGATCCAAACCCTCCAGGACCATTTTATTCTTTATAGCCATAACTGGAACTCCCTGTGACAGATAAAACATGCATTGAGATACAGAACATACTGATTTTTTTTTTTATATATATATATTTTTTTAATCCGTTAAGTCCATAAGCAGGTGTTAGTGATGATTTACCACTTGGACCATCTTCAGGTAGCGGGCATAACGCGGGTCCTTGGCCACTGTCATGACATTCTCTGCAGAGGCTTCTGCTTTCGGTGTCGCTGCCGGCTCTGGTGCAGTCTGAGCGGGCTGCAACATGAAATATGCAAATAACTATGACAGTTGGAAGTAAGCAGGTAGTTGAGACGGCACAGGATATCAAATGTGGTACCCTATTTTGCATTTTTAGTAGGTGGTACCCTTTCTTAGGTTCCAGATGTTGTGGTTTGCAAAAGAGTGTATCTGTTGTTGGAGTGTTTTCAATGTTTATGTAATAGGAGCGGTGGAATCAGTCTTCTCATCTCTAACAGCTAACTCACGAAAATAAAGCGTATGAGCATTCCTTAAAATCGTCTTGGCTTTTGAGCTGAGAAACACTACAGTATATACTTGTTTGTGTGCATGTTAGTGTGTATTCACCTCTGGCGGAGGCAGGGTCCCTGCTGGTGGACCGTCTGCTTGGCTCTGACTGGCGGTAGTGGGTCCATTCGTCTGAGCAGGTTGCCGCTGACTGATTCCATCTATTGTGACGTCCTCCAGCCCGGGAATGGAGGACAGCTGCTCAGAAAATTACAAACTTTGATATATGATCAGTGCATGCGCACGCCGTGTCTAGAGAGTGTAATACACTGCAGACAGAATGACCGGAGAGAGGCGCAAGAAGCTCACCTTGGCTTCCAAAATGCTCAGGGTTGTTTCAATCTGCTGGATGCGGAGAGATATGTTCGCAAGTTTCTGTGGGAAAGAAGTATGATAGAGGATTATGTGTTATAGAGGTCTTTTGTGTGGACTGATCAGGGTCAGCAGAGGCAAATTAAAGTATAGAGCACAAGAAGATGTACAAACCTCTTCGCATACTGTGGAGAACCGGTTAAGGAACCGGACCGTGTGCACGACAAACTGATTGAGATAGGCAACAACTCTCCTCTGTTGAATAGCAGGGACCTGAAGGACACAGAGATAAAGATATTTTAAGTAGGAACCCAGGAAGTGATGTACTGTAGGAGTAATTCACAAGATCCTAATGATGTGATTTCTCCTCCTTATGCTATTTCAAACCACTGCATTCATTCAGTTTTAACATAGCAGGTATTGGGAAATCCCTGATTATTTACTACAAGTTTATTATAATGTCAGTTAGTGAAGCTATGGAAGATTATTGCTGAAATATTTAAAATAATTATATACACAAATATAGCAAAAATATATGAACTACAGCTGAGCCACCTTGTACAATATTGCAAAGGGGTGCTAAAGGCAGTTAATTACATTGAAATAGTTTTTGGTAAACTAGCGTTACTGTGACTATCTGACTTGCTAACACACACAATGTCAACTCTCTTGTGATTTCCTCTTAGCATAACGTTAGCCAACCTTGGTGAGATCGACACCAGACCCAACGATCGGCAGCCCGTCCTCGTCCATGTTGGATTCTTTAAACTTCCTGCAGATTGCAGAGCAGTTTCAGGTCTAATAGCGAGAATGTCGCTGCAAAAACGAAAGAAATGGCTACATGGAGACGTTTCATGTGACTCGGGACTGTTGTCTGATCGTTTCGTGACGTCACGACGTTAGAATCAGCCAAACGGGACTTGTGAGTTGAGCTTTTATTTTGAAGTCCCATTTCCTTGTCAGTGAAAAACATCAACATCCGGTTCAATCTTGGAGCCACGTTTGACAATTTCCGGTTTTAAAATGTTTATAAATCAATACACCATTTCATTATTTGTTAAAATAACATTTAATAAATAGTGACGTTTTTTAAACATACATATAAGACATGCATTTGTAAATGTTCCCCTCTTATATATTAATGTATATTTATTATTTTTCGAGAGATCTTCTCTAAATTAATTACAGATTGAATCACTATCTTAAAACATATGTTACAACTTCAGTTAAACTTGCGAATGTGTTGTTTTGTGTCTTTGGCCACAGCAGGATTGATTAAAACAAATTCTAAATATATATTTGATCATAATTACGACCTTGTCTTCAATAAAAACTATTAATCCCTACTTGTTTTACTTTACGAACAGATGCTAGACTTAACGTACCTGTATGTCATAGATTCTTAAGCATGTCTTATTACAGGAGGACAGGAATTGAATGTGTAGAGCAGTCACGGGGGACTTTTATTTTGAAAAGAGGAAACGCAAGCGTTGAGGAAACGGGTGCTTGCGTACTAACAGCGCATGTTAGCCATAACAAAAATAATCAAACATTATTTTACATTTATTTGTCAGCGCCACAGGATAAATATTGCACTAATGGAGGTTGTTGGGTCAATAGAGAAAATAAACGGTAAGTGTATTAATAAATAAATCCCGCTGTAATTTAGTGCAGGCTTTGTTTATGTTAGCGGGATCCGTCTATTTAATGGAAACATGCAGTCAGAAACTGGTTTTACTGGGTTAGAAATGACGTTGATAGCCAGATTCCAAGCAATAATATGAATAAATAGAGTTCGTTGTGGCACAGCTGCAGATACTTTTCCAAGTTGCAATTTTGAAACTCACATCAAGTAGTTTATCCAGTCATTAGACGGGTTCATAGGCTTATGGCAGGTTTTTAGTGGGGGTAGTTATAATTCATTATATTTCCAATGTGAAAGATTTTTTTTTTATATTTTAATTTAAATGAGTATTCTGGTATGTCTGGAAGTGCTGCCCTGAATGAAAAGCTCATTGATGCCCTCTCAACAGACCACCTCTCACACTACACCTTCATGTTTCAGACCCCAGCCTACCTCTGGCATCTCTTCGCCTGCTGGTGCCCCCACTGCAGCTTCTGTCTGCAGCGATGTGGCAGCTGGCGAAGCAGAAAGATGTCGTGAATTATGAGAAGCTCCAGGAGTTTGTGTTCATGGTGACCGAGGCGGTCCCTGGACTGATCAACCACAGACAGAGAGCCCAGCTCATTCTGGGTCTGAGAGCCAGGGTGAGCAGAAGTTGTGTCATATTGTACATTTGTCTTTTTCTCATGATTTTGCGCGTGACAATTTGTTGGTATTTCAGTTGATTCTGGAGCTTTGCAAAGGCTCGGCTCGAGGTTCTGTTGATTCTCAACTGATCCAGAGCCATTTGGATAGACTCCCAATAACCAACACAAGCACAGATGTAAGTACAGCAAAGGAACACCTTTTATATAACAAATAATGATAATCCTTAAGTGACGTGAATTCTATCTGTGGCAGTACAGGGACGCAGAGGTGAAAACAACAGAGTCCACTTTCATTGCTCTTGTTCAGAGCCTGCTGAAAGATCCAGTCGAGAGAGCGTATTTCTTCCAGGTCAGACGGATTTAAATACTTTCTTCATGTGAGAATACTCTCAATAAGTCCTACAGTGAATTGACATTTAATTATCTCTTCCAGGAGGTGTTCCCAGTGGAATATGGGCCACAATACGATGCTGCGCTGCACGTCTTATTGTGGGAGCTGCTCTCAAAATTGGAAAAGCTGCTTCCGGTACCGGATTTAAAACAGGTCAGTCTGTCCATCCAGTTGTCTCAGGTTGTTTATCTTCTGCAAAGCGTGCGCCATTTATCACACACTGTGATTACAGACTGCGGCCTGGCTCGGCTCGGCTCCTTCTGTGCTGGAGGAATGTGTTCGGTCCTCACCTGAAGAGCTGAGCTTAATCTTCGAGCACTACAAAAGTTCAGGATTACTGAAAATGCCGCGTGAGTAGAGCTGAAATGACTAGTCGGTCGACAGAATCTTTATGTCAATTTAAGTAAAATATATAGCAAACACACTCTGGTTTCAGTTTCAAATAATAAATTGCCTTAAAATTACAGTTTTTCAACCAGCGATTCCGTTGTTTTCTGTCCTTGTAGACGGCCCTTCGTCCACCATTGGTAGCTGCATCATGTCTGCTTTATCCATTCCTCCCTCGCAAAAGACGAACATCTCCGTCGGACTGGAATCCATCCACAACTATGCTAATGTCCTAAACCCCGTCACTTTTGTGGGAACAGACCAGTACAGCGTTGTGGCCGTCTACACCGAAGTCGAAGTTGCCGCGTCTGAAGTCGATGAAGAAATGATCGAATCGGCTGAAGTGCAAGTGCAAACGGACTTCTATGAAGAGGAGATAGTGGCTGTGAGTGCAGATAACGCCGGCGGCGAGGAGGCTGCCAGCTCGAGGGCAGAAGAAACGAGTGAAACTGTGGACGTGGCTAAAGCTCTGGAGACCTTGACGAAAACCTTTGCACTGAGGAAGGAGAGCCTCGGTCAAGATGTACTGACAGGAAAGAGTAATGATTCGTCCCTGAATGATGAGTTTGTGTTAGGAAATGGACTAGATGAAGGAAAAACACAGGAAGGACATGAAACAAGAGACCAAACTGATGAGAAAACAGAAGATGTTGAAGAGGTGGAGGAGGATTTCCAACCTGGAGGCATAGAGAGCAGTTCGAACTCTTGTGCAGATTTAAGGGATGACCACGAATCCTTTTCTGTCCATGAAGACACGACGGATGTCCTCAGTGAGGATCCAGTTGCTGAAACTCAGCAGTCTCCCGGTTCACCCAATGTGCGCCGATCCACTCGTCTACAAATGAAGATCTCACCCAGTTGGCAGGAGAAAATCCAGAGGTCTTCCAGAGAAAGTGGGGAAGAACCGAAAATGTAATGTGATCAATATATGTGACCAGTTTATTTCCTTTTTTGTCACTCACATTTTTATTAGGAAGAGTTTTACAACATTACATAGTTACAATAACAAAGAACAGTCTGGGAAATACATTTATGATAACAATTCTTATCATTCATGCCCTCCTGTTGGTGAATTCATAATGTGTTTTACTGTTATGGATGTGCTGAATTTCAACTTATCCCACTTCATTTTGGAGATTTCTTTTTAGGAATAAGTTGCATTTTGTTAAATCAATGAGACAAGAACTAGTAATTGTTGTAACACTTGAAATATTACTTCCCAAATCACAATTATTTCCAAAAATATGAGTGATGTACATTTGACGATTCCACATTTTTACTTCACCAGGAGCACAGCTGATGTATCCGTTCCCCACTCTGTTATCGCCATCAAAGGAATCAACAAAGGTAATATTTTGATCAGAAGAAGAGAAACATCTTGGAGTTTATTAAATTATAATACACCTGCTTTACTCCCACTTATGTCTTTTCGTATTTGCAGGTGATGCGGACGAGATGACATCCATCATCTTTACCTGCTCTCAGTGTCCCTTCCACAACTCGGAGGAGAACAGCCCTCCTCACTTCCACATGCAGAGTGTTCCCACTGAAGTATACAAGACTCTCTCCGGAGCCAAATTTTCCCCGTCTCCTTCTAGCACGGATGAGATTTTTACATCCATTAAACTTTTCCCCAAAGGAAACAAAGAGGAGAGCAAAGCAGAGCAACCCGACGCTCAAAGCAAAGTAGACGTGCTTCAGCCCCAAAGCAGACGGAAGACCCTCGCGTGTGAAACGTGCGGTAAGACGTTCACCCGCTCGTCAGACGTGAGGAGACACCAGCTCACGCACACCGGAGAGAGACCGTTTCACTGCTCGCGGTGCGATCGAACCTTCCAGCACTCGTGGGATCTGGCCAAACACGAGAGCAAACACCACGGCGTGGCCATTTCCTTCTCCTGCCAGCTGTGCGGGAGCTCCTTCGCTAACCTCCGCACGCTGACGGTCCACCATAAGAAGTCTCACTCGCGAGACAGCCAGCTTCCTCAGATCTGCTCCATCTGCAGCCACAGCTTCCCAACTTCCTCGGAGCTGCTCGAGCACAGGAAGTCTCACGTCTCCGCTAAGCGCTACATCTGCCGGCAGTGCGGCGAGGGCTTCGACTCCCTGCTCGCGCGCTCCCAGCACCGGCAGGTGCATCAAGTGAAGAGTCAGTTCAAGTGTCCACATTGTGACAAGACGTACACTCGGCGCTCCGACGTCAAGAGGCATATGTCCACCCACACTGGGGAGCGGCCGTACCAGTGCAACCAGTGCAGCAAGCGGTTCTCGCTCCGCTTCATGTTCATGAAACACCTCCGCGTTCACACAGGGGAGCGGCCTTTCCAGTGCTCCCACTGCCCCAAGAGGTTCACGCTGGTGTCTGTGCTGGCCAGACACGAGAGGATGCACACGGGGGAGAAGCCTTTCCTCTGCTCTCAGTGTGGGAAGGGCTTCTTGTCGCAGGGAGAGCTTTCAAAACATCACCGGTCTCATGTGGACGACAGGCCCTACTCCTGCCCTCAGTGTGACAAACGGTTCAAGAGCAAGAAAACCCAGCAGGAGCATATCGTCTCGCACACCGGCGCCCGCCCGTACCCCTGCACCTACTGCGGGAAGGGCTTCACCAAACCGTACGCGCTGACCAGACACAATCTCATTCACACGGGGGAGCGGCCGTTCCCCTGCGGACACTGCGAGAAGTCGTTCCTCACCCTCGGCGAGGCGCAGCTGCACCAGCGCATTCACACGGGCGAGAGGCCTTACCCCTGCAACGTCTGCGAGCTCAAGTTCAAGAGCTCGTCGGAGCTGGCGCGACACAGGCGAAGCCATTCAGGGCTGAAGCCGCTGAAGCCTTACTGTGAACGCTGCGCGAAGACGTTCGCCTCCAAGGCCAAGCTTAAGAGACACATGGAGAAACACGGGGAAGAGGCGGAAGCGGCACAGTCTGTGGACTCCATCCAGCCTGAGGAATCAAATCAATAAGTGACGAATGGAGACTAGCTCAGGAGAGTTGTGAAAACGAGTGTATGTGGTTTCAGGATGCTTGTGTTCAGATATTTAGCTTTGTCAAATGTATTAAGTGTTTTATCAGGAGAGAAGCGTGTGTAATCCCATGCAATAAAACGTACCTTTATGAAGTGTATAATATGGTGTTTTTGCTGCAGACATTGTTTCTGTAGTGTCTGTGCTGCAGCGTACTTTAGTGGAACAGTTCTCAACTTGAGGCCACGTAACGAGGAGTCACTGATAAGACGATAGAAAAGTAGAAAAACACAATTAAGCTGCACAAAATTAGATTTGAGCGCCACTATGCGGTTTTGCTTTTGAGTGAAAAGTCTCAACAACTATTGGATGGATTGCCAAGAAGAATTTCAATAACTCACCCTGCAGCAGCGTCATCAGGTAAACTTTGAATTTGTACAGTACTTTGATGTAGGTCTATAAATACCTGCATAGAAATAATGTTATTCCCATTACCCTCAGCTGTATTTTGTGTTCAGTGCTGATTAACAAATGTCAGCGTGCCAACACGCCAAACAAAGATGGTGCTCATGGTAAACATTATACCGGCTTAGCCTGTTAGCATGCTGATGTTAGCATTGAACACAAAGCACACTGTGCCTTAGTACAGCTTAACAGAGCAGGTAGCAGGACTGTTGACTTTGGTTTGATCATTTCAGGCTTGTAACAATTATCAAATATGAGCATAGCTTTGTTTTCAGGGTCACCACAAGCCAGAGAGGTTGGGGAACTCTACTTTAAGGCATTGCTTTTGTTGTGTCTGTTTCTAAAGGGCAATTCTGCAGCCACCAAAACGAGGGTCCCCCCCCCCCCCGCCCGGCTGTATTTCCAATGTCTTGGAGTTGACTTTGAAATCTCATCCTGCATGTGTGAGGTGATGTATTTCCTTCATTTCTGTCCAGAGTGCACATAAAACCCAGTGAGCTGATGGTTATGGAGCAAAAATTAATTATCAACATCGTAAACACGGCTCACATTTCCTCTACAGACCTCCAGCTGTCTGTGGTAAAAACCCTTCTGTCTTCATCCTGCCTTCAGTTGTGTTCTTCACACACTGGGTGTGGAGAGCAAGCTCCTTTAATCCGTCTGTGTAACCCGGTAAACACTTGAGAAATCGATATCAGAGCTATTTGTGGCCAGTCACACCTCATTGTTGAGCTGCGGCCTAAACATAATTTAAAGCGTATAAGGCTGTATGTGTGTTCAAGTATGAGACTAGATTGCGGTTCTGCACTTCCCCAGCCAAAAAAAAAAAAACCCTGATTACCCCCCTCTCTGTCATCATGTCAATATCATGCTTGTCCTAAAGAAGGAGCTGTATGAATGTGTTTAATTACCTGAGAGGCTTTAATCAGCTCTGATTGGAGGGAGGCAGATGCCGAGCAGGAATCACCAGGATTAAACTGGCTGCGTCATTTAAACAGGGGAGCAACAAAGAGCAGTTACATGGCAGTCTAGGGGGGGGGTATGAAAATCTATTTTTAGCGTTGCATCTTTTTTTCATGTATTTTAAATTGTTAGTGACAAAAAGAACGTCGCTAGATGAGACAAACCACAATACAGTAACTCAGTTTAGCATGATATGAAACAAAATGGTCCATTTCTTGCGTCATTCTATTTTATCAATACCACAGTGAGGAAAAGTCTATTTTTTTTTAAGGGAGATGTGGCCAAAATCCACTAATGATTAATGCTTTCTTGGTTTGTAAGTTGCCTGCACTGTTGAGACTTTGCTCTTTTCATAGAAGAACCACGAATGTGTAAATGCAAGTTCTTTAGTGAGCATTTAGTGTGCATGATTTATGTTTTGCATGTCTTTATATCTTAATAACTATATAGTAAGTAGTTTTATAAGTATATTATAAAATAGCTCCATTACTCCATTAATACTAAAATAAAAATAGATGTCACACTTAAAAATTCTTTATTGTCACATCATCTTTAGTCGTCCTCGACTGACACTGTTTTGCTACTAGTTTAATATTTGCATTTGACGCGATATACAAAAAGTTAAACGTGGGTAAAGTTTTTACATTTTACAAAGACACCACACACACCGTAAAGACAGTAGTATAGTTTCCCCCAGTTCACGAATTCCACAAATGGAAGTTAAAACTCACAGTAAAAAAAAAAATTTTAAAACTCAAAGGGATGTCTCCTCCACACCGAGAGAGGGTGTGCATGGGTGGGTTTCAGGTCCTTCCCACTGCAATCACCTCTCGCTTTGACCAGAGCGAGGTGCAGCAGCGAGCAGCCAGATGTCTGGATGTGACTATCAGTGGCGGAATTAGAAGAGCTGGTGACCATGCAGGTGGAAAGAACGCCCGAAATAAACGCATAAATACGGTGGAGACAACGAAGCTGTGGATGCAGATAACGGCGCGGTGCGACACCCACCAGTGTGATTTACAGTCCGGTCGGCGTTTGTGGTGTTGATGGCGGATTAATGACCAGTCATAAAGAAGTCGGGGGGATTGTGTGTTGCAGGAGAACGATAGTGAGGCACTGATAGAAGAAGAAGAAAGAGAGAGAGAGAGAGAGAGAGAGAGAGAGAGAGAGAGAGGAGGAGTGTGTCGAAGAGAGAGAGAGTGGGGAGTAAATAAAACCAGAGGCGAGATCATGAGCTCCGCATTGCCTTACAACTCGCTGTCAGCTCGGCCGAGTCCCAGCAGACAAGCTCTGGACTGGGAACACCAGCAGCTGGCTGTGCGACGACTTTCCTCCCCGCGGGGTCTCGACCTGCTTTCTCCACCTCCTCTTCCTCGCCGACCCTCCGCGATCCCCGGCTACCTGCTGTCGCCCTACCAAGAGCAGGAGGAGCAGCTCCACGAGCAGCAGCAGCGACTGTCCTTGTCCATGTGCTCAGAGGCCTCCCTGGCGCCCCCTGCACCTCCACCTGTGGGCGCTGCCCCACCCTGCTGCCGCCCAGTGGGAGTCATGCACCTCCTGCGCCTGGGTCTCCTGGCCTTCAGCTGCCTCTTCTGGGCAACCGGCTTGGCCATCCTCACCCTGGGTGTGTGGGCGCAGATTTCCCTGGCGGACTACATGCTGCTGTCTGCCAACCGCTACCCCAACGCCCCTCTCATCCTTCTGTCCACAGGTGCGGCCGTCACTGCCTGGGGCTTCCTGGGCTGTCTAGGGGTGGCTGCAAACCTGCCCACCGTGCTCAGGGCTTACGGTTTCTTTCAACTTGCTGCACTTATAGCCGGTTTGGCAGCTGGACTCTCGGGTCTCTTCTATCGCGAAGACATTGCCGGGGGATTTCGCAGCGGCTTACAGCGAGCGGTGGCCGGCTACACCGAGGACGAAGGGCGTGCTGACGCGTTAGACAGCTTGCAGAGGGCCCTGGAGTGTTGTGGAGCGGAGGGTTGGCATGACTGGCTCACTTCAGACTGGGCTATCCAGCATATGACCTTCCTGCCCAACGAGAACGGCACCTCGGTGTCCCTGCCGGACAGCTGCTGCGTGAGGCGCAAGGGCTGCAAGAATCGACCTCTTCTGTCGGATGACGTTGAAGGAGTCGCAGCAGCGGGAATCCATCCACACGGCTGCTTCCGCAAAGTCTTCAGTTTGGTCAACGACAACGTCTTCCACATTGCCGCCACTGTGATGGGATTGGCCTTCGCCCAAATCGGGGGCATCGCCCTGGCCTGTCTGCTGGCCAACAAACTGGCACCAAGACAACATGGGCGTGTGGTGGCGCATTAACGGTCTATTACAAAAATGTAGGCAACCTACACCAAGGATTGACCAATTTGTAGATAGTTAGGATTGGGAATGAGACGCTGCCCTTGAAGAGTAATGGAGTTGTAAAGTGTTGGGAGTTATTTCAGGCATCCAGGTTTCCAGGAAACATGTCAGGTGATCAGTATTTGGAGGTCCGCCATGGCTTGGATGGGTATGAAAACGTTCCCTACACAAAATCAACAACTGCTTTATGAAATCTATGGTTCTTTGACAAAACGTTCAGAAGTAGTACAGGCCTGTTTAAAACGTAAAGAGAGAAATCAACTACGACTCCTGTTGAGGATTTAGTTAAGAAACATTACAGAGCTCTACATTTACTTCACGGGCATCGCTAACAGCAAGCTTTGTAGAAATCTGATCTTGATATCACATCCAGCAGTTGAAATCAAATTACTTTCAGTTGCTTGATGAATTGAGCAACTACGGTGTGGTGGAAAAGAAATTCCTGATTTCTCAAAAACTATGCTTAGATAATTAAAACCGATGGTCATGACATAAACCTTTAGTATTGTTAAATTATCCGGACGTTGAAGTTATCATTAAAATAAAATGGGAATTTAGTGGTTAAAAAAAAATACTCAAGGAACCTGCAACTCCTTACACTTCACAACTCGTTTACACTTTTGCCTGGTCTTCTGCACAATTAAAAAAAACATAGCAATGAGTGAGGTGGGAGGTGTGTACATTTGATACCAGCAAAGGAGAAGTCTGACATTTTGGGGTGGGACCACGTCGGGCAGCACACTGTAAATCTCAAAAACTAGATGGAAGTACAATGACAATTTATTTCGGTAATGTTTAAATATCGGCATGGATTAATGTGCTTCATGTAGAATGTAAATAAATATTATTTAGGGTCAACTGCTGGAATTTGGTACATCTCACCACCGAATGCACAGGAATGTTCACCAGCAGTTTTCCACCTCAGATGATTCAGTCTGGCTGTGTTCAACAGATGTTCGTATCCACACCATTTAGTTCTTCCATCACAAAAACAACACTGTGCTAGAATGGTGCGCTTAAAAAGAGCTAAATAAGCTATTGCTGTCTGTGGTATTTTGTGCTGTTTACATCTGACAGGCTGTAAATGTTGAGGTGAAATAATGACTGCTTTAAAAAAAAAAAAAAATGTTCTCCCAGATGCCTCTGTGTTGCTAGAGTTTGTATATTCTGAAGCACAAAGTTGATTTAAATCACTGAATGTTGGGAATAACGACCCAGCTGTGTAACCCACAGTTCGCATGAAACTTCTCTTCTTCAACATCAAACTCAAGTTGACAGATAAAAAAACTCAACATTTTGGGAAATACCTTCATTCGCTGTCTTGCGGAGAGTTAGATGAGACGAGACTAGCTGTTTCCACTTGTTTACAGTCAGTCTACGCTAAGCTAACCGTCTCCTGGGTGTAGCTTCATATTTGACCAGGGTTGCCAAGTCTCACATTGGGGACATTTCTGTCCTGAGTAAAAGTCAGAACGCCGTTTCCTCGTGTCAAGTTTAATATTAAAAGGTTTTTCTTTCAGTTTTGCCTCTGAAAAGCAAATGTCATTACAATATTTGCAGAAGGCTTTAGTTGCATTATTGCACTCATAGATGTGTTTCCAAATAGGCTACTGAGTGTACGTTCTTTAAGTTAATGGAAATATTTTTACAGGTTGGAGTCGTACACATTTTAACTGCACAATTAGTTACTGGAGTTGTGTCAATGAACACATTTCTGCGTTTCTCAGGCTTAATCATAAATGATATAAGAGATATTGTCTGCCATCATATTGTCGCGATATTTAGGATTATGTAGCCTGTATTCATATTTGGGTGTTGTATTATTGTGTTTTGAGAAACGAAGGTGAACTTTTTTTTGTTCCTAAATTACACCATACGGGTCAGATCGTCCCAATTAAAAATATCCTATCTATGCACAAAACAACTAAATCTGAATGTTATGAGTGGTATCGATCTTTTCAACTAACTCTCTGCAAGAAATCAACTAAGCATATTTCCCAAAATGTCTAGCTATTCCTGAAATGAATGTAAAAGTGTTTTTCTCAAATGAACTTATTATTACACGTGTTTTAAGATTATTATAAGTACTGAAGATGATACAAATCCATTCGCCTTCCTTCCAGCCTCAAAATCCCTTTCCTATTTAGGATAGGCCTTTTTATTGCCATTGTAATTGTAATGTTGTCTATGATGATATACATTATAAATATATATATATATATATATATATATATATATATATATATATATATATATATATATATATATATATATATATATATATATAATGTCTTCTAATAATCACCAACAGTGCGAACATGCATGACTGAAACTGTAAACTATGTCTGTCAAACAATAAACAAGAAATCTCTGCCTCATTGCACGATGTGATATTGATAAGTGGCAACAGTATTCTTGTACTTTCATGCATGTGTAACATCTTGTGAATCACTGACGAGCAGTTTTGGGGGTTTTAATGTGAGCATTTTCCTCTTAGAGGTGGAAATAAGTGAAGATTGTGTCCCTCGTCCTGACAGCTGGTAGGTTTGCACCTCCTGTTTTCATTCTAATGAGCTTTAGAAACAGCTTTAGCTCTTTACTTTATGAGGAAGGCCATGTTGGAAGTGTGCCAGAGTGGTAAATTATCAGCGCTGGGAGTGGTCCATCCTCACGGAGACCTCTGGCTGGGCCATTCTGAATTACGGCTTACCGAACGACATCTCATTTCTACACCACCTGAGACAACGGTGATTACATCTGCCCTTGAAGGGAGAGACACAGACGCACTGCTGAGTGTGACGAAACAAAGCAGCGTGACCCAGCATTGATTAGTTTATGGAGCAGAACATTATGAGCTACATCATCTGCTCAAATTGGGCAATATGAAGTTCACAATTCATCACAAAGATTACCTTAAAGCCGCCATATATCTACATTTAGAAACATAAAAGCTGTGGGCGGTGGCCGCTCAACAATGAATTTCATGACCTAATTATAGTATTGATTAGCCTACATTATGTTCTAACAAGGCATGCGGATGCTTTCTATCTGATTACACTGTCCTTATTAAAACTATTTTGCCTGAGGTTGCTACATCCCCACCAGAAGTTTCATCACACTGAAGAGGAGCTCTGCGAGCAGCACCTTAAGTCAGGAAAACCACAAGAGGCATTTTCCTCTTAACGCCTCTGAAAACTATTTTGGGTTGGGTACTTTAATGTGCACTATTTATGACTTCTACTCTACCAAAACAAATGCTCCAAGGAAGGGACATAAAATGGCTGCAGAGTTGTGCAAATATAAAATCACTATCACATTATTAAGCATCACATTGATACATTGAAGGTTTTTGCTTGTAAACTCATTTATATTACAACCTTAAAAACACACAAATCATATAAATCATGGAATTATTTTGTATTTTGATTGGTTTAAACCCCTTAAATATGTCTAACCAAAATAAATATTGCTTTAGGCTCTTTGCCCAAATGGGTGTGTCTTTAAAGCCACGGTGAAAAGTCTCCTCAATCTGATAACACGGTGTCCTCTATTTGTTTTAAACTGGCGTCACTTTGAGGCAATCTAGTCTGGGTAAATGTCTTATATAGCTTGGATATCTGTAATTTGCCCTGTAAGTCTGTACATTGTATTCAGATACACGTTTTCAAGAATAGATGGCAAAAAAAATGTATCCAGAATATATTGAGAAGAATGTAAACTAGACTTGTTTAAAGTGTTTGACATTTGCAAAACAAAAATCGTTTTAAAAACATGTATTTTGGAGTAAAGTATAGGCCTCTAGCTTTACTCTCCGCCTCTTTAAGTCTGTCCTACATCTGACTCCGCAGTTTGCTCAGCAGCCTGTACTCTGCCCCACATTTTATTTGGCAATTCTCACCACCACTCGCTTCGCCCGTCGCTGCGTAAAAGCCGCCGCGCTGCGCTTGGAAATGTACTTGTTTTTGCGCACAGCGACGTCTCCAACATGGACTTAAAATCTGAGCTCCTCAAATCCATCTGGTACGCTTTCACATCTCTGGACGTCGAGAAGTGCGGGAAAGTGTCCAAATCGCAGTTGAAGGTAAGCAGGACTGTTTGTGGTCATTTTAAGATCAGGAAACTGAGCGAGGGGCGTGCGCTGGACACAGAAACAGACTTTAACTGTGCTATGTTTTATTTAAATCCCTTTTTTATTGTGGCTGAAGACAAACCAAAAAGTCACCAGTCTCAATGGTAGTCTGTCGTATATGTTGTGAAATACTAACTTGTAGTCCTATTCTATGGGAATGAACTTTAACTCTAAACACACAAACGCACTACAAGCTCACACACAAGTCCAAATATTTGAAAAAGCTTTACTCTTTATAGCCCTGCTCATACTGGCGGCCCATCTGAAGCTTCAAGCTCAAAGTCCAACCTCTCTCTGTGGCCCAGAAACACACAGTAGTGAGATAATACCCTCACTATGAGTGTTTCAAATAAAAGGCAAGACAGAACAACAAGTACAGATCTTATTGAGCTATTTCCTCCCTCAGTGAGTGTTCTTTTTTTTGTCTGTCATGTTGCTCTCCGTCCAGTTCCTACATGCCCGACTGAGCTCCCATAGGAGAGAAGAATCCAGGGAAATAGCAGAAAGCTGCCCTGACATGCTATGGACCAGCTGTCTGTGGTTATGTGTGTATGAAGAAACAGGGATGTGCACAGACGAAACCCTCAATGCTGTGTGCTTATGTGCATCTGTATGTCTGTTCTTCAGGTGCTTTCTCACAACCTGTACACGGTGCTGAACATCCCACACGACCCCGTGGCTCTGGAGGAGCACTTCCAGGATGATGATGATGGACCTGTGTCTAATCATGGCTACATGCCATACCTCAACAAATACATACTGGATAAGGTACTGTGGCTGTGACATCATCGCCTCCAGCAATTAAATAATTATTAATTAAATGTTTATATTTATATTTAATATGTTAAACAATAATTCGTTTTTTCTATGTTCTGTAAAAACAAAGCATTGGAAAGTACTATTTTATTATTATATTGATGTTATTTTGGAGTTAGGAGAACAAAATAATTTCAATGGTTGAGTGATTTATAATACCCATCATGTCCTGGAAATGTATTTGCTTTGGACAGCAGTCTATTAATAATATTGATACTGATATGATATTAATATTGACATTAATATCAATATATTTGGTGCTATTTTGGGGTTAGGAGAAAGAAATAATCTCATTGGCTGAGTTATATATAATACCTATTCTGTCTGTTGTTAAAACCGTTTCCATCAGATGAAGTTTGAATCCAGGTTTATTACGTTTCAGTCATTAAGACTCTTTCATTTCAGGTCCAAGAGGGGATGTTTGAAAAGGAGAAGTTTGATGACCTGTGCTGGATGATGACCATGAAGAAGAACTTCAAGGGGTTACCACCGGGGGCGCTGCTATCGCAAAGAGACTGTTTCAAGCTCTTCTGTTTATTCAACCTCCTGTCTGAGGACCGCTACCCACTGGTGATGATACCGGAGGAGGTAAAACATGTTGATTTTGGTGTGAAACAGGAATTTGACGTAGGACTCAACGTCAAGAGCGACTTGATTTCAGGGAATCGATTGAGACTCAAGTTCATGTTCATTTTATTTGATTGCATTATTTACACCTCAGAGTATAAAATGTAAACATTTTAACATCAAGCAACCAAAGAAAAGGGGCACATTCTGATAGAAAATGCATTAGAAAGTGGCAGAAATTCCTTCCTTAACATTCACTAGGCAGATAAAGATCAATAGAGTAAATAACCACACAGGGAAACAAGGAAACACAACGGGTTTACAGGCAGTCACACGAGACACTCTGTAATCTCCTAATTGCTAGAAAGACATATAATTCTCTATATAAACCCAGCTCGTGTCCCAGCAAAGTCAGTGTTTCACATTTTTTTTTAACAGCGGAAAAAAAGTAAGTGCAAGTAAGTTAATGAGTCTCTTCCTTCCGCCACTTCCTTCATAATGCTTTTGGTTTCCTGTCGACAGAGACAAAAATAAACGGCTGTTGTGCTATCAGCACAGTAGCTTTCCTCTGTAAAGGGTTACGTCACAGAAATACACTGATAAAATATGTTCTTGATACTCTCAATATTTATTATTTGTGGTCTCTTTTGCAAAACGCTCGCAATATTTGCTTTTAGGTGGAGTATCTCCTCAAGAAAATCTCCACAGCGATGAGCCAGGAGTGGGACGGGAAGCCATTAGAGGACTTCTTATCCCAGGATGCCACAGTGTGGGAAGGCGACATGTCTGTATGGACCTTCCTGGAGCACATGGGTGCAGGCCGGCTGCTGAGGGTCACCAGTGCCGAGGCCTTCGGTCTGGCTTTGGATGAGGTCTTTCTGGAGATGTATCACAACGTCCTCAAGAGGGTAGAGAGTGTTCTCTGTATCTTCCTGTCTCTGTTTGTCGTCTTCTTCTTCGTCGCTCTTCTTAAATGAGGTCCCTTGTTTCCAGGGTTATATGTGGAAAAAGGGGCATGTACGCAGGAACTGGACTGAGCGTTGGTTTGTGCTGAAGCCCTCCTCCATTGCTTACTACGTCAGCGAGGCCTTGAGAGACAAGAAAGGGGAGATCCAGCTGAATAAGAGCTGTATCATAGAGGTGGGTGAGGAAATGCAAACACTGCATGTTTAATTATATGGTGCCCAGGCAAATGTTAAGATGTAGTCCTTTACAGCACTTAAATCCCATAATCCCTGTATTTGAGTCTCTTCTTTCTGTTTCAGCCTATTGTAGACAGGGAGGGGAAGCGCTGTATGTTCTGTGTGAAAACTCACAATAAGACCTTTGAGATGAGCGCGTCTGACCAGAGGCAGAAGGTGGAGTGGACTCAAGGTGTGTTGGTGTGTATAAGAATAAGCATACAGAGTCAGAAACTACATTTTGACTGCAGTGATTTATCGTGTGTGGGGTCACCGGTACATTCTAGTTTAATTCACTGGTTTCAGGTGAGACATTGTAAAGGATTAGTTTTACATTTTGGGACGTTAGAGGAGAAGATAGTGATAAATAAATATGAAGCAACTGCTAGCTTAGCTTAGTATGAAGACTTGAAACAGGGTGAACCAGCTAGCCTGACTTTATCCAGTCTTGCCATTGTTGTTCGGTTTCCAGGCAAACAATAGAGTCTCCATGAAGTTACCAAATAACCGCCTGTAAAACCACAACTTGTCATTTGTTGCTTCTGTTTTTGTAAAGATTGAACAAACAAGATATCATCTGTAAGCTTTTATGTTGCTGGTAGGTAGATTTTGTTACTGTTGGGCTAGCTGTTTCCCCCCCCATTTCCAGTCTTTATGCTATGCTAAGCTAATTGACTGCTAGCTTCCTATTTACCGGACAGACATAAGAGTGGTATTGATCTTGTCACCTAACTGCAAAAAAGCAAATAAGTGTATTTCACGAAATACCAAACTGTTATTTTCAGTATATTGATGTTCTATATTTGATATTTGATGACTCAATATTTGATTTGACTCATCATCTTACACCTGGATTAGTCACTGGCAAAACCTACTTTATTGGCCATAGTTTATTTTAGGGATTTGTGGTGGAGATAAGCTATTGAACCACAAAGAAACACTCTAAATAAATAAAACACCATTAACAGTATCTACAGTACCTACAGTGTGTATTTTTGCTACCTCTCCAGCTATTCAGACAGCCCTCCGTCTCCAGAGCGAGGGCAAGTCCTCCCTCCACCACGAACTCAAACTGAAGAGACGCGTCCAGCGGGAACACAGCCACCGGGAGCGCAGCCGGAGCGCCCGGAGCAGCTGCAGCAGCCGGAGCAGCCAATCGGACGACTCCAACATGCAGGAGATGGAGAAGACGGAGAAGGAGAAAGACAGACAGGATTCAGAAATAGAAAGCATCATACAGGTAAGATGCGGAAGGACTCAGTCGAGGGACGATTGGTCATAGCTCAGTTTTAACCTTTAATCTTCATCCGTCTTGCAGCATGCACGCGAATTAGAAACCAGACGAAGGGAGGCCGAGGAAAAAGAGAGGAAGAAACAGAGGGAGGTGCAGATGGAGCTGGAGAGACAGCTGAAAGAGGCCGAGACGGTAAGAGAAAGGTTTTTTTTAGATGACAATGGTTATTTACAATTTGCCGAAATTGGATTCAGAGTCCTGAAAACAGCACAAAAACATTGGCATTATAAAAGTCAGGCTTAACCTTCAGTGATTTCTAGTGGTGGAGAAACGGTAATGACATTCCTGGAAAAGGTGATTCAGGAATAGGTCAGTTCTTTCCACCCAATTGGTGTGTATTGATGTGCATGTGTGTGTGTGTGTGTCCTCCTAGTTGAGAGACAGCATGCAGGCAGAGATGCAGGAGAAGGAAAAGGAGGCTGAGCAACAGAAAAAGAGGATCCTGGAGTTGGAGCTGACGCAGCGGAAACTGGAGGCTGCTCTCAACATGGAGATCCAGGCCCGGCTGGAGGAGGAGAGGGCCAGACTGGAGCTGGAGAGGTAATAAACAAACACCCACAATATTCCCACTGAAACTCCAAATCACATGTTTGACACCTTCATAAAATTGTGACCCATATTTTATATTGTTGACTTTTATGTCGATGTATCCACAGATTTTCAACACAAATATCTGTAGGACTTGTAGGAGAGTGTCACATAAGCACTATGTTGATGGGACATTATGGACCTGAGTAATGTCGAAACAATATTCATAGTGCAACATGAAAAAGTCAATGAATTTTAAAACTTTTTTTCTATCTTGGGGATATTCATTCTCTAAGTTTTGGGACTACTTACCCATAATGCTTTGGGTATTGTAAACAGGAAGTATAATGTTGCCAAGGAGTTAATTAGCAATGGGTCAAAACTCTGCCTGTATTTGTTTACATTTTGGCAAATTAGCACTATTAAAAGTATTCAGAATTACCTCTTAGCGGTCTCTTTTTGCAATGTGCCCATGAGTGTATACATAGATATCACTGGATTACTTTTATTCACGACAAACATACATACAGATCGTGATTTCATCAAATAGAAATCACACTGAACATACAATAAAATATGTGTATCATGTCTATGTGTTCAGATGTGATTGAGTTATGATTCAGAGAAAGAGCATGATTTTTACACAAATTGCAGCAATTGGACACGTCAATTTTGTGTCACAGTTGCTAATGCAACTGCTGCCCATGAAATTTGAGTGGGCCACGTCTCTCCCTCTGAGGACCAGCAACACGCAATTTGAAAACCTATTCTAAACCAAACCGAACTTCTCCTCTCCAGGTTGCTGCAGGCGGAAGAAGCGAAGAAGAAGCAGTTCCAGCAGCTCCAGGAGCAGCAGAGGGCCTTGCAGTGCCTCAGCCCCATACTGGAGGCCTCAGACGACAGTCCAGACGATCACACCCCCTCAGCTCTTCACTCGGCCTCTCAGGAGCTCCAGGATCTGCAGGCTTCTCGCCAGAGGAGCCACCAGCACCTGGAGGTAAGATAGAGACAGTGTGTTTGGATTGCCTCAGTTTGCAGCATGTTTAACCCTTTGAACAGCCCATTCGAAACCACTTGTTCGATTTTCTTATTTCAGGAGTTACAAGAGAAGCTGAGGTATGCCAGTCAACACGTACGACACTGGAACGTCCAGCTGAACCGCCTGATGAAGCCCATCGGTCCTGGAGGTGCAGTAATGCTCTTAGTCTGATCAAAATAACTTTTTTTAGTTTAAAAATCCTTCAACAATAATCTGGATCTGCATCAAAATCGAAGCATTTGTTCCCTGAACTATGGTCTAACTTTCCATTCAATTTGATTGAGATATTTTGTTCGATATTCAGCTAATAAAATAACAAATAACTCCTAAAATTACTACTTTTGCGATCCTGACCTAAAAGTCAAATGTTTCATCACAAAGATCAAACTCTGTTTTTATTGGGGTTTTTCTTGCAGAACGTTTGGAACATCGCCTATTATCAAAAAACATGTGTCCCAAAAAGGAAGGAGCGCTGGCCAGTAATGAGTTCATCTCCAAATTCAAGATCAGAGCGGATCAGAACAGACAGACACCAGAAGACCGCGAGACGCTGGAGGAGCAGATGGAGGCTGTAAACCTGTCAGATGGATCAGACGAATCGCAGAGAAAACCCAACGGACAAATGTGATCCGAAAAGTTTCAAATATAATTCATCATTTGTTTAAGGATGAGAGTGGAAAGGAGAAGGAGAAAAGCTATTTACAATAAAGAAACGTTGTATTATATTTATATTTTTAAATGCAGACTAACATCAATGATGACAAGCACAATGTGATGCATGATTTGACGAAGATCGACTGACATTTACAGTTCTGTACAATACATTTTATTGGTTAATAATAAAACATCATTTTGTGATATTGGTCATTTCTGTGGGCAACACATTTGAATTACCACAACATCTCTCCCACAAATATCTCTCTATTGTATCCTGATAACTGAACTCACAGGAAGTTGTGTTTGTAAGTAATAAATCTGGCAAAGTTATTGTTTCTACTGTGTCTTAACTAATACAGTAGGGCAACTAATTAGAAAAAAAGACAAATGTCCTTCCCTGGTGTGCCAATTAAGTTTTATTCTTCAAAGATACATAACATATTAGGGATCATAACAATAAAATGAGTTATCATGAATTGTATTACATGTTTTATAAAGTTATTTATTTAAAGAATGTTAAATTAATTGTATTTTATACAATGTCATGATGACATATTGTGACCTCTAGGTGGCGCTGCAGCAGGAAAGGACCGAGACGTGAACCGGAAAGAAAATAAATTCAACCCCACCAGTGACGTCAATAAACATGGCAGCTCTCAGGACCGTGTCACGCTGACCGTTAGCTACGATATTTTTTGTTTTAAGTTCATTCATTGCAGTTTTTCCAGGCAGATTATGGGTCTTTATTGACATCATCGGGTGACGCCATGTTGTCATCAGTGGTCCCCAGAGGGACGGTCCGGTCGCTGGTCTCTCTGAGCAGGAGACTGTCCACCAACCAGGATGGAGCTCACCACCCTCCGCCGGAGACCTCCGCTCCTCTCCCGGACAGCGAGGAGCGGAGACCCGCGAAGGACCCCAGCGGCTGCTCCGTGCTCCTCTTCCCCGGCCAGGGTAGCCAGTTCGTGGGCATGGGCAGAGGGCTCCTGAAGTACCCGAACGTGAAGGAGATGTTCTCGGTAGCCCAGAAGATCCTCGGGTACGACCTGCTGTCTCTGTGCCTGGAGGGACCCGAGGAGGAGCTGATGAAGACGGTCCACTGTCAGCCGGCGGTGTTCGTCACCTCACTGGCTGCGGTGGAGCGGCTCAACCAGGAAAACCCAAAGGTGGCTGATAAAAATAAATTATACTACAGTATAAAAATGTCGGTTATAGTAAAAAAATACAATGTATTATACTTGTATTAAAAGCAAAAGTACTTAATAACAATGCATCTTATTTAGATTTCTATCTGACTCTTTACACTTCTGTCCACAGGCCATTGAGACGTGTGTTGCTGCTGCAGGGTTCAGCGTTGGAGAATTTGCTGCCCTGGTATTTTCTGGCGCCATGAACTATGCAGAAGGTAAACGTGTTTCTTAGCTCGTGCATGTCAAAGATGTTGCTCGGGTTTAAAGTTAACCTGTCATATGTTACCCGCTCCGTGTCTTCCAGCTCTGTATGTGGTGAAGGTTCGTGCAGAGGCCATGCAGAGAGCATCAGAGCTGGTTCCTAGCGGGATGCTGTCGGTCATCGGTAGACCTCAGGCCCAGTATAAACATGCGTGTGTGCAGGCCAAAGAGCACTGCAGCAGCCTGGGGGTCGAGAAGTCGGTGTGCTCCGTGGCCAACTATCTGTTCCCTGATGGCCGAGTCATCGCAGGGCACCAAAAGGTATGGAGCAGTTTTGAATCCAAAATACAGCCATGAACAGATATGATATGATAGAACATTCAGCACAACTGATGCTGAAATAATAATCTCATTCAGCGTCACTGTGTTGTCTTCTCAGGCTCTGGACTTCCTGCAGGAGAACTCACGGCGTCTCCAGTTCGCGAGGACCAAACCTCTCCCGGTCAGCGGGGCGTTTCACACCGAGCTGATGCAGTCGGCTACTGAGCCCCTCAGAGAGGTGCTCAGACAGGTGGAGGTCAGTCAAACTTTTTTCTATTGCTTATTTCTTCCATTTTGGGCTTCCACAAGACACACACATTAGCCGCCGCTCTTGGAAAGGTTACACACCGTGACTGATCGAGTGCTTGTCGCCTAACTCGTGGATTTCTCATCCCGTTCAGGTGCGTCGCCCCGAAATCAACGTGTACTCCAACGTGGACGGCAAACGCTACATGAACGAGAGCCACGTGCGCCGGCAGCTGGTGAAGCAGCTGGTGTCGCCCGTGAAGTGGGAGCAAACTCTGCACGAGATCTACGAGAGGACGCAGGGGAGGAAGTTCCCTTACACCTACGAGGTCGGGCCGGGGAAGCAGCTCGGGGCCACGCTTCAGAAGTGTAACCGGAAGGCCTTCATAACGTACGCTCACGTGGAAGTCACCGCTTATGAAGACTTATAAAATGGGGCCTCTGTGCTCATTTTAGTGTGGACATGACCAGCAAGACCTGTTAAACCTGCAAGCTCCTGTGGTTGCTTCTTACGGTCTTGTATTATGATTATGTAATTAAATGTTTTTTTTATTAATGAAACTACAAAATGTCGTTATTTAGAAGTTTATTTGCATGAAAAAAGAAACAGAAAGTCCAGCTCCCTTCATTTTTTTTATTAAGCCAGGCTGCATATTTGTAAAAATCTTGGCCTCTTAAACCAGTAAGAAACTAATCTGGATACAAAAGACTGCAGGCCAGCAACAGTCCGGTCATGGGAAACATGCTTTTTGACATTTAATACATCTGTGAACCAACAAGTCACTGCTACAATACGCTGGCTAACTCCCTGGGGCAACACTGGAAAACCCTTTTAAACAATTCCCACATGCCCCGACAAATTTAACAGTATTATTGTTTTGTTTTTAAATATTAATTACGGTCGTATAGCGTCAAATTCAAAACACCTTTCAAATAGTATAAAAAGAGAAGTCAAAGTAAACGGCAGAAACAAACATTTAGCAATAATTGTCATTAATTTGCAAACATATTTTGGTCAAATATATAATGGCCTAGAAGACCTGCTCATGGCCCTTCTTTTTAGGCTTTCCATTCCATCCATAGTGCCCCGAAGATGGTCACTGCAGCCACCAGTGCCACAGTCACCAGTGCTCTTCTGGTCCAGCCAGTGCAGGTCGCTGGTTTCAAACTGGACACCTGTGAGATGAGAGAATGTCACGTTATTCTTTTGATAATTTAGCAGCAAAAGAAAAACAGCGATCAGACACGTTGTACTCCTATGATGTGTGAGTGTTACCCAGGCTGCCCAGGCGTCCACTCTGAGCATCCCCTGCCCAGGCGCAGCGCTCGCTATCCAGGCCTTCACCGCAGCAGACAGACCCTGGAAGCCCCATAACTGACTGTGGATATCTCTGGACGACAACAAGTTACAATGTCTTAACAGCCAGTCATGTAAAAAGGTAAAGATGTAGATTTTTATCCTGATTTCATACCGATATATGGTCCTTGTCAGTGCCTGAGCGGGTCTCAGCATGCGGAGAGGAGCTGGCAGCCAGTTTGGCAGTCTGCCGGTCCACTCCTGGTCCAGCTGATCTCCGATTACAGCCAACTGGCGCCCAAAGGCCCGTGCGGCTCTATCATTTATCCTGCACATACACAAAATTACAGTATAGTGTGTACATTTTGTGTTTTTTTATATTTATGAAATGTAGAAACAAACTAAAGACTCAAACTAAAGCCTTTTTATACATATTGTTTGTTTCTGGTACTATGGATCCCACATGGTCTGTTGCCTGAAGCTGCTGTTGTTGTGACTAACGCAGGTGAAGGGCCGGTGCTGTACCTGAGGTTCACGTCAAACAGGGTATCCGTGTCCACCTCACCAGGTCCAGCCTGGAGGGACACGACACGACTCCGCTGTCTTGTTTGTTCCACCATGTTGTTTGCTGAGAGGAGAAACCGGTATTATTCAAATAAGTCACATGAGCCCACATAAGAGAGAGAGAGAGAGAGAGAGTTCCATGGTTTGGAAGCGTTATCGCTGCTTGACTCCCAACGTTCATAAACAGGCTGTGTAAACACGGGCTCGTGTGACCAGGATAGGTGGTGGCTGTATTACGGGGGGGGGGGGGAGGTTGGTAAAACAGGCTCTCCCAGGTTTGAAGAGATGACATCACCTGTTGGATTAAGTCCATTTACTACTGTATACACCAACACAAGTGTGGTTAAGTTCTCCCTTGTGTGTCCAGAACTCGTGTATACACGAAACTGCATCTAATCTACCTTTTATTACTGGATTTATGACTTGTTATTTTCCCCCAACTGTCAGGTGTGTTCCCTGAAGCACGCACCTGTCCTCAGACCAGTTCCTGGTGTACCTGCACTCGTGCCTTAATGCAAATGCACCATTTCCATAACTCAAATCAACCAAACTGCCATTATTAGCTCACCAAGAAGAAATAAAACACCCATGGCTCCGAATAATGTTCTCATGGACTTTATATATACATTTACTTGATATAAAGTAGAGAACAAAGTTTGTGTAAAAAGTATAATTACATGGATTTATGTTTATTGTGTTTATATATATTTAAAGACAAGAACGCCATCATAATATAGCCCATAAATGTGGGAACCGTAATAATATGATCATGGCTTAAGCTCCAAAACAATATCCAGAGGACAGTTTTTGAGCAGCCTGTTGTTCTCAGCCATACTGTATTGTCATAACAAAGAGATGAAGTCATCCTTCACACCCAAAGCAAACAAAGGTCGTTTTGAAGATCATAGATTGCACATTCGCAGATATTAATTCATCCTAAAATGACTAACACCCTTTACAAAACAAGTATATAGTATGTTGGAATAGTATTATGTTAGAAATTAAACAGATATCTATGCTCCTGCTCGGACAGTAAAACAGGTGCATGCGCAATAAAAATAAATAGAAGTAAACCTACCTTCTGTGTAGATTAAAGTGGACGCCGCCCTGTAATACATACAAAGACATAATTGAAACGTTTTGTAAGTAATAAAATAAAGAAATATTTGTGTGGTGTTTCCCTGTACTTACAGCAGCGTCCTTTAATCTTGTTGCTCTCAGGTAACTGCCACAAATATGACTGAACACGCCTTTACATGCTGCGACCAAGAGGCTGCTACCAGCAGGGGGCGACAGGATCCCCGTCGAACAGAAGACAGCTTTATTCCAGTAAAATTCATTTACATTTCTGAATTCTCGGTTTTTATTTTCTCTATTTGCTCATACTAACATAATCTTTGTCTGCAAGGGAAATACAAAAAATGTTCCCAACATCTTTCAGTGTGGAAAGTTATTTTGCATTCCTAAACACTAATATATTCAATCTATTTCCAATACTGTCCGGTACAATTGTGTTGCTGCTATGTTGCCATTTTGTGTGATATTCTCCTGTTCTGCATAGTTTTATTCATTTATTTTCCAACTTATGTAATATGTTGTACTTATTTCTTTACACTTATATATTATAATAATATATAATATATGTATATCATTATATGATAATACAAGATCATGTCCCTTTGATTCAATCGTTTTTGTAGAAATTTTAAGTCACTAAATGTTTTTGTAAACCTATTTGTTTTTATTCACAAATTATTTTTATGTCAAATTAGTCTGTAAATCAGAGGCACAGATACAGATATTTAAAGATATAAACCACTCTTCATTTATTTCTGCACTGTGCTTTAATACTGTTTTAGCAAACACTGCCCCCTGCTGGTCCACTGACGTAACGACGTCGAGCAATGACATCACCGCGTCCTCCGTTGCTAGGTTATGCTTCCGGAAGGACCAAGCCCAGAACCGACGTCGTTTAACGAGCGTGAGACATTTCTTGATTTAAGAAAAATCCTTTCAAAAAAATCGCAATTAAGTCGCAATTGAATTCATCGCGTGTGTATATGTCATCAATTTTACAACGACTTTTATTGTGAAGAGTGGTTTGACCGCGGTGGGCGTCTCATCACCGTTGTGCAGCTTTACGACGCTGGGGATCGATGCATGTAGTCTGCCTGCTTGCAATCAAACCGCCAACACGGATGCTGCTCATTTGATGTAAACCGGTGCTAACAACGATGCCGACAAAGCTGTCGCCGTGTCCCGCCAGCTAAACGACAGGCTGGTGAGATTGCATCACTGATTGGGTGATGTCCGCCCTGCAGCCTCTGCAGCAGTCCTGGGAGGAGGATCCAGCAGCCTGCTAACAGAGCCAGCCCCGGCTAGCTGATGCTGATGACTGGCTGTTTCCTGACATTGATTTGCAGGTAGGTGCACTGGTGCACTGGTAGCTGCATGCTCTCTTGAATCTCTTTGTTTCTATCTGTTTACCTTGTTGTTGTTTTTTTGTGCTCCACCCTGGTGGGAGGCATCATGGCCGGTAAGGTGAAGTGGGTGACAGATATTGAGAAATCGGTGCTCATCAACAACTTTGAGAAGAGGGAATGGGTTCAAGTGACAGAAAACGACGACTGGAATTTCTACTGGTGAGTTCACACCTTATCCTCACTCCATGTGACTCCCTACTCCATGGACACTATCCTCTGCAAGCCCCATACACAGTATGCTGTGTGAGAAGTACTTGAAGAAGTACCAACAACACCATGTACAACACAAGCAAAGGTCATGCATTTAAAGTCAAACGAATGTAGTGGAGTAAAAAGTACATATGCCTCGGAAATGTAGTATAGTAGAAGTATTAAGTAGCATAAAATGGAAGTATTCTGGTAAAATACAAGTACATATATGCGTATTTCTTGGCTCCAGACTCCTCAGATCACCATAATGCAGGTTTGTGTGTACCCACGTGTAGGATGAGCATCCAGACCATCAGGAATGTGTTCAGCGTGGACACCGGCTACCGCCTGTCAGATGACCAGATGGTTAACCACTTCCCCAACCACTACGAGCTGACCAGGAAGGACCTGATGATCAAGAACATCAAACGCTACCGCAAGGAGCTGGAGAAGGAAGGCAGTCCGCTGGCAGAGAAGGACGAGAACGGGAAATACAATTATCTAGGTGTCCATTGATGATTGGAGAAATTCACACATTCTTTTCCTATACAAAGCGATATATATGTTTATGTATTTGTTTCTATGTTTCTAGATTTTGTCCCTGTGACGTTCATGCTCCCCGCCGATTATAATCTCTTTGTGGAGGAGTACCGCAAGAACCCGTCCAGCACCTGGATCATGAAGCCCTGCGGGAAGGCTCAGGGCAAAGGCATCTTCCTCATCAACAAACTGTCCCAGATCAAGAAGTGGTCCAGAGACAGCCGCACCTCCACGTGAGTTACCGTGTAGTTACTCTTTACATAGAATTGCATGGCGCTGTACATTCTTTTTCAGTAAAAATAACCAAAAAGCGTAACTATTTTCCACATCTGTTGATGATGGTTTTTGTCAGAGGTTTGTGATTTTTGTGTTTCTGCCCTCAGGTTTGTAGCAGCGTCTAGTGGCAAGGAGGCCTACGTGATCTCCCTGTACATCGACAATCCTCTGCTGATAGGAGGGAAGAAGTTTGACCTGCGTCTCTACGTTCTGGTGACAACATATCGGCCTCTGAAATGCTACATGTAAGCCCTGAACAACATGTTTGTCCTGATTGATTCACTCGGAAAAGATTTTGGTATAAAATCAATAACACTTTATTTTAAATGTATTCTGTTGTTGAACTCGCTTACGTGTCTAGAGTTGCAACAAGTTGTTGATTTATTGATTAGCTGGAAGGAAAATTAAATGTCATTTGAGACTTTAATGCTTCTTTTTGTAATAGGTGAAAGTAAACTGATTATCTTTTGGTTTTGGGCTATTGGTAGAATATAACAAGCTCTTTGAACACCTCTGGCTCTGCTGAATTGTAACAGGCATTTCCCACTATTTTCTGATACGTTATAAACGATTAATAGAGAAAATAGCAGGCGGCTTAATCACTAATGACAATGACCGTTTGTGGTTTGATCCTCAGGTACAAGCTCGGCTTCTGTAGGTTCTGCACAGTCAAGTACACGCCCAGCACCAGTGAACTGGACAACATGTTTGTTCACCTCACTAATGTGGCCATCCAAAGACATGGGGTAAGACTGATGAACACCATTCCTCTCAAAGCTGACCTGTGCATCTTTTTGCAACAAAACTTCATGCAAACTCCCCCCAAAAGTGTGAAAAATGTAGTTCGACTTTGTACCTTTTCACCGCAGGATGACTACAACCACGTCCATGGAGGCAAGTGGACGGTCAGTAACCTCCGGTTGTACCTAGAGAGCACCAGAGGGATGGAGGTGACCAGCCGACTGTTCGACCAGATCCACTGGATTGTGGTGCAGTCACTGAAGGCCGTGGCTGTAAGTAGACATGAAGACTTTTTTACTGACATTGCAACATTATAAGGATTTTAGGACGTTTTGTCCTAATTATGACACCTATAATAAACTTAGTGCCTGCAGTGGAAATACTAGACATCCTTAGATCGCAGGTTCAAATCCGGCTCCAAGGAGTGATTTTTAACTGTAAAATATCCTCTAGCACTTGAAACAAGGAAGTAGGAGTAAAAGGAACTGAGGTGGATAGTGAATTCACTCCAATGCGGAAAAAAAAGTGAATACTTCATACTTTTTATTTAGTTTTTATTACTAACTCATAAGATCTTTTTACTCCCAATACATTGATATTGAGGCTGATCATTGTCCCAGACTTAACTACATTTCAGAGGAGTTCATGTTTTGATATCATTTGTTACGTTAAATCAATATGTTGTGAACAGCTGGTTGAATACAGTCAGTAGAGATTACGACTCCTCGTCTCCCTTTGATAGCACAGCTGGAAGATCTGGTTCGAATTCGTCTGAAAACAGTAGTTTATAAGTGTTTCAACCCACAGTGTACCCATGGAAAAAGGGCCATGGGTACTTTGTGGGTGGTTCAAAACCCACTGCTCCACACATGTTGCAGACTCCAGTCATTGTGTTATTACTTTGTTCCTGTTGGCAGTCTTGTTTTTTAGCGTTCAGTAATGTGGGCTATAGCGCTTTTAAACACACACCTGTACAAACCACCTCCGTGTGGGGATTTCTTTCTGTTTTGAGCACACTCAACTCAATGCACACTTCCCTTTCTTAATAAATGATCTGACTCATTTCCCCTCTCTGGCCTCGACACACAGGTTACTTTGTGCGTCCTCTGGTATATTTTTACTCCGTTCGCTCACACCCTTTCCTGCTGAATCATTCTCTGTTTCACATCTAATATGAAATGAAAAATCCCCGACACATCACGATGAGCAACGGTCTAGGTCGATTCCTCTCCCTAATTCAGCCTCTCTGTTTTCTCTCTCCCAGCCTGTGATGAACAATGACAAGCACTGTTTTGAGTGTTACGGGTATGACATCATCATTGATGACAAGCTCAAGCCGTGGCTTATTGAGGTGAGTAATCTTAACAGGAGAAGTTATTGCACGCACACACATCTACAACTCCCATGAAATGGTTTGAATTTACTAAAAGTTAACCGCTACTGTTTCAGAACATCTTGTTCCTGTGGTGTACTTTGCCGAACCCAAAACACTGAACATGCTCAGACGCTAACTCCACGTTCTTTTTCCTTCAGTGTTAAGCAACTTTAAATGCCCCTGAGGTTGATCTTTGTGTGTCTGTGTTTGAACGTGTGCCTCTCGGTATTCAAATGTGTGCTGAAGGTGTGTCTTTAACCCATTCAGTGCATTGTTGTTTTCAAACTGAGTCTGCACCAAGTGATACAGGCTATTTGCCTGTATGCCTCTGTTTTAACATTTTAAATGTTGTGCTTGTCGTGTGGCTGTCGTATTTTACTGCACTCGCTTTGACCGACGCGCAATGAGTTGCTGGGTTTCCAGGTTAGGCCCGAACTATTTCTGGTAACAGAAACCAATCTGATCTATTTCAGGCGACGTGAAGTTGACTCTTTAAGTGAGGGACTGAAAAAATATGTGCCACATTCTGCAAGGAATACTATACTTTGTTCAATATTCCTGCAAGTATGTATGCAAGCAGCCAACTGTCATTAACAGGCAATGCAAAACAAAAAGGGAGAAGCTAAACTCTTTACTTAAGGGATTAAGTGTGTGTGTTGCTGCTTCATCTCTTGCCACTTCTTCTTCTTCTTCTTTGAATGTATGTTAATGAGCTCAGCTGTACAGGTGACCGTCTTTGTCTGTGTCCCTCTCAGGTCAATGCCTCTCCCTCGCTGACCTCCAGCACAGCCAACGACCGCATCCTGAAGTACAACCTCATCAACGACACCCTCAACATCGTCACGCCCAACGGGGACATCCCGGACTGCCGCTGGAATCGCAGTCCGCCCCGAGAGGCGCTGGGCAACTATCAAGTCCTGTGAGTGACGTTAAAATCTATTCGGACAAACTCAACGGCCTGACTGCAGCGTAAACATGAGACATCCTTAGGTTCAAATCCGGCTCCAAGGAGTGGCTTTTGACTGTGCGTTGTGGAATATACTGTTCTACAGCATTTGTAATAAGCTCATATTTCACTGATGAGGTTTGTAATACAGTATGGTAGCAAATTGAGTAACTCCAATAAGGCTATCAAAGGTTAAAAAAAGATCATAGAGTTGGGGAGGGAACTTGGAGATTATTAAGTCCTAAATATATTAATACTTTATTTATAAATATTAAAGAATCTGTATTGGAAAAAATACTACTCAGATTTTGTGACAGTTTGTTTCTGTGCCCTTCGATAGCTCAGTTGGTAGAGCGGAGGACTGTAGTGGTGATAACAGAGATCCTTAGGTCGCTGGTTCAAATCCGGCTCGAAGGAGTGACTTTTAAATTTGTAACTGGTAGTGCAACAAAATCTATACTGTGAAAATATACTGTAACCGATACGTTGTCATCATACTTTATGTTAGTCTCTGACTTAAGTACATTTCAAAGGAGGGGCTTTTATTCAACAGAGTTCATGACTTAGTATATGTGAGGTTACAACAACAGGTGATGAACAGCTGGTAAAGACAGTAAAGATAGCAGGTGCCCCATTCTGAACACAACAGTGAGGGTAATGTGTGCTTTGGCACCTTGTTTAAATATGATTCCTATGTGAAAACAACCAGAGGGAGGAAATGACTACGCTACTCTCCGCCTCGACTGTCTCTGACTCCCTACACTACACCACTTTATCAGTGATTAATTCTGGACAGGAAACAGGAATGCATTTTGCTCCTGTTGCATTTGGCAACAGAGCGGAGGACGGTAGTGGATGTACCAGA
This sequence comes from Pholis gunnellus, assembly GCF_910591455.1. Taxonomy (NCBI): domain Eukaryota; kingdom Metazoa; phylum Chordata; class Actinopteri; order Perciformes; family Pholidae; genus Pholis; species Pholis gunnellus. The sequence goes on along the minus strand of NC_136549.1, from coordinate 13,298,331 downwards.
TTTAGTTCTTTTCACAGGAATCTAGTTCCAATCCGGTTCGAAGGAATACCTTTTAGTAATAGTATATTTTTGCCACAGATTTTCCTGATATAAAACCCATTGAATAATTGACACAGTGTAAACAAGGTGCTAAAGCACACACTACCTTCACTGTTGTGTTCATAATGGATTACCTACTGTTGGACGAAGACTCTCACGTCGTGTTGATTCTTGATACTGAAGTATCACTCGATACTCTATGGACCTCCAGTTCATTGTCATAGAAAGACACGCATATTGTAGGCTATGTACTTGCTGGTCATCAGCTTGTAACATGACAAATTCTGTCATAAACATTAAAGTTATGCTCCTAAAACCTGCGCATTTGCAACTAGCATGAACACAGAACCTATAGTAATAACTGAATTAGCGTTCACATCATGTTGAGTAGAAATAGTGCTAATCATAGTTTTTAAACACTTAAAAGTCACTCCTTCGAGCCGGATTTGAACCAGCGACCTAAGGATATCTTGCATAGACACTACAGTCCTCCGCTCTACCAACTGAGCTATCGAAGGGTTGAGAGACAGCCACTGTAATGTGGGTTTAACAGGGTGGTATTGTTTGAGTAAAGCCCCTTGTTTACATAATAGTCCATGTGAAGGCAAAGAGCAGGGCCAACAGGAGGTCCCTCACTCGTATAGTCCTCCGTCTCTGATTCCCTCTGTGTGTCGGCAGGTACGACGAGGAGCAGGCGCAGAGCGAGAATGCCGAGCGTGACCTGCGGAGCCGCTCGGGTCAGTCCCTGGGGTCTAAGGGCACCAAGGGCAGTGCAGGTGTTCGACCCGCTGCCGCCACCTGGAAGTGAGGTGACACTGCAGACTCCTAATGGCTTCCTGTACATCATGACAGGGTCCAACAGGGGATTAAAAAAAAACAAAAAAGGCGGCTCCCTGTCTCCACATTTCACTGACTGAGTTCACAGGGGACGACAACTCTGCTGCTGGAGGGGAGGAAAATCAACAATGTGGTCATATTTGGGGAGTTTGAAGGCCGGAGTTTGTCTCTGTTTGTATGAATGAGTAACTAAAAATGTAGACATTATGTCGGTGGTGTCAATAACTCAACAGCAGTTCCCACCCACAGCCGAAGCTCCCAATGAAGATGAGGAAAAACCTCCCAAAAAAAATGGATGACACCTTGGGAGAGGACAAGATCCCTGTCCTTGGATGGCTCGGGCGGCCAAAATTGCAACTACACGAATGAAAAGAAAGTTGTATGTTGTATACATCAATAGGATTTAAAATCCACCGGAAGGATTACGAACGACCTGAACTATGCATGATTACCGAGTCCTGACACTTTGACTAGACCAACCACACAGGTGCTATAAAGAAGGAGCTCTGTGAGATGAAAGAAGAAGACAGAGGAACAAGAGATCTCACTAATAGAAGATATAATATACTGATAGGCAGAATTTACAGTACTAAATGTGTATAGACCGCAAAATAGAATTGAATCATGTTTTTTTACATGTTTATTATCAATATGTGTATGCAGGGGGGGGGGGTCATTATGAGTGATTGTACCTCATTACTTTGCTTGAATAAAATAATAGATATGTTGGACCGCTGACGTCATATCTGCTGCTCATCTACAATCTTAAATACTAACGTGTTGAGAATGTGTGCATTGTTAGCTGTCAGCCGAAATATTGAAACACCGACACACTGAAGGTATTTCAGTGTTTTATAGTCATTTTATAGTATTTTTAAACAAAGTGTCACCAGATAAACTTAGCTTTTAGAGCCATTTGGAAATAATGTGTTACTTCAGTAATGATTAGGGTGATTTTAAAGAAAAGAGAGGGGCCATATGCTCACCCATCAATCAAGGCGTAAGTCTATAATTAGGATTATCATGAAAATCACTCTGTTTACTCTAAAACAAGAGGCGTCTTTTGTCAATAGATGAAAGAAAGGTGGTGGAAGGTTTCCAGAGTAAACAAGCAGATTGTGATTAAATCAAGTTCTTGCTGTTGCTTGCAGTAAAGTCTCTGCGTGGCACCATTCCTTGAAAGTTTGACACTCCTGATCTGTATATAAGTCGTCGTTGATTTATACTAATTTATTGAGAGATTAATCAAACTCTGAGGTGTGTCGAGTAAGGAACAGGGTTGGCATGAGAAGGTTCCCACCTGATGGTTTTCGCTTCTTTATTGTGGTTATAGACAGTGCAGCGTTTGTTGTGTACATGACATGAAGCCTTTCTGTTTTTGGCTTCTCTTTATGAGAAGTGCATCGATGTCTTTTAGTTTATGTCGACCTTTTAAATAAAATATCTATAATGGTGCTGCCTTGACAATAAATAAATGCTCATTTTAGAGTGAGTGAATGTGTTTTTGTGGTTTCAGTGAGCTGGTCCTTTAAATTATTACAGAAATGTGTTATTTAAAGTATTTTTAAAGTGTCTACATTCCAGTTAAGAGAAAGATTTGATCTAACAGCTCTCATCTAATTTCTCATGAAGCAAAAATAGCGATGTAGATATCATGTTATATATCTCTATACAGATGTATTATTACATGGGGAAACAAGCTATCCTACAGCTCCACTTTAGTTTGCAGCTTAACATGCCCTAGAAGCCTCTCTAGGGCCCCTGGAGGGCCCCAGACCTCATAGCGGGAACCAGTGCCCATGGGTGCCTCACGATAAAGTCACCAGAACAACTTTTTTAAGGGATGTGACGTCAGACAGCCGCGCCTCTCCCTATTTCGCATGATGAAGCTAGCGAGTCTTACATATTGCAAGGGCGGAAGTTAGGTGAATGAAAATAAAGGTAGGTGTTTGGCCCTCGCGGTGACACTGTGGTGCCTCTATTGATAATACAAATGTAACCTAATTAAGTTGTTAGGGATGAATTCGATTTTATATTTAGGCTACATAAAATACATTTGTCATTTTATCACTCTACGTTTACTTGTTTACTTTTCACCCTTTCGCTGCTGGTCTTATTTTGAAAAGGTGGACAGGATGCCCTGCGCCGTGCTGTGCTAACTGACGGTGGTGTCAGTCAGTTGGTCGATGGTGCTGCTGCTGCGGAGCAGAAAAACGGGCGAAAAGATTTGGTGAATTGACACCACCAAGAGAATTTAACTCTTCACTTAAACACGACCCGTGAACGGGAATAAACCGGTGCCAGGTGAGCTTAAACAAAGACTTTCTACGTCTTATCGGTTAACTTTTTAACCAAGGGGGTTTGTGGGTAATTCGTCAACATTTGAGCTGACGTCAGGGGGCTAACTTTAAAGTTAAGGAGGATGGTACTGTGGTCAAAGTTTTACACGATTTAAGTTAGTAAAATACATGACAATGGAAGTAATTCAGTGACTTATGTTGTGTATTAGGATATAAGGTACAAGTTAAACTAGTTCGCCATTGACTGTCTGTATCAGAGAGACTAGTGTTTCATTGCCTGGAGTGATAAAGGGCGGGGCAGGGTTTCGCAAGTAAAGATAACCTCCTGGTCGATGTCATATATCATCCTGCATGCTATGTCTACAATATTACATACTTTTATATAATTTCCTATGGAGAGAAATGGCTCAGTTCCTGCTGCTCCGTGCTCAGTCCAGCCAGTGGGTTTTAAATTGCGCAGTGCCAACTTGCTGCCAAGTTCAGTCCTGACTCCTGGTACTTCTGCACATTTCACCTAAGTTACAGGTGCAGAAGTATATGTTAGGTTTCTCATCGGAGTGGCTGTAATGTTGGGATAATTTACAGAAGTCAACACGAGGTTATTAATCACTTGGAGCAGGAAGTAGGGAGCCTGGCCTATCTTCTGAGTGTGACAGTCAATACTCATGACAATGTCATGAATCAGTGGAAGTTGACAGTCATGCAGCTGAGTATTTAGATGTGCCTAGTGACTGCAAGCTTTTATATGTTGTGTTTGTTGGGTGAGTATTGTTGTCAGGGCGAAGCAGTACTGAAAGCTCTGTGGTTCCCCTTTTTTTTCTGGGGGGCCATGTGAAGTGATCGCGCTGCTCTGTCACAGAACACAGCTAAACTTAGACTGGGTATCCCAATTTAGGCTGAAGGCTCTGCTCTTCCATTTCCAGGGATCTTTATTGGCATATTCTCCAAAAGCGCGCACACACACACACACACACACACACACACACACACACACACACACACACACACACACACACACACACACACACACACACACACACACACACACAAAGCAACCAAAAGGATATGAGCCATTGTCCTGCAGAATTGAGTCATGTACTTCATGTAGCCGTCGTCATATGAGCGAACAACAACTACATCCATCATAGCTAGAAAAACAGGGTTAGAGAGAATTGCTGCATGTGCACACATACAGTACAGAAGAAGACACCATGATAGGTCACAGGGCTAGCAGATGACTCTTGTTTATGGCACTTTCCTGAAAGGTCTGCAGCTTTAAATGCATCACATGTGACCGGGGCTTCCACAGGAAAAAGGGCACAATTTGCCCGTCGGTGACGTCAGGATCTCCCCTTCCCTGTCATGTAATACTGAATTTCCCTCTATTATGTTCCTCTCTATGCCGCTGGCCTGTCCAGTGGAAAATGCTTGAAAGTGTGGAACAAATGCCATTGTTTTTTCCCCCTGACCGTGGAGCAAAGGGGTTCCTGATGAGGCTACAGTGGACCTGGTGTTGATGGACCGTCAGTGATCTCTATAAAAGCTGGAGTGAGTTATCGAGAGGTTTGAAAGGCCACGCTGCCGTCCGATCAGCAGTCCTGTGCAGCTGTTGAGCTCACACGAGGAAGGAGGGCAGAGGTGAATGACTGACGGGGAAAGAAAATCAAGGTTGTGACCTGCGTCTGCCATGGAAACTTTTGACCTCCAAGCTTGTGTGCAACCGGAGAGAAAGAAGCAAAGGAATGGTCGTGTTTTTCTCTCTCCCTCACAGCCCAGTCGGGATTTAGCAATGTCCTGCTGGGAAAGTGCAATATTGAAGGGATAGATCGGCTCAGCTGCACTCCCTCCCTGTGAGATATTGCAGTTGCTTTATGCAACAAAGGAAGGAAATGGAAACTAACACAAAAAAAAGATCACCCCTGCTTAGATAAGCAAGTTTCATGTGATTAAGACATTGGCAAAGTAGAGCGCTAGAGTATTTTTAAAGCATGCTTGTTATGTAATCGCACCCTCAATCCCCACGGTTAGCTCTTGTACTCATGATTGTGAGTTGACTGTTGCTGTGTCTTTTGAGAAACGGTTGGTAAATCATTGCAAACCGAACATCTTTGGGTTTTGAGGACTGCTTGTTGGTGTTACGTGGGCACACTGACATTTCACACTGACATCCGGACGGTCAAAATGATTTTTCGGGATGGAAGTTTAACTTGTGCATTCTGCTTCAGACAGAACCTGTGAGCGGTGTTGGTTCTTGTTTACACTAACGAGGCTGAACCTCAGGAACACTCACCGTGCACACGTTTCCTCTCTCCAGCAGGTAGCGATTAGGAGGCCGGCCAGAGTGAGGCGGAAACAAACTGTTGAGATTGTGCGACATTACTCTGATGTCCTTGCTTTATTCTGCTGATAAGCGTTTGTTCTGAAGGGACTCACCTCAATCACTACAGTTTAAATAACACGACCCCCCCCCCCCCCCCCCCCCCCCCGCATCTTTATGAGTCAAATGTGCTAAAAATAACAGAATTGATATAAAATGTGTGTGCAGTCTGTGAAGAAATACCTCTCAGGTTGGTGTCTCTGGTTATATTTTCCACTCACTAAACAAACTGCAGGGCAGGTATGCGTGCGCCTGTCAGTTGTGTGTCTCTGCTGTTGTTTCCTGCTCTTCAGCCATGACACCAGAGCACTCTGGGAAACATAGACACAGTCTAGTCTCTTGCACACACACACAAGGGTCTATTATGCCCCGACGTTTTGCACGTTTGGTTGCGTCTTCTTCACCCATCCTCCGATGCTCCCTTTCCTCACGGCGGTCGTAGAAGGTCATCGGCCTCTCATGTCGATGTCTAACAGCAAAGCACATGAAGCTTTCATGTGCTTTTAATAACGCACACCGTCATCTGTGGCCTCAGCCGGTCACATGCAGCTGTCGCTCTGAATCACCGCTTGCAAATTAACAAACTACGGATATTTGTGAACCCCTTACTTCTTTACTTTACTTTAAAGTCTGCCTCATCTGTGGCAAAATTTGTGAAATGATTTGTGAGCCGGTTCAGACATGACAGCGCTGAGGAATGCATTCGTTTCACTTCAATCTTAAGGCTATCTTAAGGCTATCTTAAGGCTGTCTTAAGGCTGTCGTCTGCGACCGCATTCCAGCTTGCTCGGTGCTTTTACTTATCAGACTTCAGTGAATATCACTGTTGTGTTTGATTACGTCATCACTAAGCCTGTAATCTAAGAAGCCCTGTTCCAAGTCTCTGCAGCCTTGATGAAATTGTGCATTTGTCAGCAAGACGGTTGTCTTTGAATTTATGTTGACAAAAAAAAACAATGTCAGATGGATTGACATTCTGTACCAAACGTCCTCGTTCCCATGTGTTTCTTTGCTTGTGCATAGTAGCACTCTGTGTTCTCCTGTCGAGGGACAGATTAAGTGGACTTCAGACCTGGCCTTAGTCAACAGCATTGTTTACAGTTGTGGGTCAAGCTGCGTTCAATTGTTTAACGCATTCCCCGCGTCCTGCAGAGCCGAGGGTGTCCAGACGGCTGTTCCTGTTCGCTGTTGATGACATCAGGCCTGGGAAATAGCTTCTGTGATGAAAGGAATTCCAAATAAAGAGATCTTTGGGCTACGGAAAGTCATTTTCCATATCTATATGTATATGTGTGTCCTGGTAGAGCCACTTGATTTAATAGAAACGTGTAGATCTCAGGACTACGAAACATATGGAGGTTTGTGCTCAGCAGCGGTCGACGTCTGAAGACTTGTTGCCATGTTTAGAGCAGATATTTGTGTCCCTCTCTTGTGCTGCAGCAATGATTGGGGAATGTGGACAGCTGGTGGGGGAAATGCCAAAGGGACGAGATGACAAGACTGGGCTGGGTCGTGTGTGATGCTGACAAATAGGCTCCCGTGGTTTTTTATTTGTGCATTAATATTGTTATTAATGGTTGTGAAGCAACACAAAACTCTGGACTCACTGTGTGTGTGTGTGTGTGTGTCTGTTTGACTGACCTGATTGCAAACTACAAGCACAGTTAAAGGGAGGATTGTTCCCAAGCTAGCAGTGACCACAATACTGCCCTCTGTCCATGTCCTGCCCTGGAGGGTATGGGCCACTGACCACTGACCACTGGCCAACACACACACACACACACCAGCCATCATCCTCTCGCTGTCTCTCTCAGCTGATAAAGGCCTCGTGTGTTCACACTTGGCACTAAAATGCAGCTTGTATGATCTGATCACAAGGGGACAGCTCCACATTAGAGATGAGTGTTTATCAGATATCATTGATGATTGACTGAGTATCAGACTAGTCTAGAGAATAACAAGTGACGAAGGCTGTACCAAGATGAGTACCAAAACATATCTTAACAGAAAGATCAACAATACGTACGATAGGATTATTACACTATTTTACCATATCTTCGTCACAACTCCTCAATATCCAATTTAAGGGATCCTTGTCAAATCTGGTTGTTTCTATTATGAGTTTATGTTAAATTTAAGCCCTGAATCCATCATTTAGTCTGTTCATTGTGTAATAGAATGACAGACGAGCATCACTGATGAATTCAAATGTATTTCGCTCCTAATAGTGGTCTCAGAGGTGCAGTTAAATGCGAGCTGGAAAGTGAAATCCGATCTTGAGTGGTCACTTGAGATGCATTTTAGATGAGTTGTGATGCTGGGAATCCACTGCAGTCGATCTCAGCTGTGCGTGACCACAATCTGAATATATATAAATAAATATATATATATATATATATATATATGGCTATGAGATGGTAGATCTGAACAGGGCCAGTCAGGCTGTAGAGGAGAGGAGACGCTGAGGGAGGAGAGGAAGAGGACGGAGGGGATGAATAAAGGGAGCCTGTTGAGTTTTGAAGTGATGGCTGTGAGGAGAGTAACAGAGGAGTGTCTGTGGTACCCGTCCGAAGGCAACGGAAGCTGCCCACTGTGTGCTTCTTCAGCTCAGACTCTGTGCTGCCAGCAACCACTGTGGTTCAGCTGGTCGTGTGTTGAGGGATGTGAGGTTATAGAAATGGATGAAAAAAGAAACCACCTGCTGCTTAGATTATCAAACCAGATCACACGCTTCAACTTCCCCTTCTATTTCTTTCTGTATTACTCCTCCGAACTATTTATTTTCTTAGGCACCGTATTATTCACCCTCTTATCAATGTCTGAGGAATGTTGCTGTGACTGAATGATATTGTTTAACGTGATTAAAACGCATGTTTCCCTTCCTCTTTGCTGTGTTTGTTTAATAACTCAACGACCTCTAATATTGGCTCACTCCATGCTATATTTGAGAAGCTTACCCTGGAAAGAAAATCTAATCATACATGTTCATATAATCTACAATGAATCTGATCAACTGTGTTCCCTTTAATTAACAATGAATACAAATTAAGTTTCTTTTTATTGTAAAGCTGTAACCAGCAAATAAAGATAAATTACTAAAACTGAATTCCTTATCAATTATTTACTTACTTACTCTCTCTTGAACATAAAAATAAAAAACTATTCATGACCTGAACTTATTTATAGCTTGAATATCTGATGTAGTATCAGGCTAAGCGGCTGTTTTTAATCACATTCACTGACACTCGTTTGTTTCCCTGTGTTCTTCCAGACCCCACACTCTGAGTGGTACTGAGGGCAGCAGCGATGTCGGGCTCCTACGATGGCTCCATGATCGATGTCTCCAGTGATAGCTTCTGGGAGGTGAGACGCATGAATTCCTTCACACCACCTGCCCCTAAACCCAGGGTCATAATTCTTCTGTAGTGTGTTGAGATGACGTTCACATCTGATGAACTTGCAATAAATCTAGTGATTTATCACAACGTAACCGCAACACTGCACTATAACGCCGCTAACGCCGCTATAAATGTATTCAATGTTTTCTAAATAAATACATATCCATAGCCGTAGCTAACATTTTCTATCTCCTTTTCAACTCTCTCTCTGTTTTCTCTGTTGCTGGTTTTCAGGTTGGTAACTACAAACGATCGGTGAAGCGGGTCGACGACGGCAATCGGCTCTGTAATGATCTGATGACCTGTCTTCACGAGCGGGCGCGTATTGAGAAGTCTTACGCACAGCAGCTGACGGAATGGGGAAAGCGCTGGCGGCAACTCATAGAAAAAGGTAGAGGCGTCATTGGTGAAACCGGGTGTAATCCTGAAAGCATGACTGTCACAGACACTGACTGGTCGATATCTCTTCCCTCAGGCCCTCAGTATGGCACGTTGGAGCGGGCGTGGACCGCTCTGTGCACGGAGGCGGAGAAGGTGAGCGAGCTCCACATGGAGGTGAAATCGGCACTGATGGGGGAAGACTACGAGAAGCTGAAGAACTGGCAGAGAGACTCCTACCACAAACAGATGATCGGCGGCTACAAAGAGACCAAAGAGGCTGATGACGGCTTCCGCAAGGCTCAGAAACCCTGGGCAAAGAAACTCAAAGAGGTGTGGCTCACTGGATACCAAAATAGTATGATGTGTATGTAGTATAATGTTTTAATCTATAAACAGCCACAAGCAAGTCATTTTTCAAGTCACTGATTACAGCCATGACAATCAATTTTACCCTTCAGTTCGCATGATTACATATTACTGACTCGCTAGCTGTTGTTTTCCCTCCATGACGACCTGCTTGCTAAACAACAACAGAGCCGAACCACAGTCGCAACCTCTTGATATTGAACAAGAAGCTATTGCCAAACGTTAGCCATCGTGTGCTAACTGTGTGCTGTAGTTCTTTGACTGCCTGTAGAAGGGAAGGAAACACTGAGGGACTACAGGGAGGCTTCTTAGTTCAAAATCAGGTCAATGTATTTCCTACTACTGCTTTCATTTTAGAAGCCTGTTTACTTCGGCAGCACGCACATTCCTTTCTGTTTCTGTGCACGCATATGAGAACGTGCACATCCAAGTATATTGTATGCTCGAAGACACGAAACGTTTCACAACCTCCAGGCTCCTTGCCCCCATTTCCTGCGTGTGTGATGTCAGCAGGGGGTGGCGACATCCTGGCCTTGTCATTGAGCGGCGACAGAACAATGCAGTTTTGTAGCTCTAGCGGTTTATTGATGGACCAGACAGACGGGGACAAGTGGGTAGAGGGCAGAGAGGAAATTAGGCTAATTAACTGGTCTAGAGAATGAGCAGCTGACAGGGGCAGTATGTCAATAATAGACACATACAGTCTAAACGGGATGCAGTATTCAACTCATGGTCCTCATGGGTTTTATTGGATTGACACACAACCTCCTGCTTTATCAAATTAGGGAGGATGCTCTCGTCTACTTGTGACCTCATGGTTCGGTCCGCTCTGGCCTCGGCCCCACTTACACCGAGACACTCCTCAGATAAAACTACAAGGGATGAGTCCGCATCCATAGTTCATATTTGTTCAAATACAAACAAAGTGATAGAGTAGATGAGTGCATCACATGTCTAACATATCAAGCACCAGTGTTTCCATGCTGCCTCCCTCACATGAGTTGGTAGGATATTAGTTGTAATGATATTAGGTTTATCAACCTCACTAACAAAGAGAAAATCAATTCACATTTCACATTTGGTTTGCTCTGAGTCACACCTTAAAAGACTGGCGCTGTTGCCCGTATTTTAATTGATCCTTTGAATCTACAGATGGAGACAATGAAGAAGTCGTACCACTCTGCCTGTAAAGAAGAGAAGCTGGCAGCCAGCAGGGAGACCAACAGCAAACTGGAGAGCAACAACAACCCCGAAGCCCAAAAGAAGCTCCAGGAGAAGCTGGAGAAGTGTCAGCAGGAGGCGCAGAAGGTAGGGCTACCTTTGGAAATAGACCAGGTCGAGTGTCAAGATTGTGTTTTTATTGTGTTCCAAATGTCACCTCGTTCCTCCTTTTTCTCCCAGACTAAAGAACGCTATCAGAAATCGCTGGAGGAACTCGACAAGTTGACCCCTCAGTATATGGAGAACATGGAGCAGGTGTTTGAGCAGTGGCAGCAGTTTGAAGACACACGAATCTGCTTCTTCAGAGAGCTGCTGCTGGAGGTGAAACAGCACCTGGATCTCTCAACCAATCACAGGTCAGACACCGATCATTCAATGTCTGAATACTTAAACGTCGCAGCTCATGAACAAAGCTGCGAGAGATGCTTCTCACCTAGAAATATAATGTACAACATTGTCTCCATAGATTCCAGACGGTCTACCACACGCTGGAAGACACGGTCTCTGCCACTGATGCTGAAGATGACCTGAAATGGTTCCGGTCCAATCACGGCCCCGGCATGCCAATGAACTGGCCCCAGTTTGAGGTATTACAGCCTGGATTCATACGAATAAAAGAGCAGAAGATAGAGAAGGAGAACTGTGCAGAGTAATAGTCTTTTTACATTATTTAGTGAGATAAATAATTACAGAAGAATTAATTACAGTCCTTACTTACCTTGAAATGCTAGTCTTAAAGACTGGTGCTCTCCCAGGCCCAACTGTAGGAACCACCAGTAAAGAGAGCAGAGGAAATGGTCTAATACGTCATGGGCGGTATTGCAATAGCTCTTTACAATGTTACACGTAGCCCAAACCGGAGTTAATGCCCAGTGTCATTTTTGTCATTGACGTATGCCGTTTGGCAGCAAGGGGTGGAAGTAAATCTTTCTGAGGAATTTGCTTTATGGCATCTTCCCAACAGGATGTGAAATAAGAAAAAGAGGACGTGAAAGCAAAGAAAGCTTAACGCGCTTGCAATGCCACAATTTACAGTTCTTTTGAGTGCTATTGACGGCATGGCTGATGGGATGGGGCACTTTGTTCCACTTCCATCATGACCAGGCTGTTTGTCTTTCTGAGTAAAGCTCGGTTTTAGAAGGTCTTTTCTGTGACACATGCACAACAACAAAAATGAGGCTCCAACTTGGTAGATATCCAAATATTCTGCAAGCCACTGCCTCTTTAGTTCATGTTGTTTGTTAAAGAAGCAATCCCTCGAGTAATTAGCTGTTCCAAGTCATTTCTACATTCACAAACTAACGTTTCTGCACTTTCAGTTTATACCGCACAGCCTTAGTCTTTACACTGTGTGGTCCACTTTAACCCTTTTCCACACCACCTTCCCTTTCCTCATGTCTGACAGAATTTGGACTGGTCCCATCCTCGCTCCTTTAGAAGAAGGTCCATTTTAGTGAGTTCTGCATGGGAGGGCTGCTCCTTTTCACAACTCCTTCTACCTCTGTGTGTGTTTGAGGTGGTTGTGTTCATATCAAGATATTAAGACACTTGGTACATGCGGACACCACAGCGTTGAAGTATGTGGACATATCCTCCTCTGTTCCCTTTACCTGGTAACACCAGGATGTTTACATACCTTTTCCTGGATATCAGAACTTCTAGAATGACTCTTTACCACTAATACCGCAGCTCAGACTCTCTGTTCTTTCTAACCCTTGAACGCTGACCCGTCTGTGGCCCTTCCAGTCTTCCTTCTGTCCATGTGAACCCTGCAGTACGTCACATGATGCCACCATGGCTCAGCAATGTCACAGCGTCTCAGGGAACATGAGCCAGACAGGAAGACCTGATGTATCAGAGGGCCAGACAGGGACTAGGAATGAAACCAGTCCGTTTGTGGGCCAAAAAAATATATGTGTATTAAAAACAACTTTCTTTTCTATAACTGTGTTGTCATGGTCTCTCTTTTGCTCCACTCTCGCTGGTTAGCCTCTGGTAGAGGGGAGACTCCTCGGTGTTTCTTTCAACAGGTGATGGATTCTGTACATGGTTGTGTGTCTCATCTTCTCAGGTCTACACTGTGCTGTGCAAACACTCTGTGTCACGGCCTGTGAAATGTTTCACAGATCCCTGGACTGTGTTGAAGTGTGTGTGTGTGTATAGTGCTGTGTACATTCCTGTGACTTCATCTCCCACTTTTTCTAGCTGTGAAGGCATGTTTTCCACCAAACGGTAATACTTCTAGTGTGTGTGTGTGTGTCTACCAGGACTGGTCCATAGACCTGAACCGAACCCTCAGCAGACGAGAAAAGAAAAAGCCATCAGAGGGTGTCACGCTGACCGGCATCAGTTCAACTGGGTCAGACCAGCCTGTCCAGCCTGCCAAGACCAGCAGCAGGTAGATATCTGATCAGATATTTCTGTCTCTAACAAACACACACGGTTCACTGAGCAAGTGTTCATAACGCGGACACACTCGCACACACACAAAAACAAAAACACACTCCCTCACTCCCTGTCTTCCTCATCCAAACCCTCTGACATCAGAGATAATCCAGCGCACCACACATGGCGTTTTCCTCTTCAGGAATGCATGTGAAGCGTTACATGAGGGAAGTTCCGGGTGTGACGTCTAGGTGTACTACAGCCGTCTCTGTGGCAACAGTAAACATTTTGTCAGAGTTTGTTGGGAAAGAATTCATCCCCGCGAGACTCGAGTCGGCTCGTACATAGTTGAAAGCGATCCAAAAAAAGTAATGTGGAAATACATTAATCACACACACACACACACACACAGAGAGAGATTTTTATTGCATGAATATTACTGGGAAGTTCAAAGAAGGCTGGTTTAGTGAAACTTGGATTTGGCAGGTTTGTGATTAAAGGGAAAGAAAGTTCAACATGTTTTCATGAGAGAAAAAGAGGAATTCACAGGCTCGTTTGAGACTGCTCTGCAAAGGTTTAGAGGCTCTCCGTGTTTGATTGGCAGTCTTTATTAGCGTGATGTAATCTTTTTAAGAGGAGATAAGATAAGAACTTAGCTGTCCCTGCAGTGAAACCTGTCTCTAGTGTTGTGGCAACAGCACCAAGGACATAACAGTGGTTCGTAGAAACGACAGCAAACTGCTCATGCGTCCGTCATCGCGGTGGAAAAGCAAATAACAGTTTTGCATGGATGAGCAAGTTGCTATGTGTGTTAAACATGTTGTTTTGAATTTAAAGTGAGGTTAGTCGTGATTTCCCTGTGTTCTGGCAGCTCTCCCCTTGTTTCAGACTTCGGTAGGAAGTGGTGTGTAAGCAGGATTCAGAGAGCACTGAGGAGTGTGTAGAGGAGTCAACAAAGGGAATGTCAGGCACGGAAAGCATTTGACCCCTGAACTTGAGACTGTTGACGTGACTCTCCCCCATCCAGCATTTACAGCACGTTGTTTTCCTCTTAATTTCCTTCATAATTGGGTCTGACTGTAGTTTAAGTAGTTTATTATCAGCATGATAAAAACAAGCCCTCATTCGTAATCGTATCACATATTTGCCTTTTTTTGATCGTCTGAAGCTTCAACGACAAAGATGTTAACGCCCACCGGGTACGACGCTAACACAGCTCTTAGAATACATCGTAGCTGTAAAGGTTTGTTTGTTGACTGGAACCGTCCAAAGTTACATTGTGCCAGACGGTGTTTGGTGTAATAACTCCTCAGGCTCAACTCAGAGAGCATGACTATGCAAACAAAGGCGTTCACATTTCTCCGCTTCACACACTCTAGAGCCAACTGATAGCCAGAGCTGTTCATGGTCCGGTAGCTCAGTAAACAGGGAGTAGAAGCCCTGTGTTTCCTCTGATGCAGGTGGAAGGCTGCTGCAAGGTTTGTTCCTTGATGCGGAAAAGTGACAATAGGAGGAAGTAAACAGCCGTCATGTGACTTCTTCAGAGAGATTTAGCACCTACTCGAACCGGAGCTGACAATTAAGTGTTCGATGTGTCGCTAGGAAAGATGTTTTTATAGCTTTGTACTAATTATGATTTCATTTTTTTTAGTATAAGCAGTGGCACTCAAGTCAAACTGATTGTACAAGCGTGTTGATGTTATTCAGGTTCATTATTACACAGAAATACAATCACTTCTGGGTCATCTATCGAGTGAAACAAAGCCACACTTTACTGTTCACTAAGCTCCTTGGCGACGCCCACTACTGTAGGAAGTACACTCGTTAGCCGGCTGTGCTAACATGTGCAGCGTACGTTTAAGCATGTCTGCAGGCCGTGTATGTGACAGGTGTGTCTTCCTGTCTGTCTGTGTGTGTGCAATGCAACAACCGATCTCTCACTGTGTCCCATGCTGTCAGCCTGACTGTGCCCACTAACACAGCGCCAGTGGGCTCAAACCCCTTTGATGAAGAAGACGAAGAAGATGAGGAGGAGGAGAAGATGGAGATGGAGGAGGAGGAGGAGACGGCCGTGGAGCAGCAGACCACAGTCAACCACATCAGTGTGAATAAAGAGGAAATAAAAACGTTGGTGAACAGAAGAGAAAACACTCCCGAACAACCTCCCCTGCCCCCTTTTTTTTTCTTGTTTCTATCTTTGTTGCCACGGAATCGCCGATCGTGCCGCGTCTCTTTTCGCGCCGTTTCTTTGTCTCGGTTACTTTGATCCCTTCTTCCTTGCGTCCCTCTCTCCTCCCTCAGGTGGCAGTTTGTTGTGTTGCTCTGCATGGTCGCTGGAACGCTGGCACACAACGCCAATATGTGTGTCTGTCCCTTCTCACTTCTTACAGTGCCGTGTCTTGCAGAACATTACATGTCATGCGCATGGGGGGGCCCATGCCTCTGCTGTGGGAAATGTCTTACAGTCAGATCTGAATATGGACACACTTTATACACTCGTGTGTGCGATTGGTCTGTAGTATCAGTTTTCTCACAATTGCCTGAAAATGTACTTGCTGTCTAACTTCAAAAGAAGTGTACATAAAACCAGGTCTGACTGTAAATACTTTATATATGTGCTGGTGTGTGTTTATTGTTTTTTCCACTTATAACATTGTCAGAGCCAAGTTCTTTCTGGTGTTTAGGTGGCTCCCTCTGTTGGCCGCTCGGGTTAAACTCCAATCATGCCTTCACAACACTTGATTTGTCTTGCTTGGTCTCATGTTTGCTGTATTTTTTCTGTGTCTCTTCATGTGTGGTCATGTTGTTTTGTTGCATTGTGTGCCCTCTCACTTGAAGCTGTTGATCTTAAAATGGCATCAAAGAGACTTTGTCATGCTGCCCGAACCAAACGCTTGCTTTGTAGCATTGATGCCGAAAGTAAGCATGTTTCTGCACTAAATGGAAAAGGAGTTTTCAGGACGAATCGCAAAGCTGTCACTGAATCTTGAAATGCACTTTTGGCTTTTTGTGTGTTCGACTTAACTGTACTTGGTGTTACATTTATCTTTCTCGCTTTTTCTAACTTTGAATTTTGGTCCCTGCTTCCGCCCGGCATGCTGGATTGTCCCGTCGATGCGTAAAGGCCCTGAGATGAATGTAAAAACACATTTTTCTAAGTGACTCTTTTGTCCGTCCGTCCAGTGCGAGCAGTACGGAGAAGACTCCAGACTGGTCGGATGAAGACACGGGTGGTAACCCCTTCTCCACCAACGGTGACGGGAATCCATTCGAAGACGAGCCGGCTTCTCCGGTCGTATCTGTGGCTGTCAGAGCCCTCTATGACTACGATGGACAGGAGCAGGACGAGCTCACCTTTAAAGCAGGTACGTGGTGTGAAAGACTGAAAAACAACAGCAAACGTTTTGACGTGTCTGTCGGATCACAGTAGGGTTTTTGCAATACAAATATTCATCCCTTCCTCCTCCTCCCTCCAGGGGAAGAACTAACCAAAATTGGAGAAGAAGATGATCAGGGTTGGTGCAGAGGCCGGCTTAAGGATGGAAAGACCGGCCTCTATCCTGCTAACTATGTGGAAGGCATCCAGTAATAAATGATCACAAATTAACAAATGTGAAGAAAGAAGAAAGTGGTTTGTTTTGAATCGACAGTGCGGCTGGAAACGAGAACACACTCTGCCTTATTTTTAACCCTTTTTCTCCCCGACTGGTGTCTGAGAAGGACGGAGAGGAGAAGTTGCAGATTATTAAAGGACCACTTGAGATGTTACTTTCCACAGATCGACAGTTCGAAGATGGAAATCAACAACAAGTTTCCCGACGATTCCAGAGGAAAAATGTCCGTCAGTGTAAGATATGTTACGTTACTTAGAATCCCATTTACGCTGTTACAAAAATAATAGCCTTTCAAGTATATATATTAGATAAAAAATCAATTTATGTGTGAATTTATATATTGTTTAAACGAAACACTGGGATGACACCGACAAATTGTCTTGCGACGTTACATGCAGCCGTAATATGCAAGCCACTGCGTTCTTTAAGGGAGATGACCCTTTTATAAACATAATGATCTGTTTTAGGTTTGAACCCATTTCTACCTGCTAGAATCCAGTCCATAACTGTTAATTGTTCGATTTTTCTTTGACAAAGTAGACCCTTGTGTTGAGATTAGTGTGACAGGTTTGACCTGATTTTCTTTAAATTTGTGTTCAAATTGTTCGTTCCTTTTCAGGGTTCTGTATTTACCATTCAGTTCATTAACTGTTCTGGTTATTTTATAAGGAATGATCAAATCAATTAGAGCCTTATGCTGATGGGTTGGTTCCTCTAGTCATTGCAATTGAATGTACATTCACTGATTGTATTTTATCACTTTTGATTGTTCAGTTTTGCTGATGTTAGGTTATTCAAACTGTCCTGAAGCTCCACACAAAAAGCAATCTCTGTTCTTTCTGTAGATTGTTATACTTTATGGGTTATTTTTCATCCAACACTGAAAGTTTTTCACAAATGTTTATCACACTTGAATCGTGTTGTAATTGCTCTTACTTCTTGTTAAATGTCAAGTTATGGGAGAATATTTTAAGTGCTTTTTTGGGGGGGGGAGGGGACATATATTACAATTTATAGCAATAAAACCGCAGACAAGTGTGGCATTACATACGTGCATGTAAATAGCCTGGATGAAAACTATTAGAACAAATTAAGCATCGATATCGGATGTAGTTTGAAATTGATTGTTAATTTATGATGCCACAAGTGCTTTTGTTCTACTCTTGTTAGAATGTGACTGAGAATTAGTTTGTATGGTAATTGTATGTTTTATGGCAAATATCCCTTGAATCTGTTATTTTGATATATTTGTAAATATGATTATTTTTCCCTTACAGAGGGCCATATTCATTGAATTAATCAACAAATATGTGACTAATTGTTTCCCTTAGTAGCTATGATATGAGTGGATCTACCTGATTTAATTACCTGAATACATTTGTTTGAATCAAGTATTTTGTCGGCTTGTATTTTCTGCAAGCTCTAAATTAGTTGCCCAGTGTATCGATGAAATAATCGAAAAAAAAGAAGCTATTTGATGCCTTTTAACTGCAGCACAAGAAGATGAGTTATGTTGTCTATAATAATGGTGAGAAAGGAGACATTTGCCATGTTTTCAGGGCATGCTGACGTCAAAACGCAGCAACAGCTGTACTTGCACAGTAAGGTTTGTAAATGTTGTCCCATGACATAATAAATGAATTTATTGGAAAGAAAATATGTTGCCTTTGTCTTAAGTAGTGATATTTCTATTCTTTGAACTTCAACTTATGATGTTGAGGTATTTACTGGATGTAATAAGAGCTTAATCTTTTTATGTGTGTGCACGTTCAGTTAAATTTGAATATAGTTAATTTAATACTTGACATCAGTAGTTCAGGTGTACAGTTATTTTGTTTGTAGAGTGTCCTGCCCAACACGTAAAGGGTCTTATGATTTGCATGTTAGTGTCCCATATTTTGGCAATAATTGGCTACCAAAAATATTACCATAAGAAGTGTGTATTTTGGTGTAAGATCACGTTCATTGTAGGGATATAGATTCCTCTAAACATATATTTAAACATATTAGCTGATGCAGAAAGTTTAATTGAATTAATTAAACTTATCTATGGGTTAAATAAACCAACAGTAATTTAATTTATATCAAATGTGTTGAACAAAAGTGCTTTGACTTCTAATACTTATGAGTAAATGATCTCGATACTTACTCAGCGTCAAATGTATAGGTCAACTACATTACCCAGAAGCCCTTGCTACAATAACACAACCACGGGTCACTTCTATCCAATCACGGCTCGCCCATGGTGTTGTCCTATTGACGTGTCGTATTCGGTCCTTCTTGAGGAAAACACGGGGCTGTTTTTCATGCCACACAAACTGTCCGTCTCACCGTCACTTGTGTCCAACAGATAGAACAATGTCGGAGCCCAACAAGCAGGATATCTCCGCTATTTTTAAGCGACTCCGCGCGGTTCCTACTAACAAGGTGAGCGTTTCAACCGGCGGACGGTTTAGCTGTCTTTAAACAAGGAAGTTGAGTCGGACTATCTGACACGTCGCACTTTGAGAAAACGCTAAAAGCTAGCTTTACTTTCATCAGCTTAATGTGACACTTAGCTGCTACGTGTCGTGTTTAAAATCAGTCGGTGGTGTTGAAGTGTGCCGTGGTGACATTTGAAGGTGTTTTCTGTCAGAAAACATGTGGTCTGTGACCAGATGTTGCGTTAGCTAAGTGGCTGACAGCCTAGCTAAGGCTACATTTTGACAGTTCACCTTAAGCTAGCTGTGTTTGTTAAGGCTTTAAGCCCTCCGACGACTTGGAGATGTAACACCGCAGTGCATACATCCTGAATTACGCAATGAAACTGTGTTTTAAGAGGTAATCTCTTTGCGAAATTCAACCCACTGCACCAACAGCTGTTTGAATCAGATACATGCACAGGCAACGTGCACTTCAGACCTTTATGGTTACAAACTTTTTCTATTTTAATTGTGAACGTGTGATCTGCAACGAGGAGGGAGTTTAAACACAACGTCTTAGCCTCTTTCTTTAAAATATAAATTCACTCTGTTTATACATTAAGATTATTTTATGCGTCTCCTCCTGTGCTCTCTTCTTCCTCCCAGGTTTGCTTTGACTGCTCAGCTAAAAACCCCAGCTGGGCCAGCGTCACCTACGGTGTGTTCCTGTGTATAGACTGCTCTGGGACACACAGGTCTCTTGGTGTGCACCTGACCTTCATCAGGTAATACAAATAATCTAGTGATGTAAACACACAATTGCACAATTAGCATGAGTGGAAAAACCCAGACTAGAGTCTAGGGGGATAATTGTTGTGGAACCTGAGATGCTGTTTGTCCCTCTGTGTTCACACAGGTCCACTGAGCTGGATTTCAATTGGTCGTGGTATCAGCTCAGATGTATGCAAGTGGGAGGCAATGCCAATGCGGTCAGTACCTGAAGGCAGCTCATATCGGCACGCTGTCGACAGATGTCAATGCCAGCGTTGCTTCACACTGGCATTATTTAACTTCGAGCGTCGTCTTCCCCCCCCCCCTTGTCTGCAGTTTTCATTTTTCAGTCAACATGGATGCACAACCAACGCTGCCAACACCAAGTACAACAGCCGGGCTGCTAACCAGTACAGAGAGAAGATAAAGAATTTAGCCACACACGCGACCAGACACCATGGCACCGAGGTAATGCTGACATGGCGGTTTACTGTCTTAAAACGTCCTACGCTTGCAGGTTGCTTCACTGATTGGACAGGAGCCAGAATGGAAGAATCAGATAAAAAACAAACTTTGACTTCCTGCATAGTTCCTCTTTGCTTATCACACTTTGCATTAATTGCACTGTATCTTTAAGTGCGCAGCTGTGTCAGTTGTACTGCTCTTCTTCTGTCCAGTTGTGGCTCGACAGTCAGGCTCCTCTCTCCCCAACGACACCAGACGACAAGCAGCTGGACTTCTTCAGTCTGCATTCACAGGTATAGAAGTGTGATGTCTGCTTGTTGGGTACCTACTTGGAGTGACGGTGGGATTATTAATGTCGCCACGTGTGTCTCTTTGATGCCCAGACTCTTCCTGACAACCTGAACATGCCCAAATCGTATCTCAGCTCCTCCACGTCAGAGAAGCCGTTAACCGGGGAAACGGAGGAAGACACTAACGGTATTCACAAAATGCAAACTGCACTTTGTTGTATTTATCTCAATGCCATTTAATTTGCCTCATCACATGTATATTAAACCTCCTCAGGTAATCTAGATGAGGGTCCTAGTGTGGACATGCTGAGTGCTTCTCCAAAAGCAAATCCAGGTTGGTTTATATTCGTCACTTTTCGGATTTTAGACCTTTTGTTTTTCCAACTGATTTATTGCTAAACTGTCGGCGATGTAACTTTACTGTTCCTCAATCTCTCCAGAGCCCTCCTCTCTTCTTAGGAAGAAGCCAACTGCCGCCAAGAAAACGGTATGTACCCATCTTAACTTTTGGTCGGAAGTATGTTCGTTCACAGACTTTGCATTCATGCCGTGTTTTGTAAAAACGCGTCTGCCTGTAGTTGGCCTCTAAGAAGGGCGGTCTGGGCGCTCAGAAGGTTAGCAGCAAGAGCTTCTCAGAGCTGGAGAAGAAGGCTCAAGCTGCCGACAAGCTCAGGGAGAAAGACGACGGCACCGGTGCTGCCAAGAACTACCAGCCCGAGGAATCCATGTGAGTTTCTTTGTCTTTCCTTATCGTCTTTCACCTGTTCCTACCTTTACCTTGCTGCTGTATTCTCCCTCTGTTTTGTCATTCCTTAAACTCGCCTCCCTTCTCCCCCCCCCTCAGCTCTCCATCCCTGCGACTGGCCTGTAAAGATTTCGAGCAGCAGAGGAAAATTGAGGACAAGAAGTTGAAGGGATTGGAGGGGAATAAGAAAGTGCAAGCAGAGAGACTGGGCATGGGTATGGGCATGAGGAGGTATGATGATGAAGAGACTAGTGACCCTGTTGCTGATAGATCTGTATCTTAGAGTTCCCATGTAAACCTAAACCTAAAATCAAATGTATTAATTTCAGGGCCTTGAGAAGCGTCCTAATCGTCCATGAAAGCGTGTGGTAACCTTGACTCTCTCTCCTCTGTTAGTGGAGTGTCTCACTCCGTGACGTCAGACATGCACATCATCCAGCAGGAGAGTCCGATGGGAAAGAAGACCACCAAAGGACGTCGGTTCACTGAGGACGATGAGGACGAAGGGTCCTTCAGCTCTAAGTCAGATAAATATTATTTGCTGTTTCTGGTATAATTCGTGTTTATCGGCTTCATTTTGTGTTATTTATTACTCTGATTTTGTAACATTTTCATCTGACATTATTCTCTAGGGTCTTGTCCCGGTTTGAGGAACAAACAGAAACCTCCGATACCTTCTCCTCGAGGTGGGATGATAAAGGTGAGGAAGATGGCTGGATGAAGGAGAGCAAGAAACCAGAGCCGGACTTCTTCTTGAGCTCCACTATAACATCGCTGAATGACAGGTACGTTAAAACAGTTTTAACGTAATGTTCCTCCGGAGTGTTCATGACGTTTTGCTACTTATTGTAGCTTGAGACAACAGCTGTTGATTAGTGCTTATTTCTGTTGTTGTATCATAGTTGTTTTTCATTTGTAATGTTTGTTATTAGACCCACGGGCAGAAGAAAACCTGAAGCCGTCCCAGACACCGGAGAAGCTCAGAAAAAGTTCGGCGGTGACGTGAAATCCATCTCTTCTGACACGTACTTTGGAAAACGAGATAACTCCGAGGTACAAAACGCATCCTGCCCGTCCCACATGCTGTGGATACATTGTGTTATACTCTGTGATTTTTGTGTTCATTTCTTTTCTTTTCTTTCAGTACGAGGCCAAAACACGACTGGAAAGATATTCTGGGAGTTCCTCTATAAGTTCAGCAGACCTGTTTGATGATCCAAAGAAACAAGCTGGTGAGAAACAACTCTCTGTTTTGAGAACTTTGTAATCAAGACTCACAAAATGTATTTTTATTCTCTAAAGATTTTACACCTGCAAGCGGGCAACAATCACTTCAACAGTCTACTCGTATGTCACTGCATTCACAATGTTTACTCAGGTTGAGGTCACTAGTTATGTCAGAGTGTTGTCTGTACTTTCTATCTTACAGCATACGACAGAACCGAATAATAAGGCTTAAAACGATTGCCTCATACCACTAACTGAATGTTTTATATTTGTCTTTCTGCTCGTCTTGCGCACACAGCGGGTTCGTACCGTCTGACCAACGTGCTGCCCAGCGCTCCCGACATGTCGCAGCTCAAACTGGGAGTTCGCTCTGTCGCTGGAAAACTCTCCGTCATGGCCAGCGGCGTAGTCAGCTCAATTCAGGTGGGTCAGAAATACGCCCCCGTTGAATCAAGATCGTATGAACATCTTTTCTGACAAAGCATAAGTTCTAATAATGCATATTTTCTTTTTTTTCCAGGATCACTACAGCACCTGAGTCCTGATGCGCCTCCTCTTGGATTCAGCGCCCTAATAGTCGTCCTGTGTTTAACAGAGTCACACGCGTTTCCCAGTGGAGTGGCGGTCGCTCTGGGAGCTAAAGAGGTGCGATGGGGCCAATCTGTTCCACGAAGGCATCCACATTGACGCCCTGTATACATCTATATCTAGTTTTTTATTAGGTCGTGTACATACAACGGTTGTTTGAATCGAGAGGATCAAGCACAATATTTTCAGTGGAAGTAACGTCTTGAAGGGAGACGTCTGTGTACAGTTCTCTTATGAAGTTTAGTTTGCGGTTTATTGATTGGTTCGCTTTGAGGTCTTTGTGGGTTTACATATTTAGAAGTATTATATGTAGCACAGGGTTTATGGTGTTTTGAAGGATGGATTTGCGTTTTGATTCCTTTTTTAGTTGATGAGGTAATAAAATAAAGCAGTGGAGAAATTTCAGTTTGTTTTTAATTGGTCAACATACTCTTGCTCATCACAAGCACTCTGTGTTGTGCTGTTTTGCACATTCCCACGGGTTTGAAAGTGTCCTTTCTGTCCCCAAAGTGCACTTATATTTGCTCCTCCACAGACGGGACCAAACCCTGATATAGAGGCCGCGGGGGACCAGATATATATATATATATAAATATACATTTCTTTAGTCAGGCATACTATCAGTTGTATAAACTGAAATTGGCCTCATTAGCACAGAAGCTTCATTATCTTGCGAATTGTTATGATGTTGTGTTTTTTTTCGTGGGCCGAGCATCGGTTATTCTAAAAGGACGAGATGACATGAAACCTAAGCAGCTATGGAAAACTGAGTATAAAGGAAAAGTTTGACATTTTGGGGAAATATACTCATTCGCTTTCTCGCCAAGAGTATGTTGAGAAGATTGACAACACTCTCATATCTGTCGGTTAGCTTAGCATAAAGACTGGGAACAGGGGGAAACAGCTAGCCTGGCTCTGTCTGAAGGTAACAAGTATTTCTACCAACCAAAGTGTAACAAGTTTGGGTTAAACAAATAAGATATAACTATGCTAAGCTAAGCTAACTGGCAGCTGGCTGTAGCTGTGTACATATATATTAACAGAAATGAGTGTTACCAATCATCTCATCTAATTATATTCATTAAGCAATCTGCATAATAGCATTATGATGAGCCTGCACCATGCGGGTCAGTTGCACCATGCGGGTCAGTTGCACCGTGCGTCTTTGTCTCCATCCTGTTGCTTTGAATCAGACACTTTTAAGACGTCGTAATCGATAACGTGGTCGACGTTGTAACCTGTAGATTCATGAATTTTTGACGGGTGCCTTTTTGGTGATGTTTTGGTTTTAATTTCTAGATGTTTTTTTGTTGGTAGTTGTGTTTACATGTCTGCTATAACTTTCCATGTTGCCCCCCCTTAAATTGAACTGCACACACTAAAGACTCTTGACTAGAATCTCCTGATGCAGTGGGACTTCTTTGTAGCTTTCAGGCCCCTGTTGTACAGCAACTTATACACATATATATACATATATGTGTATATATATAACAATATGAATGTAAACAATCCCTTTAAAGCCCTCTTTTTTTGTTGTTGCTGTAACATACTGCCAGAGTTCAGGTTATTTCTTTAATTCTGAGCTGGTAATTGGGTGTGATTTTGGATTTGACATTTAAAAGCAATAGAAGAACCGGATGATGTCCGTTTATGGCTCTTGATATGGAATAACCACGGCTTTAGCGTTGGCCTTCAGTGTATTAGCATTTAGGTAGAGTTGTGCCATGATGCTGGAAAGGCTTCTACAGATATCTAATCGTGGACTAGAGTTTATAAAAGCCCTGATCGGCGACAGGATGATTATATTACTGAGTGATTTCGGTACTGTTTCTGCTTCTCAGGAGTTTGATTGGAGTTGTTAAATATGGAACACTGAAAGAGAAAGTCGTAGATCCTTCAATGACCAAATATTTGTTTACTCCATCACTCTATGCCTTAGTCCAAAGATCTCTGATTAACGCGCCCTCGTATTGCAATATTGTGGATTCGTCTGGTTGCCGTTTTGCACATTGTTTGTTAGAAATTGCATGTGGCAGCTTTTGCTTGAATGTACTGTATTTACAATTGAACCGTTGCCTCTCAAGTTGATGTTGCGTCCACAGACTTTAATTTGTGTTGATCTTTGTAAGATTGTTTGTCTTCTGCCGTTTTAATATTGTTAAATGTTACGTAAGCGAATAGTAGCTTGTGTAAGTTGCATGACCCTTGTAGTTGATACACGCTGACACATCCTGGATACAGACAGCATACGGCTGTTGGGCCCTAATAAATAACGCTATAGAGTAACAGAATCGTTCAATTAGAACTGTATAGTACTGCTACATGCAATGATGTATAGGGCTTTGAATTACCGTTTATAGAAAGCTACAGATAATCAAGTTTTGACATATTTTGACACTCAAAATGTAAGTAAGATTTTTTGAAACATGCCAAATAAATGGCTTGTGCCGAAGCTCTCCTACCTGGTCATTTCTTTGCCAACACTGCACAGACACTGTTTCTCTCTGTGTTTGATTACATTCTTCTAACCCCCAAACTAGTCAATTTACAGTCAAATAAAACAGGGATAAGCAGCAGATCCACACATTGGAGAAGCTAAATTCTCTATCCGATGTCTAATCAATGAATCGATTAGTTGTTTCAGCTTCTACCTAATGTTAATCCAGCATGGCCCCCTTCAGGACCGATGCTGCCACCCCGCTTACGTGGCTGGCTGAGGCGTTTAAGGTGCTTAGTACGCTGTCGGAGCTATGAGTGTTTAAATTAGAACTCCGTTTATGGTTTAAAGCATAGTTTTTACAATGAAAAAAAATATAATGTTGTTGAAAACAATTGGTTTGCTTGATGTAACAGACAAAAACATCCAAACAAGGGCTAGATCTAACCGTTTTTTGTGTTTTAATTTAACAATTCTGTTAATAGTTGTATTTACGACTTTAAGTGGAGGACACGAAAGCGGCATTTTCCCAAGGAACAGTGAAAAGCGAAAAAGGGTTGCTTTTTATCGGTAACAGTCGTTAATTACACACTTCTTACGTTACTTTAGCATCCCACATTATGACCGTATCTGTGGGAGACGTGTTGTTTTACTCTGCAGCCTAACAAATAGCTGTTTAGACTTGTTTGTACCGTTAGGGCCTGCTGAATTCATTCAGAGTAAAAGCTGCTAATAGTGCGCTGGTGTGTTAAAATGCGTACTGAGTTCAAACAAAGGAAGAAGTCACAAAAACAAAGCGACGAAGCGGCCGAAACGTCGGATGCAAACTGCAAAAATGAAACGCATAAAGCCAAGATTCAAGCTGGAAACAACGCAGGAGTGAATAAAACGTCTATAATGTGCTTATTGTCGCTCGCAGCGTGCGGAGCTCTGAGTTGGTAAGTCATCAGCAACATCTGTGTTATAAATGTGTTTTTATTTGTTTCTCTCTACTAAAGTCTTTGTGTCTCTCTTGGGTTCAGGGTGGTGCTGCAACAGAATGAGAGGTTTTCCCAAATTGAGGAAAAGTACAAATCTTTACACGGAAAGACTTCGAGTCTGTTCGACATGGAGGAAGACGTCCTGAAGGTTTCTGAGAAGGTACGTTTGACGCCCTGTGTTCATCATATGAATACACAGTGAACATGCTTTAAAGGGTCAATTCACCCAAATTACACCCTAAAAAAATGAACCCCATGCAGAAAATGTTGGTATTATGTGCCTGTCTGAACCTCCACCCCTTACACATTAGAATGAATGACATTCGATTAGATATATTATGTATAATTGCATATATTTCTACTACAAATGAAAGTCCCTATATACTGTAGATATACAAATATATTCAGTAGTTTGTGCACCACAAATTAAATTCCATGCATCTCAATTGTATTGGGATGGAGGCAGAATTCTCAGAGACGGATATTTAAAAACCTAATGAGATAATACCCAAAATAAAGTGATAGAATACATGATTTGACTTTGTGTTATTTGTGAAATCGTACAGATTTTTTTTCTATGCAAAACTTGCACTTGTGTCTCTGCTTTTCTTGTGAAATTCTGGATAGTTTTACACTTTCAGCCCCATAAAAAATATTCAAATAGAGCAACCGGAGGACACAAACCCCCCCCCCCCCCATACAATCCTGTGACGATGTGGGTCGCTGTACTTTGTTTGTTTGTTTTTTGACAATTGAAGAAAAACTTGTCTTTGTTGCATCCCCTTTCATCTCTAGTATCCACATTTATGTGCTCTTCCAACACTTTCTATCTTTCATGCATCACTTGTATTGCAAACACTACCGTTGTGTGTGTGCATGCTCATTGTTTCCTGCTCCGTCTGTAACATATGAATACTGAGGACCATAGAGCTCCCACAGAAACAGCCCTCCTGCTTTGTGTTGCGGCCGCAGCTCGCCGCCTCTGAAGATGACCTACAGGAGGCGCTCTCCGCCGTCTCCTTGGCAGCGCGACTCCAGCAGGACATCTCCACCCTCCACGCCGTCGTCATGTCGATGCAGGCCGATGAAGACTCTGCCTCTCGGGACCTGCAGACGGTCAACGCCCACTTCCTGAACGTGACTGAGACGTGGCAGGAGCGCCTGGCCGCCATCGCCTTCGACCTGGCCACCCTGAAGGCCGAGTCTCGGGAGGCCCATGTCGGAGCCACGGAGCGGGTGAACGAGGCCGAGCGGAGGGGCCGGTCGCTGGCCGAGAGGTTGGAGGAGCTGGAGGACAGCACCAGGAGGAACGCCCGAGCTCTGGAGCGCACGGAGGGAGACGACACCCAGCGGACGCAGGATCATCTGGACTGGAACACCAAGCAGATCCACAAGCTGGAGGAGCAGATCGGCAGCCTAACCAAGAGGGAGGCCGAGCTCGGCACCCAGCTCCAGGAGCACATTCCCCGGGCGCAGCAGTGTGAGGAGCACCTGCCCCAGGTGGAGGAGGCGGTGCGCTCCATCCTGAGGCTGACGGGGGATCTCAGCGGGGCGGAGAAGCGCCTGGAGGAGGTGACGTTACAGGTGTTCGGGACCGAGGACAGCATGCTGAAAGCGCTCAACGAAATCCTCGAGATCAGACAGGAGCTGGACGCCCTGCAGGCTCAAAACAGCATCCTCAAGATGAAGAACGAGCTGTCCGTGGTTAAAGAGGCGGTCCGTGAACTCACCATGGTGCTGCGGGGAGGAGCAGACGACAGCCAGAAGGACCCTGATGCTCTGGAGGAAGAAGGATGGAATGAGGAAGAGGAGGAGGAGTGGGAAAAAGACGACATGGATGAGACGACTCAACTTCTACATGATGACCTCACTGAATGATGTCATTGTTTTGAAGGAGTTGTGTCTTACTTTTAGCTGTAAAAAAACTATCAAAGTTCAGTATTCATGTTTTTCTAAATGTGTACCTCAGTTTAATGTCAGAAAATGTTGACCATCGTTACATGAACTCTGGTGTACATGCACTGTATTATATGATGAAGAATATTTATTTTAATATTTGTTCAATGTGGAGTGACACATTTTTTTTGTAATGTATAAAACAAAAACCAAATACCGGTATATGAAGATATCTGTGCCGCTCTTTCCAGATAAAACTACATTGATTAATCTGATCGACAAAAAAACTATTAGGTTTGTTGTTTTTCTTTAAACTGTATATTTTGGGGAAAACACATTATAGGAAAATACAAAATTTTTCCCAATTCCTGAAATTCTTTTGACAAAACAATTCATTGATGAATCCATAAAATAACCTTTGAATATTTGTTTGTAGATGTGTAACAAGTCTTGATATTTTTGATGACTTTGGTTTCACCTGTTGAAAGCATGGCAATTATTTCATCACTGGACTCGTTTAATAAAATCACCTTTTTTTTACTGAAAAGGTTGTATTTGTGTTAAATCCTCTCGTTTCTCTCCTGTGTTTGTTTGTTCACAAAGGATAAATCATGTCTTGTAACGTGTGATCGCTTTGAATACCCTTCACCTCCTGAACACACAAACTCTTCGTCCTGTTTCAGTGTAAGAGCGTGCAGCTGATGTTGGAGGGCCTCGGGGGTGAGCGGGGGGCTCTGCGGCCCCGGCTGGAGGCTTTGGAGCAGGAAGTGAGCCGGCTGGACGAGTGGTCCTCTGGGCTGAATGAGAAACGAGCTCAGCTTCAGACCAGCCAGACGTCACTGAGAGACGCCGTGGGACAGATCGAAAAGCGCACCTCGGCCATCGCAGCGGACTTTACCAACAAGGTGTGTCAGACTGTTTTCATTTATTGCCCAAGTAGACGATTTAATCAACTGTAAATAACATAGTTGTTCTACAAAAAATGCAAAATTTAAAAAGTGTGTTTGTGTACACCACAATGGAAAAGATGAGACAAAATATGTATGACTTGATGCAAAACTACATGAGGCAACTTGTACCTCTAAATACCTAATTACCTTCTGTGGCCGTAGAAGAGATCCCATCTAACTAATTATAATTCTAATAATAATTTAATCTGCTCGAATATATTAAATCTAGAAAGATTAATTTAGCTAAGGTGAAGCCCTTATTCTTGTTGTAGAAAACCATTTTTCCTATTTTATTTTAGAAATGGGTGTCTGAGCCTCCGTCCCTCTGTATTTCCCCCACTAGGTGGCGTCGGTGAGGACAGACGTGCGCAGGATGGACGGTCTGCAGTCCGAGCTGGAGTCTCTGCTCACTCAGGTGGCGGAGCTCGAGGACAAGACCGCTCAGTTGGAGCACAGCATGGTCAAACGCATCGGGGACGTGCTGACCGGCAGCATCGACCGAGTCGCCAATCTCCGCGCCGCGTGTGAACGCAACACCAAGGCCATAGAGAAGCTCCGCGGGCGCGTCCCTGAACTCACCGCCGCAGACGAGCAGATCTCTGATCGCCTGCGGGAGCTGGAGAGCGGCAGAGCTCGCATGATAAGAACGCTGACTTTCGCCTCCGACCTTAAACCCAAAGTTGCAGCCATTAAGAGGGACTTTGGGGCGTTTGACCCTCAGCTGTCAGACCTCACTCTGCGGATAGGGAGACTGGCAGAGGAGCTGATGAAGAGAGAGCAGGAGGTGGCTGAGGTTAGACAGACACTGGCCAACCTCACTGCAGTGGAGGGAGATTTAAACGTTACATCTAAACAGGTTAGTGAAATAGCTGATATTTCTGATATTAGAGAGATGCACCGGCCAACATGAGCAGCACACTTCAACGTCCTCGAGATCAACGTTTTCCATACTACTGTTTGAAGGTTTGCCAAAATAAACCTTTTTTTGACACCAAACTTTGACTCAGTGAGAAGTATGAATGACTCAGAGTGATGTCTGAGGATGCCAATCAACTGCAACGTCGCGGGTTCGATTCCAGCCTCGGGCCCCTTGTTGCATGTCTCACCTCTCTCTCTTTGTCTCCCCTACTTTTACACCACCACGGGTAGGGGGTGGTGGTTTACAAACATAAGAAGGTAGCATGAATGTGAACATTCTGGCACCTCTGTGTCCCTTTCTAAAGTGTTTTTGAAGTTTGCTTGTGGTTAAGCAAGCTCAGCAAGTGTGTTTCCTTTGTTGACTCCTGTCAGCCAACATTAGAGGCTGAGATTTCACTGGTTTGTTGTCGTTTTGTCACCTTTTTAACTGATTTCTGAGCCGTAAAATTGAGGCTGGTGAGTTTGCTTCTTGTGTGTCTGTGGACATGTTGTGTCCACTCTATATTGTCACAACTGTGCAATAATAATTATAGTAATCATCCTTGAATAGACCGTTTTTTTACGTAAACAAACAAGATAAAACTTTTTTACGAGGTTATGTTTCTGTGCTTATTTTGTGTTCTTTGGACAGAGCCGGGTTATTGCTGTTTTCCAGTCTGTATGATCAGTTAACTGGCTCCTGGTATCTGCTTCAGGATCAGAGATCTTGACACAAAATATCAGCTTTCAATAATAAACTGAGGAAAATCATGCAGCCAGGCCACAAGATATTTATTATTAGTTGACTGATGAAGCTTCAGATTAATGGTGAGACGTCTTCAAGGCCTCTTACTACAAAAAGTCCCAGTTTTCTCTTCCTCAAATCCTGTTTGTGTACTTTTTAAAGCAGCTTTTTGCTCTTTATGGATCAAATGTTGCACCCCAGACAAAAGCTCCTCCCCTTTACCGATGAGGTTTTTCAAGACTTGAGATTCCAGTTGTTTTTGAAAACAAAACTATGTTTAAAAAGCACTTCCTTGCATCCCCTGGGCGCTCTACATTACTTAAGGGTCCATTAGAGTCCAAATGCTTTCCAGCAAATAACAACTGCAGCCACAGGTGTTCAACAAGGAAGCACATTTCTGCAGAACACCTGGAAGAAGGTCAAACGTAAACCTCAAAAGAGATAAATTACATGTTATCTGTTACCGCAGTTTGAAGATGAAAGAGCTCAATGTATCACTCATGATGTAATAGTAAAGGCACCTTAAGCACCAAATCATAGTTTTAACCGGTAATGTAATGAAATGAGAAGGTTCCTCACAGCTTTAGGTCAACAAACGTTTTTATTCTTGTAATAAAAAACATGGAGTGCTCAAAAAGAGCTTATTATTGCATTTGGTTGGTTTAAAAAGAACATACGGCCGTGGCACACAAAATTACTCAAAACAAAACAGAAGAAAAAAAAGGAACTACAGTGCAGAATGAGTGTGTATTTGAATTCACAGATCAGCAGCAGGCTACAGCTCTGCCCCTCCCCCCGTCCTAACTCCCCACATTGGCTACATTTCTACGAAAATGCGCGACACCGTGACATCGACCATCAAGTTTGTGAAAAAATGATTCGTCAAGAAAACAGGGGAAACGTGGGTTATGGTCAGCCTTTGGGAATCATTATTGTCATGTTTTGGTGTCCTGATGTCACGCTGCCAACTCAAACTCCCTACTTTCCTTTCTTGCCCTTGGATAAGTCCTCCAGTGTCTTCGTGGTTGCCTGCAGAGTTTTCTGAAGAGCAGAAATGGCCTTATCGTGGCCTTCTAGCTTGGCCGCCTTGTCTTCCAAACCAGCTACCACGCTTCTTAAACTCTGCAGCTGCTCTGGCTTTATGCTGCTGCTGCTGGCCTCCAGAGCAGCGAGCCTCTCCTCCAAGACCACCACCTTTCCACCCAGGCTGGAGTCCTTCGAAGACAGCTTGGTCTGGGAACTACCCAGAGAGGCCATGTTGGACTGGAGCTCCCCCAAACTGCTCTTCAGCGCCTCCATGTCCTGCTCCACGCCAGATTTGGCTTTCTGTGCGGCTAGAGTGCTTTCATGGGTGTCGTACTTGGCGAACAGTGATTCCACTTTGGTGGAGATGTCTGACACGGACGCTGACAGGGAATCCTCGATCTCCTCCGATGTTTTAACTCTGGCCTCCAGGTCCTCCGATCTTTTCTGGACCTGAGCAGCAGCTTCTCGCACCTGCTGCTCCACGTTACGGACGGCATCGACGGCGTGCTCCACGCCGCTCTCCAGGGTCGTGCTTTTGTCCTTCAGAGCCTGGACGTCGGCCTCTGCTACAGACAGTGACTGCCTCAGGTTCCCAACAGTGTCTTGCACCACTGACCTCACTGATCCGACTTCCTGAGACAGCGAGGCTACTTCCTGGTTACGGGTCTGGAGCTCTGACCTCACAGCGCCTATCTGCTCCCTAAAGGAGTCAGCTGAGGCATCGGCAGCCTCTTTGGCTGTTTTGATCTCAGCTACGGCTTCGACGATGGCCGACAGCTCCTGTTTGATGAGCGAAGGGTCTTCCATGTCCCCCAGACGGGCCTTGAGATCAGCCAGCTGGCTCTGCGCTTCGCCCTGAGCTTCGGTGAACT
Source organism: Pholis gunnellus (assembly GCF_910591455.1). Lineage (NCBI taxonomy): Eukaryota > Metazoa > Chordata > Actinopteri > Perciformes > Pholidae > Pholis > Pholis gunnellus. The sequence continues at coordinate 13,265,122 of NC_136549.1, read as the reverse complement.
CGGCCACGTTGGCCGTGATGGACTGACTCACTTCAGCCAGACGCTCCTCCACAGTCTTCTCCAGAGAGGCGAAGTCCCTCTCTCGGGCCTCCTTCAGCTCGTTGATGCCGTCTGAAAGGTCCCTCAGTAGGTTGTTCTGGAGCCTCTGGAGGGCCTCCTCCACCTTCCTCGTCTCCACCTCGCCCCTCTTCATCCGGCTGACTGCCCCCTCCAGCTCCACCCGCGTGATGCCCAGGGATGACTCCAGCCCGTCCACAACGCTGCTCAGGGACTCCACCTGTAGGACAACATCCATTTTAACATCTACAGATATGATTGAACACGTGTAGATCCTAATGCACTCCAATAACTGCAATGTGTCACTCAACATCAACTGTTCAGGAACTAAGAAAGTTTTAAGATGTGTGCATTTTTCAGATGATGCAGCGAGTTTTAAAATAGTACATTTTCCTATGAAAAAAGCCTTTATAGAATAAAAAGCTTTCAATGGCATCTCATGGTCTTCATCAGTGAATGAAGTTGTCCCATTTGTAACAGAGTTACAGAGTCGCATTCATTCACTGATGAAGACTGATTTTGTGGAAAGCTCAGTAAAAATGATAGTAAGTGGATCTTGAGTTAACATTACTTTGTAAAACTACTACTAAGGACAAGAAAGAACTTTACCTGTTGTCTCAATCTTGTAATTTGCCCTCAAACTTTCAATTATTACACTTCCTAAACATGCTAAATTAGATATATAACAATATTTTGTTCCATATTGAGTTGGTGTAACATTTTCAATTGTATGGGAATTTTCCAAAATTTATATTAGCATGGAACTTCGTTCTTGATCTTCAGAAAAGTATGGCAAAAGTATCTTGACTAAAGGTCCACTTACTAGCTTTTTCCATTGAAAAAAAAAAGATAAAATCAAAAAGATGGTGAAAGAAATAGTCCACATAATTTGTTTTTATTCATGGCAGTGGAATTTAACACCTTGGTAAATATTCACAGTGCAATCGTTGATCCCCGGTGTCACTATTATGAGCACTATTGTAGAAGTGTGCTCACACCCAAAGTAAACTTGTACAACAAACACGTTCCACTACATCTGCATGAGGAAAGTCGAGTCTCCACATAGCTGAAGCATGTGGAGGTAAGAATGTGATAGAGTACTTTCAGGAAGTGAGGAGAGAATGAATGAAAGGGGGAGGGCTTCAGTTATATAAGCCAGTATGCTTTATTTTGCATGCTATGACACTGAACAATGACATTTTTATTACTGCAAAATGGTTTGATGATCAGACATTACTAATCTGTCCTCCTATAAAACAGAGGGAGGCGTGAACTCGTCCTTATATGTTGTCCTCAAACAAAAGAAAATCAAACAGAAAACAATGAAACAATACATTATATATTTACACAGGGTCTGAAACTTTTATTTGTACTTTTTTGGAAGTTTTCTGAATGTAAGGAGGTATAAAGAGGAGGAGTTCACCAAACCCATCACTGTAGATGACCAAACCTACCCAACCCCCACCAGTACACCCACCAGTACACCCAGTACAACACCTATACGGACAGTTATGTAATGTCTGACAAAAACAATGCATTGCCTATATATAAAGTTTATATTACGATGGGGTTTGTGGTAAAGTTTGGGACCCCCTGCTGATGTCATTCACACTCAGTTCGTACTTCTCCCCACATTGATTCGTGGCTTTCTCTTACCTGTTGAACGACGCTCTCCATTTTTCCGCTCAGCTCTGCGTTGTGCCGTGCGCTCTCCTCATGTCTGGCACCGGTCTTTCGGATTTCCTCCACAACCTGCTGTAAATAAAAAGCAGCAAACCCGGCAGCGCCCAATAACGCGATGTAGAACACAGTGGTCGCCAAAAGGCCGAGGCAGCTCCCTGATCCTGGCCCCTGAGGTTCGGGGCCACTCACCCCGTTACCGGTGCTCTTCGGGCTTTTCTTCGACGCATCCTCTTGGATGGATGCGGCGGCGCTCTTCTCGCTCGAGCTGTTCTTGTTTCGGTTTTTCGCAGTCATCGTCAATTGGGAGCTCGCTGAGAGAAGTGTGTGTAGGGGTGTGTGTGTGAGAGAGAGGGGTGTGTGAAGGGTGAGAGCTACTGCTGTTTTGCAGTCGTGGATGGAGAATGTTTCCAGTACAGTCCCACTAACCGGCCCAGTAGCGTATCAGTGAGCGCGTCGTGTCTCTCCATGGGGCTTTTTAGCGTTGAGGTATGCGGATGGGGGCTGTCCCATGTTAAACTTCAGGCTATGGGTCCACTGTAATGACAGAAAACACCAGAAATATGAATGCACCAGAAACTAGATCCTCCACATTCTTTTAAAACAATAATGAGGTTTCTGCAGAAGCATCTCTGGTGCTACAGCACTGATTATTCCTAAAATATGGTTTAGACAACTTCAGTGACTTTTCCACAGGTGTTGTTCCTACAGGTTTAAAATGAGCATACGTTTTATTCATCTTTTAAGTAACTTGAAGTGAGCAAAATGTCACTGTGATCTACTGAAGGACAAAAGATGCTCTAACTTGGGACAAAACGCTGCAGCCTCCCAACCGTGCATTGCTGTCTGCCGTCTATCATTCAATGTTAGTGACATAAACGCGTCTGTTATTACTCTGTTTTTACTGTGACACACGTTCATAAATGCTGTAATGAATCCAAAACACTGAAGACTGATGCAAACTTCCTGCAACCGGTTTAAAGTGAGGCAGAGCGGAGCAGGGAGGGGCTGTTTCTTCCCCCCAGCTCGCTCCTCCTATCATACGTGGCAACTCCAGGCTGCTGCTAACTCCTTTGGTTAGATCTCTGCACAGAGAGAGAGGCTCATCAGAGCCAAGTCACAGTTTGTATATGCCCACTGACAAAGAAGTGAAAAGTCCAAGAGGTTTCACTGCATTTCAATTACTATACACATGAGTGAGTCATTTATTTTTTACGTCCTTTAGATTGTGTTTGCAAGTGAATGAACACAAAGTTATTTTCATAGAACTTTTTCTAAAGAGTACATCCAAGAAAAACAAACACTGATATTACAACATTGTTGTATTCTCAGTCCATTCATAATTATTGCTTATTATTATGTCACCATTTGTAGTGTTGTAATATCCAAGAATATTTCTGTTGGACTTTTTTGTATATCCTCGTCTTAAATAGAAAAACACTTTTTTTCCTTGTTATTCTCATTCTTGTGATAATATATACAAAGTATATTAACATCCTCGACTTGAACACCAGATGTCACTAAAAGAGCGTTTTATGGTGAGAGCAGAGAACGCCCTGAAGCCACAATGCAGTATGGACACCATAATGTCAAACTGTAACAATGACTAAATATAATCTATTTACATTTAATTATCATAGCATCTTCCTCAAAAAGATAATTACTGAGCAAACAGCAGAGTTAACATTGTTCTTAAAACTGTATTTAATGTCAACAAAGGACCAAGAACAGTTTAATATTTTATTTTATTTATTATGGGTAAAAAACATATGCAATAGGCAGAAGAGTTTGGTAAGACATTAAGATAGTAGTGTTTGGCTTTTGTTGTATGTGTTTGTACAGAATTCTGCTTATAAAGAAATAAGAATAAGTGGGCAAGTTATACTTCCAGCTGTGTTGTGAGAGGGAATTAACATTTAATTTACATAAAATCATAGCTGAATTAATAAGATAACATCTGCAGTCATTGAAACTATAACTTTCAGTTTTTTCCCCGAGTATATAAGTATTCAAATGATACCAGTATCTTCGTGAATATAAGTACTTACAGTTATCCCATCATCATCTATAAGTTCAGGGGTTTCCCAGCGGATCCTGAACGCACCACGACGCCCCGCCCTGACGCCGTGACAACAGACGCTGATCGTCCCTCGCGCTGTCCAGGTGTTCGCTGTATGATATTGCAGAGATCATCTGGGACCGTTTTTTGGAGCTTTATCAGTGTCTCTGCACGACATGGCCTAATGTGGTATGCATTGTCCACAAAACCCGGCTGTCACTCGGACCTCTGAAATGCTGTTTCTCCGCCTCAACTGTCAGAGAATGAAGCGGGAACACCGTTAAAATGAAGACTGACACGGAGATGAGAATTTGAGCTGTGTGGTTATACCTCGAGTTGGAAAAAGCTAGCAGGGCAGGCTAGCCAGTTAGCTCAGAAACACCCCGGCCGACCGGCTCGGATAATCGGATTCGTGCGACCATGGCTGGGCTCATCAAGAAGCAGATCCTGAAGCATCTCTCCAGGTCAGTCCCGAGCTGTGTTAGCAGACATGCTAGCTCGCATCCCTGTTGTCTGTCAGACTGTCAGCTGCGTGTTCAGGTGACGTAACCCTCACTGACCCGACGCAGCAGCTAACTGGCTAGCACTAGCTAGTTAGCTAGTGAAGGGCTAATCCCTCAATACCTGCTGTGTAGCAGGTTGAACTGGTCGAGTGGTTGAGTCAGATTGTTAAAACGACAAGCTTAGCTAATGGCAGAGTATCCCCGAGTAAGTGTCAGCTAATAACACACCGACGACAACAATAAACCACACAATATTGAGATAATTAGACATTAATATGACATTAATATGCCGATACGTTGTTTACGCGTGTTTAAACTACTGCTTATCTGGTCTTTTCGCAACTGTGCCTCCCTGTCAGATATCACATGGACCCTCAACGCACCACACAAGATCATTAGAGAAGGAAACCTCCTAAAACATCAGTCTGTCCCCTTAATCATACACATTTGACAGCATGTTGTAGCACCTGCAGGCCCCCATTTATGGATCTAGAGATAAATGAGCCTCATATTGGTTCAGGGTCTGTTTAATGGCGCCACCACTTGCTGTATAAAGCCCCCCTATTTTGTTAAAATGTTTTGCTGTTATAGGCAGCATCAGCTGGACACGCTTTACATGCATTATTCATTCTTTTCCACTGTCCCTCCAAGGGACTTTCAATGGACTACTTCCTTGTTTTGTTCCAGAAGCAGAGCTCGAAACACGGAGCCTGCACTCACCTGCTGCTGACCTATAACAGAGCCCCTTCAAACAGAAGAGTGCGTTGAATGATGATGAGCTAAACTCAAAAAGAAATGACAGCTGTCACGGTCACATTGCAGCTCACAGATGACTGATGTCTTTTGAAAAGCTCGTCGGTATGCAGGTGGACCGGCTCGTGGTCATGAAAAAGCACAAAGATGATCGTGCTCTGGGAGAAAAAGTATTTGTGGTGACTCGGGTTGTGATTTAATTAAATACCTTAATGGTGTTTAGGCTTTGTCCTTCAAACACTTACACATTTGTCAATTTTGCCTGTTTTGTCTCCAACACACAGCCTGTGAGTGGCATGCCCTTCGTTGTCCTAGTACCCTAAATTGTGTGTGTGTGTGTGTGTGGCAATGCACAAGTGACTGTGCATGCCCTCAGCAAGCATTGGCGTCGACATTGACAGGAAGTGACCTGAAGAGTCGCGATGATGTCATCCTCGGAGGTCTTCTCTGATCTTCTTTGTCACGTCCTGAATGGTCCGGCACCAAGCGGAAGCTGGACCAGTCGGCCAATCCCGCGACGTCACTGCAAAAAAAAGTCAGAAAGCAAAATCAGCACCACCATATATATATATACCAGATAAGCAGTAGTTTATACCACCATATATATATATATATATATACTGTACTGTACGTCTGCAGATACAGCAGAGTGATACGCAGGCTTTGGATGATTTAAGTTCGAAGATGGGTTAAAGATTTTGTCCGCTCAGCCGCTGCCTCGTCAGCACCAGCCAGGAATAGTTAAAGCCCCGCTGGCTAGATTACTCACACACACACACACACACACACACACTGCTCCTAGGTGTGCTTTGACAACTACAGGTTATGTTGTGGGTGTCAACACGTCCGCTCAATGTTTGCAGATGACACACGTCTGTCCCAATACTTGCGTGGACCGGGACGAGCCATCATTGCAGCTCATTGTCTCAGTAGTCTGCAGTGTCTGTTCCTCCTCCGGGCCGAGAACATGTGCACCGAGGCATGCAGGGCGGGTTTTTTTCCTTTTAGAAGAAGCATTGTGTGTGTGTGAGTGGCTTCATGTGTAGAGTTGTTGGATTTGCTCTGTGGTATCCTAATGTGACGGTGTATCGATGAAGACAGGTCGAACTCTGGGAACCCCATGGAGTGATTAGATGACAAGGTGTGTGTTTGTCGTCGTTACAGACAGACGGGTTTAGATTATCGACAGGACTAACAGAGCTCCTGTTACATACACACACACTCACACATATAGATGGATGGATCTTTATTCTCTCTGCTTTGTTCCCTGTCAAAGACAGTTTGTGTTGCTTTCACAGGGAGGTTGATAGGCCGCAGGCTTAGCTGGTAGATATTTTGACACAGGAGCTTAATTCCAGACTCAAACTTTGTATTAATGACTGGTCTTGTGACGGAGATAATGCATTCCCACATGGAGCTCTGCAGAGACAAGAGGACTTGGACATTTATTCACACTCCTTCCTATTTTATTGAACCACAAAAAATGCCTCCCGCCTATCCATACCATCCTGACTACAGACTGCTTATTAATGTCACAAGACCACAGCCGTCCCACAAACTGTAAACGGCGTAATCTACATCCTCAGTCCCAGAGAATGTGGAAATGTTGAGTGGTGGAGGGAGCATAAAGCAAAGCTGTTGACAGACAAACGTACACAGAACGGGGCCCTAAGTCAGCTGAGTTTGAGCACCAGGACCACTGTTAGGAAACGTGATCTCTATTACATGTGCACATAACTCGACCGTTGTGAAGTTTAGTGCCCGCTGCGGTGTGAGGGTTGAGTGTATTTCTGCTGCTGTGTTTGTGGTCATGGGCCTCTTTAGGGCCGACTCTTCCCGTCCTGCAGCAGCAGCAGCAGCAGTGTGATGATGATGCACCGCGGTGGTGATGAACTCCATTGTTTCCAGCGTTACGGCTCACTGCTGGTGGGGAGGCCATTAAGGCACGAGTCACGACTGAGCGCCGGGCTGTGGGCGGCTCATCAGTGCGTAGCTGTGACGTACAGCTGCGTGTTGTTGTTGACGTGTGTGTGTGTGTCTTTGCACTTGTGCTGGTATGTGGGCGGGAAAGTAATTCATATAATCCAGCTTGATGATAACTTTGAGGTGACGCAGTCTTTTTTTAATAACCGTTCTGTTAGTGCTGCTTAATGTGTTTTTTGTCTGTCAACACATGTTTAAGCTCAAACACTTTGCAAACAGCTTTGATATCAGAACAGTGTGCTGTGCTGGAACGTTGAGACGTCATCAGCATGTTTTTTGCAACATGCTGTAGAAGACTGCTGGCACTACTCGGGACTATCTGAAACCAAACCAACAGCTTTGGCACCTTTGACCAAAGAAGCACTTTGTTTCTTTTTATAGCTGTATCAATAAAACAACAGAAGGATTTCCCGATAAAGACACCTGGACTTTGTTATACGCTCTTTTGATAAGCAAGACAGTCCGATCATATAGTTGTAAGTGGGTCATGTTACCCACCTTCAATCATACTTCAGCAGAACATTCCTCAAGAAGGTGTTATTTAAAGTGAATATTGGGTTAAGTTGTTATTTTTAGACGGCCTGCAGACACTGCAGTGCTGCTGGCCTCTCACAGAGTTCATGTAATTTGTTGGGTTGTCTTAGTGTGCCACATTTACCACAGGCGTCTCGTATCTGTTGGTTTTGTCAACTGGTCGCTAACTGACTAAAGTCCCCTGATACTCATTACACTCCACCGTTGACACTGAATGAGCTGCTGAAGGATTTAGAGGCCAATTTAAATGTCACGTCCTCCATTCTTGTCGTTGGGCCAACGCCTGCTGCTTGGTCTAATGAACACTGGCAGCAATGAATGTGCTAACACATCAGATCTCCTTCTCGGGGAAAAAAAACACCATTTTCTATCCGTAGTTTCTTTGTCTCCCTTTCTGTTTGTCTTGTCTCTCTTTGTCTCCTTGTGTTGCCCAAGTCTTGGTCGCCATAACAAGCTGGTCGTCAGTTTGAGTCACTCTCACCATCTTCCCTCAGGCTCCTCTCTCTCTTTCTCTCTCTCTCTCTCTTTCTCTCTCTCGCTGGCACTGATGTCATCAGGCTGCGCCACGAATGCAGCGTCAGGGCAGGAAAAAGTGTCTTTGTTTCCATTCACAGGATCCACAGACATCAGCAGAAAAAGAGTGGCGGACTGAAGTCTGCGTCTCACTGTTCTTGTGGTTCAGGGGGGGAAAAAACGTTGCAAGTTCAGCCTGCTGTTGCAGAGATCTTTAAAGTTGATTTACACACAAACACCTTACAAAGAAGACGGTACATTTCCACACTTCTCTCCAGCCAGCAGCTAGTCCTGATCTCTTTATTGGTTCTGGCTTTGGTCCGGTGAGCCGGAGACGAGAGGGAAAGATGCCGGTGTGTGTGTGTGTGTGTGTGTGAACTTAATCCCCTCGGCCTCTTGCTGCTGTTCTCAATGCACGAGTCCGTCTGTGTAATTCGCCTCGATATTCGACAGCGGATCAACAACATGTTATTACAGTGTTGGTTTATTTATGACTTTGGAAGAAGGAGAGAGGAAGCAAAGTGTGGCCTAGGGGAGACCGAGCAGCCAGATAAGGAGAGAGAGCGAGAGAGAGAGCGAGAGAGAGAGGGACGCTAGCTGGTGGATACTTGATCAGCAGCAGGAATGAATATTTCACTGTTTACAAGGCTGAGCAACAACACCCATCTCTCAGAGACAGACTGTGGTTCTGTATGCCCATGTGAGCGCATGTGCACAGAATAATATCTGTTTATCTCTGCTGCTGCTGAATAATTTACAGGTTACACGTTGAGTTGGAAAATCATCTTAACACCGAAAAGGAGAAGGTGTTTTGGAGGAATTGGTCAAACCGAGTCATAAACGGCAGAATCGTAAAGCATTGCTCATGGGGCAAAGTGTCTCTTCACACTCAGAGTCTCACAGTACATCTTGCTCTGTCTTACGTAAGTGAAGACGCAGAAAAGCTTTTGTCTACCTGAAAGGATCCAGTGTCAGACAATCATACATCACTGCTTTTAAACAGTCGATAACCAATCACCTCATTATGAAATGCAGTGTTTCCAGCTGTCGGTTACATATCTCACTCAGTGTTGACCCTCATCCCTCTTTGGTACCCACTAAAGTGTGAGCGTAACACGTAGTACTGAAGTGTCATTGAAAGCTTTGTGAGGTTCTTACTCTTTATTTCATGATGTAAATTGTAACTTTGCTTGTTGTTGCATGGTGTCTCGTGTCAAAACGTCATAAAGGTGGGGTTTTTTTAGCGCGTTGGCACACATATCTCAGTCAGTAGGGCAGTAAAATACTATTGTCTATTGTCTCTGCCACGGCAGTCAGGCCACTCTGTCGGTAATGTGTGTGTGCGTGTGTTGGCTGTGAAGCTCTGAGCTTTGAGCCGGACCCGTTTACAGACGCATACTGTAAGCGTGTGAGAGATTAGCTCGTAACAAGATTAAGCCGACTTGTACTGCACACAATGGCCGTGTTCATGGAGCTCAAACTAGGAGGACGTGCACGTTAAAGGACGAAGGCTGTCAAATCAATACCGTCCCTGTTTTTAGGAGATTCCGTCAGACTGGACTGCGGAGATTCACGGGTCAATGATCCATTCAGTATCTGCCCACTCCGCTAACTATTAACCCGTAATCAGAGCGTGAGCGTGGGCAGAAAACACTTAGGTCATAGACGCTGGAGTTTGTGTGTTCAAGCATATTTACTGAAGCTAAAGAGCAAATAGAGCGAACACACAGAATCACCTCAGCACACACAGATGTTATAAATATATACATACATGCGTAACATTTCCTGTGAAATTGAGGTTGTAAAAATGAATCGTACCTTTTTTTAATTAAAGGGGTTTATTGGCGTCTGACGCCGTGAGTTTGAGTACACTTTGTCCTTTCTGTGAACACAGTGTCAGACTGAGGCCCACTGTACCATCCTCTCTGCTCTCTGTATTTAAATCCTCTATATTATAACTCAATACAACTCTTTTTAGACCTTCTGTACCTTCCTTCCGTCATTATCGTATTGAGCGGAAACCATAGAAGCAAAGCAAACAAGTACAGTTAACAACTAAGCTTAAATGAAGAGAAAAACACTCTTTTCTAAAGGCAGGTTTGAGTGTACAGTACGCAGTATTTATATCTACTTGCTGGGTTAACTGTCTCATAGTATGACTTCAGAAGCTATGTATAACCCTAAATTATAGGATTATTTTTTGTGTGTTATTAAAATTATTCTTAGATATAAGAACAAAACCCAGCTTGCTTGAGAAAATACAGTTTATTGCCGGACACTCATTTGAAAAAGCAATGTGTGTGTGTGTGTGTGTGTGTGTGTGTGTGTGTGTGTGTTGCATTGGACAGACATCCCTCTGTTCACATCCAATACACCAACCCTAACAGTTGGGACCCTGTAAATACTAAATCTATAAATATTCCCAGGCTCAAAGCTGCCCTTTCTTCTCTCCCCGTGCGTTCGTAGGTTTGCGAAGAACTTGTCGCCGGACAAAATCAACCTGAGCACGCTGAAGGGCGAGGGCCAGCTCACCAACCTGGAGCTGGACGAGGAGGTCCTCCAGAGTCTGCTGGACCTGCCCACCTGGCTCGCCATCAACCGAGTGGAATGCAACAAGGCCGCCATCAGGGTGAGGGAGCCATGTGTTGACTTTGTGGCCTTTTTAAAGGGATAGTTCTGCATTTTGATTAAAATACGCTTATCCTGCAGGTAGCTGGATGAGAAGGATTGTTACCGCTCTCATCTGTACATTAGATATGAAGCTCTATGCTAAGCTAAGCTAACTGCCTGCTTGCTGTAGCGTCCTATGTACACATAGATAAGAGTTAGATAAGAAGATTGAAACCACTTTTTACAAGTGAATAAGCATATTTCCCAAACATTTTTTGCTTTGAATCTTTATTTCTTTGACGGGGACTGTTAAAACAAAAGTACAAAGATCTGATTTATTTACAAAGTCATCTTTAAAATAATACACACAACTGATTGACGTGATTTTATTTCATTCCTAAATGAAAGGAAACCCAGAAAACGACATATTTCTCCTCTGTATAGAAACAGACATGCTGACGCATGATTCAAGTGTATCGTGTACACTTCCATTGAGTCTTTTCACCACACACACACACACACACACACACACACACACACACACACACACACACACACAGTCTGATGCCTGAGATGTGGTCACGGTCATCATGGTATAAGAGACTCTGACACACCCTGGAAACAGTGAATGTGATTTCCTTCGTGGCTTAGACGTTTCTTTTCCTCCTCCACCTCCTGTTCTTCTCTCGTTTATTTCTCCTCCCCGTCTTCACACACATGAATCTCCATTTTGTTGGTCACTACCCTTCCTGGCCTTGAAATATTGTCATTGCTGTGTCATTGTCAGTGTTGCAACGATAACAGCCACATCATTTTCAGTAAGTGTGTGTGTGTGTGGAGCATCAGATGTCTCCATGAACAATGGAACTGTTGAAACCTGCTTAAAGCGCATTGTGTTGCTTACTATTGGTAAAAACGAGAACAGATGTATATCTCACTTCCTCACTCGTTAGATCCTCTTCTTCTTCGCTTCCTGTTACTGAGTAGCAACACGCTAACCTCTTCATTTTAAAAGACACAAACAAATGAAATGAAATAAAAGTACATCAACGTTCCTGCTCTTTAGACTTAAAGTGACAGGTCTGAGCTGACGCCCCCTACTGGCACCTTCTAGCATTTCTATGACAAGGCGAATAAAACACGTCTCTAATTCAATTAAAGCCGCAAATTCTTGATTTACGACTTCTCGGAGTGCGAGTCGCTCTGCGGAGGGAACTGCAAAGTGATCATGAGTGTTTAATCTCTTTTGCTCTATAATTTGACACGGACTTGAATCAAGAGGCGGCATGTTGAGGATTAATGGAGCGCCTGTCAGTCCAGACTTATTGATTTATTCTTCTTCCTTCGTCTCTGAGCTAACTGGCCTGCTGCTTTTGACTTGATTTGATTCAGTAGCATTTAATTTGATTTGTGCGTCCCATTGATTTGAATGGTAATGTAGTTTAGGCGTTTTTCGGGAGCAGTAAAAGGCCAAATGCTTGCCGACTGGATCAGAATACTGTGAGGCTGAGAAGCTAAGCCGCTGCTCTGTTTTCATTCACAGATACCATGGACAAAGTTGAAGACTCACCCCATCACTTTGGTAAGTTTCACCCACAACACCCCGACGCTCACGTAATCAAAAGAGGTAAATGAGAAGTTTTTAATTCCACGTTTGTTGTCATTCAAATCAGCAAAAATCTCCAATAAAGCCATTTACAAATAAGATTTGTTTCTTTAACGTAATGGTGCCGATGGATTTGGGTCCGTCGCACGTCAAACGACGCAGTTCATCACATGGTGAAGAGCAGGAAGCCGCTGAAGGTGTTGTAGTAATAGCTGTCGTCGAAGACCGCCCTGTTGGCGTAGAGCTGCACGTACACGCTGTCTCCGGCCACCAGCTGCACCACGGCTGCGTTGGTCGCGCTGTCCTGGCTGTCGTCGCCCACCGTGTCCCACGTGGACACCATCTTCTGGCTGTTCATCATCAGGGACACCACCGAGTTGGGCTGTCCGGAGTTGTTGTTGTACATGGTGTAGCTGAAGTAGTACATCCCCCGGACCATGGCGGTGAAGATGCCCGTGGCCGGGTTGTAGCCGCTGCCGATGTTGGAGAGGATTCTCTGGTATTTAAGCGGCGTGTCCTGTGCGAACGGACCGATCGAGGTTCCCAAAGCGACGGAGAAAGCCATCCTCGATGCGGTCGACGACGTGAGGTCTGCGAGGGCCTTCAGCTGCTCGTCCTGGGCCTGGTTTATCTTCTGGAGCTCCTGGGACTGGCTTTTGTAGGACTGCAAGGTGGCTTCGACGCCGGCCATCTTCTGCATCATAGCGCCGAGGCTTTGCTCGAGCTTGCCCTGTGTCTGCGTCATGGCCTCCAGCTTCTCCCCCATGGCTGCCACCGCGGTGAGCAGGGCGCATGTGTCGGGTTGGCAGACCGCCATGCTGGTCCCGGTTCCCAGGTGGCTGTAATTCCCAAAGCACAGGCTGCTGGAGACCGACAACAACAAGAGGAATAAACGCTCCATTTTTCTCTGACGCTCGTCCACACAGACCCTGAATGTTGCGTGTGGTCCTCGGCCCTCATTTATATATGCTCCCAGCACCGCCTTGATGTATTATATAATACACTTCAACAAACATATCAGGGGAACACAAAACTATCGCTACGCTATTTATCAGACATGTATCATGATTATCAGGACCACATAATACAAGGGCATTATTATAAAAGGTAGCACAATGGCACTTTGTTGTATCCGCTATGAGTCATTATACTGTACAACACAATGTTATCACACCACCAACAATAGCATGGAAGTATTCTACAACAGCGAGAAAGGGAAGACGGGCTACTGCATGAAGGCGGTAACAAAAGAGTGTCTAGACTTTTATTAATTATCCTTTGCATTTCCAAGTGTTATCTCGCTGGACAGGCTGCTGCTTGTGAACAATATGTAGGCGGCCTCCACACCTCCAGTGGCAAAGGGCGAAGCTGGCCGCAACGACCCATTTTTATCAACTTCAAATCTCAAATCTTCTCCACTCTAATGTTTTATTTGGCGGACGAACACGTGAGGCGCAGAGTAGATGACTAACATCTTTACAAAACAGGAGTCAACACGCTGATGGAAACTGCCACAGCAGCACGACAATGTTCATGTGAATATTGGTCTGCTACAGTATAATACTCACCGTATAAGTGGAGCCTGATCTTAATTTAAACAGAATGAATAGACATGCAAACAAACTAAATAAAAGAAGCGTTGATTTAGAATTCGTATCCGGACTATTCGGTACAGTCCTGATGAAGACTTTGTTGGTAGTGAAGCTAAGCCTGTGACTTGGTTGCAGACTCTGGATAAAGTGGTGATGGAGATGAGCACCTGTGATGAGCCCCGTCCCCCTAATGGCCCGTCTCCCATAGCCACAGCATCAGGACAAAGGTGAGCGCCGCGGCTGTTTCTTTTGTGCTTCCTGTGACGCAGACATTATTGAACTCTGACATCCTTTTTAAAGCGGTTAAAAGGGTTAAATATTCAGTGCGTTTACCTGACTTTCTCTCCAGTGAATATGGCTTTGCTGAGAAGGTGGTGGAGGGCATGTCACTGTCCATCAACTCCATCGTCATCCGGATCAGTGCCAAGGCCTTTAACGCCTCCTTTGAGCTCTCCCAGCTGCAGGTCTACAGCGTCAACACCAGCTGGAGCATCAGTGACCTGCGGTTCACCCGCATCCAGGACCCTCAGAGGGGAGAGGTCCGTGTTCATTTATTATTTTTTATTTAAAAGACTTCTAGGATGTTGTGTTTTTTTTTTTTTTAATGGCGCTTTTACTCCTGTTTCGTTCAGATCCTGACGTTCAAGGAGATCAGCTGGCAGATGATCCGCATCGAGGCCGACGCTATCCAGAGCGCCGAGCATGAGATGCTGAGCGCCCCCATTCGCCTCATCACCAACCAGTCCAAGATCCGAGTCACTCTCAAGAGAAGGGTCAGCATCACACACACACACACACACACACACACACACACACACACACACACACACACACACACATCTCCTAAATATGTTGTCTGTGGGGTTTTAGTTCATATTGTAGAAACGTATATTCTGCTAGATGTACCTGATGATAAAGAACATGTAATGTGCGCTTCGGCTGTTATAAACAAATAAAAGAATTTCCCTACGAGTGTCACGTTCCATTTATGGGAGCTCTCAGGCTACCTCCACCTGCATAATGCATGTCTGTGCCAATGGCTCTGCCTGACACAGATTAAGGACTGTAACGTGGTGGCCTCCAAGCTGATCCTGATCTTGGACGACCTGCTCTGGGTGCTGACCGACTCCCAGCTCAAAGCCATGGTGCAGTATGCCAAGTCGCTCAGCGAGTCCATGGAGAAGTCTGCGCAGCAGAGGAAGAGCATGGCCACAGAAGACCAGGTGCGCATGTCAATGCCCGAATGTCCCCCTCTGTGGATGCGCCGTGTCATGGTCTGATAGTTTGCCCTCTCTGCCATCTGTCTGCCTCCACCATCTTTGTCTCTCTCTGTTGCTGTCAGTGTCTTTCAGAGTGCCCTAGTTTTTGCTTCTGAAATGCATACACTCACTAAATGTACATACATTGATCGCCCACGCAAATTCACACCACCAGAGCTTGCATTGGTCAATTTTTATGTTTGGGTCTGATGCGCCATCTACTGGAGGAATTGAGTATTGCACGATTCAGCAGTTGATTGAACCAAACAGTCTGTTCAGTCCCTGTATGCCTAACATTGACATGAAAACACACTACAAACCTCCAACACTGATCCTAGTATCTGCGGTTTTTTTCCGCGTCTGTGTTCACCAGGTGTCGTCGGCGCCGCCCTCGGCCCAGCAGGTGCGTACGCAGCAGGCGTCCTCGGCGGCCGAGCAGAGCGCCACCATGGCCAAGCTGTTCAGCGCCTACGACGTGTGCGAGACTTCCCACCACCTCCAGATCACACACCTCGACCTGCACATCTGCGACGACATCCACGTTAAGGACAAAGGTAGCATATGCACGGATCTACATGTGCTGTACATGACACGACACAGAAAACTCTTCATGAATACACACCCGCTCAAGCTGTGGCCTCAATTCCCTTCTTTTTTAATTCAACAGCATGTCACTAAAAAGCTTAGACTTGACTATTTCTCTTGTCTTTCTTCTGTGCAGTGAGCAATAAGAGGATAACCGGTGGAGCCATGCAGCTCTCCTTCAGCACCATCACTCTGGACTACTACCCTTTCCACAGAGCAGGTATGAATCCTGCAACGACACAGACACTACCAGACACGTGAGACCGTGTCTGTTTTTGACTTCTACGTCTCTCCTTTACCTTGGGATGCAAAATCCAAACTATTCACGTCAAACAAACGACTACCTGTGCCGATTTTCCTCCTCTCCGACCTCTCCAGGTGACAGTTGTGACCACTGGATGCACTACAGCGAGGCCACCAAGACCAGAGAGGGCTGGGTGCGGAACCTGCTCGATGAGTTCAACTCCAACGTGGAGATGTTAACGAGCGCAGTTCGAGACCACCAAGGCACGGCGCCCGCGCACACTTCCCCACAGCACGGTAAACCCCGCGCGCCTCAGGGTGTCGCACTTTTGTTGCATCTCCTCGCACGCAGCACATCATCCCTGTGGATTTTCTGTCCTCCAGTGTCCCTTATGGACGATGTGTATGGGCCTCTAGGAAGTCAAGAGAGAGCAGGAGGAGTAGGGCTTAGGGAGGCAGAGGGAGGACTCCTAGAGTGGAGCGCAAACCCACAGCCTCCGGCCCAGTGCTGCTGGTGCCTTGAGCCAGGTACCTCGGGTGTGTGTGCGCACAGCTGGGTGCGGTGATACACACCTTCTTTGAAAGGCACAAGGGTTTCTTATTGGTGAACTGAGTGGTTTCTCTGTTTGTCTCCCTTCCTCCCCTTGTCATTTCATTTTTGTCCCTCCTTTCTCTATCCTTCAATCTCTCGTTCTCTCTCTCCAGGTAAGATAAACACCTCCTCCAGCGCCTCCTTCAGTCCTCCTCTCCCTCAAAGCCCCAAGACCCAGCTCATGTCCAGCTCTGTTGTTCTCAGGATAGCTGACTTCAGCATCTATCAGGTCACCGCAGACGCACTCTGGCTCACACACCTTCATGTTTGGAATCACAGAGTACTACATCATCTTCACTGCTGACTTTTAGTGACTGTTTCTGTGTCTTTTGTTTTGTGTATTTGCAGGTGTCGACAGCGGACCAGCGGCGCTCCAGCCCCAAGACCATGATCTCCTGCAATAAGAAGTCCTTGTACCTTCCCCCAGAGATGCCAGCCATTCATGTCGAGTTCACGGAGTACTACTTCCCCGATGGAAAAGACTACCCAAGTAAGACTTCTGTGTTTAGCGTCGTATTTTAGAAACATTCATCTTTATAAGTAGGTCGGTTTTACACACCAGGCACACTGTCCTGGCTTTCTTTCTCTTCTCCTGTTTGGATCTATTCAGCCCATTTATTCAGCTGTGGGGAAGTCACTGGCTGCTGTGTGGCTGAGAGGACATTGATTTTCTGAATAACGCCCAGTGTTCTGAATGAGGAATGACCCAATTAATTCATGTTATGGATTTCACACAAATTCACTTACAAAATTATACGTACATTAAACACTTTTATGCTTTTTCTTCTTCTTTTTGGCAATAAAGCGGAGATTATTCTTTCTCGTGTTTTCTCTCTCTGTGATTTCTCTAATGTCTCATTCCTCCCTCTATGTGACTAATGCGTAACGCCACATCTCTGCCCACTTCCTCCCGCCCCTCTAGTCCCGTGTCCTAACCTGTACGTCCAGCTGAACGCCCTGCAGCTGGTTCTGGACCCTCGCAGCCTGGTGTGGATCAACCTGTTCGCCCTGGACCTCAGGCAGAGCCTGGAGCAGTTCATGGAGATCTACAAGCTCAGTGACTCGCAGACACCCGAAGAGCACGTCGACATCAAGGTTGACGGCCTCATGCTCAAGGTGAGGTGGAATGCAGAGAGGTAGACATGTGAGCTGGAATGAGTTCTCTGGTACTGATTTGTTTTCTACGCTCCATTAGCTGGTGATTCCCATCGATCGGGACGCCTCCTGTCCCGCCGATCTGCCTCGCTCCATCTCGGTGCAGACCTCAGAAATGGTGGCCACGAACACGCGGCACCCGGCTAACTGCACCCGCTCCCACCTCGAGGCCCTGCTGCAGGCCTTCGAGGAGCAGCCCTTCTTCTCTCCCTGTTTCTCCTCGTTCCCTCGCTCCTCCTCCTCGGTACCCCTCCTCCACCCCGTCTTCCAGCGCCACGCTCACGAGCAAGACACCAAGCTCCACGACATCTACCGGGGCCTGGTGGTGCCCACGCTGGGCACGGACGCCCTCAAGATGCCGGCCGCCGCTGACTTTTGGGCGCTGCACTTTGCCCAGTTCTGGGTGGACTACGAAGGCACCCGCGGAGGCAAAGGGCGGCCGCAGCCCTTCGTGGACTCCTTCCCTCTGACCGTGTGGGCGGGTCAGCCTGCGAAGATTGTCCAGCACCAGGAGAAGCTCAGGTGTGGTTTGTCCAGGAGCACATCCGGAGACGCTGTCACACGGCTGCAGAGGAAGCGGTTGTTAAAAGACTATTACAGCACCGATGCACACGATGCAACACCGCCTCCCAGTAACGGACTCCACAAACCCCTCTCATTGGACAGTCTGCCCTCCTCCTCCTCTCTGTCATCATCGAGTAAAGATGCAAATGTGCATGTGTTGGTGCACGTGCAGAAGCATTTGAGTGCTCAGGTATGTTTTTCATTCTTTTGGCTGTGAAAACTGCTCAATATGTGAGAAACTCTTTACTCTGAATGGATGAAGCAACAACGTGATGATGAATCTTAATTCATCAAAAATAACCCATTGCACCTGTAATTCGTTAACATACCTTTTGATAACCGCTCTGGTCTGTGTGTGTGTGTGTGTGTGTGTGTGTGTGTGTGTGTGTGTGTGTGTGTTTGCAGGTGAGCCACCGGCAGTATGTGTTTCTGATGCAGCTCCAACGCAGCATCAAAGCCCTGCAGCAGACACTACAGCAGGATCTGGAGAAGATGGGCTCCAAGAAAGACCGCAAGGATCCCTCTCAGCATCCTGCAGACCACCAGCCCTTCACCGTCTGCCTGGGCCTCCTGCTGAAAAGCGCGGAGGTGTCGATGCTCCTGAAACCCGTCCCCCGCCCCGAGGGTTCCGGATCTCCCCTGGGGTCCGAGATGTCCCCCTCAGAGAGCCGAGGGACTCTG
Source organism: Pholis gunnellus (assembly GCF_910591455.1). Lineage (NCBI taxonomy): Eukaryota > Metazoa > Chordata > Actinopteri > Perciformes > Pholidae > Pholis > Pholis gunnellus. The sequence goes on along the minus strand of NC_136549.1, from coordinate 13,246,153 downwards.
GATGTAGGAGACGGAGCGGAGAAGGGGAGCGAAGGTGCCGGATCGGGGTCTGAGGGAGGAGCCGCCAAAGGGGCCTGCACTGTAGACCAGCTGCTATGTGGTGAGGGATCAGAGGGCGGAGCCACGCACGGTCCTGCCCCTCTTGTCCCCAACTACACTTCAACTGCACGTCCTGACTCCAATCACAAAGCGTCAGTGGACGAGAGGACTTTCGCTAAGAACTCTGGGAGGCGGAGTTCAGATGAAGGGGGCGAGGATGGAGGAGAAGATGTGGGAGGCGGACTAGACTCTAAAACCCAGACGAGTGACCCGCTGTCTGACTGTAGTGACAAAGACAAGTCTGCAGCCGCCAAGATGCCTCAGTCAGTATCCAGGTATTGAGTTTATCACACAAACACGTTTTATATCACTGAGAAACAACAGGACTGTACTTTGTTATATGACTCTGTTGTGAGTAAAGTCAGTGCTGTACTTTAAATCTCGTGTTATCCAATCGCAAACTCAAAGATATTCACTCTATAGTGACATAAAAGCAGCAAATCTTCTGATTTAGGAAGCCGAAAACAGCAAATATTTAGTGTTTTGCCGTAATTAATTAAATTAAACTAATAAAAGTGGTTGCCTTTGACATTTTATAAACTAAACAAATAGTCATTTCATTTAATCAACAGATGGATCGATACGTTGCAGCCCTTTAAAGATCACACGTGATCATTCGCTACAGTTTATAGATTTCATAAATATTCCCCTCTGTTCTTCACTGTGGATGATGAGTGTAAGGAATGACTCTCTCTAATTGAATCTGTCTCTTCCTGAACACAAGAGCTGTGTGTGTGTTGAACTCCCGTATGAGTGTTTGTCAGTGTGAACGTCTGCTGGCCTCGAGCTGCCCTCTCTCCCTGTGTGTAATATCTCATTTACTGTCTTCATATCCAGCACGTCATCTTCTCATTCACTTCCTTTTCTGCCTCTTGACCCTTGCGAGTGTGTGTGTGTGTGTTTGTGTGTGTGTGTGTGTGTGTGTGTGTGTGTGTGTGTGTGTGTGTGTTTTCTCTCTACCAAGGAAAGGAAGTTTGTCTGTGGTTTCTGATCTCCTCAGCTCCTCAAACTCCAGCAGATCCACCTCCCTTTATTCCATGTCCAACATGTAAGGCACTGGATCTGTGACTAGCCGTGTTAGTGTGTGTGTGTGTGTGTGTGAGTCTGTGTGAGTGTGGCTTTGTCTTTGTGAACCCTGGATGAGAACAAATCAGTTAAAAAACGTGTGTGACGTGAATCCCCCAGTGGGCGTGCATGTCTGCATGCGTGCATGACACGCTCGTCCTCGTCTGTGTTAAATGAGTCTTGTGTTTGGTGTCTACCTGTTGACTCGTGGTGGATGAATATTTGTGATTATGCTTTTTAAAAAAAGAAATGTCTGCCTTGTGTTCTCAGTCTTTTGGTAGCCACTTTGATTTGAACCGTTGAGTTTCTCCGTGGATCGTTTCTTGCACTTGGAGGGATTGCACACTTGGTTCTTCTAACATGACCTTAAACAACACCACACTAAGGACTGAAGCGATATTTAATTCATGACTCGTCGAGTAAGCCCCGTCAGCTCTCCGAGAGCGCAGCAGCCTCTGCTCCGTGTCAGCAGAAGAGGAAATCTTTATCAGATATGTCAAAATAAAAGCACCGGTTTTAATTTTTCTCCTCTTTTCTGGCTCTTAAAATCTAAAAATCAATGTCACTGTCGATCATAAATCACTAGCATGCATCGACTGTTACCCAAGCAGATTTCAAACTGTACAGAAAGATCTGATGTCTTGTGTGTGTGTTGTAGTGGTCGTTTGATGCGGGACCGCTCCCAGTCCAGCTTCTCTGTGTCCTACAAGAACATGAAGAAGAGCCCGTCCCTGCAGTCGCTGGACAACGTCTCCATAGACAGCTACCTGATGGAGGACGGAGACACGTACAGTCTGCTGGAGAGAGGTGGGGCGAACATCAATGATTAATAGCCTTTTGTTATCTTTTAATCTTTGAAACGATCTCTTAAAAATATGATTACTGCACATTTACTGGTAGGTAACTGTATTGACCAGAAGGTGGCAGCATTGTGCTGATACGGCAGTAATGTACAGTGTTACAGGAAGCTTCTTTAGTCATTGTTCTTTTTACAATTAACACTTGAAATGATGAAGGCACTTGCGAATGACAAGTTAGTACAAAACGTCAAAGTCAAATGTGTGTCTTGTCCGTGTAAGTATGTATATAATGTGTTTATTTCTACGTGCGGTACAGATGACGTGTCCATGTCGGGCTTCAAGGATGGCGTCAGCGAACAGAGTGCCACTGAGAGCGCCACCGAGGCTGTGATTGGTCAGGAGCAGGAGGGAGGCGTGTCCCCCGACACCGTCAGCGCTACTTCCCAGAGCATCGACGATCCCACCAAAGACATAGTAAGAGACCAAAACATTCAGACGTCTAGAAAATAGGTTTGGAAACAACACAAAACGTCTGGAAAATGTATTCATAACTCGATATTGATGTTGTGGATCCATATCTCATCTCATATAATGTTCTGCTTCTCACTGTGAAGATCAATAACTACTGTAATTATGGGTTCATAATCTAAACAATAGATCTGGTGTAAAAGTATTCTATGTACAATGCTAGAGTCAGAAATTCACATTCAGTAAATGTGAAAGTATAGTAAAGAAATCCCGGTTTGCGCTCACAGAATATGGCGCTGATTGTTCTTCTTCTTCGTTCCCCCCCCCCCCCCCCCCCCAGGTGTCGGTGCTGGTGTTGAAGGTGCAGTCGGTGTGTGTGGCCATGGAGGCGTTTGGCGAGAGCACGGCCGTGGCTCTGGAGGTGGGCCGGGTCACACCCAGCCAGCTGGGCAACGTCAGCCTGAGACAGTACCTCAGCAACCGCAGCCTGGGTAAGAAGGAGTCCGCGATACACTGACTCGGCACACATCTAGTCCAAAAGTCTGTCTACGTTCTCAACCCAAACGACAATCTCAGAGACACATTTCACGTTTGGACTCGCATTTCAAGGTGTACTAAACGTTATAGATGTCATGTATAGTATACAACGTCAATGACACACTAAGAAAAAACAGTACTCCTGTAATTACGGAGAACAAACAAGACCGACATACTTGTTCTTTGCAAATAGACCTGAGGAAAGCTAAAGAAAAGGCCAACAAGTGCATCACCACCTTCCATAGAGCAAAGTAGAAAGAGTCGTAGTTGGAACACCATCTCTGTGATGGAGGTGACACATCTTGTAGATTTGACTGTAGTGGTGTCTGAACATGCTACACAGCACTTCTATTTATTTGATCATATTCCTAGCTACACCAAACTGCCATGTGAATATTATCAAAGTTATGAAATCCTCAAGTGTCAAAATACTGGAGTAAGAACAAGCTGCGTCTGTTTTATCATCGTGAGCTGCTGATTATATAAAATAAGTCCGCTAAAATAGATTCAGCAGAAAGTAGGCTGCAGCCTATTTCTTTGGTCCAAACTAAAGCGGAAGATGAAAGTGAAGAGACGTTTGTCAAGATTCAAGCTGGGGCAGCTACCAAACAGTGTGTGTGTGTGTGTGTGTGTGTGTGTGTGTGTGTGTGTGTGTGTGTGTGTGTGTGTGTGTGTGTGTTTAGACTAAAGCCGGTCACATAAACAACATTTAGTTCTTTTGTAGATTCTTTTTAGATGATCTTTTTCTGGTATTTTTCCTGATTTATAAGAGTGAGAGGATGAACAAGGACGTAGAGAGGAACTCCATGTGCTGAAGGTCCTGGAGCAGACTGTGATCTGTTCTGTTGGGTTTAAACCACCAGGACGCTCCACGCCTGACCCCCTCCAGCCCTGTTTTCTGCGTGTTCATACTATAAACAGACAGACAGACGGGGAGACCAGCAGCAACATTAACATGTTCCTGCTTCACCAAATATGTTGACAATCGATTGATTTTAGTCCGTTTTCATGCAAAAAATGAAAAACACTTGATGGTGCCAAAATCTTAAATGTGAGAATTAATAGCTTTGCTTGTTATTACATTACAGTAAATTGAATATTTTTGACATATTTCACTGTTTTTTCGATGTTAAATAACGATTATCGGATTAATTGAGGAAATAATCATCTGATTAATCTAAAATGAAAATATTCACTCGTCTGAATCCCTTAATGTGTTAACCATTATGTCAAGTACACACACACACACAGGCACCCCCTCCTTTTTATTTACCTTGCCATAACTCCCCACAGGTATGGTGTGTTCAGTAGCAATACCTGCTCAAAGCAGCCAAGGTAACTGCTGTGTGTTAATTCACCATCTGTAACTTAACATGCATGCTTGCCTCCGCGTGTCTGTTTCCACCTGTGTGTGTGTGTGTGTGTGTGTGTGTGTGTGCGTGTGTGTGAGTGAGAGTTAGAGTATATGTGAGTGTGTGTGTGTGTGTGTGTGTGTGTGTGTGTGTGTTTCTTTCTTCCAGTTTGTCTTCAGTCAGATCTCATTTCCAGACTCGGGACTTTTGCTCGACAGCATGCACTGCAGATGCACATTGTTGCAATTCAAGTGATGGCATGAAGAGAGAGAGAGAGTGTGTGTGTGTGTGAGACTGCTCATTTTCCAGAAGCAGCGGGTGTTTATGTGACATTGAGATCTTATTCCTCCAGTGTGTGTGTGTGTGTGTGTGTGTGTGGTACTTAATAGAGGTTAAATTTGTGAGCAATCGAGTGAGTGGACCCATTATTTGCCACATTAGGCCATTACACACACATTAAATGTGTGTGTGGGTGTGTGTGTGTCAGCCACATTCAAATGAAGTGCAACCATTTGTGCAGACTGGCGTTAACCCCTGATCTTCCCATTCACTGCTCTGTCTAATTCGTCCTCTCTCCTTCCTCCCCCCCTCCCTCCCTCCTCTCTCCACTGCAGCAGACTTTGCAGTTTCAGTCCAGTGATTCAGGCAATGAGAGAAACGCCGGCTTTCCCCCTCGCTACCTCTCCTCCTCCTCTTCCTCCTATCTCACAAGAGCAATCCCTCCTCCTCCTCCCTCTTTTTCTTTCTCTTTTTCCTCCACCTTTCCTCCTCACTCTTCCCTCAAGCTCCTACTCCATCTTCCTACTAATCCTCTGTCATTTAACCCCCGCCCTCTTCACCTTTTCTTCCCTTCATCTCCTTCCCTCTCTAGGCCATCTTTTCTCTTCCTCCTGTCTTATCACAGTCACTCAGTCCCTGGCTGCTTGCTCCCTCCCTCCATTTCCCCTCTCTCTCTTTTTCTCACCCAGGATGGAGAGAGAATATGTCATTTTGTCTTAGAAAAGCTGACAGCATTGTGTGTGTGTGTGTGTGTGTGTGTGTGTGTGTGTGGTTGTGAAATTGCTCTATGGTATTAATCCTCTTCCTTCGGAGTGCACATTAAAGGGATGTGACGCACTTCTCACAGTCATAATGAGAAGATTTCTCTCTCTAAGTGGCCATTTTCATGCCTTGCTGAGTGTTTCGCCTGTTTAAAAACGTGTGCCTGTAATTGTGCGCTTGCCGGCTCAATTTGTGTGTAAAGTTTGTGTGAAATGAGGGTTTTAATTACCCTTAATTACCCCCCCCCCCCCCCCCCCCCCCCCCCTCTCAGGTTTAACTCCTCTAAACCTCGACTTTTATCAATTTCTATTTCTCCTCTTTCTCTCTGTCCTCACTTCTCCTTCTTCTCATTAAGCAGGAATTGTTTGATCACATTTTGTGGTGCTGAGTCATTCTTTATATAGTAGGACAGCGTCAAGCCTGCCACAGTTTTCAGCATCTGTAGAGTGTCTTATTCATGAAAAGGCAGAAAAAAACATGATTCTCTTTGAATCCTCAGTACTTAGGTGGGAGTTTCCACTGAATCCTCTAATCCCCTGTCCTCGGAAATAATTAAACATCACTGCAGCGAGGAGCCCGTGGGATTGTACAAAATCTTAACTCTCCACCTTTCTGTCTCTCTTTTTTCAGCTCACTTTGCTTTTTCTGTGTCTCCAACTTTCTCTCCCACTCCTCTTTCTGATGCTCTTCTGCTTCCTTCTAACTTAATGCTAACTGCAGCCTTCCGTCTCTTCCCTCACAGCCGGTGGCGACGTCGGCGCCGCGTCAGTCGGCGGCCTCCACAGTCCAGAGGTGCGGGCTCGCCTCGAGAGCGGCCCGTGCGCCGCCACTCACTCGCCGCTGGCCGAGCGCAACGGCTTCCTGCAGCTGCGTCTCTGCGGCTACCGAGCCAGCTTTCTGATGTCCACGCTGCGTAACCTGGCTCACTTCCTGGAGGACGACTCCGCGCCGCTGGTGCTGCCCATGGAGATCAGCGTCAGGGACACGCACGTCAACCTAAAGGTGAGAATCCCCGGCGTTAAGCAGCGTGGTGTTAGTCCGTCTCCCTGCATTTAGAGTTCAGAAGCTGATGTTTTCCCTGCCGAGGTTATTGTTGCACGACTACAGTATACCTGCATGATTTCAGCAGGATATTTGTCCTGTGTTGCAGTAATAGACCCCATAACTCACTGCCACACAGTGCAGCAGCTTCTATAACCAAGTTAAATATTTTGAACCGTGGCCTAATTGGAATTTGGATTTGAACTGAATGTTTAATGACATAGAAAGGCCTTTTTGCCGTCTCTCTTGGGTTCCTTCACGGGTGAGTAGATGTGCTGTGGAACTGATGTGGAAACTTGGATGTGGATAGTTTCTCTCTCACCCTCCCCCTCTTCCTCCCCCCCCACACTCACTCACACATGTCAAAACTTCTCCTGGCACACTCAACATGTGCCGTCTCTGCTGCAGGACGACGGCCCCCGCGACAACACCACCGACTCGGAGCCCTCGCCCATCACCCTGCATGTGGACAGCCTCGTCATACACAGGAGAGACGACGGCTCCTTCTCGATAGGAGGTGAGAAACACGCATTTTTATCTGCCAGATCATTTCCACCTCCACTTCAGTTGCTGATTCACCGCCGTTGCATAACTCGTCCACTCGCCGTGCATCCACACCTCCAAACTCTCCTCTTGTCGTCTCTCCTCGTCCTCACAGTGGACACGGCGGCAGAGAGCAAATCCAGGGAAGAGGGCGCGTCGACCGACGGCGCGTTGACCGACGGCGCTCTGACTCCGGTCCCGGAGGTCGTGGGCGGCGTCTTCGGCATACCAAAGGCTACACAGACCCAAGCCCCGCCCACCAGCCCTCCTCCGTCCACCAGAGAAACGGTGAGACGCACACTGTGGCGGGATATGAGGCGTAGAAGTATACAGGCACAAAATGCCGCTTATAACATTTTATTTGTAATCTTTTAAAGGTGAAGATTTCAGCGAATCGCATTCAGCCACATATTTTAGTTTTTCTACAAACTAAAAGCTGCTGAACAAAAACCCGGAGGCCGATTTATAAAAGAGATGAAGTGCCAAATGTTGGTTTTGCCAAACTATTCCAGTTCAATGCTTGGCTTTCTTTCTGTTTACAGTGGGAGTGATATTCTCTAATTTATGCAGCATACAAGTATTATATTTTCAAACGGAATATTCAAAGTGAACAGATACATAACGCTCATCCGATCGAAACAACAAAGCAGGTTTTTTTGCTCATTTGCTTCCAACATGAGTCGTCCTGTGGCCCCTAACTGTGGGAGGAGTTGGGCGGTCTACATCTGATGATGAAGGCTTCAAGATGAGGCTGAACGCTCCTTGAAATATCCAGAACAGTGAACGTTATCTGAGTGACGCCTCCCTGTTTGTTTCCAGATGCTGGTGGAGGAAAACGAATGTTTGAAAGTAGAGCTGTCCCGAACCAAGATGGCGCTGGCCGAGGCTCAGATGGAGAAGGACTCGCTGCTGCACCGCATGAAGACCCTCAAAGTCAACACCAGCTAGTCGGTCATTCAGCCCCCGCTGTCATGAAGTCTGACACTGATGGGAGGCAAAAAAAAAAAAAAGTAAACAAGCAAAGAAAAAGGCTAAGACGGCTCCCTTCACACGCTTATTTGTTGAGCGAGCCGCCGCCTGACTTCAGACTTCAAAATATTTCCCTCCTAAAGCAATGCAGAGTCTGAGTTAAGACTCAAAAATACTCGTTTTTACGTGCTTGTCGTCTGTTTTATGTTCCCCACTTTGGACCGTGGAGGCTCGGAGAGAGTTGAAAAGGGACATTTAACGTGACTAGATGTGCGTGTGTGTGCGTGCGTGTGTGTGTGTGAGAGAGAAAAAGAAAGAGGATGAGGATCTATATCCGTGGTCGTGCCTACAGAAAACCCTTCCCACACTATTCCTGTTGTGCAAGTTAAAACACAAAAGAATCACAGCTAACCTTAGATGAGCTTCATTCAAACCTGTACGTATGAAGGGAAACTGAATGTCGTATCTTCAGAGGAATGTCTTAAAAAAAAAGAAGAAAAAAAACGACTTATTTTGCACCGCACAGAAATGAAACTTGTAATTTAGTGCTTTCATACTCAGAGGGGACGAGACAAATCATGCTCTCACTCGTCCTCACAGTGTGTACAGTGTATATTGTATAAGAATGTCAACACATGACTATTTTCTTCAGAACTTTGAATGGTTATGCAGTGTTTCAGTTGATTGTGTGTGTGTGTGTGTGTGTGTGTGTGTGTGTGTGTGTGTGTCTCAGCCTGAACAAGCATTTCATTACCAGTTTCTATCTCTCAGTTCCACAGCTTTGCCAGCAAAATGCCCCACAACAATGTCTGTACCCCCCCCCCCCCCCCCCCACCCCACCCACCCTTATTTTTCTATGTGTAAATAGCTACTTAACTTGTGCAGCACTTTTAAAACGGAGGCACTGTAAATACAACAACCACAACTGTGAGAGGACAACGGTTGAGTTGAAGAGAAATGTAGAACTTGTGTGCTCCCTTCTGAAAAAAGTTTAAAAAAAGAGAAGGAGGATTAAGGCACATTGAAGCTGCCTGACTACATATACACACACACATATATATATATATATATATATATATATATATATATATATATATATATATATATATATATATATACATATATATATAAATGTGTGTGTGTCCTTATGGTGATTTCTGATCTACCATGTGTAATTCCTTCATGGAGAAGTGTTGACCATATCTGCTGCTGTTCCCTGCTTCATGACTTCGGGGGAGACCCCAGAGTAAATGTTAAAAAAAGACTAAAATGGACTTACTGATGACAGCGCAGAAGACTATTACAGGACATGTTCTCCAAACTTAACGATTTAACAGTAAAGATTGAGTACAGTCTAAATATGCAACTGTCATAACTTGTGCTTTAGCTCGGCCCAGTTCATTTCAGTACCTTTCTTTTTAGGAAAAGTTGTTCTGTTTACTGTAAAAGACGTGGAAGACGACTCGTTCTCTGCACAAATGCGGTTTCAAGACTTGAAATGTAAGAAGTAGGATTTTGACACGATTGTATGTGAAGAGTTTTGTTTTGGAGGGAGAGGAAAAATGTTGTGTTTCATCTGGTGTGTTTTTTCCTCATTCATCACAGCCCTCCTCTTCCTCTCCTCTCTGGGAGGCTCCTCCCCCTGAAACCCTGTGGAGGAAAGAAAAAAACACAAACAGTAATGAGTTGTATTTTGTCTGTCAAAGCTGCTGAAATACTGATGAAAATAAAAGGGTATCCAATCTAAAATGTTTCATCATTCAAATCATGAAATTTCAATGTTCTCTACATTTTGACTATTTTCTCGAAATGCAAAATATTTCTTTTACATTTAAGTCTACTTTTCCAGGTTAAAATCTGTGCACACATGATGTCCCAACGGATGCAAAAGCTCACAAACACAGCAAGCATTCATTTCAGAAAACCTTCAAAGCTTTCCAGGGTTTTAAATCTTGTTTAAAGCTTTTATTTCCGCATTCTGAATAAATAAAAAACAATGCTGGAGTTTGTTCTGCGATAAGCGGAGAAGGTCTTTAAAAGTCTTTAAATGTAAGTGCAGTCTCTCAGAGTGCTCAAATGAGCCGCACTGAACCGCTGAAGAGTGTTTGGACTTTGTGCACATAAATGGTCATGACATTTTACGGCTGGAGTAGTGCAGTGAGTCATAGAAGGGCATTAAGTGTGTGTGTGTGTGTGTGTAAGTTTGTGAGGGAAAGTTCTGCTCTGCTGCTATTTACATAAACGCCTGTTTACATATGTAGCTTAATGTGTCTGTGATGACGGCTATGTCACAGACCTTCATTTATATGTATATAGGTGTGTGTGTGTGTGTATCCCAGCACCATGTACAGCTGGATTGTGGGTAATATGATGTAAGAGAGAGGCATCAGGTTGTGTGTTGGCTCACTGTTTTATTCTCTGGTTCCTGCTTTATTTCTCTGCAGCCTCGCTGCAGCTACAGTGATCCGGTAATACTGTTGTAATAAAAATGAATGACGGCTGAATTCCATTTAGCTGCTTCAGTTTCAGTCACGAGAAGAGGTCTGGTCTGTTCAGGGCCTGTAAAGGCATTTTCTGCTTCGTTGTTCTTATTTGGAGTTTTGACCAGTTTTGTCAACATTTCTGTCTTAATGAAATAAACTTAAGTCATTAAATTGTAAATATTATCAAAGAAAAAACATATTTTTTCCATCTTCATGGCAAGTTTGACTTTAAGTTAAACATTTTACAACTGAAATGATTACAAAAAAAATCAACATAATTGATAATGAAGAGCAGTAAATCAGTTAAATGTCACTGCGTGTTTGATTTCCTCACTCAGCCATCATCATTCATCATCTAAAATCCTTCTGTCAAAATAACTTCCGCTGAAACAATAAGTAATGATTAATGTTGTTAAATGACAGTTTTGATAACCGATTAATCGTTTAATGTATTCTCAAGCACAAGCATGTCACCAAATTCTCTGGTTGCAGCTTCCTAAATGTGAATATTTGCAGCTTTTCTGTTTTACAATTTGTCAATTCTGTGTGTGTTTTTTCCACATTTAACTATGTGTGCAGCATGTCACTGCTTTCTCACATTTATAGACTAAACGATTAATCGATTCAAGGAAATAATCAGCAGATTAATTATAAAAGGAAAACAGCTGTTTTCTGCTGTCCAAAATCAATAACAACTCGTCTTTACAAGCTCAGACGTGGGAAAACATCAGCTGAAGGTGGAGCACCTGAAGGCAGCACTTCTCTTTGAATTACAATTAAGCAGCGAGTGGAGCCATCAGGCGTGTCCCAGCATGCACCGGCGGCATGGGGGGGGGGTCGTGGAGAGGAGGGGGTGTGTCTGTTTCCCAGGCTGTCAGTGGACAGATCGGAGCACGTTAAAAAAAATCCATCTTCATGGCAGGCTATTTTAGGATTTCACCCGTTTTCCAAATCCTGCAGCGGTGAACACACCTCCAGCGAAGAGGGCAACTGCGCATGCGCGTGTGTGTGACTGAATAGATTGATGGTCACAATAAGCACAGCTGGTGGATGTGAGTGAGACTTTTTGAAGAGATAAACAAAGGCATTGCCTCCTGTTGGTGTTGTGGCATCACCATCATCCACGCCCAGACTGTACGCTGTGTGTAAACCAGCGGAAGACGGCGGCTTGGCTTTCAAAATAAAGCTGTTGCTTAGAATGTGTGATGATGCATATTATTACACAATATTCACTTTTGCCACATACATACAAAAGCATTAGAGTTAAACGTCGTTATCTCCAGAAATGCATTTAATGAGTGTATGGTGAGGCTTTTAATCAGACAATGCAGGCAAATAGCCCAGGGGCCTCCAAAAACCCAGGCTCACCCTGTATTCAACTGTTTCTTTTAATTTAATAGATGTTTTGGGGAGATATGCACCACTTAAACAGTCTCACAACAATATGAGTGCCTTCAGGTGGGATCTTGAAGGGGTTCTAGTGTCAAAATATAGGTTTTGTGCATACATATTGCATATTACTGATTTAATTTGTAATTAATCACACACAGCAAATCTGGGACTATGATTCCAACATATAAAAATGGTACATTGCACCAGATAGAGAGGTTAACTGGGCCCTAGCAGTTATTTATTTTTCTCCAGTGACCACATAGTTGGTGATTCTGCCCATTCTGCTCACAGATTTTCAAAAATACGACATTTTCTTTAGTTTTCTGCACTTAGTAGTTCATTATTTGACTATTTGTTTGTTTGATTTGCATCTTTTTTCCTGCCTTACCTGTCTTGAGATAGCTAGCTGTTGTTAGCTAGGCTTGAAATTGCAAACAGTACCCACAAATATGAAGAAATATGTTTTTGTAAATTGTGCATTTTTGCAAATTGTGTGAAGTCAAGGCAGTTTATTGGACTGGTACACATCAGCAAACAAGATAAAAATGAAATTATAAAAATACAAAAATACAAGATATAAAAGAAACAACATTTTCAATGTAAAAAAGAAACACAAACCAGCTTTCTTCATATCTTTATTATCCACGTCTAAACTCGGTTGGTCAAGTTTGTAATAAATCGGCGCGTGAGAGTTTATTTTGAAAGCAAAGAACAGGAAGTGTACAGTTGTAAACACGGCTAACTTGACACCTGTGTTCTCATGCGATTTCAGAGAGGCACCGGCCAGTGCGGTAGGTTCGAGGGTAGAGAGGAGGAGAGTACAGCGGGACTGAAGAGCTTCCTCACCTCCCGCCTGTCAGCTGGAGCTGCACACCGGACAGGACGGAGAAGGAGTTTTATTTTTCATTACTCCTTACTTCACACTTAAGGGAGTCGCTTCAGAGCACCCCCCCCCCGGCTCCCCCCCCCAAGCTGCGTTTGTTTGCACTGAGGTTACGCTGGGGAGTCGTGCACGTCGGCGAACTCACACGAGAGGAGATTACGGGGCCGTGCGTGTGAACGGACTGAGGTTAGAAGGCACCGGGGGAGCAGTGCACGTCAAAACGCGCTGTGCAGCATCAATAACACCTATTTCACCGTTCAGCAGCAGCAGCAGCAGCATGCAGCGAGAGGAATCCTGTCAGTCGCTTCCCCACTCCAGACGGTGAAGGAAGGGGGTCGGAGGCGAGGAGGCAGTTTGTGGATATATGGGAGATTTGTTGGATTTTCATCACCCCGTCGTTGCAAACTTGTGTCCGGGATGGGGAAGGAGCAGGAGCTGCTGGAAGGCGCCCGGACCGGGAATGTCGCCCTGGTGGAGAAATTGCTGAGTGGGAAGAAGGGGATACTGGGGTCAGGCTCCGGCTCCATCCCTCTGCCCAACCTGCTGAGGTAAGAAGCCGCTCTCACCTCCTTCTCATGACCGCTAGAGTGTCCAGGGAGCCCCGGGGGGGGGCTTCCTGGGGAGGGATCCCATGCTGCAAAATTAGACATAATTTAGCTTCACCATATGTCAGTGCACTGGAAATGAGCCCATGAACCACTCCTCACATCTGCAGAGTGTATTCAGTAGTATATCATTAGCACATTTCTCTCCTTCCATATGGTGTCCATGAGATCTTTGTCCAACACGCTGCCTTGACACAGGAGAGTAAAAGCAAGTGAAGTGATGCAAAGTCAAGAGAGTAGTGTGAAGCGAAGTGCACTCGGATAGTATTGCTGCAGGCTACAGGCTAAACACACATAAGGCACATACTGTATCGCTGTCAGAGTATATCAAAGGTTAGTCATCCCCCTGTCCTCTCTGGGTGCTAGTCTTGGTTTGAGTGTTTTCTTTTTTTTTTGGGGGGGGGGGGGGGCACTGCTGCTGGCTGAGCACAAAAAAGAACAGACAGTACCTTCAGCTTCTGGACTCTGACAGCTGTTCAAAAATGTTGATTTGTTGAACGTGAGGACCACAGAGAGCGATGCTTGCACGGCGGATGCATTTGTAACGACTCCAGAGTGTCTTCCTGCTCGTTTTCAGAGGAGCTTTGTGTGCAAGGGTTCACAAAAAGCCACCAAACCTTCCTGTCTGTATGTGTTTATATAAGGTATTCTCGTCCGTAATAGCATTCGTAAAATGATCTTACAGGGACATGGCTGTGGTGTTTGTATAACACCGTGTCTGTTCACATGATGCTGGGAAGGCCTGGCATGCAGGACGTCCAAGTTGGCTGCAAAACGAGCTCTGCCTTCGTGTGCACGTCTGTGTGCCAGAAGACAAGCAATACACAAACAGGGATTTCCTAAAAAGGTGACGTGGTTTTGGCTCAAATTGGCTGCTTTTAGATTTGCTTCATCGCCTCCACGAACAGGGATGAAGTGAGGGATTGTTGTTCGCTTATGTAACAGCAGCTGGCAAAATGTCTGATGACTTTAAGATATCACCTTGAACCCCTGACCCGTGGGTCCGGTTCCTATGATGAAGTGAATCGTCCCATTCTTTTTTTAGCATCCCGTGATGCGAGTGCTGTTCATGATCCACATAAGATATCTTCCCAGGAATTCGCCTGCTTCCTTTTTCTTTCCAAACTCAAACCGCACAGGCTTCAATGTGGCCACGAGAACAACTGCTGAGGTTATTATTGTCCTCCTCCCGCCCCTGCAGCCTCTCCCTCTCTCTGCTGAGCCAGGTGATTATGAGATCAAAGGCGGGGGGGGGGCGTCCGGGAGGAGCACCGCCTCGGGCCCCCGAGCAGAGCGTCTCACGACCGGGCCGTGGTGGCACACTGGCAGGGGACGGGCCCAACCACTCGTGCACTTATTAAGCCAATGGTTCATAAAGTCTGGGTACTCCTGTGGGACATTAAGTGGCAATAAGTAAACTTGTTTCATTGGGAGTTGGCTCAGGAGGCAGTGATCAGGAGCTTCCCCCTCCAAACACAAGAAGCGACAGTGTTTTAAGAACACAGAGCCAGAAAAAAGTGCAGCAGCAATGACAAATGACAGCTGACGATCATTTCTGCAGCCTTTGTTGTGCACGTTCCCCACCGTCTGCAACAAGTGGTCCAGAACATGTGGCTTATTGTGTGTGTGTGTGGGTCACCACCGCTCATGGCTGCTGCGGCCTACGCTGTGTTGACTGTCTCTCAGTCGTGTCCGTGTGTTTCTGTTCTTCTTTTCCCGCACATAGTTTCCTCTCTGAGATATGAAATTGTTTAGATGGGAAGGGATCATTGAAGCCACATGTTGGTTCCCACATAATCTTTTATAAAAAGAGAAGTAGACTAAAAGCTGTGCTCTGTATTTCGTGCTAATTGTCAAATGTTAGTCTTAATGTAGTGCGTCAGCATGCTATGTGTACATGGTACCTGCTAAACGTTGGCGTGTTAGCGTTGTAAATGTGCACATGTCAGCATCTACCGACACAACCCGAGGGAACATGTTGGAAGGAGTGAAGCTCTCAGATCGATTATGCTGTAGTTCAATTTCAAAACAGAACACAACTCTAAAAGCAGAGTGACACGGAGGGTGAGGACGAGGTCAGAGTGATGCATTATGGGTGGATCTGCTTTTGGCGTTTGTGCTGTTTGTCAGTGAGTTATGTCGACTGTGCTACACGCACTTGGCTTTTATTGGGTCGACACACCGGCCCATGAGGAGAAGTCTGTAAAACACTGGGTGGGCCAAACACGCACGCACACACACACACACGCACACACACACACCTTTTTGTGTGAGTTCATGTTTCTCTGTGAATGTCCGACAGAGACCGGAGAGGTCACAGCGGAGGAGTGTGTGCAGGCCAACGTTATGAGAACGATGTCCGGGAATCAATGCATAGTTTCCCATCTTAAGGCCTCCGAGCCATTCATAGCATTCCTGAGTCATGAGGGGCGTCTGTTTTTTTTCGCTGAAAGAATCGCACCAAACCACCAAGTGGGACATGAACATGCACACAGACACACACACACACAGACATATCGTATATACACACACGCATGCATAAACACAGGATGTAGAGAAGACGATCCCCCGGCTGTAACGCTGTGGTGTGGTGTGGTGCGCAGCAGAAAATCCATACTGGCTGATCTCAGGGCTGTTTAATGAGTCATATTCTCTTGTAGATGACCCGTGCTGACTTAAAAGACTCAAACACTTAAAAATGCCGTGACATGGTCACCCACACATCCAGCTATTAGTCGGGTGTCAGTTCATGTTTTTGCATATATTTTTAGTGGGCAAATGTAGATGA